>NC_072423.2:61500000-62100000 GCF_028878055.3 Symphalangus syndactylus | reverse complement strand
ATATTTTATATATTGTGATCTTCAAGTTTGCCTGTGAACATAAATTAATAAATTAAACATTGATATAGAAGTGTACATTTTCTATATCAATTACATCCCTAAAATTTTGTACATTGAAGTTGGTCCCAAACCTTTTCTTTTGGATCTTTTCACTGGGAAACCAGGCAGTCACTTTACTTTGGGGGTTGTATTTGGACATGGTAAATAGCCTGACCTGTGGCTGAGTGATGAATGTCAAGTGCACCTCTCAAACTTGCTGCACAGAATTTAGCAAGAAACAGATGCTTGAGAGCTGTTTGTTGAATGCTGGCTGAAGCTTCTGTCCCTAAGAACAGATTCCTAAGGCTGAATTGTGCATTACATCATCTGCTAGTAGACACTGATTGGTTTGGATCTGTGTCCCCGAGCAAATCTGATGATCAATTGTAATCCCCAGTGTTGGAGGTGGGGCCTGGTGGGAGGTGATTGAATCATGGGAATGGTCTGGTGGGAGGTGATTGGCTCAGGGGACTGGTCTTGTGGGAGTAGATTGGGTCGTGGGGATGTTTTCTCATGGTTTAACCCCATCCCCCTTGGTGCTGTCATCACGATAGTGAGTGAGTGAATTCTCCTCAGACCTGGTTGTTCAAAAGTGTGTATCACTCCCTTCTCTTGCTCTTGCTTCTGCTCTGGCCACGTGAGGTGTGTGCTATCATGATTGTAAGTTTCTTGAGGCCTCCCTAGAAGCAGAAGCCACTATGCCTCTTGTACAGCCTGGAGAACTGTGAGCCAATTAAACCTCTGTTCTTTATAAATTACTCAGTCTCAGGTATTTCTTTATAGCAATGTGAAAACAGACTCATACAAACACCTATGCTGGTTTCTGAGCAGTCAGACTGCAAGCCTGAGGACTGGACAGAACATTCTCTGCTTTGTGTGGATTTGAACATGTGAAGCAGAGAGTAGAACTGTATTATCTTAAGGAAGCCTTTGGCCTATTGCTCAAGCTGGGTAGATGATGTAAATGAGACTCGAGTCTTTATATACTTTACTTCCTGATAATACTTTCCTATAGGCAGGACGTGCGTTACCCAAAATTAGGGTGGAGAGGCCCTGTAATGTGATTGAGGGATGTCAAAATGCCTCTCAGAGTTCATATATCTTCCTAGCCAGCTTGCCAAAGTGCCAATGATTTCCACCAATAGGTGTCTTAGAGCCAAGTTGGGGCCCACCCCTCTCCTGCCCTTCAGGCTTTGAACCCCATTGTGGCAGAGCTCTTATTAAGAAGGCCAACATGATGGTTAAAGGGGAGGCACGTGAACCCAGTAACACTTAGATGTTAGTTATTTTACTAGGTTAGCTGATGGTAACCTAGGGAAGGCCTACTGCAATGGGGCAATGAGTGAATTAAATTTGAGTGTACCTGAATGGGGCCATCTCTGGAGAGCTCTAGGAAGCTAAGGGCAGATGGAGGACCCCAGAACGTTAAGAGGAAGCGGTGGGAAGCAGAATTTTAAGATGACTTCTAAGGACTTTCCTTTGTGTCATCGCCTCCTGATGAGTGTGGGTGGAACCTGTGAATGAGATGAGATTCATTCCTGTCTATGTTCTGTTATATGGTAGAAGGAAGCTTACAAATGTAATGAAGCTTCCGAATCTTTGTCTAGGTGGGCCTGACCTAATCACATGAGCACTTTACATCAGGGTCTAGAGGTCAGAGATGAGGGAGGTTGGAGATTCAGAGCATAAGCAGATCCTGCGTGCCATAGCTGGCTTGATAGGTGGGAGGGGACACAGGGGAAGGGGTACGGATGGGCATTAAAGAGCTGAGGGCTGACACTCTGCTGAGGAAGGAAGGAAGGAAACAAGGAAACAGGGACCTCAGTCCTTCAATCACAAGGAACTGAATTCTGCCAACAATGGGAAAGAGTTTGAGTGTAGATTTTCCCCCAGAGCTTCCAGCCAAGGACTAGCCAGCGGGACACCTTGATTGCAGACTTGTGAGACTTTGAGCTGAGAATCTAGTGAGCTCAGGGTCTCACAAGGCTGCAATCAAGGTGTCCCGCTGGCTAGGTCCTTGGCTGGACATCTGAACCATGGAACTTCGGGTCAATAAATGGCTGTTGCATGTGAGAAGTCGGGGAGTGCATCAGGAAGAAAAGCTAATGGATGCTGGGCTTAAAACTTGGGTGCCGGGATGATCCGTGCAGTAAACCACCATGGCACACATTCACCTATGTAACAAATCTGCGCATCTTGCACATGTACCCCTGAACTTGAAATAAAAGTTGAAGAAGAAAGAAAAATAAATAAACAGATATTGTTTCAAGCCACTAAATGTGTGGTCATTTTTTATGCAGCAATAGAAAATGAATACATTCTGTGAATGTCATTTTTTTGGATGTGCGTATTGCTGTTGAATTACTTTCCTCCTTATGAGACAGGTCAGTGGATGGGTAACTTTTAGAGAAGCTCCTTATATGTTATGGCTGGGGAACCTGAGAGCTGTGTGGTGCCCTTTCCCCTTTCACCTTTCTTCACAACAGCTGTATACCAGCTATAATGTTGTAAAATAGGCATGAGGTTTTTTTTTCCCCATTTGGTTTTGCATGCTGTAGGGATTCCAGCACTCCTGCTTCTTATAGCAAGGCCAAATATAGACACTAAATAGCATGTTTTGAAGCACCTCATATTGCACTTTTGTCAATGTCTTGCCCTGTTTGCAAAGATCACACTCTTCCTCATCCCAGCTCTCTCGCCCTGGGTTTGGATCTGGGACTTTCCATTCTCACCCCGAGAAAGCTCCCCACTATAAAGACGACATCACCACTGTGTCAGAGCACAGTCCCTTCCCACACAGGTGTGAGCTGTGGTTTCTCTCCCATTATGGCCCCCATGTGACTCCTGCATGTTCCCGGGCCAATCTCTCCCCTGGGGGTCTTGCTCCAGACAGTCTCTTGAACCTGCATATTCCCCAACAGCAGTAGTAGAGTGGCAGTGGTCCGATAGTCTTTCCAGGCATGAGTGAGTGGGAGACACCCATGGGCCTGGCAGAACATTTGTTATCAAATCAATGCAGGCTCAGGTTGGGGGCACAGAGGTTAGGTGAGCACCCAAGGTGACCCTAGGGACTCAGCCCCTGAATTCTATGGAAGCCCTGGTGGACATTCAATCTATGTTATTGATGACAGTGACAGATCTGGGATTTAACTTCCCCAAAATGTGGATCCCAGTGTGGGTGAAACACAAAAACCATGTATTGAGATTGATGCTCAAGTGATTCAATCAATGAGGCCATTGAGGTCACTAAAAAATGGAGTTTTAGAAATCAGTTGATTTAGGGCTATTTTGGATCATGGCTCAGTCTTGGGCTCTCACAGCCACATCTTCCTCTTTGAGGAGAGAAATAAGAATAAGCCCAGGCCGGGCGCGGTGGCTCACGCCTGTAATCCCAGCACTTTGGGAGGCCGAGGCGGGCGGATCACGAGGTCAGGAGATCGAGACCATCCTGGCTAACACGGTGAAACCCCGTCTCTACTAAAAATACAAAAAATTAGCCGGGCGAGGTGGCAGGCGCCTGTAGTCCCAGCTACGCGGGAGGCTGAGGCAGGAGAATGGCGGAACCCTGGGGGGCGGAGCCTGCAGTGAGCCGAGATCGCGCCACTGCACTCCAGCCTGGGTGAAAGTGCGAGACTCCGTCTCAAAAAAAAAAAAAAAAAAAAAAAGAATAAGCCTGATTATCTGTTCCACTGTATTGTTGAGCACTGTGATGGTTAGTACTGAGTGTAACTTGACTGGATTGAAGGATGCAAAAGTATTGATCCTGGGTGTGTCTGTAAGGGTGTTGTCAAAGAAGATTAACATTTGAGTCAGTGAGCTGGGAAAGGCAGAATCACCCTTAATCTGGGTGGGCAGCATCTAATCAGCTGCCAGCGTGGCTAGAATATAAAACAGGCAGAAAAACATGAAAAGACTAGACTGGCCTAGCCTCCCAGCCTACATCTTTCTCCTGTGCTGGATGTTTCCTGCCCTCGAACATCAGCCTCCAAATTCTTCAGTTTTGAGATTTGAACTGGCTTTCCTTGCTCCTCAGCTTGCAGACAGCCTACTGTGGGACCTTGTGATTGTGTGAGTTAATACTTAATACACCCCCCTACTTATATATCTATCTATCCTATTAGTTCTGTCCCTCTAGAGAACCGTGACTAATAAAAGCACCATTGTCCACAACTCAGGAAGCTGGTTCTTTTCTGAGGCTCTCATTCTAGGCCATTGTCCTTTATGTGATGGTTTTGTCATTATATTTATAAACACACACATGCACATGTGCACACACACACACACACACACACACACATAGATTACACCTATTGGGAGTAATGACATCCATAAAATGTCCACTTCATTTTGTAGTTAAATCTACATCATACAGTACAAGCAATAATTAAAAGGACACAAGATTTACTCAGGCAGGGAGGAGGCATCTCTGTTTTTGCTTGTGTGTCTGCAGGTTGGTCTATCGAGGTTGTGCTCTGTTGGCGGTTCCACTTCTATGGCCAAGCTGAGCTTGGCTCTTGGCTGCAAGTTGGGCTGAGGTTTGCTTTGCTTCATGGGTCTTCATTCTGGGGCCTTGACAGAAGAGGCAGCAGTGATCTGATGGGCGATGCTCTTCTCAGGGCAATGCCAGAGAGGCAAGAGCACACGTGGAGCCATGCTGCCTCTAAGGCCAGGCTTGGAACTGGTGCCATCGTGTCTGCCTACGTTTCATTAGATAAAGCAAGTTAGGGGCCTGCACTCCACGTGGAGGTGTGGGGAAGTATAATTCCACCTTGGAAGAGGAAGGAAGGGAGTAAATATTTTTGGTTATCAACCTACTTTACCTCAGGAGGTCAGCTGAATGTATGTGTATGTAATATATTCTGTCTTTTTAAACACAGAGGCACCCACCCACATGGTGAGATCTCTGAAGTGCTAAGGACTTCAATGCTTGGACATTTAACATATATGGACCATGTTCAACTGTTTTAGCACAAGAGCTTTCCCTGTATTAATTTTTTCCGGTCTTTCTTCTGGCCTCTCCACATTAATTCAGGTCACTTGCTGTTAAAAAACGAAACAAGATAGTGTTTCAAAGAAAAATGTTCTGTATGAAATATTTAAACCTGGTTAAAACTACCAGCAAGATGGAGTTGAATGTTTTATTTGATAACTGGTGCTCAAATCTTGGTTCCCTTCAGGGAGGAAGGGAAGAGCAGGGGTGGTAAACCCAGGCCTGGTGCTTATGATTCAGTTGCCCAGAGGAATTTTCCACCCAAAGCCAAACACCCATGCTGAGATGTTGTGTTCTCTTGGTTTATTCAACAAGAGGAATGGAAGTTAGAGTTTCTAATACCCATCACTCTGAAAAAAGAATCAAGAGAAGAGGGGTGCAGGCAGGGATGTGTCACTGTTTTTTTTAGGATCTTCCCTGTACTAGAGACTGTGGCTGCTGTTTTATATGTGAGGGTAGCTATGGCTCAGAGGGGTTAAGTAACTTATCTAAGTTCTCATGGTAGAAAGAAGTGAGCCAGGCAGGATTCAGCTTCCAAAAGCCTAGCCTCTTGGCATGACACTGTATTGGATGGAATGGCATTTCTTTCCATACCTCAGTGATGGGAAGCTCATTTATTATAGGACAGGTTACAGAGAGAGCTCAAGATTGTAGCAGTGACCTAATACTGACCTTTGGGCTCTTTACAACTTCTGCTGGTACTGAACAGCAATCTCTTGTCTCTGGCAGTTCTTTAAACTTTCCTCCTTAGTCTTCTCCAGGTGTGTTCCTTTAGTTCCTTTTCACATGACACAGTGTTCAGTTTTAATCACCCTTGGTTATCCTTTTTCAGATGAATTCCAGATTCTCGTAAGAGGCAAGGAATGAAAGAAGAAGCCAGAAGAACTATCAAAAAGACAGGCAAGCCCACCTGCTTTATCTTGGTGTGACAAGGGCAGGTGACTTTCCGGTTTGGGTTCTGGCCTGGAAGTATAGGCAGCCCCTTGTCCATTACACTGCATGGAAATTCACCCTTGGGCAGGGGCTGTGTTGTGTCCAGGGGTTATTGGGCTTCAGCCCTGGTTTTTGGTGCACAATAGAGTTGAAACCATAGAGTCAGCTATCACCTGCTTCTCTAAGGTTATTAATAGCCAGGTATTTTATTACACCACTTAAATAAGAGGCAGGAAGGAGAGGATAAGCTGAGAGAGGACCCAAAGTGCTCAAATTCCCCATATCTCGTTCTCTCCCTCTCTGATGGTAGATGACAGGAGGTCATCACCAATTCACCCTTGAACATCCCAAGGTTATAGAATAAGCTGTCTGCACTACTAACGAATCATGGTATGGATTAAATAAACAGGTGTGGATAGCTGTGGATTGATGAATACACCTTGATAGGTGTGGATTTATGAATAAATGTGAAGAATATGAAACACAAAGATAATTGAAAGGAAGATAAATAGTGTGCTTCAAGGAAATGCACTAAGGAAATGGACTTGAACACGCAAAAATCTCTGTGACTTGATTCTCAGTATAAAGCAACTCATATCTTGTTTGGGGAAGAACATTTCCCATTCTTTTGGTGTTTTAACCAAATCCACATCTTTCCCTGGTGCTTTGTGGAGCAGATCTACTTAAGTGAGTAACTGCTTTGAGTGCAGACCTCTCTGTATTTACTACAGTGTCCAGGCTGGAAGAAGTTGAGTTCTAAATGCACTGTCACCATGTGAAAAAGGGATTTTGGCAAAGCCCCATGTTATAGATTGAATTGTATACCTCCCCAGCTTCAAATGTCCTTATCCCCAGTACCTCAGAATGTGACCATTTGGAGATAAGTTCTCATAGAGGTGTGAAGTTAAAATGAGGCCATTAGACTGGGCCTTCATCCAACATGACTTGTGTTCCTATAAGAAGAGGGAATTTGGCCACAGACACGCATAGAGGGATGATGATGTGAAGAGACACAGGGAGAGGATGGCCAATGACATGCCAAGGAGAGAGACCTGGAACAGATCGTGCCTTCACTGCCCTCAGAAGAAACCAACCCTTCTTGACACATTGATTTCAAACTTCTAGCTTCCAGACCTGGGAGATAATACATTTCTTTTGTTTAAGCCACCCAGTTGATGATGTTACAGTAGCCCTAGCAAACAAACATCCCCCATTCAGAAAGACATATTGTATGCCGGATAAGAGCGGGAAGATGAAGAAAGGGAGAAAATAATGAGTTGGGGAGAGCTCGATGATTTCAAGGTATGTGTGTGCGTAGTGGCTAAGTTTGGGAGGGGAGGAGGAATCATTGTTGGCGGGTCCCACATGAGGTCATTGCAGTGAGTGTTTATTGCAAATATATTAAAAAGTCAATTATCAGCCCAAACTTAATTCTAAAATTGAGGTCATTTTCATTCCTTAAAAAAATATTCAGTGGGAATGTTGCAGTCCACAAAGCATGGGTATGCCAACAGGGAAGAAAGGTATCTTCTTGGTGGGAATTTGCATTTATTTCGTCCTCCCTCCCCACCGGCAGATACCGCCAACCCTGCATTCTTTCACAGGGATGTCTGGCCGAAGGGAGCCCTGGGCCCTCTGAAAGCAGCCACTGTGAATTCCTTTAGGTAGGGATTTGATCGGGCTGTTTTCATTCTGCTTTCTATTAAGATGAACTGCCAGTGTGTGTTATGTCCAGACAACCACCTTGTGGAAACCCAGAGAAAGCTGCAAAATAGAAACGAGGTAATCTCCTTGAAGTGGCTTGTCAGGGCCTTCTCAGGTCAGCGGGGAGGAGCCGAGCGCCACAGCGTCCTTGAGATCTGAGTGGGGTTGCAAGAGTGCCCGGTGCCTGCCTCCTCACGCCCTTGGAAATCACAAAGAGCCTTTATGTCCACTGCAGCCTGTGAATCGGCTTTCATCATTGGCACCAAAGACCCGCCACTCTCGGGTAATAAAGGACAGGAAGATCAATCCCGAGGGAGAAGACTCCAGTTCCAGAATGTCCCTTTGTCCAGAAACAGCTGTGTGGAATTCAAGACTATCCAAGGATGGAAAGATCACAGGATCTCTTTCTTTCATTGTCTACTTGTTCGTCTGGGCACCACACTGTGCTTCTGCCATCTACGGAGCTGCCCACCACCGTGAAGGCGTGAGGCCTTAGGTTAAAGATTTATTCTTTTCTGCAGAGGCTCAAGGCGGCTGTTAACTCTCTCCTTGCCTTTCTTTCATTAAAAAAATTTATATTAATATCATTTGGAAATCTACAGACATAAGAGTATATAAATCACATACGGACAATTTAAAGAGCAATAAAGCAAATGACACTTGTGTACCCATCTGTAACTTTAAGAAATAAATTCTCCTTCTCCTTTCAGGGGCATTGTAGTAATAACAGTGGAACCTTATTTCTCTTTGGGATACTATCTTTTGACATGGCTGTGTTATCCTGTGAGGTTAGGAGGCTCAGAGCATATTAGGGTATAAGAATAATTAACTTGAGTGTTGGCCTCTGTGCTTTCACCGGTGTACCAAATATTAGCCAACAAAGGCATAGCACTGCAGCAAATCACTTTGCTCGTGAAAGTAGCTCAATTAAAAAAAACCTGTTTCAAAGTCGGTAGACAGTAACCATGTAGATAAACCTCTATCCATCCATCTACTCATCAATTCATCTGTCTGTCCATCTACCCAATATCTGATTTATTTGTAACCCATTAATTTATCAATCAAATATTTATTGTGTGCCTACTGTATACAAAACACTCAACAGACCCAAAAGGAGTGTGTCTGTACTAAACACTCAACAGACCCAAAAGAGAATGTGGAAAAGGGTCAGGAGCAGAGCTGTCTTCTAGCCTGTTTTCCTTCTCCCAATTCAAGCATCCTTGACCCTTTTCTCAGTGATGTGGGAAATAAAATGATGCCTTTGTCCCAGGTGTCAATATTACAGGGACATTCTATGACTTCTTGGCTCTAATCAATTAGGGACGGTTTGCCTTCTAGATTCTCAGCTCTTCAACTTTCCCCTGAACCCTACTCTCAATTTAAGCTTAGGAGGCCAAGGAATGTGTTCCCAGGTGGGCAGGAGGACAGCAAAGTTTCTGATAATGGCATAGAAACCAGGAACCTGTCTTTCAGAGGATAGGAAGCCTGTTGGGTTTGGAAGTCTGGCCTTCCAAATTTCAAAAGGACCATAGAACCTTAATCCACCTCATGCCAGGATGTACTCTGGTGTTCTCCGGGGGTGGCATGAATGCCGTATTTGAGAAGGAGCCCCGCTTTCAGCCCCGCTTTCAAGTGTCGATCTACAGAGTGACAGCTCTGGGAAATGAGACATTCGGCAGATCTTCTGCCACTGTGGAACTTTGGGGTGGGAGCAGGTACATGTCATGGGACAAGGAGAGTGGGTTGGGTATAATAAACTCAGGTTTCCTTAATTTATTTGTTCTTCTCTAGGAAAAAAGAATGAGATCACATGTATTGATATATGTGTGATGTGCCTGGCACTGAGCTAGGTTTGATAGAAGTTTGTCTTCACAAAACCCCCCTAGGGAGGTGTTCTTATCCCTATTTTACGGAGGAAGAAACTGAGGCCTTGAGAGAGTAAGTGGCTTGCCCAAGACTTCACAGTCCAGAAGAGATGAGGCTGATAGTTGAAGATGTCCTTTGTTTACAACACTGTTCAGCCTCTTCTGTTCAACATGAGTCAACTGCTAAAGGGCCAACAGCACTGCACCAGAATGTGCTGCAAGTCATCCCGGTCAACGCAACCCACACCTGCCACAGAGACACCTGCTGCCCCCTGGTACCTGAAACTCTCTGCTGCTCCGGGAGGGAACAGGGCTGATTCAGGACACAATGGCAAATTGATCATTTTTCACTTTCTTATAGCCCCCGTCACTGCCCTCCTCTTCCTTTTCAATATTTCCACCTCTTTGGGGTATCCAATGCCCCTGGTGCAGAGAAGCAGCCTGACACAATGGGGTATCTATGGGTTTGGGATGGAACCCCGGCTCCGCAACCAACTGGGAGACCTCAGGTAAGCTTCAGTTGCCTCATCTGTAAAAACGGCAGCAATGGGGTCTACGTCGCATTGGTAGTCTAGCCACAGAAACTGGCATACACAGCAGAAACTCATCAAATGGGACTCACTTTTTCTTAGCTTGATCTGCCTACAGTATTGCTTCATGACCTTGACCTCTTGTCCTGTGTTCACAGCTGTGTCCAAGGCTTGTTCATCATACCTCTCCCCAATCTTGATTAGTTTTCATAAGGCATTTGTGACAATTAAAAGTGGAATGGGGCTGGGTGCAGTGGCTCAACCTGTAATCCCAGCACTTTGGGAGGCTGAGGCAGGCAGATCACTTGAGGTCAGGAGTTTGAGACCAGCCAGGCCAACACAGTGAAACCCCATCTCTACTAAAAATACAAAAATTAACCGGGTATGGTGGTGTACACCGATAGTGCCACCTACTTGGGAGGCTGAGGCAGGAGAATCACTTGAACTTGGGAAGTGGAGGTTGCAGTGAGCTGCGATCATGCTACTGCACTTCAGCCTTGGCAACAGAGTGAGACTCCATCTTAAAAAAAAAAAAAATAGGTAGCTCTTTCTGGTCATATCTTTGTATCTTTGCATTTGTTTTTCCAGAAATAGTAACTTCGCCCAAAAATGAATCTCTGCTGGTGATACTTAAAGCAAAATGATGGTCCACTGAAGAAGATATTTCTGAGCAAATATTTACTGATTCCTAAAATCTTGCTGATGAACTCCATGATGCTCTTTAACATAATCTATTTAGTCTTCTGTAGCTGGCTCTACATGTGAGAATGTTGATGGAAGCTGGAGAAACATATTACCAAAGACATTACCATTTTAAACCTAGAACTCATTTAGTCTCTAAACTGTCTCTGTGATTGTATTGTTTGTATCTGTCATTGTATTACCAGGAATCCTTAGACCTAAGCCTCACTAATACAATCAAAACCATCAGACTAGGGAATTGTCAAACTGGGAGCTCATTTCATGGTGAAATATCATGTACTTAACAGGTGCTGATATCTTGTAGCTAACTTTTCACCTCACCTCCACCTGAATGGTTATTATGACCAAATTGCAGTGCATGACCAAATTAGTGATTACTGTATTTGGGCAAATATGACACATCTCATTTAACGTATATCTTAGTGTGAGACCAACCAACCTCTAAACACAGAATCTAGATCAATTTCTTTTAAATGAGCACATAGTAATTTTTGTCTAATCACTCTGGAAGAAATATAAATGTCTGCAATCGCTTTGGAAATTAACCCGACACATGTGCATGTCCCCACTCATACATACACACCAAGTGCCATCAAGGCTTTCAACCTCTGAATTTTCATGATACTCTTAAAATTGGCTAGGACTTTAGCCATTATTTAATCTGAAGAATGAAGAAAATGAGGTTTGGGGAGGGGAAGGAAAGCCTAAGTTTGCACCACTAGTTAGTGATTCTCTTTGTCTAGTTTTTCTCCCGTGTCCAGTGAGACGTATATTCTTCCTCCTTTCCCCTCTTCCCTTGAGTTCCATGCCCTTTTCTAGACATCTTCTACTAACTGCACAACTGGTTCCCCCACTTTCTTTGGGTCTCTGCTCTCCCTTTGCACCCAACATAAAGTGGCATCCTAACCCTCAGGACTCCTTAGTCTCCATAGCATTTACTCCCAGCTTCCAGCTTAGGGGTTTACTACCTGATGGCTCCAGCTAGAATGTAAGCCTCATGAAAGAAAGGACTTTTTTTTGTTCACTGAAAAGTCTGCACCACCGACAACCATGCAGGGTGCACAATAGGTGCTCAGTAAATATCTGTTCAATGAATAGACGGGCATCAACTAGTGAGAGGCAGAGACTGCAGAAATGAAGGTGAGCAAAAGGCTTCTGCTATCATGGAGCATTTAGCCTAGTAAAGGAGTCTTGCGTTGGCAATCACGTGGGTGTCATACGTTCTATGAGGAATTACAAGAGGTCACAGAAGCGTACAACAAGGGGTTTTGACTTGGTCCTGGGTTGCTTATGGGAAAAGCCCATGCATACACTGCATATGTGTCGTGATTACTGAATCAGACTTATAGAACACATTCATCCCTAGTATATTTGAATGATGTTTTGTCAAATACAAGTTGATTAGGTTTCTGCGTGACTACCTTAGTCTCCAAATAGGCTGTGTTTGATGATTTAAGAGCTTAGTGGCGATGGGATTATCCTTTAGATAAGATTGTGTAGGGATACATATTCTAAGCATGGAATCCACCATTGATCCACTGGATTTTTTTTGAATGAATTTATTCCATTTTGAATGAATTTATTCCCATTTATTCCAATGGGAAGGCGGCACTCAAGTTTTCGGTATCTCCCTGGGGAATTCATCTGGGAGGGCAGACTACCAAATGAACGAGTTTTGTCTACCAAGGGTCTACCAGAGAGACCACATGATGTCGCTGTTGCTTAAATATATACGAAAACTCTTTTGTGAAGATTAATTTATAAAGAAAGTTTCAGGAAGATGGAAAAATGTTGTTCCAATAAGAGAAACACTTTTATACACATAAAAGGCATTTTTAAAGTAATAACAGCTGGCTTATATCCCAAAGCCTCCTTTTAAATTTTTATTTACTATTATTTTTCCTTTACTCAGCAATATCAAAACTGTCTTGGTGTTACCTGATAATTTCTTCTGAAGAATTTAGAGTGCCATTATGTCTAAATATCTTATATATTTAAAACTTGAGGAGTTTTAAAATATAAATGTTTCATTGAAACATTATAAAATTCAGAAGAATAAAAATGACATGTGTTTTGAAAGAGGGTTAGAATTACTTCATTTTCTGCACCTGAGACCCTCTCAAAAAATGATCACCTATATACATAGATTACATCCACCTACATTCCTCAAATCAACATGATTTGCTTAATGTCAGTCTATCGCCTGCTTTTAAAAACTTTTTCTCTCCTTTTTCTTTTCTTTCTCTCCTACTTCCTTTTTATTTCTCAGAGAATTTTTGTTTCTTTTATCATTTCATGATTTATTTAGTTAGTTTTAGTTCATTCATTTCTCAAACATTTACTGCATACCTGTTGTGTGTAAGATCATATTCTAGGTATTATAAAAGACAGAAAGTAGGTGACCATATCATTTCCACATATAAGACTCTTTCAGTCTTGTAAGATTGAAGACAAATTCACAAAAATAACAGAATGAATCTTTATTGCATGTCAGACCCTCTACCAAGTTTTTAACATGTTATCTCACTTAAATCTCATGATATCTCTTGTTAACTTCATTTTACAGGTGGGAAGACTGAGATTTAGGAAGGATCAATAATTTGTCTAAGGTTAAACAGCTTGTGTATGCGGGGGCTGAGAATCGAATCTCAGTACATTTGGCCACAGAGCCTGAGATATGCTTTTTTAGACTTGCAGTATTATTAGGCAAAATAAGGCAAGTGTTAAATATAGAGGTTCAAAGTGCAATGGAAATTCATATCTGAGGAGGTTTTATGGAGGAAGTGGCATTTGAGATTGGCTTTCAAGGATGAATAGTACTTCACCTGGTAGAGATAAGAAGGGAGTCTCTACCAAACAAAGGTTTAATTCTGGCTCATGGTATATTTATAAGCTAAACTGACAAGGGTCTTGGTTCCACACATTGACTCAGGGACCCAAGCTGAAGGGCTACTGTCTTACAGTTGCACACTCTGGAACATAAGCAGAAGAGAAAATGATTCGTGAAAGCTGTATTGCCTTTGCCTGAAATTGACTCATGTCACTCTGCTCACATTTCACTGGTTAAAACCAGTCATATGGTCCTGGTTAACTGCAAGAGGGCTGGGAAATGTAGGGAACAGATGGAATATTAATGAACATGCTGTCTCTTCCCTATTATTGTGCTGCCTCCCTGGAAATGTGGAAAATATGCATTACTGTCCAGATTTAATCAGTGGATAGACTTGGGTACAGAAAGATTAAGTGACTCACTCAGGATCACGTGGTGACCTTGGTAATAGCTACCAAGAGCAGGTGGCATAGGCAGCTACTGACACGGCATTATTCCAGGAGCCTTCCTACCATCCTCCACCCCCATGTCTTATTTCCTCCAATGATTGGTTGGGAAAGATGGAATTCCTACAATTTCAAATGATTTTCTTTGGCTTAAGTCCTCAGTACTTTGCAGATCAAAACAGCCTTTAGAGAAATGCCATACTGAGCCTAACACGTTCAAGCCCCTTTCGGAATGATGGGATGTGGGTGGTGTTTTCTAGCACAAATAAATAAAATAAGCAAGCAAATATAATTTAAAAATGACAGTCATTCTCACTTTAAGCCTGGTGTTTCCCAACCTCTTCCAGTGGAAGATTGACTTACAGGAGGGCATATTTCTCTCATTCACTGGTTATACCTCTGTGACTAGCCTATCGGCAGTACCTGGAAGACCATTTAAAGAATGAGACCATTGTTGTCTGTGGTGAAAGGAGAATTTGCCTGTTGCAAGTGACATACCATGCAACTCTCTTCCAAACAGCAAGGTGCTTACCCATGTGAAAAAAAAAAAAAAAAGAAGAAAGGAACAGCCAGATTTGGTTACTGTCAGAGCCACATGATTCAGAGATATCCTTGTTAATGACAGTTGCACAGCTGGATAATTAATCAAAGTATGAAGAGAATATAGCGCAGCCTAATGCACACAGCTCCATCCAGTCTCTGCGGGATCAGGCCATCATCTGTTTATTCTCCTTTGGAATGGCTTGAGAATATTCAATTATTCAATAGCTCCCCTCCTTGCTGTGATGGGATGTATGGTTTTTAATTGGCACCAGGGCCTTTCTGCTCCAATGAACTTTGCTAGTCACTCTTGTGATTCTAGTCCCTGGAAGCATGAATGTTTATCTTTATCTAGAGCTGGGCTCATACAATGCACCTTGAAGTACTGGTCAGCTTTTAAAAAGCGGTTCTGCCAAGTGATTGGTGGCAAAATCATGACAAAATCTGCATTTCAATTTTGTCCTTTTTCTTCTTACCCATGTTGTTCTTGCCATAGAACACTGGATAAAAAGTCTATCTGTAGCATGAACTTTCTCTGCCATTATAGTTAATTTTGTAAATGTTGTCTTTTCCTTAGGAGAGATTTTGGGTTTTAATATTAGGTTGATGCATAAATATTTGCCCATTGTGGTGTGTTTCTTTGAAGTGCTTTCTGGAATAGCAATTTAATATTTCTGATACATAAATACAATGTTTTTTCAAACTTAAGAGAGAGATTATTATAATCGTACAGAGACATTTATTAAGACATAGATTACCACCTATTTTAGGGCCTTTGAATATAAAGTTACAATGAAATCTCATTAAGTGGGCTGCTTCTACTGTTTTTACCTCTCTAAATATTTGCCCTGTTTAGTGGAATTTTTCTCCTTCAGACGCAAATTTTCCCAACCTTCTGTGTTAATTAACTCAAAATGTTCTTTCCCCGGCTTGGTCCCTCTATGGCTCTGCTAGTCAAGATTCCTAACACTTGCCTGCCAACACTTAGTGTTGCTTCACTGCCTGATCATTTCAAAAGTAATAACTTATCACAAGTCCAACTCCTCAGTTGGTTTTCCAAGCCCTATTTAACCTGACCTTCACAAAGGACCCTGCTTTTTATCTTGCCACCTCCCTACAGACATCTTTTCAGTTGATCTCCTTCTAGGTGCTTTGTAATCAAAGTGAGGTTTTCAGACAGCAGCCACAGTCCTACCTAGGGGCTTACTAACATACAGAAATTCAGGAGTCATCCAGCTGTGGGGGGAAGGAGAATCTGCATTTCCCAGGTCATTCCTGCCTACATCAGTTTGAGAAGCCCTGCCCAAGACATAGAAGCTGCAATCTTGCTTCTATGTCTTTGCTTATACTGTTCCCTCCTGAATGCTGTCTCTTCTTCCATCCACTTTTGTCAGTTATTTTTATTTTATTTTATTTTATTATTTTTATTTTATTTTATTTTTGTGAGATGGAGTCTCACTCTGTCACCCAGGCTAGAGTGCAGTGGCGTGAGCTCAGCTCATTGCAACCTCCGCCTACCGGGTCCAAGAGATTCTCCTGCCTCAGCCTCCCGAGTAGCTGGGATTAATGTCACCCACCACCACACCCAGCTAATTTTTGTATTTTCAGTAGAGACAGCATTTCACTATGTTGGCCAGGATGGGCTTGAACTCTAGACCTCAAGTGATCCGCCTGGCTTGGCCTCCCAAAGTGCTGGGATTATAGGCATGAGCCACTGTGCCCAGCCCACTTACATAAATTTCATTCATCTTTTTGGGGCCAGCCAGTTGCACATATCTCACATATCTCACTTTCTTCCTTAAACTTGGTCATGATACATTTTAAATTGAGTCTTAGTTTCGAGGTAGTTTTTAAAGACAGATCATTAGACAAAAAACTACAGAGTCAAAAATACCCTTGCTTGGAGATTAAAGTTGTCTATCAAATAAAGCACAGATAAATTAGTGTATCTCATGCTGCCTGTCGGTAAGTTCATCCATGGTCAAATTTTCCTCCCTTATCAGAACATTTTGCCATTTCTTTGGTTGAATACCAGATTCGCTGAATGGCTTGTTTTTAGGAACTATATGGTCTAAAGAAATATATCTCCCCCACTTCCAAGTTGATATAGCTGAATTTTTGTTAATTTACATAAGAAGTAACTCCCCTGAAATCAGGCCTGATGTGTTCCCACTTGTGTATTTTTTGTTGTTGTTGTTCTTTTTTTGAGATGAACTTTCACTCTTGCTACCCAGGCTGGAGTGTAATGTCGCAATCTCAGCTCACTGCAACCTCTGCCTCCCGGGTTCAAGTGATTCTCCTGCCTCAGCCTCCCGAGGAGCTGGGATTACAGGCATGTGCCACCAGGCCCAGCGAATTTTGTATTTTTAGTAGGGACGGGGTTTCTCCATGTCGGTCAGGCTGGTCTTGAACTCCTGACCTCAGGTGATCCACCCACCTAGGCCTCCCAAAGTGCTGGGGTTACAGGTGTGAGCCACCGAGCCCAGCCTCCCACTTGTGTTTTTATTGCCATGTCAAGTTGGATCTGGTCAGAGCAAATGAATTATTGGGACTATTTCAAAAATATGTTTTGGATTCTTTTGAATTAATGGTGAATCATTCCCTTTTCATTAAAGAAAGAATCTCAAACATTTAATACATATTTTTAAAGTAGAAAAAAAAGAAAAACATTTTCTAACTCCCCACAAGGCTGATTAAAATGGCAAAGAACAGGGAAACAAAACAAGAAGAATGAGAATGAAAAGGAGGAGAAGAGGAAGGAAGAGAAAGAACTTCCATACAAAGTTTAAATAGTAGAAAGATACATTTTAAGTAGGCTAATGTTGCCTGTTATGGACCGAATTGTGTCCCTCAATTCATATGATGAAGCCCTAACCCCCAATGTGATTACAATTGGAGAGAGGGCCTTTAAGGAGGTAATTAGGTTAAATCAGGTTATAAGGGTGGGGCCGTAATCCGATAGGACTGGTGTCCTGATGGAAGAAGAGGAAGAAACCATGGAGCTCTCTCTCTCTTTCTCTCTCCACAAGTGCACAGAGGACAAGACCGTGTGAACACACAGTAAGAAGGAAAAGAGGCTGCACCAGAAACCAACTTTGCTGGCACCTTGATCTTGGACTTCTAGCCTCCAGAATGTGAAAAAATAAATGTTTGAGCTTCCTAGTCTATGGTTTTTGTCATGGCAGCCTAAGATGACTAATATATTGCCTATTCAAGATCATTGTCCTAAGGACAGGATAGATTGATGTTTTAGCCTGAGGTCTCATTATTTTGGCTGTCACAAAGCTAGAACTAAAGTAATACGATTCCTTGTGTAGCTATTGGTCAGTCCATCTCAGCAATAGCTTCTACTTGATGATGTGTGTGAGATGAGCAGAGTAAAATTGCTTGTGTATTCTTATAAGTATTTAGATTCTAACCAAAAGCTGCAGCCTCCAAATATTTCCCAATGCATTTAGGATTTTCCAATGAATTACCTAAATTGTGAAAAAAGGTGAAACTGAAACTTAAGTTAGTTTGCTATGGTAATGATGTTACTGCAGAAATCTGGTGGGAATTTTAAAAAGTTGTAGAGTTACTACTTTAGCTAATAAAACATTCTTCCAGTAGATCAGAGCAGTAAAGGTGGGAATGTCTTTTTCTCTAATATAGGCTTCTCGTGAGGTGTTAAGTGCAAAGCTTACATTGTCTCTTTTTCCTTTAATGGAGAAAAAAAGACTGTAGGAGGTAGATATCAAAGTGCTAAAATTGAAGCATGAGAGAAGTGGAAGATGTAGACATTACGGTGCTTCTTCTCTAATGAGGAATCACATCCAACATTCAGGATTCATGAAGAGAACTAGTTGAGGAACTTGACATGAGCTTGTTTGGTGCACGTGCCTCTTAATGTTTTGTATTTCATAATATTCTGCATCTAATATCCATGGCTCTCAAGTGTCTTGACAAATATTTCATTAATGTTATTTTATGGTAGGCTTGGGATGCTCGGGGGTTACACAGAACTGGGGGTCTTGAATTTGGTCTCTCTAAATTATGTTATTTTTCTTCCTTGGTTTGAAGTGTGTTTATGTAGACATATTGCTGGGGAAAATAACTTGAAGCATATAAATACATTTGTTAAGTATAACATTTCACTCCCCCATGCTTCTTCCTTGGAAATTTTAAGACTCCAGCATTTATTGTTTCAATGGCATGAGTCTTACTGGGGTCACATGACCAAGTGGACAGAGTTTTGTGAAAGTCAGGAAGTTTGGGTTTCAATTCAATTTCCACTTCTAATCTTATGTGTCACCTTGGCTGGGCCATGGTGCCCAGATGTGTGGTCAAACATTATTCGGGATATTTGTGTGAGGGTGTTTTGGGATGAGATTAAAATTAAGATTGGTAGACTTTGAGTAAAGAAGGCTGGCCTTCCTAATGGGGTTGACCTCATGCTATGAGTTGAAGGCTTGAATAGAACAGAAGACTGACCCTCCTTCCAGTAAGAAGGAATTCTGCCAGTAGACAGCATTCGGGCTTGAGCTATAGCATTGGCTTTTTTCTGGGTCTTCAGCCTGATGTCCTTTGAACTTGAACTACAGCATCAACTCTTCCCTAGATCTCCAGCCTGCCAGCCCACCCCGAAGATTTTGGACTTGCCAGCCTTCATAGTCACATGAGCCAATTCCTTAAAATGAATCTCTTTATATGTAAACAGAGAAAGAGAGAGAGAGGTGTATATATATACACACACATTGTCTTGGTGCTGCTTCTCTGCAGAACCTGACTCTATGGAATCCTGGCTCTGGCCCTTCTCCTCTCTGAGGCCCACGTTTGCAATCTGTGAAGGGAGGAAGTAGAACTGCATTGCTTCTAAGGCCCCTTAGAAATTAAAAATTGCAGGATGCAAACACCTGGTAGTTTTGACATGTACGATTTTTACAAAGAGTAATAAAAGCAAATTCCAGAGAAGTACTAGATAAAAATGTGGAAACACTTCCTTATTCTCTGACTTTTGCTCAAAATTTAGAGCAGTTTGGTCAGTCTCTGCTATGGTAAAATACACATGTCTCGGCATTGTCCCCAAACACAAAATATGGCTGGGTTCTGCTGCCAAGTCTGTTCTCCTCTGTCACAGTCTTGTCCTCCTTCCCAAACACCATCACCCTGCCGGCATTATCATCCCGTTATGGGCACCAGCATCTTTCAGGTGAGTCTTGGACCTCCTAATTCCTGTGCCAGGCACCAAGACAAGTGGAATGTCAGCTGACTCAGACCCCAGCTGTCATCCAGAGATGAGAGGCTGGGCACCAGCTATGCCATAACTACTGCTGTTTGCCTAGGGTGTGATCATTTCTTTGACTCTTAATCATTCTTCCTGACATCAAAACTAACACAGATGAGTGCACAATAGCACTAAAAAGAAAATAAAAGTCACCTATTATAGCACCTACAGATAATTACTATTCACATTTTATTGCATCATATTCCTTTTGAATCCAGGTAATAATACAATTTAGTCTCCCTTGTCCTCCCTCTTGAGGGTCATTTTGTGCTAATGTACTTTGAGGAAGGAAGGTTTCTTCATTTCTAGTCCAGTTACGGTCACCAAGTATGAGTGTGCAAGTTGTGCACTGCACAATCTGGAAGGCAATTCATGCTTTCACTGTTGAGCCGTAAGGTCTGTAGTGACTCTGCCACAAGCTTTTATGTTCAGTGGATTTCCCTGAGGGCTTGCAGTTAATGGAGGAGGCCTTAGATAATAGCCCTGCCCAGAACAGAGAACAAGTTACAGTGGAAGATTAGACATGCCCAATCTTAAATATTTCTGGGCCATCTTGAACAAGGGAATATTTACAGGCTGCTTCTTCCTTTGGCCTAAAGTTCTCATCATATTCCTGAAACTTGCTCCTATCCACGGATCACTCCTCCTCAGCCAGGACTCTCAAATCTCTCCTGGGGAGGAAGTTCTAAAATCCTGGTTACTTTGTTGTACAGAACATTTAAATTCTTCTCTTAATCCTATCTTTTCAGACCATGCGCAGGGTGCCTTTCTTTCCATATCCAAAGGAAGTCTCAGAAACGTGTTATCTTAAAAGATCAGTTCTGTCCCTAGGAAGACTTCCGTACCCATTGACAGATGTGTAGATGGATGCTTAGATGGAGAGATGGTGATGCTCTTCATTTTCTTTATTGGTTTTTGCATGTCTCTGGTTTTGCATTTTCACTGATGGCAGAAAGATAACAAACTTGGCCTGAAACACTGTTTGGGGGCTATGTTATGCCAAGTGTCAGGTTCCAGCCCAAGCTGAGGACCAAGGAAAAAGCCTCCAGGAATCGTAGTTTCCACATGGCTTTTACTATCTCTTTGGGTGCGAGCAAGCCTGGGCATGAATGGTGGGCACAAGCAAGCCATGGGTGTAAGTCTAGGCGTGAGCTGTATGTGCAGCATCAGCAAGGTAATTATACCTTTTACAGACAATAGTGGCTCCAGCTCAAGCACGAGCTCATGTGGGTGATCGCCTAACGAGCCTCTTGTGGCATGCTTACGTAATATGTGGAGTTGTGTGCCTGTGCTCCAAACCTGCTGAGTCAAGCTGTGCCGAAAGGCCACTTTGGCCTATTCCTGATTACAGGGCAGGAATATGTACCTTACGGGTACATAAATGTTGAGGTTTAAAGTTCTTATCGTGACTTTCTCTCTTCTCAAAGATTTGCCCCCCTTCTTCTCCACAATATGGCATCTAAATCTTCCTAGCGATTGGGGAAGATCCACGGACTCTGTTCAAAGATGATTATTGTCTTTCCTGGCTTGCTGCTGGGGTTAGCTCTGGGGTCCAAACTGTCATCATGAAGGGCTACTTCTCTGGGCTTGATCAGGTGGTCTATCTCCTGTGTCAAGGGGTCCATCTCCTGCAGGGTCTGCCCCACAACAGATCCTCTGAGTCCTGGCTATGGGTTGCCCAGAAGCTGGCTTGGGCTTCCCACTCCTCAGCCTCCACTCTGGGGACACCTTTCAGCCACCATCTGCCTCCTCTGCTGGAAGCATGCAGGAACAGCTGGAACATTACTTCCATGTCAGCCTGAAGCCAGAGCAACCCAAGGTCCTGTCTTCTGCTCTCACTCTGTGTGTCACACTGCTACTTCAGCATGCTGGCACTCCCTGTGTGGGCACCAGGGAGACTAGGGCTGCCAGAGTTAGCAAAAACAAACATGGGATTCCCAGTTAAATTAGAATTTCAGAGAAACAATAAATACAATTTTAGTATTATTTAGTAAGTAATATTTGGGACATACTTACACTAAAAAAGTATTTGTTGTTTATCTGAAAATAAGAATTAACTATGAATCCTGCATTTTATCTGACAACCCTACATGGGGCACGGGCACAACATCTCTTTATTTTATTTTTTTTTGCTTTCCCTCCTCATTACCTTTGGATGGACTGAGGGTCTGCAGTAGCCCTATAGTCTGATGAGTCCCTGTGGATTTTACCCCCCAATTTGAGATATTGCATTTTAAAGCTAAGCTTATTTATAAATTAGGATTACATTAGGAATAGAGATTTTTTAAATTTACTTCTCCTTTATCATAGCCATTTTTTTCAAGAACATGATTTTTAATGGCTAATGGACACATATGGCTTGATTTTGACTGGATTTCTGATACATTTAGAAGTATTTCTTGAGTAGCTCTTAAGTACCAAAGTATTGTTTTTTTCTTGTCTTTCTTTTTTTCTTTTTCTTTTGAGACAGGGTCTCCTTCTGTCACCCAGCCTGGAGTGCAGCGGTGTAATCATGGCTCACTGCAGTTTTGATCTCCCAGGCTCAAGAGATCCTCTTGCCTCAGCCTCCCAAGCAGCTGGGACTATGGGCACATGCTACTATGTCCAGCTAATTTTTTAAAAAATTTCTTTTGTAGAGATGGGGACTCACTATTTTGACCAGGTTGGTTTTGAACTCCTTGGCCTCAAGCAATCCTCCTAGCTTGGCCTCCCAAATTGTTGGGATTACAGGTGTGAGCCACCATGTCCAGGCAAAGTATTGTTTTGGTGCTGGGGATATAGTGGTGAACAAGTCAGAAATGTGTCTACTTTCATAAATTTACATGCCAGTCTGGAAGACATATACTAGACATACGAAGTTTTAAGTGTTCTCACCACAAAAAAGTATGTAAGTAATATATATGTGAATTCACTTGATTTAGTCATTCCACAATGTATACATATATCAAAGCATCATGTTGTACACCATAAATATAAACAATTTTTTGTCAGTTAATAAGACAAAATAGACATACTAAGCAAATAAAATTAACTCAACTCATGATGCCTGCTATGGGGATCACAAAAAACTGAGTGACTGTATAGGGTGGAGTGATCCTGACTGGGCCAATAAGAATACTTCCCTGGGCTGAGAAAAAGACCCCGGCTGTCTCTTTGACAGCAGTGGTTGTAAGATGTAAAATTTAAGACCTGACAGTGATCATGCTCACTGCTACATGATGAAGACACCAGTGGTGAGAGAGAGAGAGTTATCATGCAGATAGAAGTGGTAACGAGAGACAGGAGCCTTGGAGGCATTCGAGTCCTTGGGTTCAGACGCTCCTGATTTCTACCTTCGTCCTTGCCTTTCCTGTTTGTTTGTTTGGCACTTCCTGGAATCCTATGAGCCAATAAATTATATTTTTGCTTTAAGCTAGTATGGTTTGAGTTCTATCATGAGCAGCCTAGAGTTCTAATACTAAAAGGGAGCTCACTAGAGATAATAATTTACAACAGATAGCCACACAGAGGCCCACCGTTGGTTTCTCTGCTACAGGGGTCTCCAACCCCTGAGATGCGGATGCTATCAGTCTGCAGCCTGTTAAGAACCAGGTCGCACAGCAGGAGGTGAGCAGCAGGCAGGTGAGCATGACTGCCTGAGCTCCGCCTCCTGTCAGATCAGTGGCCACATTAGATTCTCATAGGAGCACAAACCCTATTGTGAACTGCACATGCGAGGGACTACATTGTGTGCTCCTTATGAGAATCTAACGCTTGACAATCTGAGGTGGAACAGTTTTATCCTGAAACCATACCCCACCCCATCCATGGAAAAATTGTCTTCCATGAAACTGGTGTCAAAAAGGTTGGGGATCACTGCTCTACTAGATCAGCTCTCTGCCTATCTCCTACTTGGCTAAAGACACTTGTCTTCATCTCCCTGAGTGTTTCTACCTCTCTACATATCATTCTTAATCCAAAGGGATTCCCAGATTCAGAGAAATGAGTGTTTCCTTCCTTCCTGTATAAGGTTTACCTCCCTGGTTTCTCTATATTTTGGGCATCAGATTGACCTCTTCCTAAAGTGCCTGCCCCCATGAATGTTCATTCCATTCAGAGAGGGTCACATGCCCAACCACAGGGTTATTCTCTTGTCCCATGGCATTAACAGAACAAGCGCACAACAATCTGACATCCATTTCCCCAAAGTTGGATTATTCAGTGCAAAATGATGCCATATGGGAGACATTCATGTCAAGCCAACCTAAGCTCAATATCATTTCAGTTTTCTCCTCCTCATGAGTTAAAAAACCATGGCGTGCACAGCAATGTGTGCATGGGAGAGAGGGACAGTTGAATTTGGAGGCACAGTTTTCCCATAGAAACATCTTTCCAAATGATGTTTAGGAGCTCAGGCTGGGCACAGAAGCCTGTATAGCTACAAACACACCCTGCATAGTGCTAATTGCTCTAAGCTCACAAAGCTGCTGAACACCATCATGCTCCTCAGAAGCCTGAGTGCACTGAGCTTTGAACCTGAGTCCAGAACCCCAAACTGAAGTCACTGAGCTCTTGTGAATTCTGAGTCCTAGAGCCTTTCTGAGCACCAGGGGTTTTCTCAGTTCTGAAAACACCTGAGACTGGTGGTAGGGGGTGGAAGGATCCATTATAAGCCCCAACAACTGGGCCTCTGCAGCCTTGGATGGATTCTTTTCTTTCTGCTCTTCCACCTCCTAGGAGTTGAATCCATTGTTCCTCCACCTGGAGTAGGTTGAGAACCACTCCAGTCTCTGAGGCATTCCCAACTAGGACGATACACAGGGCAATAACAATTGTGACCTAACTATCTCCACTCTTGTCCAGTAGGGTTTGAATGAAGGTCACCTTCTTGGTACCTGGTAGCTCAGACAGAACTACTGGGTCCCTTGTGTAAATTACTGCCAGCCTCTCCTTCCCCGTTACTCCTGCTGCAATCCAACAACATGATCACGTCAAGATAAAGGGTTTATGTTGAGCCTGAGAATTTGGAAAGCTGATGACTGGACTTCATGGAGTCTACTATTGCTTATGTGAGGGGTTTTTGATTTGGTGAGAAGACAGAAAGAGGTAGAGCCCACATCTGAAGTTAATGCAATGTGAAAGGGAGGGACATAGGCAGTGGTTACAGGTGGTGTGTTGATCCATAATCTGAAAAGAAATTGAAGGAAATTCAGTTCATTAATATGTAATAAAGGTATTACTGGGAATTCCACACTTCTTAAGATCTAGATGCTATGGCCTCGACTCTCATTTCACACTTGTAAAAAGTCTGATGTCTACCCGAGATTCCTGTGGCTTCCTAATCACCTTTGTCTTCAAGCTCCTACTGCCCAAGTCTCTTTGCTGCCAACTAGACTCAGGATTTGGGCTTTAGCAGCAAGCCTGGGACACCCAGTTGCACTAATCTCTGCTTCCCACCCCAGCTCTAGGCCTCAGCTTCCATCCAGTGTCCCGTCCTGTGTGTCTACTGGATCTTCCTAGGATTTAGGCCCCATCCTGGACTTCTTTTCCTTGACACAGACCTTCATTTTCTATCTAAGCCTGTCCTGGTTTCCTCTTTGAGCTTGGCCCCTGTACTTCGTAATTGCTGGCTGAGAATCTGTAGAATACAGAGAACGTGCCACAAAGAATAGCATCAGCTTTCCAAATTCCCAGGCTCAGCATAAACCATCTTTCTTGACATAATCATGTTGTTGGATCAATTTTCAAAAATACAGTTAAAATAAAGAATAAAAAAATTCAAAACAAACAGTAAACCCACATGCTCTTGATGTAGGGCTAAGACCTCTTCTTCATGGTTTTGCTCTTTGGAGTTTTTCCACAGTTTTCTATGAATAAATCACACCTGTGATGCAGTGTGTGTCCATTCCAGCTATTTTGGCCTTTTTCTTTTTCTTTCTTTCTTTTGTTTCCTTTTTGTTAGTGGAAAGATAATTTAAGACTTTCAAAGAAGTTTGGGGGCTTTTGCCATGCGGTGACAGCCAAACGGTGGGACAGGAGGAGCTGCAGCAGTGGCCGCAGCGCCTGGAACGTAGAAGCTTGAGGCGGATTCTGGCGTCGCCCAGGGAGCGACTAGACCAACATTCCGGTGTGGGCTGTGGTGGCGGCCGGTGGGCGGCGAGAGGAAGCCCGCTACGAGTGCCCTCACTCCCCGCCACTCTCGATGAACCCGACGGAATAAGCCGTGCCTCCAGCAGGGGCTGCGCCTCCATGAATCCCTAGTTGTTTTTTTTTTCTTTCTCTCCCCTCTCCTCACCCCTACTCCGAGCCCCGTCTGGCCTTCTCTCTTCGCCAGAGGCGGCCGCGTCCAGGTGCGGACCCTCCATACCGGAGCGCAATGGCGTCCAACCCCGAATGGGAGGAGATTCTGCTCACGGAACTGCAGTGGGATTCCCGAAGTCTTCCGTTTCCTGAGAATGTGAGTGCTGTTAAAAAATTAGACTTTTCAGATACAATGGTGCAGCAAAAATTGCATGATATCAAGGATCAAATTAAGAGAGAAATAAGGAAAGAACTGAAAATCAAAGAAGGATCTGAAAATCTGAGGAAAGTCACAACAGATAAAAAAAGTTTGGCTTATGTAGACAACATTTTGAAAAAATCAAATAAAAAATTAGAAGAACTACGTCACAAGCTGCAGGAAGTAAATGCACATATTATTGTATCAGATCCAGAAGATATTACAGATTGCCCAAGGACTCCAGATACTTCAAATAGTGACCCTTGTTGTTCTACTAGCAACAATAGATTGAAGGCTCTACAAAAACAATTGGATATAGAACTTAAAGTAAAACAAGGTCTAGAGAATATGATACAGATGTATTCAAATGGATCTTCAAAGGATCGGAAACTCCATGGTACAGCTCAGCAACTGCTCCAGGACAGCAAGACAAAAATAGAACTCATACGAATGCAGATTCTTCAGGCAGTCCAGACTAATGAATTGGCTTTTGATAATGCAAAACCTGTGATAAGTCCTCTTGAACTTCGGGTGGAAGAATTAAGGCATCATTTTAGCATAGACTCTGCAGTAGCAGAAGGTGCAAAGAATGTAATGAAATTACTTGACTCAGGAAAAGTAACAGACAGAAAAGCACTTTCAGAAGCTCAAGTAAGATTTAATGAATCGTCAGAAGTTGAACCTTTTAAAGTATTCATTAGAGCAAAGATTAAATGAACTCCCCAAGAATCATCCCAAAAGAGGTATTATTACTGAAGAACTTTCACTTGTTGCTGCATCACCAACACTAAGTCCACGTCAAAGTATGATATCTACACAAAATCAATATATTACACTCTCCAAACCAGCAGCATTAACAAGTACTTTGGAAGTTTGTCTCATGGGCTGCCAAGATATCCTAGAGAATGTCCCTGGACAGTCAAAAGCAACATCAGTTGCACTGCCTGGTTGAAGTCCAAGTGAAACCAGATCATCTTTCATGAGCAGAACGAGTAAAAGTAAAAGCGGAAGTAGTCGAAATCTTCTAAAAACCGATGACTTGTCCAATGATATCTGTGCTGTTTTGAAGCTCGATAATACTGTGGTTGGCCAATCTAGCTGGAAACCCATTTCCAATCAGTCATGGGACCAGAAGTTTACACTGGAACTGGACAGGTCACGTGAACTGGAAATTTCAGTTTATTGGCGTGATTGGCGGTCTCTGTGTGCTGTAAAATTTCTGAGGTTAGAAGATGTTTTAGACAACCAACGGCATGGCATGTGTCTTTATTTGGAACCACAGGGTACTTTATTTGCAGAAGTTACCTTTTTAAATCCAGTTATTGAAAGAAGACCAAAACTTCAAAGACAAAAGAAATTTTTTTCAAAGCAACAAGGCAAAACATTTCTCAGAGCTCCTCAAATGAATATTAATATTGCCACTTGGGGAAGGCTAGTAAGAAGAGCTATTCATACAGTAAATCATTCTGGCACCTCCAGCCCTCAAGCTCCTCTGCCTACTACAGTGCCAGTGGTTGATGTACGCATCCCTGAACTAGCACCTCCAGCTAGTGATTCTACAGTAACCAAATTGGACTTTGATCTTGAGCCTGAACCTCCTCCAGCCCCACCACAAGCTTCTTCCCTTGGAGAAATAGATGAATCTTCTGAATTAAGAGTTTTGGATACACCAGGACAGGATTCAGAGACTGCTTTTGAGATTGAGAATGACAGACATAGTATACTTCCAAAATCTCAATCTGAATACAGGCCTGATACTCCTCAGTCAGGCCTAGAATATAGTGGTATTCAAGAACTTGAGGACAGAAGATCTCAGCAAAGTTTCAGTTTAATCTACAAGATTTCAGGTGTTGTGCTGTCTTGGGAAGAGGAAATTTTGGAAAGGTGCTTTTAGCTGAATATAAACACACAAATGAGATGTTTGCTATAAAATCCTTAAAGAAAGGAGATATTGTGGCTCAAGATGAAGTAGACAGACTGATGTCTGAAAAAAGAATTTTTGAAACTGTGAATAGTGTAAGGCATCCCTTTTTGGTGAACCTTTTTGCATGTTTCCAAACCAAAGAGCATGTTTGCTTTGTAGTGGAATATGCTGCCATTGGGGACCTAATGATGCACATTCACACTGACGTCTTTTCTGAACCAAGAGCTGTATTTTATGCTGCTTGTGTAGTTCTTGGGTTGCAGTACTTACATGAACACAAAATTGTTTATAGAGATTTGAAATTGGGTAACTTATTGCTAGATACAGAGGGCTGTGTGAAAATTGCTGATTTTGGTGTTTGCAGAGAAGGAATGGGATATGGAGATAGAACAAGCACATTTTGTGGCACTCCTGAATTTCTTGCCCCAGAAGTATTAACAGAAACTTCTTATACAAGGGCTGTAGATTGGTGGGGCCTTGGTGTGCTTATATATGTAATGCTTGTTGGTAAGTCTCCCTTTCATGGTTATGATAAAGAGGAAGTTTTTGACAATATTATAAATGATGAAGTAAGGTATCCAAGGTTCTTAACTACAGAAGCCATTTCTATAATGAGAAGGCTGTTAAGAAGAAATCCTGAGCGGCGCCTTGGGACTAGCGAGAAAGATACAGAGGATGTAAAAAAGCACCCATTTTTCTGGCTAATTGATTGGAGCGCTCTGATGGACAAAAAAGTAAAGCCACCATTTATACATACCATAAGACGAGAAGATGTTAGTAATTTTGATGATGAATTTACCTCAGAAGCACCTATTCTGACTCCACCTCTAGAACCAAGGATACTTTCGGAAGAGGAGCAGGAAATGTTCAGAGATTTTGACTACATTGCTGATTGGTGTTAATTTGCTAGACACTGCGAAACCAAGCTGACTGACTCACAAGAAGACCTCTTAAAAATAGCAACCCTTCATTTGCTCTCTGTGCCACCAATAGCTTCTGAGTTTTTTTTTTAATTGAAACACGTGAAGATTTGTTTAAAAGTACCATTCTAATACTTCTTCAAAAGTGGCTTCTCATTGTACTTCAGGGTAAATATGAGCACTGGAAACAGTTTCATGGAGTTTAAGTTGAGTGAATATCGGCCATGAAAATCCATCACAAATACTTTTGGATCAATAGTCTATTTTAAAAAAGAAAGAAAAAAAGCACTTTTTTATAGTCCCTAGCTTTGCCATATGCCCACCTTAAGTGGAAGGAAAATTAATCACTTAACTATGTCTTACAAAAGGAAAAAAAGGGCTTGGAATGCTATTACTGTTCACATAAAATATGATTCTGTTTGAATAAGGCAAATGCTCCTTTTTTTTTTTAAAAAAAGAGATTACTGTAATATCAAAAAACATGGCAGTTTGTATACAATTTGGGGCTTGATTTTTTTTAAAAAACAGAATGAATTGATGTCTTACTTTATAAATGTTCTATATTTATTAGGAGAAAACTTTATATTGCCTTTTTTATCAACCATGTAACAGAGGCTTATAGCTTTCCAACAGAGCTGCTTGCCAAAGATTTTTTTTGTTTATTAAATAGTGCTGAAACCAACAAGATCAGCATTTACTTAAGATGGTAAGAATGACGACTTTTAATCAGCTGAACCGAGATATTGTTACCTGTATGCATTCCCAAAGTCTAGATGCTCAGTATGTTTAGTCATATCTTCCAGAATCAGTGAACCGATTGCCCCTTTTTTGATATTCACTCTACATCTGCCTACCTAGTTCACCTTGGTTTTGTGTCTGCTGTAGAAGGGAACTATAACTTGATTAAACTGTAGGGATTATCATTGTATACATGCTGTGAACATGTATATGTGCAAGTTTTAATGTATTCTATGTTGTAGGCTTATTATTTAATTTTACCACTTCATCACTTTTGTACAGTGGCCAAGCCAGTACAAACAGTAAACCCACATGTTGTTGATGTAGGGCTAAGACCTCTTCTTCATGGTTTTGCTCTTTGGAGTTTTTCCACAGTTTTCTATGAATAAATCACACCTGTGATGCAGTGTGTGTCCATTCCAGCTATTTTGGCCTTTTTCTTTTTCTTTCTTTCTTTTGTTTCCTTTTTGTTAGTGGAAAGATAATTTAAGACTTTCAAAGAAGTTTGGGGGCTTTTGCCATGCGGTGACAGCCAAACGGTGGGACAGGAGGAGCTGCAGCAGTGGCCGCAGCGCCCGGAACCTAGAAGCTTGAGGCGGATTCTGGCGTCGCCCAGGGAGCGACTAGACCAACATTCCGGTGTGGGCGGCGGTGGCGGCCGGCGGGTGTCGAGAGGAAGCCCGCTACGAGTGCCCTCACTCCCCGCCACTCTAGATGAACCCGACGGAATAAGCCGCGCCTCCAGCAGGGGCTGCGCCTCCATGAATCCCTAGTTGTTTCTTTTTTTCTTTCTCTCCCCTCTCCTCACCCCCACTCCGATCCCCGTCCGGCCTTCTCTCTTCGCCAGCGGTGGCCGCGTCCAGGTGCGGACCCTCCATACCAGAGCGCAATGGCGTCCAACCCCGAATGGGGGGAGATTGTGCTCACGGAACTGCAGTGGGATTCCCGAAGTCTTCCGTTTCCTGAGAATGTGAGTGCTGTTAAAAATTAGACTTTTCAGATACAATGGTGCAGCAAAAATTGCATGATATCAAGGATCGAATTAAGAGAGAAATAAGGAAAGAACTGAAAATCAAAGAAGGATCTGAAAATCTGAGGAAAGTCACAACAGATAAAAAAAGTTTGGCTTATGTAGACAACATTTTGAAAAAATCAAATAAAAAATTAGAAGAACTACGTCACAAGCTGCAGGAAGTAAATGCACATATTATTGTATCAGATCCAGAAGATATTACAGATTGCCCAAGGACTCCAGATACTTCAAATAGTGACCCTTGTTGTTCTACTAGCAACAATAGATTGAAGGCTCTACAAAAACAATTGGATATAGAACTTAAAGTAAAACAAGGTCTAGAGAATATGACACAGATGTATTCAAATGGATCTTCAAAGGATCGGAAACTCCATGGTACAGCTCAGCAACTGCTCCAGGACAGCAAGACAAAAATAGAACTCATACGAATGCAGATTCTTCAGGCAGTCCAGACTAATGAATTGGCTTTTGATAATGCAAAACCTGTGATAAGTCCTCTTGAACTTCGGGTGGAAGAATTAAGGCATCATTTTAGCATAGACTCTGCAGTAGCAGAAGGTGCAAAGAATGTAATGAAATTACTTGACTCAGGAAAAGTAACAGACAGAAAAGCACTTTCAGAAGCTCAAGTAAGATTTAATGAATCGTCAGAAGTTGAACCTTTTAAAGTATTCATTAGAGCAAAGATTAAATGAACTCCCCAAGAATCATCCCGAAAGAGGTATTATTACTGAAGAACTTTCACTTGTTGCTGCATCACCAACACTAAGTCCACGTCAAAGTATGATATCTACACAAAATCCATATAGTACACTATCCAAACCAGCAGCATTAACAAGTACTTTGGAAGTTTGTCTCATGGGCTGCCAAGATATCCTAGAGAATGTCCCTGGACAGTCAAAAGCAACATCAGTTGCACTGCCTGGTTGAAGTCCAAGTGAAACCAGATCATCTTTCATGAGCAGAATGAGTAAAAGTAAAAGCGGAAGTAGTCGAAATCTTCTAAAAACCGATGACTTGTCCAATGATATCTGTGCTGTTTTGAAGCTCGATAATACTGTGGTTGGCCAATCTAGCTGGAAACCCATTTCCAATCAGTCATGGGACCAGAAGTTTACACTGGAACTGGACAGGTCACGTGAACTGGAAATTTCAGTTTATTGGCGTGATTGGCGGTCTCTGTGTGCTGTAAAATTTCTGAGGTTAGAAGATGTTTTAGACAACCAACGGCATGGCATGTGTTTTTATTTGGAACCACAGGGTACTTTATTTGCAGAGGTTACCTTTTTAAATCCAGTTATTGAAAGAAGACCAAAACTTCAAAGACAAAAGAAAATTTTTTCAAAGCAACAAGGCAAAACATTTCTCAGAGCTCCTCAAATGAATATTAATATTGCCACTTGGGGAAGGCTAGTAAGAAGAGCTGTTCGTACAGTAAATCATTCTGGCACCTCCAGCCCTCAAGCTCCTGTGCCTACTACAGTGCCAGTGGTTGATGTACGCATCCCTGAACTAGCACCTCCAGCTAGTGATTCTACAGTAACCAAATTGGACTTTGATCTTGAGCCTGAACCTCCTCCAGCCCCACCACAAGCTTCTTCCCTTGGAGAAATAGATGAATCTTCTGAATTAAGAGTTTTGGATACACCAGGACAGGATTCAGAGACTGCTTTTGAGATTGAGAATGACAGACATAGTATACTTCCAAAATCTCAATCTGAATACAGGCCTGATATTCCTCAGTCAGGCCTAGAATATAGTGGTATTCAAGAACCTGAGGACAGAAGATCTCAGCAAAGTTTCAGTTTAATCTACAAGATTTCAGGTGTTGTGCTGTCTTGGGAAGAGGAAATTTTGGAAAGGTGCTTTTAGCTGAATATAAACACACAAATGAGATGTTTGCTATAAAATCGTTAAAGAAAGGAGATATTGTGGCTCAAGATGAAGTAGACAGACTGATGTCTGAAAAAAGAATTTTTGAAACTGTGAATAGTGTAAGGCATCCCTTTTTGGTGAACCTTTTTGCATGTTTCCAAACCAAAGAGCATGTTTGCTTTGTAGTGGAATATGCTGCCATTGGGGACCTAATGATGCACATTCATACTGACGTCTTTTCTGAACCAAGAGCTGTATTTTATGCTGCTTGTGTAGTTCTTGGGTTGCAGTATTTACATGAACACAAAATTGTTTATAGAGATTTGAAATTGGGTAACTTATTGCTAGATACAGAGGGCTGTGTGAAAATTGCTGATTTTGGTGTTTGCAGAGAAGGAATGGGATATGGAGATAGAACAAGCACATTTTGTGGCACTCCTGAATTTCTTGCCCCAGAAGTATTAACAGAAACTTCTTATACAAGGGCTGTAGATTGGTGGGGCCTTGGTGTGCTTATATATGTAATGCTTGTTGGTAAGTCTCCCTTTCATGGTTATGATAAAGAGGAAGTTTTTGACAATATTATAAATGATGAAGTAAGGTATCCAAGGTTCTTATCTACAGAAGCCATTTCTATAATGAGAAGGCTGTTAAGAAGAAATCCTGAGCGGCGCCTTGGGACTAGCGAGAAAGATACAGAGGATGTAAAAAAGCACCCATTTTTCTGGCTAATTGATTGGAGCGCTCTGATGGACAAAAAAGTAAAGCCACCATTTATACATACCATAAGACGAGAAGATGTTAGTAATTTTGATGATGAATTTACCTCAGAAGCACCTATTCTGACTCCACCTCTAGAACCAAGGATACTTTCGGAAGAGGAGCAGGAAATGTTCAGAGATTTTGACTACATTGCTGATTGGTGTTAATTTGCTAGACACTGCGAAACCAAGCTGACTGACTCACAAGAAGACCTCTTAAAAATAGCAACCCTTCATTTGCTCTCTGTGCCACCAATAGCTTCTGAGTTTTTTTTTTTAATTGAAACACGTGAAGATTTGTTTAAAAGTACCATTCTAATACTTCTTCAAAAGTGGCTTCTCATTGTACTTCAGGGTAAATATGAGCACTGGAAACAGTTTCATGGAGTTTAAGTTGAGTGAACATCGGCCATGAAAATCCATCACAAACACTTTTGGATCAATAGTCTATTTTAAAAAAGAAAGAAAAAAACCACTTTTTTATAGTCCCTAGCTTTGCCATATGCCCACCTTAAGTGGAAGGAAAATTAATCACTTAACTATGTCTTACAAAAGGAAAAAAAGGGCTTGGAATGCTATTACTGTTCACATAAAATATGATTCTGTTCGAATAAGGCAAATGCTCCTTTTTTTAAAAAAAAGAGATTACTGTAATATCAAAAAACATGGCAGTTTGTATACAATTTGGGGCTTGATTTTTTTTAAAAAACAGAATGAATTGATGTCTTATTTTATAAATGTTCTATATTTATTAGGAGAAAACTTTATATTGCCTTTTTTATCAACCATGTAACAGAGGCTTATAGCTTCCCAAGAGAGCTGCTTGCCAAAAAATTTTTTTTGTTTATTAAATAGTGCTGAAACAAACAAGATCAGCATTTACTTAAGATGTTAAGAATGACGACTTTTAATCAGCTGAACCGAGATATTGTTACTTGTATGCATTCCCAAAGTCTAGATGCTCAGTATGTTTAGTCATATCTTCCAGAATCAGTGAACCGATTGCCCCTTTTTTGATATTCACTCTACATCTGCCTACCTAGTTCACCTTGGTTTTGTGTCTGCTGTAGAAGGGAACTATAACTTGATTAAACTGTAGGGATTATCATTGTATACATGCTGTGAACATGTATATGTGCAAGTTTTAATGTATTCTATGTTGTAGGCTTATTATTTAATTTTACCACTTCATCACTTTTGTACAGTGGCCAAGCAGACACTTCAAACTCCAGCATTTACATTAAGTGCATTTGTACATTTTAGGCCACTGGATCCAGACTTTATATTGGCAGTTATTGAGGGCAAAAGCAATATATTGTAACAGAATATATAAATATTTTTGATAAAACAGTCTACATTTTATAAAAAAAGAATTATAACACTAAAGCTGTACCTCAAAAGTCTCAAAAATAATTTGATGAAATATTTTATACAACTCTTCAAAGGATCCATCTGTGGCTATTTATACTCTTCTAGGGTTGTCTTTTTGCAAACCATGACTTTCCACTTGCCTGTAGTTTTTTGTTTGTTTTGGTTTGGTTTGATTTTATATTTTTTTCTCCTAATCTATGACTTTATTGTTTTTTCTTAGTTTAGTAATAGCATCTTTGATCCTATGCTTAGCATGTTAGGGTCATTATACCTCAGGAATAGCAAGCTGTTAAGTAACCATACTGAATTAACTATTTAATCACAGTGAGCTCATCTCTCAAAAATTGTTCAGGTGTAAATCTTATGAGAAACACGAAAAAGCACACTGATTTATGGAGAGTTGAGCTAAAAACATTTATAAATATTTGCTGGGACGTTTTAGCATCTTTTCATTGTACTCTGAGAACAATTAAAATTGTCCAGAGATTATTTATACTACCTTCCAAATTGTTTATTACCCAAGATCCTTTGGGAGAAAATCTTATAGAAAGGGGGAACAATATGTGGTTTAAAGTTATTTTAAAATGCCAGTTAATTTCCTTGGCAAAGGACAATAGAAGAACTTAGCTTAATTGTCTGGCTTTAATTTAAACAGTGTTAATACAACATTAAAATAAAACACTAAATACTTTTGAGGTACAGTCTGCTCACTTTTTCGGTTCTCAAATAGCAAAGAAAGTAATGTCTAAAATAGGCTTTTAGCATTAAAACCTGACAGCATTTTGTAACTACACAGTGTACAGAATTTTTTTTAATTGAAGTCAAACCACTAAAAAAATTAGAAGGCAGGGCCTATTTACACAATTAAGCTGAAGAAAGCACTAATTTTTTGTAGTTTAAAATATATATTTTAGTCAGATTTAAAATTTTAAGCTTTATAGAGTGTAAATATATTTTGATATTACCGTATGTGTATGTGACTGCTCAAGCACTTTGTAAAGAAATTTGGATATTTTAGAATGGTACACTATGCATTCAAATGAAATGTGCCTTTCACTATGTCATTCTAAAAATACAAGTGTTTTTTGCAGTCATAAATTATCACAAATGCACAAATTAAAGTCTATATAGATTGAAATTTGAAAAAAAAAGAAGTTTGGGTTCAGAATGTTTTTGATTTTTATTTTTTCATCTTTTACAAGCAACTTTCCTTATGCTTATTTGACACCAGGTTTTTGGTTATTTGTATTAACATGTCTTTCCATAGAGTTCAATTTAGTCTTTACAGAAACACTAGTGCTACTTATTTTCCCACTTGTAAGTCACGTGCTATACATGTACATGATATAAACAGGTTTAGGGACAAACACACTGACTCTTGCTAGGTGTTTAGCTACTACAGTGTGTAGCCTCTTGGCCTTTGGGCTTCAGTATGCCATGGGCATTGTATAGAATGCTTTATAAAGAACAGTCAGCCAGGAGGGGGATGGTTTAAAGAGTTTTGGCTAGGTCTAACCCTAGCCTGGGTTTCCTATTGCTATGTTGCTCTCCTGATTTCCAGATGTCTGATGTCAATAACCCTGGAGGCCCCTCCATCTGATTTCCTCCCTTCTTGGCTTCTGCTGAATGGCATCCACAGGCCTGGCCATTTCCCAGCCTTCACTTCTCCATTTCCAGCTTCCCCTTCTCTGGAGGCTGCTGCTAAACTCAAGGCAGAGCCCTGTCTCTCTGGGCTGAGCACCTGCAGGGCCTGCTGTAGGAGGGTCGTGGTTTGGGGGTGCCACCCTCTTTCTCTTCATTGCAGTCTACTATTGCTTACATGAGTTGTTTCTGATTTGGTGGGAGGACAGAAAGAAGCAGAGTCAACATCTGAATTGAATGCAGTGTGAAAGGAAGGGATATGGGCAGCAGATACAGGTGGTGCATTGATCCATAACCTGCACTAATCAGTGAAAGCAGAAGCCTGGAGACAAAGGTTGTTAAAAAAATACAAAAAATTAGCCGGGCGCGGTGGCGGGCGCCTGTAGTCCCAGCTACTCGGAGGCTGAGGCAGGAGAATGGCGTGAACCCGGGAGGCGGAGCTTGCAGTGAGCCGAGATTGCACCACTGCACTCCAGCCCGGGCGACAGAGCGAGACTCTGTCTCAAAAAAAAAAAAAAAAAAAAAAAAAACCCACAGGAATTCTGAGTAGACTTTGGACTTTTTACAAGTGTGAAATGGGAGTGAGGCCATGGCGTCTAGATCTTAAGAAGTATGGAAATCCTAATATCTTGATTACATATATGATAAACTGAATTGCTTTTCAAAACATACTGTTTTTCCTGGTATTATCACTTTAACTCAGGCCTAGAGACTTTAATAAAAAAAAAATGTGAATTATGTTCTATCTCCTCATTTACCCTAAACTGTTATATCTTTTCTTCCCGGTTAACTAAGAATAACAACCCATCCAGAATTAAACCGCAATCAGTGACAAAGCAGTTAGAATCAAATTGTGTTAATGGGTTTCTTTTTCTTTATTAGTTCTTTAGCTTCCACAAAACTGCCCCCATAAGAAAAGCATTCATGTTTGAAGAAGGAACATGAAGTAGGCAAGCTTGCGGTTTGTGACCAGCCTGTGCTCCTGTCTTTGGAAGTGCCCCACAGTCCTGGCTTGAAGAGGGGGCTTCCTGACTTGTGTCTGCCAGATGGCCCAGCTCCTCTAATCTGATTGGACAGGAGGTAGACCCCTGACTCACGCTGAGCCAATCAGATTCTTTTTCTCAAAATACTGAACTGTGAAACTCGAAAGCTTCTCAGTAGTGATGATCCCTAGGATGGAAGGTCTTGGAAGTCCAGGAACCTGGATAGCTGTGATACTTCCCTCATGAGAACGAGAGAGATTATCGGCCTAGAGAGAAAGACAATCATGAAGACAGACAGTAGAGATCAAGGAACAGCACTAGCAATAAAACAGAGGAGAATCTGTATGGTGGAGAGGGGAGCAGTGTGGAATTTTACAGAAAAGAATATTTTCTTGTCAAAATGAGGGAGGCAATAAAACAAGAGTCAACTAGGTGAGCAATTAGGGTACAAACTAAAAATGTGTCTTTCTTAGGAGGCAAGCATGTGGATAAGGGCAGCATTATTGTAAAATATTTAATAATACAAGGTAAAAATGTCATTCGATTATTTTTGAAATTGGATACCACATTAAAAAACATAAAAAAACAAACTTTAAACAAAGCCTTACATGCAAACTATAGAGTCACTAAGTGAATTCTAGAAAGGAGTATCTAGCACAGAGACCCTCCAGTGCTGCAGAGACCAGGCCTCACTCGTGCCTATGACCTGTGGTTAAACTCCTTAGCATGGCTTCATGAGCTCCACCACTTGGACCAAACCTTCCCTTCCAGCCTCACTACCTACTCTCCCTTTCTGGGCACTATGCACTCAGCTCATCCTGGTATACTTGCCATTTTTTTTTCTTTTAAAAAACTGAGTCTTACTCTGTTGCTCAGGTTGGAGTGCAGTAGCATGGTCATAGCTCACTGCATCCTTGAATTCCTGGTCTTAAGAGATTCTCTCACCTCTCACCTCAGTCAAGCAATGAGAACACATGGACACAGGGAGGGAAACATCACACACCGGGGCCTGTCAGTGGGTTGAGGGTAAGGGAAAGGAGAGCATTAGGACAAATACCTAATGCATGTGGGGCTTAAAACCTAGATGAAGGGTTGATAGGTACAGCAAATCACTATGGCACATGTATACCTACATAACAAACCTGCACATTCTGCACATGTATCCTGAAACTTAAAGCCAAAAAAAAAAAAAAAAAACAGAGATTCTCCCACTTAGCCTCCTGAGTTGCTGGGACTACAGGTGCACACCACCACGCCTGGCTACTTTTTAAATTTTTTTGTAGAGAAGGGATTTCACTGTGTTGTCCAGGCTGGTCTTGAACTCCCGGGCTCAGGTGATCCTCCCATCTCAACCTCTGAAAGTGTTGGGAGCTACCAGGCCCAGTCATTGCTATTTCTTGAATATGCCATGCATTTTGTCCTAGAAGATGGTCTTGACATAGATGAAGTTCAAGGCTGTAGTTAAGTGGTAACAGAAAAATACATTCTGAATTGGCTTGAGCCAAAGGCTAAAAGGCTGGCTTCTAGGGTGGGCTCGATTGGGAGACAGAAGTGATGAACTGAACAAGGAGATCCAAGTCTCAAGAATGACACCAGGCTAAAAGCATAAGTGTGCCCCATCGAACCTTAAGGTACTTTACTTTAGATAACAGCACGTACATTTCTTTGCTTCATTTTTCTGTGTATAATCTACATAATACTTGGGTGACATGTTTTAAAAAATACACAAGAATAGTTAATTTCTGGCTGCTGGCTTAATGTTTGCTTTGAGCCAAGACCAGAATATCTATGGTGCTCCTGTCTGTTAGTTTTCCTGGGTCATTTTTGTCACTGTCTGATCCTTTCCACCAGCTTGGCCTTTGCTTCTACCTAGGATGCTGGTGTTAATTACCTTTTCCCCACATCTGTTTACTCACTCTGAGTTCCTAAATGGTTCTAAATAGCTTCTCTTTCAAAGAGCTCCTCCCACACCTGACCTGCTGTGAGATGGACAAGCTGGGCAGCTTCTCTCTTTCTTCTTTTATTCAAGAAGGTCTCAACAGCCATTTAAAAGGGAAGCTGCATATCCAATTTCTAATGTGCTCCATAAGAGCTATCCTCTCTGGGTGAATGTAACAACCTGAGTTCTCAGCCTTTCAACAAATCAAATGAGAATCTTAAACAGATCTCCCTGCAATGAGGATTAATAAGCACTGCTTCCCATTTCTAAGTAACCAGTTATTTGTCAAACACTAACATTTGTAATATTTTGTCCATCTAAAGGAATTTTCTTCCAGAAACATATTTTAAAACTCTACAGATTGTAAGACTGATATTGATTTGAAAATGAACACATATTTTCAAAGCGAGATGAGGCTGAAAGAAAATGATTTACCCCAGAATCCATTGAATCCACAGTGAATCACGTAGTACCTTTTGTCAATTGTCCCATTGTTCTTCCTTTGTTTGTTTGTTTAGTACCTATCAAGTGCCTTCTGGGCATTAGGGATTCCTTTTGAAACTACTGGTGGTAAAAATAATAATAGCAATATAAAAAGCTAATATTTGTTGGGTTCTTATTATGTGCTAGGCACTGAACTAATCATTTTAGATGCATGATAGCAATTTATCTTCACAACTGTATATTACAGATGAGAAAGCCCCATTACCTGCACAGAGGTTATGTAATATGATTCAGGGTCACACAGTTAGGACATGGAGGAGCTGGTGTCTGACTCCTGAACTCTTACATTCCGCTAGTGTACACACATGGATAGGACCAATTCACTGCCTGAAACAGGCCACAAACCCTTCAACACTGAGCCTGGCCCACCTGGCTGGGTCTCAGCCACAGCCTCAGCAGCATGTCACTTCCTCCAGCACCTGTGAAGTACTTAGGGAAGGGTGTATCTCCAGAACAACTTTCCTGCTTGTTCTGAGTTAGAGAAGTCATTAAACTCTGGATCCTAACCCTGATTATGTAGTTAAAAATATATGTTGATGTCTTAGTCAATTTGGATAACTATCACAGAATACCACAGTCATGGTGGCTTACAAGCAACAGAAAAGTATTTCTCACAGTTCTGGAGGCTGGGAAGTCCAAGATCAAGGCACCAGCAGACTTGGTGTATAGTGAGGGATGTTTCCTGGCTCATATATGGCTCATGTCTCATTGTGTCTTCATGTGGTGGCAGGGTGAGGGAGCTCTTTGGGGTCTCTTTTATAAGGGCACTAATCCCATGCATGAAGATTCCACGCTCATGACCTAATCACTTCCCAAAGGCCTCACCTCCAAATACTCTCACCTTGAGGATTAAGGTTCAACATATGAATTTGATGGGGGGAGGAGGCACAAATATTCAGTCTCTTGTAGTTGAATTAACTGAAAAGTAGCAGTGACCCTATCTGTGTAAAAATTTCCAAGTGAATTTCTTTTTTTTCTTTTTTTTATCAGAGTCTTGTTCTGTGGCCCAGGCTGGAGTACAGTGGTGCAATCTCGACTCACTGCAACCTCAACCTCCCAGGTTCAAGTGATTCCTCTGCCTCAGCCTACTGAGTAGCTAGAATTACAGGTATGTGCCACCATGCCCAGCTAATTTTTGTATTTTTAGTAGAGACAGGGTTTCGCCATTTTGGCCAGGCTGGTCTTGAACTCCTTAAGTGACCTTAAGTGATCCACTCACCTTGGCCTCCCAAAGTGCTGGGATTACAGGTGTGAGCCACTGCACCCAGCCAAATTTCATTTATTTTCTAAGCCACCTCCCCTTATTCTTATCCTGTGAAATAATACCAGCTCTTACATACTTAGCATCTGAAGACAGAGACTATTAGTACCCTTAAAAAGCAGAAGGCTGCTAGCCACGGAGATCATTTTTTGTTTCTATTAAAATTCTCACTTTGCTCAGTTCATTGAATCTGGAGACAAAGATGAAGTCAGCCTATCAAGGTGATGGGTTGTCATCAAATACTGAAACCATGGCTGATTTTCCATATATTGAGCCAGATTTAGACATTCTTGTGTCTCCTCCTCGAAGTTAATAAGACGTTTCCACCTATTCATTTCTTCCTTAAAAATCTTTCATACTTAGAAAAAGTTAATGAGTCATGAGCAGAGTGCTCATCCCCAAAGAGCGCTTGAGGACTACGCCTTGATAGAGAACATGCATTGACTTGGCGAGGGAGACACTTTGAGAGGACTGAATCTATTTTCAGTGAATCATAAATGAAATACCAGGTGACAGCTCGAGGATCATATTAATTTACTTAGAAAAGCAAAGCAAAGTCTGGATCTAAATTTGGAAATGAAGCAATTAAACATATAGGATCATAAGGAAAAATTCTGACGAATTATCCAAAGAAAGCTGTAAAGGCTGGTAGGGAGGTTTCCTTAACTTTCTGTGCCTGGGATTGTTTAAGGGAGCTCACTTTTCTCATACAAAGACTCTCACTGTGGCAGGAACATTACTGCAGTCTTAGGCATCACATTCTTGTTCAGGTCAGAAGTAAGGGCTCCAGTGATGCCTGTCTCTTTATTAGGAGAGCAAAATCCACATTGCCTTCCACTTATGTCTTATTGACCAGAAATCCTATGTCCCCCTGAGCTCCAAGGGATGCTTGGAAATGCGTGTGTAGCTTTTCAATCACTTTAATGGAGTTAGGAAGAAGAAGGTTGGGAATGGAGTTTCTGTATGCCGTGAAGAGTGCCTGCCACATTTTCCTCCTTCATTCACTCTGCCTACTCATGCTAAGCTCAATGCTCAGCACAAGTCTCACCTCCTCCAGGAAGCCAAGCTCTACTTTTGCTCTAGCCTAACGAGTTTTCTTCAGACCCTGAACTCAGCTATTGTTTTCCTGTGTCTAGGTCTTCCCTCCTCAACCAACAGAAATATCTTGAAAGCATAATCTGCTTTTATGTCTTTGCATATCTTGCAGTGTTCACTACAGAGCTTTGCACATAGTACTAATAGATATTCAGCAAAAATTGTATTAGAATGATAGAGTGTGTCTTTTCTCACTGTAAAATACTAAGCAAAAATTAAAAAGCATTACAAATATAAACCAATTCCCCATCAAACCCTCACCCATCCTCTAAAACCCACCTGAAATACCACTTAGTCCATGAAGCCATCCTTAATCCCCCTTGCCAGTCCTGAATTGTCTCTCCTTTGAATTTTTATGCTATGTAAAAAAAAAAGATGGTCTAATGCTCTACTTATTTCCGTTCCCTTCTTGAAGAATTTACTCTAGAGTGGGCAGTTATATGTAACTTTGCCTTCTTGACCCCTGCTGAGTTGATTACAATGGACACTGGACCCATATTAGGGCCAATCATATCCTTTTTCTTGGGATATGTAATTGAAAACAGAGACCGGGTCATTAAGATGGTGCTGGGTTACCGGTACTAAGACCACATACAGTTGCATTCAGAGTGGGTGCCATGACAACCCACACTTCTCACAAATATTGATTGATTGAAGGCCTAATGAGTGCCCATCATTGTATGGGGCAATAGGGGAAAAAATCAGCTCAAACACCTGTTCTCATGGATCCTCTATTCTAGTTGCAGGGCTTCATTTTAGCTATAGTCAGGCAAAATTACAGAACAGCAGAAACTAGGAAGCTAAGAGAAGACAAGCTGCAGCAAAGAGAATTGAGCAGGTTGACAAGAGACTCTGCAGCCTCTGAAAGACAGACTTGGAGATTTGGAGATTTGAGCTCACATAGTTCCCATGGGGCCCAACTATGCTTCTACCACTACCTCTATTGCTATTGTTGTTGCTATTACTGGCTAACATCTATTAAGTACCTACTATGTTCCAAGCACTAGGCAAATTTCTTGACGTGCATCTAATAGTTTCAATACCCTTATGATCGAGACACTTATATTATTTCCATTTTATAAGTGAAGGCTCTGAGATGGTAGGTGAGTTACTTGAGAATGCCAGCCAGTAAATGACATAACAGGAATTTGAATTACAGACTATACTGTTTGCAAATTGATCTCATCTTATTACTCTGTATTCCTAAAATATCCTTGTAATAAACTAGCTTTACTGGGTGTCTGCTCCTTCCAATCAATAGGTAGATTAGATAGCTTGCTATGTTTAGCTTAGACTGCAGGCAGGTAGACAGAGTAGTTCTCTATTTTTCTATTATTCTTCAAATAGAATTGTAGCAAAAATAAGCCCCATTTTTGAAAATGTTCAAAGTTAGACATTTGTGCGAGTGTTTTGGTTTGAATATTCATTTCTTCAGTCGTATGACTAAAATTAGTGGTTTCGTCCTTTGTGGGCACCTGAGCCCTGGCCACAGGGGTAGGGTTGGGAGGGGGCTGACAGAGTTTAGACAAGGAGGGTGCAAATACATAGGCATATCAAGAAATGTCTGTAAACCGAGTAAATAATTTATCTTGCACACATGTGAACCATGTGTTCTAAATGGAGAAGTAGTTAATATCTATAAAACAAGGATTCCTGTAAAATAATTACTGAACCCATACTAGCTTTTTGTCAGATATTTTCTGTATCAACAGACACTATAAATAAGGGATATATGAGTCTGCCTTTTTTCTAAAATTGAGAGTAAATCCTCATAATTAGAAGTTATTGCAGAATCACTACTGTAAACTATATTAAAAAGGGTATCAAGCCTTTATAATGGGGAAGGCAGATATGCTGCTGTCATTCACTAATCCCATCCAAATAGCAGGCAGCTCTCACTGATAAGGACACACTTTCTGACAGGTTCCAATACAACCTCACACTCTCATTATGATGCTCAAGCAGCCACTATCAAACGATTGGAGTTAGCCTGTGAGATGCTGCCTTTCTTGTTTAGAGAATGAAGAACTCATGTTGTTCAATGACCATCCTGTGATTTTTCCTAGGGTCCAGATAGAGCATTGAGAATCAACCAGTTAGTTTTACCAGACACGTCTTGCTTATTTGGCTTTGTGTTAGTGTTCTTGAGTCACCAAATCTGGTGCCTTGCTCATTTCAGTTTGTCAACTGGGTAAAACAAAACTTAACTCTGTAGATGGTATTAATAAACGAATGTTGTTGAGCTTCTGTAGAGAGCAGTAGTTGTGGAGTAAATGTTATGGCATAATTGAAATTATGTCTTTTAACTCCCTAAGCAACAGAACTCCCTCCCCACCTGCTTAAAAGTTGGAGTTATTATTCACATCCTGTTTAAAAATAGCACAGAATCTGCAGCAGGATGGGCGTGGAAGTTGTCTGCAGCTTTAATCACTAATGACCTCATCTTCAAATGGTCAGTGATAATAAACAAGAAGGAGGGATTTCCAAGGGAGCAGAGCATTAATAAGGTAAGATTTTAAAATTAATTTTTCAAGTTAATTAAAATGTCCAAAAGCACAATAAAACTACAGAAAATCTGGCAAGGGAATGGCAGCAGGAATGATTAATGCAAGTCAACTGTCTTCTGAGGGTAATAGTAATAATGATGAGATTATGGATATGGAAGAACCTGCTAAAAAGAAATGTGATGCATGTGGAATACAAACTGTGTCCCAGTTACTATTTTATGGTGCACAATGGATCTTATTAAGGAGGAATAGCGGCAGGAATTACCACTGAATTGCTCAATAAAAGTATTGTGTAATTAACAGTGTTGGAGCAGCAGCTGGAGTGATGCCTCCCATTGATGTTCCATATTCTCCATTTATTTCCAGTTTGCTAAGGGATGTAGGTTCTAACTAAGACTGTTTGTTTATTTGAGCATGAAACAGTAAAGATTTGTCGAGCAGGGCACTAAGCTAAGAGACATGAGGCTGTAAGGATGAGTAAGGCACTGTTTTGGCCCTCAGGGGGCTTATGTTCAAATAGGGGAGATGAGATAGGAATGTAATTAACTCTAATACAATGCAGATTGTGTTGAAACCTTCCATAGAGGTCAAAAGAGAGAGAAATTACTTCTAACAAAAGGGATTTAGCAGAAGTGCCTGGGAATCTATGGCATTTGAGAAGGGCTCTAGCTTTGATGTTGACAAGATTTTTGACAGGTAGAGATAATAATAATTCTCTACTTGTGAGTTCTTAAATTTTTGAAAAAGCCATATGGTATACAAATAATGTCATCAAGCCAAATAGGAAATGATAGAAGTATATTTGTGGTGAAGGGGAGGTCAAAGGGGAGATATGTCTTTCAATAATATGTTGGGAGCACTATGTTGGCACACGAAATGGTAACATTTAATACCATGCAAATATATCTTGTGCAAAGGGGGCTTTGAACATTTTGGAATCAAGCAATTATGGTTGAGCCAGACATGCTTGGCCTTACCCTTGCTTTAGGTAGCTACTCTGGCTGCAGAGTCGACTTGGGGGACAAGAAGCAGGTCATATAAACAATTTTGGGGTGCCGCAGCAATAGAACATGATGGAAATGATGGGAGCCTAAATTTTCAAGATGTGCTCTGTGAAAACAGAAAGGAGAAAACACTTCTCAGTAACATTGTGGATACGGAACTAACAAAACTTGAACAAAGAAGAGGGAGAGGTCAAAGATGACCACTAGCTTTTGAGTTTGGGCCACCTGGAGGATGGCCAGGTGAATGCCAACAATTTGGTGGATGAAAGGACTTTGGGCTAATAATGAAGATGTGTTGGTACAATAATGATTGAGGCACCAGGACAGGTACTTCTCCTGCCTTATCCAGCTGAGGTCAGCCTCCATGTTTTTGAGTATGAAGCTGAACTTGAGTTAATGCTTCTTAGATTCTATGATGATATTGAGTTTAGGCGCCATCAGAATGTGCTTGTGAGATGCTGTCATGGAAAGAGATGTTCTTCGGGCATGGTCAGAGGATTATTTAAACATCATCCACTTGTGCACCAATGTATTTCAGGGTCATTTAGAATGACAGCTGAGCTTTTCAGTCTCCAAAGTGGAGACAGGGTTGCTGTGAAGCCAAGTTCTGAGGTCCTGGAAGGAGTCTGGACCCCAGATCATGGGATACAACTGACTTTTAGTTTGGTTTTTGTAAGGTTATCTTGAGGCATCCTTTTGATTTTCTTGTAGCTCCAAAGAATTCATTCCAGACTTCCTTTCTCATTGAGTTTCTATTATTTCTGGCTATACTTTCTTTACCCAGCTGCTTTTGTTTCTGGCATTGGCGCTGATGAGCACAGAAGGTGTTAAAGCATAGAAGCCAGCTGACCCAGAGTATAATGAAGCATTAAGATGGAGAGGAAGAATTGCCAAGAAATTCAAGCTGGGGTAGGTTGTAGTCTAAAGGCTCATTCCATACCAGGCTCATAAATCTAGTTCATTTTCAATTCCCTTGTTTCCTTAGTCCCTTGTAACAATTTACCAGTAAGACATAAAGTTTCTAGCTTTGTTACTTCTGAGATCCATCCCTGCCTCTCTAGCTCTAAGGTCACAGTCGTAGTTTTGCTGTCAGTCTTCTTTCATGAGGACTTGTATAATCTCCTCACTGGTGCTCTGAAATCTATCTGGTCCTCTTCCAACTATTCTGTGCACTGCAGTGCACAGTATCGTCATTTTCAGGATTCTCCAAAGCCTCTATGGCTCTCCGTTGTTCCTGAAATCAGATTTAAAACCCTGATCCTGGATGTTCAGGCTCTGCCTCGGTCATGGCCCTCCTCAGGCGTCCTTGCCCCCTGCTGCCACCCACTCGTGTTTTGCTCCTGTCGGCAAACAGCCTTGCTGTACACCACACACCATTTTGTGTCCAGAATTGGTGGGTTCTTGGTCTCACTGACTTCAAGAATGAAGCCACAGACCCTCACGGTGAGTGTTACAGTTCTAAAGGCGGCGTGTCCGGAGTTTGTTCCTTCTGATGTTCGGATGTGTTTGGAGTTTCTTCCTTCTGGTGGGTTCGTGGTCTCGCTGGCTCAGGAGTGAAGCTGCAGACCTTCACAGTGAGTGTTACAGCTCTTAAGGCGGCACGTCTGGAGTTGTTCGTTCCTCCCGGTGGGCTCATGGTCTCGCTGGCTTCAGGAGTGAAGCTGCAGACCTTCGCGGTGAGTGTTACAGCTCATAAAAGCAGTGTGGACCCAGAGTGAGCAGTAGCAACATTTATTGTAAAGAGCGAAAGAGCAAAGCTTCCACAGTGTGGAAGAGGACCCGAGCAGGTTGCCACTGCTGGCTCGGGGCAGCCTGCGTTTATTCTCTTATCTGGCCCCACCCACGTCCTGCTGATTGGTAGAGCCAAGTGGTCTGTTTTGACAGGGCGCCAATTGGTGCGTTTACCATCCCTGGGCTAGACATAAAAGTCCTCCACGACCCCATCAGATCAGTTAGATACAGAGTATCCACACAAAGGTTCTCCAAGGCCCCACCAGAGCAGCCAGACACAGAGTGTCAATTGGTACATCCACAAACCTCCAGCTAGACACAGGGTGCTGATTGGTGTGTTTACAATCCCTGAGCTAGACATAAAAGTTCTCCACATCTCCACCAGACTCAGGAGCCCAGCTGGCTTCACCCAGTGGATTCCGCACTGGGGCTGCAGGTGGAGCTGCCCGCCAGGCCGGCGCCGCGCGCTCGCACTCCTCAGCCGTTGGGTGGTTGATGGGACTGAGCGCCCTGGAGCAGGAGTGGCGCTCGTCGGGGAGGCTCGGGCCGCACAGGAGCCCATGGAGTGGGTGGGAGGCTTAGGCATGGCGGGCTGCAGGTCCCGAGCCCTGCCCCGTGGGAAGGCAGCCAAGGCCCGGTGAGAAATCGAGGGCAGCGCTGGTGGGCTGGCACTGCTGGGGGACCCAGTACACCCTCCGCAGCCGCTGACCTGGGTGCTAAGCCCCTCATTGCCCGGGGCCGGCAGGGCCGACCGGCTGCTCCAAGTGCGGGCCCGCCAAGCACACGCCCACCCGGAACTCCAGCTGGCCTGCAAGCGCTGCACACAGCCCCGGTTCCTGCTGGCGCCTCTCCCTCCACACCTCCCTGCAAGCCGAGGGAGCCGGCTCCCTCCTTGGCCAGCCCAGAAAAGGGCTCCCACAGTGCAGCGGTGGGCTGAACGGCTCCTCAAGTGCTGCCAAAGTGGGAGCCCAGGCAGAGGAGGCGCCGAGAGCAATTGAGGGCTGTGAGGACTGCCAGCACGCTGTCACCTCTCAATTTTATGGCAGCCACCTCTGAAAAGCTGTTGGCACCACGGCTTCCTAAAGTGCCGTTTTTCTCTGCTTTTCCCACATCTGTCTCAAATTTCTTTTAGAGGTCTTTCTTGTTAGGATCAGGCAAGCTACTTCTTGGCATGAGTGGGTGTGTCTCTGTCACCCTAAATGCAAGTGGACAGAATGCAGGTTACCAAACTCTTTCTTTTTTTAGCAGGCTGTGAGGCCAATCTTATCCTTTCTGGTAAGTTTGCCTGCTGATAACTTTTCCTTTCTGCATTGAGCATCATCTTATTAGCTCTACTCTTCAGTTGTCTGAAAAAATTACTGCACTGTTAAGTCTCCTGCTAAACATAGACTGTAGAAATATGGCTTACAGAAGATCACAGTACTTTCCAAAGGGTACTTGGATTAAAAAAAATGCGTTCTAGTTTCACGTAAGTGTGGGAAATCTTGGATTAAGCAGAGCTAAACAGGTTTCTTTCTGGGGGACTACTTAGAGATTTTAATGATGTATCTTTTAGATCTCCAAGAAGGGATATTTCATGATCCATCAAAATTAGGCGTAACTCTCCTCTCTGAGGCAGGCTCTCTTTTGATTTCTTTTTTCTTATTGCAATGAAATGTAAATTTCAAGACATCCAGAGATAGAAACGAACTGAAAGAGACTGGATTTTTTGTTTCCGATATGATGCAGTGCTAAATACCACCAGGGTATTATTGCCTCTGGCTGAAGGTGAATAAAGCCTTTGGCTCTCAGAAGTGTTCAGGGCCCAGAACTGGCTCAGTTCACTGTCTTTAGGGAAGGATGACAGAGAGGTGCCTTCTGCCTGCAGCCATGTCCCTGCCAGCACAAAAGGGCAACCGTTCTAAAAAGGGAAATGTGGTCTCAATGCTTCTCACTGCTTTCCTCAGGAAAGAAATTGCAGACCACAAGGGTGACAGCAAAACTCAACATTCTTACCTCATTTAGGACGCTTAGGAGTAGGTCCCCTCTCCCTTTATTCTTAAGACATTCAAAAGAAAACAACTTTTAAAAGTCTCACGGGGAAACGGCACACTTTTCATGCTTTGCTTCTTTGTTGCTGATGCATAAGCTCTGCTCTGGTTAGTCCATGCTGGCTACATCCCAGCTCCGGCACGTCCCACGCCCACGTCTTCCCTCCCAGCTCTGGACCCAGGAGATTCGCTGCTGTAGGGGGTGCCACGTGCACCTTGCACCCTTCTCTTCCATACCCACCTCCCTCCCTTTTTGGTCCTGCTCCAGAGCCCGGTCCTGCTCCGACCGACCCCACCTCCCATGAGCAGCCCCTCCCCGTGGCTCCAGACCCCAGTCGGGAGGAGGAGGAGGGGGAGGGGGAGGGGGAAGCTCTCTCCTCCCCCTGCCCTTGACCTAGGGTGGCCAAGGCTTCCCACGGCTGCTAATTTCCAGGTGCCTCAACCTCTCTTTGGGCGTTCCCTTCACTCCTCCCACAGCTCTGCAAATAGTCCCGTCAGTGGCTAAAGCCTCTGGAACCTTCTGAGTTGGGTCCTCTTTCTTGCTGGACCCTGACTGAGAGTGTATTTTCAGGAAACGTACACAGGTCCCTCACATGAAAATACCGGAGAGCGGTCACAGTGTGTCATTGCCACCTCCTTCCCCTGAAAGACAAGGAGCGCAGCTGGGCCGCAGCTGGGGAGTCTCCCTTGGGATCAGAGCAGGGGGCCCAGCAGGCCCTTTGCCCAGGCTCATGTAGCCAAGAAGCCCTTTTTGGTGGAGGGAATCTCAGGGCATTAGTATTACAAAGGACCCATTTTGAAAAGCCCTAGAGCAGAGTATATCTCAGGAGGGATGGAGCACATTCAGTGGTTTGCTGATAGCAGGTATTTAGGAGGCTGATCTGGGCCATGCTGGAACCACCTGGCCTGGCAGATGGCTGCAGTATATTTTAGAGAAGTCCCTAAGTGTGCCTCAGTACACACTGCTCTTCACCTCTGTTCTCTTCAACAATGTATAAGCAAATCTTGGCTTGATTTGGCTGGGTGGGAAGATGCTATTGTAGCTATTGAAATATATCCCAGGGGTTCCTTTTCCTATGCTAGGAACTCTGACCTGTTGCTTTCTGGTATTCCCAGGGAATTGCACTGTCCACTCAGAAGTGAGGGGACGTCATTGTCCTCTCTGATCACAGGAAGATGAGTCTCAGAGGAAGGCATAGAAATGCCAGAGCTCTCTTTCGAGAAATAGTGAACTTACCGTAATTTTGGTAAGTGTTAGTGTGGTAGGCATGCTGGGATGAGGAAGGACTTGGCAAAAAAGGCTTGAACATCACTGAATTTGTTTGTCCTTTAGAAACAGAAAAGATAGGAGCGCACTTTACCCTTTCAGTAACCCTGTGGTCAGAGCGTAATGGTCAGAGGCCGAGTGGCCTCTTCAAGATGTCCGGGATGCACGTCCCTGTCCGTATCGTGCATCAGTAGCAGCGCTGGGTGAATACGGTGTCATGGAGCCCTGGGAACACAGCGGAGCCCTCATACCTTGTGGCCAGCTGTCTCTCTCTCCCTGCTTTCTGTAGAGCTGGCTACGTTGTAACTCTCCTGGAGTCCCCCATGAGGCCCTCGTCCTGTGACTCACTGTCCACTTGAACTCTGCTCAGATCACCTACTGAACTGGTCACCACCAGCTGGTGCTTAATTGCCTCCCTGGCTTTTGCTTGGCCTTGAATCACTCCTGGTTCTTACGTCAATCTGTTCTCTTCTCCAGAGGCACAGAGTGGAGGAACTTGCTTTGTCTTTATTTCTCTGCAAATAGAGGACCCCTCCATGGGCAAGGATGAATGGGTTACTCAGAGTTGAATTGTAGTGTCTTGTGGGGCTTTTCCAGGAAACTCCCCCAGATTGCAGGAAAGAAGGCCTCAATATCCTGCAGGACCTGAAGGGCATCCTACCTAACTCATAACAGGGACAGCTGCTGTCCATGCAGTTGTGCAGCATGGGGGACTTACACCTGATATCCTCCGAGAGGACCAGCAGGCCCATCCATCACAGACAATGCCTGGCTCTGCATTTTTTTTTTTTTTTTTTTTTTTGAGACAGAGTCTTGCTCTGTCACCAGGCTGGAGTGCAGTGGCATGATCCTGGCTCACTGCAACCTCTGCCTCCTGGGTTCAAGTGACTCTCCTGCCTCAGCTTCCCGAGTAGCTAGGACTACAGGCACATGCCACCATACCCAGCTAATTTTTGTATTTTTATAGAGATGGGGTTTCTCCATGTTGGCCAGGACAGTCTCGATTTCTTGACCTCGTGATCAGCCTGCCTTGGCCTCCCAAAGTGTTGGGATTATAGGAGTGAGCCACCACACCTGGCCCAGCTTCTTTATAGGAAGCAGGATTCGAGGACTCTATCAAGGATAAAATCCATTTTCATCCCATTTCCGAAAGGGCTTTGGTAACCCCAAAAGCGGAAAATGACCTGCTGTAAACCCGATTCTGTTCTCCAACACAATCTTTTGCCTTCCCAACAAAGACCTGGGCAAGGACGAAACCACGGGGCAGGACTTCTGTCTCTTACAAATATGCCCAGTTATCTTTGAGAATCCCACTTAGGATGAACCTGAGCTTGGAAGCTGTCCCAGTCCTCACTCTGGGGTGATCATTTTGTCCTGGTTTGGGCAGGACTTCTTGGTTTTAGCACTGAAAGTAAGTCCCATGTCCCTTCAGGCCCAGGTAAAATGAGATAGCTGGTCACTCTCCCTCACACCCTCTTCCGTTCTGGGCCTGTCATTGCACACTTCACATTGTATATTCACTGCACCTTTCTGTGAGGCTGTGGGCTCCATGAAGAGAGGGGCCCTATCTTGTTCCTCTTCATCTCCCCTCATGCCTGGTATTAGAAAGTGCCCCGTGAAAATTTGTTGAGCAGGAATTGCTACTCAAGGCTTAGATGCTGCATAAACAGCTCTACTCTTATTTTAAAATTTATTTTTTAAATGTTTACTTTATTTGACAAGTAGTTATTGTGTATATTTACAAGGTACAATGTGATGTTTTGATAGATGTATACACTGTGGAATGATTATATCAAGCTAATTAACATATCCATCACCTCACATACTTATTTTGTTTGTAGTGAGAACATTTGAAATCTACTCTTTGAGTGATTTTGAAACATACTTACATTATTATTAACTATGGTCACTATGCTATGCAGTAGATCACTAAAACTTAGTCTTCCCCTCTAACTAAAACTTTCTAACTTTTGATCCATATCTCTCCATTCCCCATCCCGCCAACCCTCATTCTACTCTCTATTTCAGTGAGTTCAGTATTTTCAGATTCAACATATAAATTAGATCATGCAGTATTTTTCTTTCTGTCCCTGGTTTATAGAATATGTGGAGAGGATCGCTCAGGGCTCTGCATTTATTATGGGGCCCCTGCTTTGTACCTGAAAAATAAAACTGGGATCCCTAAACTTTGCAACGATTATGGGGGCCTCATTATCTGGGATTATTACCTGTAGCAGCTATAACATTCATTATTTAAAAACTATTGAGTTTTTAAAAAACCATTTATTGTAGATAACTGGAAAACATAAAAGAACATATAATGATGCACAATTTTATTGCTAAAGAAAAATCACTGTCATTTACTATATCCCTTTTATAAAATACAAATTAAATAATCATTTTGTAGCCTATTTTTTCTATCCTCTAATATAAAGTGGGTATTACCCCTTGTCAGTAGCATTTTTCTACAGCATAACTAAAAATGGATGTTAAGAATCTTTGCAAAAACCAAAAGGGGATTCATCAGTTTTTATTTGTATATTTTAAGTGTGCTGAGTAATCTAGTCATAACAATGAATGTATGCTAATTTTAAAAAGGCCATTTCAAAAAGGAGAGAAGAAAAGTCACCCTATAATCTCACCCCACCTCAGAGATAATCTTTTGATAATCTTGTTAACATTTTAGTGTCTATCTTTCCAGACATTTTCCTGTATATCGATACACATGGCCATGTAGACTTAAACACATATTACTACTACCCAGGCCAAACATCTCTTTATATACTTACTGCATATTTTAATTTTTTTCACTTCTAAAGTGTTTATGTAATTTGCATTTTTTCTGATTGGGTTTCAATATTTTCATATGGACTTATATGATCATTTTAGCATATTAGGGCTATTAAACATTTTGTTTTAAAATTTTAGCAGTATCTATCTCAGAATTTAATTTCTTTTAGCCATTTTGTTTTCTCTTCAGAACTTTACATTTCAGTGGTGTGTAATACGCCAATATTACCTATTTAGTTTCTGCCTTTGGTTCAACATAATAAAAGGTCTTGGCCACCCCTAAAATATATTAAAAAATCTATGGCTAAGTATGAATTCCCTTCTTTATGTTTTAATTTTTAATCCATCTGGAATTCATCTAGCTTAAAGAATTATGCAGTAAAGGAAAAAAAAATTACTTATTTTCTCCCAGAAGGCCAGCTAATTGTTCCAACATCTTTTCCTCTTTAATTAGAAATGCCAGCTTTATTATATATATGTAGTGTTCCCATTATTGTAATTCTCTCAAATATTCTACAAGTGTAGTTTTGCTTTTTTCCCTTTACCAGTGAAATTTGAATGGCTTAATCTCTCAGGAGTGGGTCTCATTCCTTGTTTCTTTCTATAACATTAATCTATTTGTATCTGTTTTTTTTTCTGTTGTGGTCAGTGAGTATGGTCTGAATAACACTTATTCGTTGGAATTTATTGAGGTTTTCTCTGTAGTATAATATGGTTCAATTTTTGTAAATGTCACAAGAAGATATTGATACAATCTCTATATAGTATATACCTCTGTCTTCTCTCTCTCATCTGTAATTTCTATTACTGCTAAGTGTGGGTTGGAACTTTTTTAAAAGAGGGATTTGAAGTTTGGAACTTGGTTTGTTGGGGAGGAGACCCCTTTGACTTTTAGATTAAGTAATTGCTTGATTAACTGCACAGGGATATGCGGTCAAATTTTCAGACAATAATCACAGCTTCTTTGCCCTTTTTACAATTATTCTTTCTCTTTCAAGCATCCTGAGTCATTTTATTTTACATGTTTTTCTTTTATACAGAATTCAGTTGAGTTTCAGTTTTTGATTCAGTATGAGAGGTTTTGTTTTGTTTTTGCATTGATGCTTTATTCTTTATGTATGATTGTTATGTTGGTTATGTTTGTTTTTATTTAATTTGCAATGGTGATAGATTGCATTATTGTTCTCAATTATTTATCCACTTCCCCACTTAGTTGTATTTTATAGCAGGCAGAGTGTACTTTCCTTTCCTACCCTATTGACTTTGGGCTTTGCCATGGGGTTGTTTTGACCAATGCAGTGTAGATGGAAGGAACAGTGACCAGTTTTGATCAGAGGTTTAAGAAACACCATGAGTTTGGCTTGTCCCTGGAGCTTCTGTCCCCTGGCACAAGAACCCCCTGAAGGTAGCTGCCCCTTCACCTTGGGACATATAATGAGAAGACACAAGTAGCCCATCAGAGCTCAGCTGAGCCCAGCAGAAGTGCAGCCCACCTGAAGACCTGTAAGCAAGAGTAAATATTTGTTGGGGGAAGTTGTTGAGATTTGGGGTTGCTTGCTACTTTAGTTATCATGTTTCCCTTCCTTTACCGCACTCATTCTTTAAAACTATTTTCTTTCTTCCTTCTCCTCATCTATGCATCATTGAAAACCATTAGCAGCCCAGAATGAAATAGGCAAGCCAAGCAGGGATCAAGGCCTGTGGACAAGGAGGGGATGGGGCTGTTTTAAGCGATTTGCTATGTCCTGGAGGACTGAGAAATGCATTGAGGATAATGGGAGTCAGATCTCTTACTGTTGGGAATATGGAAATGGAGACAGCTAGAATCAGGGTTGCCAAATTTAGCAAATAAAAATACAGGACACTATTTGGGACAGATTTATACTTTTAGTTATTTGTTATCTGAAATTCTAATTTAACTGGGCATCCTGCATTTTATCTGGTAATCTTGGATAAAATAAACCCTGTAGTGTTGGATTGAAATTGGAGGTACCAGCATGAACTTACAGATTTACACACACACACACACACACACACACACATAAAGACGTGTGATGTATACATATGTAGGGGCCAAGAAACTTTCTCCTTGGCCCTCTGAAGTTTTGCTGAAAAATCAACTTTCACAAGGCAGATTAATTGGAGAAAAGGCATACAAATCTATTTAACATGTATACATGGGAGCCTCCACAATGAAAACCACCAGATACGGGGAAATTTTCCATTTTTATACTTAGGTGAAAGTATGGACAACTTTGTGGGAATATAATTGGAAAAAAAAATGTATGATCTAAGGCTAATGGACTGAGTGGGGGAACCCAGCAAGATCTGTCTGTCTAGATTATTCCCGGCCTCTCTGAGCTGCTTTTTTTTTTTTCTGGGTATGGGGCAGGGCCCTCTGAAATGGAAGTCTTATGAGCTACAGTCAAACAAGGTATGTCAGATAATTTTTTGTGGTCAGTTTTTATACAGAAAGACAAAGGGAAAGTTAGATTAATATTTTTAGGTTTTATGGTTGGTTTTCGGGAAGGGGTTCTGGTTTCTGTGACCTGCCTTGGAGAAGAGGGATTCTAGTTTCTATGGATAGCCTTGTGGGAGAATGGTTCTGAGAGACAGGAAGGTAGGAGAAGGTCAGTAAAAAGCTTTTGCTTCTGAGGCTGCTTCTGAGGCCTTCATTTTAGGATATTGTTTTCTGAGCCCCTACATTCCCCAGTCTGAAACTTCCCCAAAAAGTTTCACGGTCCAGATATGGGGTTGGTGAATTGTTTCATAATCCATTGAACCAGCCTCTCAGTCCTGAGGATAAGGTAGTCCAATTACACAGTTAATAGTTGTGTCTCATTGCAGGCAGCAGTGTTGCAGGTGGGCTTCCACCACAGTCAGGACTCTCTATGATTTGAGCAGTCAGTTATTTAATAAGAAGCATTCCTATGGAAACAAAAGAAAAACAAAGGCTAATGGTTAGAACAAACTATAAACTTAGTTTCTGAGTCCAGAGGGAAACCAGTTGAGAAGACTTTTAGATATTGGGCTTGAAGCATCTTCTGATGAAGTGAGAGCAGACAGTGGCAATCTGACAGATTTTTTTTCTGGTTTGCAGTTTGCATCAGGTGTTCCAGTGAACTTTCTGAGTAGTCTGTAGACCAGCAGGCACAAAGGCTGCTCATACATGAAGTTGCTGTAATGATTTTTCAAAGTTTTTTTTTTTTTATCAAGTTATCTAGTTTTAGCTTATAAGGCTTTAGGAAAAAGCAGTTTTAATTTTAGTGATTTTAAGTAAAAAAAATTGTAAGCATTAGTTTGGAGCCAGTAAAAAGTTCAGTATTCAGTCCAAATTGTATGCAAATAATAAAAACTCAAAAACAGTGGACAAGGCTAGAATCTAGAATCTAATAACAGATCTAATAACAGATATATTAAAGTTTTCTTCTGAAACATAATTTTCCTCCAGTCCTCTGTTTCTACCAATGACAAATCATAGTACAATTTATTTGAAAAGTAAGTCCTAGTCTTACTTTACTTGGCCTGATTGTTTGCATGAAGTGTGGCAAAAATAGTGACTGGCCACATATGGTCTTTTTAAATTGGGTTTTCTGGAACTTTTTATAAGGAATTTCAGATAAGACTTTTGAAAGCCTCCTGAGGCTAACGAAGCCAAGGATTTGTCATCAAACTGTTCCCGTAATACTTGTATGAATTGGGTGAATTCCTCTTTGAGGTCCCAGAATTACTTGAGGTTTCTGATCCTATCATTCTTTACTTACCGCAGGCCAGGAACCTTGTAAAGAAACCATGTAGACAGGTTCCAGCCCAGTTTTTCCAAGGGGATTTTTATCAGTTCTATAAAGTCAACTTCAATTTCTTTTTTTTCTTATTTTTTTAAATTTTACTTTAAGTTCTGAGATACATATGCAGAACATGCAGGTGATCTGTCCACCTTGGCCTCCCTAAGTATGGGATTACAGGTGTGAGCCACTGCGCCTGGCCTCATTCTTTTCTTAACTTTTTATATACCTTTAGTTTTATTTGTCATTTTTCCCTTCAATTTGCAACTTATAAAATCCTCTAAATTAGACAAAATTACTTTCCTTTTAACAAAAAATCACATTTATTGGGGGAAACTGCCACCTATGTTTCATTTTCTATTTTCCATAAGTGTTGGCTGGCTGAGAAATAAAGAGAAAGAGTACAAAGAGAGGAATTTTACAGCTGGGCCGCCGGGGGTGACATCACGTATCAGTTGGACCGTGATGCCCACCTGAGCCTCAAATCAGCAAGTTTTTTATTAAGGGTTTCAAAAGGGAAGGGGGTGTAAGAACAGGGAGTAGATCACATGCTTCAAAGGGCAAAAAGGAGAACTACTGATAAGGGTCCAATGAAGATCACAAGGCAAAGGGCAAAAGCAGAACTACTGATAAGGGTCTATGTTCAGTGGTGCACATATTGTCTTGATAAACGTCTTAAACAACAGAAAACAGGGTTCGAGAGCAGAGAACCGGTTTGACCACAAATTTACCAGGGCGGAGTTTTTCCCATCCTCATAAGTCTGAGGGTACTGCAGGAGACCAGGGCATATCTCAGTCCTTATCTCAACTGCATAAGACAGACATTCCCAGAGCGGCCGTTTATAGACCTCCCCCCAGGAATGCATTCCTTTCCCAGGGTATTAATATTAATATTCCTTGCTAGGAAAAGAATTTAGCGGTATCTTCCCTACTTGCATGTCCATTTATAGGCTCTCTGCAAGAAGAAAAATATGGCTCTTTTTGCCCGACCCCACAGGCAGTCAGACCTTATGGTTGTCTTCTCTCATTCCCTAAAAATTGCAGTTGCTCTGTTCTTTTTCAAGGGACACTGATTTCATATTGTTCAAACACACATGTTTTACAATCAATTTGTACAGTTAACACAATTATTGCAGTGGTCCTGAGGTGACATACATCCTCAGCTTACGAAGATAACAGGATTAAGAGATTAAAGTAAGACAGGCATAAGAAATTGTAAAAGTATTATTTGGGGACTGATAAATGTCCATGAAATCTTCACAATTTATGTTCCTCTGCCGTGGCTCCAGCTGGTCCCCTGGTTTGGGGTCCCTGACTTCCCACAACACACATTTTTTATGCCTTCTTGTAACTTTTTAAAAACCAAAAACATATTCTACTTTTTCTATACACTTTGTATACAGAATTATTTCTCCTGTATTCAGTAGTTTTAATTATATACAATGTTTGTATATAATTTTGTAATGTTTACTCTTAGTAACCCTTATTTTTAGTAAAAATCTAGGAGGTAGGCAATTTTAATTATGTGTCAGACGCAGAGCTCAGGACAATTCCTGGAGGATCTAATCTCTTCCAGTATGGACAAGAGGCACAGCCAGTCCAAGGAGGATGAGGCCCAGGTGTTTTTCTCAGGCCTCACCGTGGTCACTTGTCTAGACCCCAAAATTAGATGCTTCATGATAAAGACAAGTTCATAGTAATATATGTGTAGGGGTTTGGAGGAGACCAGTAGTCAGCTGTTACAGCTTTAACTCACAAAGTAAGCAAGTATCAAACTTACTACAGGAACAATAGTTTTTTGACCTTAAAACACCTAGCAGAAACAGCCTAACCCTGTCTAACAAGTAGACTCATGCAAAATGTCTGAGTTGTAACAATCTCGTTTGCTGTGAGATGATGATAATGATGGTGGTGATAATTTTTGCCAATATAGAGTGAGCCCTCTAAGGTCTAGGTAGAAACCTTCCTTCTGTCAACCTAAAGAAATAAACAGGCAAAATTAACATAGAGAGTTTATCTGGGCCAAGGTTAAGGACTACAGCCTGGGATATACCTCCAAGTTGCCTTGGAGAATGCTCCCTTCAGTTTTTGTTATAAGCAAGTTTTTTTTTGAGACAAGGTCTTGCTCTGTTGCCCAGGCTGGAGTGCAGTGGGATATCAGTTCACTGGAACCTCTGCCTTTCAGGTTCAAGCGACCCTCCCACCTTAGCCTTCTGAGTAGCTGGGATTATAGGCATGTGCCAACATGAGGGGCTAATTTTTGTATTTTTAGTAGAGACAGGGTTTCACCATGTTGTCCAGGTTGGTCTCGAATTCCTGACCTCAGTGGTCCACCCACCTTGGCCTCCCAAAGTGCTGGATTACAGGCGTGAGGCGCCTGGCCAGTTATAAGCAAGTTTTTAAAGGCAAAAGAGAACAAGGAGTGGGCCGATGCAGTTTTTTGACAGAAATTCTCACTGTTTTTCAGAAATAACAATGGTTAGTGCTAAATTGTAGCATAGAATTTAAGGCAGTCTTAGAAGCAGAATTAAATCTATAGAATTATGATGATGGCGTAGAGCATAGGTTTGCAGAAATCACCCAGAACAAATAGGAAAAGCTTGAGGCTGCAGTGGGCTATAATCATGCTACTGCACTCCAGCCTGCATGACAGAATGAGACCCCATCCCCCCACAAAAGGAATGGAAAATAGTAATTAATTAAGAACTGTTTAGATACCTGGAGGGTACAAATGAAGGGAGGAGGATACAAATGAAGGGAGAGTGGTATGAGAAGCTGCAGCAGGAAACTGGTCTTTTCAATAACTAAATCTTTTTATTCCTCAGAGGTAATTTTTTTTTAATAGTGTCTAAGCAAGAAAGAAAAACAATTTGAGTATTTCTTTTTAACTTATAGTTATACATTGTTTAACTATAGGGTACGAGTTATGGTGCCCAGTTTATGGCATTTTATGGCTACCTGGTGTCAGTTAGCCCAGAACCCACATAGCAAGAGGCTTCAAGAGGTACTTATTTATTTCAAGAGGTAATTAATTATTTTAATTCTTTTCCTTATTGTTCTGGGTGATTTCTGCAAACCTATGCTCTATGCCATCATCATAATTCTATAGATTTAATTCTCCTTCTAAGACTGCCTTAAAGTCTATGCTATCATTTCTATCAAATATTTTTCACTTAACTCTTCTAATTTCCTATTCATCCCAGTATATTTAATTCTACCATCTTTCATTTTATTTCTTTGATTACCTTGGGAATGCAAAGTAGCTGTCAACTAAAAGCTTCTTTGGTTTTCTAGACTTAAGAATTATCTAAACAGTTCTTAATTCATTACTATTTTCCATTTCTTTTTTGGGGGGCTGGGGGAGATGGGGCCTCATTCTGTCATGCAGGCTAGAGTACAGTAGCATGATCATAGCCCACTGCAGCCTCAAACTTCTTGGCTCAAGTGATCCTCCTGTCTCAGCCTCCCGAGTAGCTGGGACTAAAGACATGTGTTACCATGCCCAGCTAAATATTCCTTCTTTATTTTTTTATTTTTATTTTTTTTACAGAATTATTGTTTAGGTATCATGTTGTTCATCTTTGAGTAGGGACATTTCTATCCCGGATGGCTATTTGTTCTGAATACTAGTTTCTGTAGCATTTTTCTCTACTCTTTATCAATTTAGCAATTGTTTGGATCCTCCATGTCCATCTTGATCTTGAGGCCTGGATGATCAGTGTTAATGTTCTGGCTTAGCTGCTGGGATCCCAGAGGAGGGTACAAATGAAGGGAGGGTGTTATGAGAAGCTGCAGCAGGAAACTGGTCTTTTCAATAATGAAATCTTTTTGTTCCTCAGCAGTAAATTTTTTGTTTTTTGTAATAGTGTCTAAGCAAGCAAGAAAAACAATTTGAGTATTTCTTTTAACTTTCATTTTAAGTTCAGGGGTATATATATAGGTAAACTTGTGTCATGGGGGTTTGTTGTACAGATTATTTCAGCACCCAGGTATTAAGCTTGGTATTCATTCATTATTTTTCCTGATCCTCTCCCTCCTCCCATCCTCCACTCTCTGATAAGCCCCAGCGTGTGTGTTGCCCTCTATGTGTTCATATGTTCTCATCATTTAGCTCCTACTTATAAGTGAGGACATATGGTATTTGGTTTTCTGTTCCTGTGTTAGTTTGCTGAGGATAATGGCTTCCAGCCCCATCCGTGTTGCTGCAAAGGACATGATCTTGTTATTTTTATGACTGCATAGTATTCTATGGTGTATATGTACCACATTTTCTGTATGCTTTTTAGGTTGATTCTATGTCTTGCTATTGTGAATAGTGCTGCAGTGAACACGTGTGTGCCTGTGTCTTTATGATAGAACTATTTATATTCTTTTTAGTATATGGGTTAAATGATAGTTCTGTTTTTAGGTTTTTGAGGAATCACCACACTGTTTTCCACAATGGTTGAACTAACTTACACTCCCACCAGCAGTGTAAAAGCGTTCCTTTTTCTCTTCAACCTTACCAGCATCTGTTGTTTCTTGACTTTTTAATAATCGCTATTCTGACTGGCATGAGATGGTATCTCATTGTGGTTTTGACTTGCATTTCTCTAATGATCAGGGATGTTGAGCTTTCTCTCATATGCATATTGGCTGCATGTTGTGATCTTTTGAAAATTGTCTGTTCATGTCCTTTGCCCACTTTTTAATGGTGTTATTATTATTATTTTTTATCAATTTGAGTATTTTCAACAGAGGGAATTTAATGCTATTAATTGGTTATATGAGTGGGAAATGAGCTGAGAAGGCCAACAGGGGACAGTGTGGAAACCCGCAGAGGAGCAGAAATGGGAAATCCCTACACCTTAGGCTGGAGGGGCAGGGAGGAGACAATGTTATTGGTGCCAGTGGCTGGCATCAGCTGAATGCTTGAAGCACTTTTTATGTGGCAGCTGGAGCCATGGAGAAAATAGTCTCTATTGAGATGCTACCTGAGGCACAGAAGAGGGGGCAAAATACCTGAATTTCTTCCTTCTCCTAGAAGAAATCCTGAATTTCTTCCTAGAAGGAAGAAATCCTGAGTTTCTTCCTAGAAGGAAGAAATCTCCCAGAAGTGCCTCCCATTCACCAAATCCTGACAGATACAGGGGCGGGAAAAATGTAGCCTGGAGTTGTCAGCCCTTTATATTAAGACCAGAGCAGAGGAAGAGTGAGGAATGGATCTGAGGTCAAGACTGGCAAAGGTTTTTCCTCCCATAGAGATTCTGCAGGTATGTAGAGTCTTTTGCAAGGTTATTTCCCAAACCATATTACCCACCCTGCCCCTTTCCCAACATGCACATATACACACATTTAGTGTAAGATCTACTTTTTTATATTACATCTTAAATGCTATGAACTTTTATCCATTTATTTTGTAGTAGTCATCTTTTTGGATTTTCGGAGTCCCAAGCACTTTCGGTTTTTTAGTTGATTCCTTTTGATCACAAGTAGGACTGATTTTCCTTTCTTTGTGATTTCTATAGCCAGTCCTGTGAGCCTTCCTGCTCTTGGGAACTCTTTAAGTTACCACAGTCTCAGAAGAATTCTGTGTTTCGTGTCCCAGCTGTCTCTGAATTCTAGAACAACCTGTTCAGTGCCCTTGGGGTCAAGGTGGCATGTGCCCACCAATCTAATAGCCATTTGGATTAAATACTTGCAGTGTCATCTCTTTTATGGGGAGAACTCTTTTGCCTTGCTTCTAACCCAGAAGTTCTGCTCCCAGTAAAACAGCCTATTCTTCTCCTCAGAATACCCAATTCTGTAGCAGTTATGGGGTTTATACCAGTAATTTCCTCTGCTCATACCCATTCCTAGTACTTCATCTTATATAATTTCTACAACGGTTCTGCAAATATATGTCACATAGGCAACTAGTATTTCTTACATCCTACTCAGGGCTGACATCATTAATTGATTAGGTTGATTTATTTAGTTCATTATTTAATTAATTGATTGATTTAGTTGATTAAATAATTATGATTAATTGATTATGCTCATTTTCTGATGAAAACGACCTTAGAACACTTTTTAAAATTATGCTTCAAGTCACTCCCAGTAGCATGTGAAAAGAACATGTATTTGACATACTGGACTTGGTAGAAAGGTCTAAACTTCAGTTCAAGTTTTTAGCAGACAATGGTTTGTTACAAGCCAATGAAAATGAGGAGTCCCTTCAAGTTCACTGAGACATTGACTGATTTTGCTTCGCAATTTTTTCCCTTCAGAAGAAATCTTACCAGGTAACAGTGATGCTGATAACAAGAAGCAAAGAGAAAGAAACAAATAAAGAGAGAGTGAAATTGAGTTCCATTGTATGCTGTTTTAGATTGGGTTCCTTGGAAACAGACCCTGAGATGGAGAATTGCATGCAGATTATTTACTGGGGGATACTCCTGAGAGGCATCTATTCAGAAGTGAGGAAGACAGCATTGGGTAGAGGGGGAGGCTGATCTGCGAAGCATTTCCAACTGAGGGCCGAGCTGATTCTCCACAGATCTCTGCAGGGGAATTTCTGGGGTGGGGGTGGAAGGTCTTGAGAATTGTCCCAAATTGAAGCAAAGGTTACGCCTTTATGCCCGTACATCGGCAACGTTGGTTTGGGGTGTCCCCTTGTCGAGGGGAGAGCAGCCTTGGACAAGGCAGTGCCAGTTTCCAGTGGGATATTGTGTCGACAACTTTGCAGGGTGTTCTTTTTTTTTTTTTCCTGTCACAGATGCTGTGATGGATCTTTGGTCCATGTCACAGTGCTGGGATTGTACCTGCATAATGCTACTTTTTAAATCTAATGATTTGTCTTTTGTTTTGGAAGGGATGATCTAACATGTCTAGTCAGCTTGGTCCCTACAAACTCTTCATTAATATAAGAGATTCCTAAATCTTCATAGGGCTTTTTTTCTTTGGAGCTCATATCTCTTACCGAGATACTACAAAGCACTTGTCGTTTTTTACAAATCAAGTCCAATTAGCATACTGTCATTGATATTGTGAACCAATATGGTGTTTAGTGAAATGTCCAAGTCCCTTTGGACCATCTTATGACAGAGGCTGTGAGGGCAGTTTACAGAGAGTTAACTCCGTTAATGAAGCCCTGTGGGAAGACCATAATAGTGTATTGTTAACCATCCCATATGAATGTGAAGTGCTTTCTCATTCTTCTTTCAGATGGAAATGGAAACAAAAAGTTAGCCAACTACATAGTTATGGCTATGATGATGAAATTTTCTTAGTCTGTTTTGTGCTAGACAAAATACCATAGATTAGGTAATTTATAAAGAATAGAAATTTATTTTCTTACAGTACTGGAGGTTCAGAAGTCCAAAGTCAAGGTGCTGTCAGGTTCAGTTGTCTGATAAAGGCTGTTCTCCACTTCCAAGATGGTGCCTTATTGCTGCATCCTCTGGAGGGAAGGAATGCTGTGTCTTCACAATGCAGACAGGCAAACTGGCCAAACACTGTGCCTCTTTTATGAGTGCCCTGATCCTATTCATGAAAGAAGAGCCCTCATGGCCTAATTACCACTTAAAGTCTCCACCTCTTAATATAATATCTGAATTTTGGAGGAGACACATTCAAACCGTTTGTTCTAGTAAAGATATCACATTGGCATAGCAGCTGCAATTGAGACTTCTCTTTGGTTAAGGCTGTGACAGTTTTGGTGCTAAAGCAGGCCCATAGTAACCTGTAAGAGCCAAGTGTTCAATTTTCAGGAACCTTGTGAGCTGGTTGTTAAACCTATAGTGGGAGCATTATACTCTGGAAATTGGCAAATGCTGTGTAGCAATCATCCCTTGACCCCTGGAGAGCCCATTGTTAAATGTTTACCAGCACGTCATTGGTGGTAGTCCACTGTCATTTATCATGTATCATGATTCTGCTCCATGTGCTTTTCCCTTTGCTGATTTTGCTTTGTTTTGCTGCAATAAATCACAGCTGTGAGTGTGACTGTATTCTGAGTCTTGTGAGTCCTCCTAGTGAATAATCAATAGAGTTTTTGTAGGGGCTAGAGTGGTGAATAAAATGAGGCTATCATGGCCATCACCAGTTTTGCATTCTTCAGAATTTTGAAGAGGGTGCTAAATTTTGCCATTTCCCCTAGGATATAGTATTGTCTTTATTTATTGCCTTGGATAGGGGACAGTGGGGACATTTCAGTGGCTTCTTTTGGCTTTCCACACTTCAATAGCTTTTGCACCACAGATCAAGAACCTGATGTAAGAGTTCTGTCATTTATCATGTATATCCATTTCAATTACACATTTGGGCACAGGGAAATGATCACTGGATGGATCCATGAACCCACTGGACCCATCGGGAGGTTGGAGCTGGGTCATTATTAGCCTTCACCTCACCCTATTATAATGGGAATCACAATGGAGCTTTGTGTCCCTGGATATCACAGTCAATTCAGACCCTGGCTCCAATAATTCTTGTAAGTTTTGAGCACAGTACAGGGAAATGATCACTGGCTGGATTAATGGACCCAGTGTAGCCTTAGTGAACTGGACATGGGTCATGACTGGTCCCCATATTTCTCTATTCAGATGGAGGGGTATAATGGTGCTTTGGGTCCCTGGGAATCGAAGTCAACTTACACTTAAATCCTTGTAAGTTTTGGGTGTTCCCATTTTTCCACTGGACAGTTATCTGAGGAAATGGCTGTTGATCTCTTTGGGAAAGAACTTGGAGAATTACTACTAAATACACTTCTGTGGTATTGCACGGTTTTTTATCATGGGGACCTGGCTTTTTCTTCAGTCATTCTCGAACTGAGAACTGGCTCAAGTTCAGAAGCTTGTTAAACAATCATGACTTCTTATTCAGGCAGATGTTTGCAGGCTCTTGATCATCTGTTCTAAATTTCTTTTAGTTGGATAATTTGTGCAACACCTTTGATTGTCATGAATGTATTTCTTACCCCTTTTGTAAAAGATTGTCCTTGGGGTCCTCCTCTGGCACATTTCTGGCTGGTTGGGGGCTCTCTAGACTTAACTGGTATATCCTCTTTAGCATACCCACTTCTCTGAGCTTTAAATGCCCCTTTCAGACCATTTGTCATATCGGTTTTGGTATTTCTAATTCATTGGGCCAAACGCTTTTGAGAGCCATCCTTGCAGTGTATTAGTACTCTCTCTGGAGTATTTGCCTAGACTTGAGTATCATGGGAGAATGTTCCCACACTGATTAATTCTCCTTTGTCTAACTTTGTGTCCTACAGTCCCACCTGTCAGCATCTATTCTCACGCACACTTTCCCAACTTCTGCTGGCACATATTAGCCAGAGCTTACAGCTTCTTTGGTATACAGTCCCTGGCCTCTTAGCAAGCCCAGTACATCTCTGGTTAGGGTGTGCTGAAATTTAACCTTGTTATTTTTCTGTTGCTTAAGAGGAGCTGCAGGAGTAGGGGGAGGCAAACATTATTTTTTAAGGCATGGCATGAATCAGGGTCCAATCAGGAGACAGAAATCACACAGTAATTTGAACAGAGAAAATTTAACCTAAGAAGTATTAAGTAGTAAAATATATTTAACTACAAAAAGGCATAAAAGAGGGGTCTAAGGAAGATAAAAATAGCACATGTGGAAAGCAGCTACCATTGCCAGAGCTGAGGGAGAGACCAGGAACTTAGAAAAGATATCTTCTCCATCTTCCTCCGTTGAGGCTGAGGTCCAAACTCCCTTGGAGAGGGTGTGGTTGCCATGGGAACGCACAGTGTGTTGGTGAAGAAGAAACTTAGTAGAAGGCACAGATGGAGCTGGTCTGCAGGAAACAGCCCACTGGGTGGTGCAGAAAATTGCTGGAGGGTGCAGGGAGGCTGGAATTGGTCCACAAGAGCTGGTAAGGTGAGCATTACCAGGCCTCCTGCATGCTGATATGCTGGCAGCCAGGACAAAGAAAAATGGCCCCATGGAACCAGTATGAGAATCTCCTTCCTCTGGCTGTGACCTTGCAGTGTCACCCCAGTGCCCTTTGTTGATAAAGATATTATACCACCAGAAAAGAAAGGAATGATTACAAGCGCTAGCTCTAGGATCACAAAGCAGAGCAGAGGAGGATGGATTGGAACTGAGGGGCAATAAATTGATGACTGGCACAAGCACTGTGATAATTTGGAAAATGTGGCACCAAAGTCCGCTTGTACCTCTTTGCCATGCCCCCCATCAAGAGGTAGAGTCTATCTCTCTGCCTTGTTGAACCTGGGCTGATCATGTAACTTGCTCTGACTGACAGAGGAGACTGGGAAGTGATATTGTGATACTTACAAACTGACACCTCAAAAAGCCATGCAACTTTTATTGTCTTCTTCATGGAGCCCAACAGCCATGCTGTGAACTTTGCCATGTAGAGAGGCCACATGTAGGAGAAATTAGTGGTCCTGCATTACAGCCCACCAACCCACTGCCAGATGTGTGAGGAGATTTGTGGGGACAGTTCAATCCTAGTCAGATGACTGACTGACTGCAAGCTCAGGAGAGGATCCCACAACAGCATACAAGGCACAGACAAACCATTTCAGTTCATCCCAGCCACAAATGCTAACTCACAGAATTGTGAGCAAATAGATGTTTGTTGTTTTAAGCCACTAAGTCCTGGGGGTGACTTGTTACATAAAATTTATAAGGCTGGGTAGGGTGGCTCGTGCTTGTAATCCCAGCTCTTTGGGAGGCCAAGGTGAGAGGATCACTTGAAGGTAGGAGTTAGAGACCAGCCTGGGTAATATAGACCCCATCTCAACAACAACAACAAAACAAATAAAAATTAGCCAGGTGTGGTGGCACATACCTCCCACAGCTACTCAGGAGGCTGAGGTGGGAGGATACCTTGAGCCCAGGAGTTTGGGTTACAGTAAGCTATGACTGTGCCACTGCATTCCAGCCTGGTCAACAGAGCAAAATAATATTAATAATAATAAAATAAAATTTAAAAATTATAACTGATATTGTAGAAAACAGTTAACATAGCAGGCCTGGCTGTTACTCTTTGAAAGGCCTGCTGATAAGGTCAGCCTTTGACTAGTATTGTAACTTGGGTTTTGGGAGGGTTCCTACCATTCCTGGAATGGTAAGAGTGGCTCACTGTGCCTAAATTGTCTGTGCAAACAACATAGTTTATACTAAAACAATGTGGTTTATTTGTGGGAGTCTGGAATATTGGTACTTGCCAGGTGGAGACTGCCTACATGATCAGCCCCCAGTTAAAACTTTGGGTGCTGAGTCTCTAGTGAGCTTCTCTGATTGGCAACATTTTCCACGTGTTGTCACAACTCATTGCTGAGAGAATTTGGTGCGTCCTGTGTGACTCCTCTGGGAGAGAACTCTTGGAAGCTTATGCCTGGTTTCCCTGGGATTTCACTCCATGTGCCTTTTCCCTTTGCTGATTTTGCTTTGTATCCTTTGCTGCGATAAATCACCAGCTGTGAATATGACTGTATTCTGAGACTTGTGAGTCCTTCTAGCAAATAATCAAACTTGGAGTGGTCTTGGGGACTCGACACACTAATATAGACACTTGCTTCAACGCAAATTGCAGGGCACTATTTCTACCAAAGTGGGGTGGGCCTCTTTTGCAGACCCAAAGGCCTCAGGAGAATCTGGGAGCTGAAATTCTCAATGGCGTTACTCAGATATCCCCATTCCAAGTCTCAGGGTCCTATGGTTTCCCTATTAGAGCTTGATCTCAGCATAGGAAACCTTCTAGGATGAGAATTCAGCTTTCTCTGAAGCTCTGCTATCTGTGAGCCTGATCATTCTCTCTGTACATCCACTGGCTACCTGAGATCAGCATTTCCTTAAATGTTGCCCGGAAGGCCCTCTGGCTTTCACAAGTTTGCTTGAATTGTTGAATGACCGTCCTGATTATAATCTCTCTTCAATCAATCAATCGTCTGGAGGAATTCCTTTTATTTTACATATCCCACATTCTTCTCAAGGGCCAGAGATATCTCACCAGTGGTTGCATCCACTTCCATCAGGGAAAATGTGAACAGTGGCAGCACTGCAGCATGCCAGGGCCTACCTCTTCTCCACCTTCCACCAGGGTGGGTCTCCATTCTCATGCAATTGGTGAGTGATCCAGCTCCAAGACCCTTATCACTTACTCCTATTACTACTACAACTTAATTGTACATGTGTAATACGTTTAGAGCTTAGTATATGATTCCACATAAAGGAACTCCTTTATTTCTGGAATTGCCTTGAAGGGAGGTATCGGAGTTGCTGTTCTCTCTGTTGTCAAGTGAGGGAATTAAGCCTCACTGGAGTGACAGCCCAAAGTCAGGATTCTACTAAGTTGCAGAGTCAAAGTCAACCTAGATTTTTGACTCCATCGTTCTTTCCTACCACATTGTGCTGCTTCTCCAAAGAACTGGTGAGGAAATTTCTCCATCTGCAATTGCTTATTCAAATTCTTATGATCACCCTTAGTATTGATGTGGGTGGTAGCAATCTACACCAGATACAGTTGATCTAAAAGAATCAAGGGCACAGAAGAGGGTGAGAAGCTTGTCAACCTTTAATGTGCAAACAAGTCACCTGGGGATCAGAAATGTTAAAATGTAGATTCTGATTCTAGGAGTCTGTATTTCTGACAAGTCCCTCAGTTGCTGCTGATGCTACTGCTCCTCAGCCTCACAAAGTAGCTAGATTCTTAATAGCAAGGTTCTTGAAGAATCAAAGTAAGAAAAATTTAGGAATATTGATTTTTTATTTTCCAACTTTTCGATGTGTTAAAATGCAAAACATTTTTCTACATTAATTCAATCCACAAACACTCTTTAAAAACACACTAAAAACACACTAAAAAGGGGGGCAAAAATAAAGCTGCAGAATTTTTCAGATTTTAACCAGCCATAAGATAAAAATAACAATTTCTAAGAGCTTCATTCAGGCATTTGATTGACGAAGCTCATAAACAGTGAGTCAGTTAGGTACCCATCGTATGCGAGAATTCCCTTCCAGTTTTACAAGGACAAGGTAAAAAGATACAGCCAAATTTTGATCAATTCATGGAGACCACACTAAATCATTCTGGGGGATGACAAAGATTCTCTTGTGGACTAAACTCTAATCAACTAGGCCCTGAATCCAACTAGGCCCTGACCTTTGGACTTTCATATTCACTGAATTCCATGCATTGTCCAGTTTTAGCAGGAACCCTGTTAAGTCAGTTTAGACAGACTGTCGTATCTATGATACCTGATCACCCTTGACATCTGATGGGGTTCTTCATCCTCCACCCACCAGCTCCTCAGGTGATGTCTGGCCACCCTGGCCTGCTGTCAGCAAGAATCCTGTTAGGTCAGTTTAGGCAGGGTCCCCCTTACCCTTGAGGTTTCCCCCTTTTATTATTTTTTTTTTTGAGACAGAGTCTTGCTCTGGTGCCCCAGCTGGAGTGCAGTGGTGGCGTGACCTCCGCCACCACAACCTCCACCTCCCGGGTTTAAGCGATTCTCCTGCCTCAGCCTCCTGACTCCTCCTTCGAGGTCTGGAGGTGTGTGCTTGTAGTGGCATGCCATGTAGCCATACCTGGCTAATTTTTGTATTTTTAGTAGAGACGAGGTTTTGCCATGCTGGCCAGGCTTGTCTCGAACTCCTGACCCTAAGTGATCTGCCTGCCCTGGCCTCCCAAAGTGCTGGGATTACAAGTGTGAGCCACCACATCCAACCCTGAGGTTTCCTCTTAGTAATTTCCCATGGACTGCTTCCCAGCCTGCCCCTTGACCTCCTTGCCTGTAAATTCCCTCTTTTCCTTGTATTCTGAGTTGAGCCCAATTTCTCTTCTCTACTACAAAAACCCACCGGAGTAGCCCCTTTGAATAGAGTTTGCCTCGCCATTCTTTAACAAGTATCGTGAATAACTTTTTCCTTCACGGGGATCGTAGTTGTGTTGGGTGATCCAGGATCAGCTTCAAATCATAAGAACTTTCTCAGTAGACCTCAGAGAAGTTTCTGGCTGCCTGTGATAAACTTTGGAAACCTCTCAACATGACACCCGTTCCCAGACGCTCACCTGGTTTTTGGTTTCTGTATTGTCAAGGTTAGCCACAATGTGGCTGACCTGCAATGTGTCTCCTCTCTAACCTTGTCCTTCCTTCTTACCAGTGCCCAGCTTTCGGCTCCTGCTCCCACCATCTCTAGCTTTTCTTCAGGGACTGGAGTAGGGCATGGCCACAAAGAGGGTCATTTCAGGGTTAAAAATTGAGGCAAACGTTACAAAAAACTAAAGTGGTGACGACCTTGGAAACTGGGATTGGCTTCTTAATCCTGGGACATCTGGTGGCCTTAGCTCAAGCTCCACAAAGCCTCCCTGTGGCTTTTTCTGGAAAAAAAGAAAAAAAAAAAAAAATCCAGCAGGCAATTAAACTCAATCCCCCACCCCTTCTCATGTTCTGTACCAAGCCAAATTGCCAGCCTGTCATAGAGCTCTTTTCTTGACTGCCTTGTGACCCAAATGACAAAATATTTCCACTCAAAGTTTTGGGAGCTTCAACTCCCCCCTATTTTTTTTCCTATAAATGGAACCCCAAAGGTTTGGGCTAGATATATTTTTTTCCCTTTTTAAAAATGGACTTTTTCCTTCCAGAAGCAATGATTCAGGGCTGAAAATTCAACTTATTTATTTATTTGTCTACCCATCCATCCCTTGATTTATTTATTTGTTGTATAAGGTAATAGCTTATGGTACTTACCCAGAGCCAGCTGTTTGCAGGATGCCGAGAGCAGGTGGTCTGGGAGGCCTCTGATGAATTGCAAAAGACACTCACCAGCTGCCGACACTGTGTGTAATGAGCAAACCTGCAAGAATCTTTATTTTCAACTGGATTGTACCTTTAAGTAAGCAAGGGAGACAGCCAGTATAACTACAGACCATGACCAACAACCCACATAAACAGTGTGCAAACACAAGTGATTAATGTACCACTATTTCAAAACATCTAAAGCTAATGAGTCAGATTTACTAGGGTGCACAAGAGAGGGGGAGAGGGATGTGGAGGAGGAGAGAACAACTTAATGGGCCTTAATAGCCTTTAGTGGAAGCCTAAGAATTCTCCTGCCTGTGGTCCACAGTGCCATCTGAGCTGGTAAACAAACACCCTGCTGGCCCACGAAGGCCATTTTCTTTCTGGCCATTCAGGGAGAGGGGTGTTCCAGTTTCAGGAATAGAATTAGGGGAGCAAGCTGGTGTTCACCGCACCCTCCAGTGATCTCTGATGATATGCGGGGATAATGGGTTACAAAGACAGACATTAATAAGGTAAGATAAGAGGGGGGAGGTTTATTAATTTTTCAAGTAAGTTAGGATGCCCCAGGGCATGGTAAAAGTGTAAAGAATCTGGTGAGCGATGAGGGGCTCGCCTGATTAATGCAAGTCAGCTGTCCTCTGAGGGCCATAGCAATAATGATGAGATTATGGAATAACCTACTGAAGACAAATGAGATGCATGTGGAATAAAAACGAAGTGTCCTAGTTACTCTTTTGGAGTGCATGGTGGATTTTTATTAAGGAAGAACAGAGGTACAAACGACAGCCTGAGGAAGTGGGACTCTGCTTGTTCTGCTCAAGTGCTTTCTGCCTGGGCCTTCCAGGAATTCTGGACCTGCCCTGGAGAAGTGCTGAAAAGGCAGTGCATCCAGCAACAAACACCTTCCACGTAGGCAGATCGGAGGGAGAAGGGCTTGGTGCCTCCACCGGGCCCCCATGGCCTGTGGCTTTGCCTCCAAGCACTGCCGTGCACGGCCCTCCCCTTCCTGCTGCTGTTTCCTCCAGGACGTGCTGGGAGCTGGGCTGCCTTGTGGTTCAGACGTCCCCCATCTGTTTCTGCTCTGCCACTGCTGACCAATTAATTTGGAGCTGGAGACAAGGGAACTTGCATTATTTTTCTTTTCGTTTTCAGGATGCTCACTAGGTATTATGTCCTGTCTCCATGTGGTCCTCAACTTGCTGTGTACTTCTCTTCCCTGGCTTGCCATTTAGTCTGTATCTTCCCATGGAGGCAGAGGCAGCGTCCCCACTCAGCCCCTGCCTTTGACGTCCACGTGCAGACGGTGGCAGCAGGGACCCTTGAACTTCAACATGCAGAGTTATTTGAGGAGCTGGCTAAAAAGGCAGCTTTAGGTCTTAGCCTCCAAAGAGTTCAGCCTAGATACCAGGAATCTGCCTTTTTAGTAAGCACTTCACAGGTGGTTCTGATACTAGTGTGCTCAGTTGATAGTTTGGGAAACACTTTGAAAGAGTATGAGATGGACCATGGGTTGCCTCTGATAGATTATTCTGAATGTCAAAGTGCCTAAAATTTCACTGTGGGTGATTCGCCTTTTTACATCAACTCACAAGACTTAAGGAGTTCAGAGTAAGATGTCAGTCTGCCACCCCCACCTCCCACCATGCAGTTGTAACCCCTCAAATCATTTTTAGAAATGACTCCCTTAGTGTGAGTCTGTTTATCACACTAGAGCAGACAGCTTAGAGATGATGGCCAGACTTCTATGGAAAGATTCATGGATCAAGTTGGAAAGGAGGAGGCAAAGGAGCAGAGGACAGCCTGGAAGAGCAAGGACAGTTGGTGGGGAGGCAGAATATAGCCAATGGGTCCCCTGGGGCCAAAAGCAGAAGTGGGGGAGATGGAGAGGAGGAGGGGGCCGGGGGACAGTGGTGAAGCCAGTAGTTCTCAACTTTTGTTTTTGTTTTTTTTTTTGGTGGCAAAGCATTTCTTTTCAAATGAAATCTAAGTGGAAATTCCAGTTGATAAAGCCAATTAAATAATGTATTAATATACATTTTATTTCAAATATATAACAATTATCTTTATAATGATAAATTATATAGATGAAGCTGTTGGAATGAACACAAAAATTAGAAATTGGTGGCTACAGATAACAGTTCAGCCTTAGATCATCTGGAATCAGCAAATTTGCTCAGATAAATGCTGTAGATTACAAGTTTGTTGGCAGCTGGCTTTGCAATTTTAGGAGATTCTTTTAGACAAAATGACCTGGACTCCTGGATTAGGAGTGACAGGAAATTTATATTTTAAGGTTGGATCACTCACGATATTTAGTAAATGTTCAAATTCCTCTCATTGAAAGATCACTGCAGAAAGCAACCAGGACATTGAAACAAGAGTTTAAATAATCTCTGACATGGTACAACCTAGCTTACTATTGCACGAATGCGATTACCCTACAGGAAAAGAAAGCCCCAAGCAGAGGCAGGAACCCTTGCTGGCATTGGATCAAGCCCTTCACTCGTGTGCTGTAAGGTGTGCTTTTAGGCAATTTTACTTGAACCGCCAGGCACAGGCCAGAATTTATCCAAATATCAGTGCAGCCGTACCACATTCCTAGTCAAGGAGACAGTTCTTAGAAACTATAAGAACCTTTATTCCCAGATATGTACAAAATGATTTACTTGATAGGCACAAGTCACAATGTGCTAAAGGTTGTAAGTTTTAAAAACATACAATTTATATTGAATTTATATTAAAAATGGAATGCACTTCCACATGTGTTAAATTTATGTATGTACGCATTTCATGCGTTGACATTTAAATATAATGTACATTTAATTTACACTAAAAATGTGTAAGTTTTTTTTCAGGTGGGGGGTTAGAGAATAGGAGATAGGTGTCATACATTCGAAATACATATTTAAATAATGAAATTAAAACAAAATATGTATAGAGCCCTTAGATGCTTTCTGAGGAATGCAGGATTTGGAAAATCAGAGGCTTGGGCCAAGACTGCGCCTAAGACCCCATCACTAAGGATAAGGTGCGCAGCAGGGACTGGACATTAAGGAATGTCTCAGAGCATCTTTGGTAACACTGGATTTTTCTTTCATCTAGCTACTTGTGCAAGAAGCTACAATGAGAAAAAAAATAGCCAGAGATAGATGAAGGAAGGAGGTGCTGCAGAGAGAAAAACAGAGAGAGAAAAGGAGAATGAATTGTGCCGAGATAGAGATGCCTGGATGAAGAAGCTGGCCCTAGCACCCATAAAGCTGGAAAGAAAGTGGGGCCTTGGAAACTTCTGGAAGAATGTGAGGAAAGAAAAAGGCAAGGAAATGAGATGGAGAGGAGGAAGAGAAACTAGGAAGCACTTCGGAAGCATGTAAATTACAAGGAAATGAAGAACAGCCTTTATTGAAACAGTCTGCGAAGTCTGTGCTAGTGCCGAGAGCTTCAGTTTACTGTCCTGGCAAGGAGGTAGGTGCTCAAAGGACTTTGTCTTGGAAGCCCACTGTGGCTCCCCCGGGCCTGGCACTTTAAGCCCCGTCCTTTTGCTCTCACTGTTCCTCTCTGCCTGCTCCCTGCGGTCTCTTCTCGGTTCTCTCCCACTTAGCCCACCCAGGCCTGGCCATCCGAGTAGAATAGACTTTCATTTTCCTTAGGTGTGCCGACTAACCCACTTCCTGCACAGGCGTGGCCCCTCTCCAGTGCCCAGCACCTCATTGCTATGGTAACGGAAGACAAGCTGATCATCCGGATTTTGCCTCAGAGAGTTGGGCTGTACAAGCTGCTTTCCTGGGTAGCTTGTCCTTTTGCAGTTAACTGAGATGCCTGGGGAGAAGAGTTTCCCCCAACAGGATGGCAGGCAATGCTTCCAGATGCGGTCACTTGGCACGTCTGAGCCGAGTGTCTCCATAAAAATATGATGTAATTAACAGAGCTGCAGCAGCTGGAACAATTCAGCACCTCACATTGATTTTCCATGTCTCCTATTTACTTTCACTTTTTAAACTGTCTGCAGTGACAGGAAATCAAAGAATTATAATGGTGTGTGTGAGGGCCCGATGCTGGGTCGGCATTTCCTTGTGAAATCCTGAGATTAATCAGTTTCCTATCCCTCAATCATCCCTTTTCACTTCTAAAGGAAAACTGTCCTCCAAAATTCTACGAAATAGTGGTCTATTTTTGGATATTAAAAAAATCAATTGTATTATTTTAAAATTTGAGAGGAGTGTTTAAAAAAAAGTCAGCCCGAAGCAATATTCACTTGTCTGTTTTCCCCTCCGAGTTTAATAGAAGTTGGCAAAGGCATTTGGGTGCGGTGAGACACAAGTACTATATTCACCCTTCCCAAGTTTTGTGAGCTTGGAAAAGTTACTTGGTGGAACCAAAGAGAGGAACTGCGTTCCAAGTTTTTTTGATCACTGAAATGAAGGAAAATAAGTTTCCCCATATGTAGTTATTCTTGAGCCTTCATCTGAAGCTGGGTTGGTTTTCTCATAGTTGGTCACTGTATTTCCAGCTCTGTCAGGTGAAAGTCAGAATCTTGGGTTAATTTCACTTTGGGTTCCTTAAAATGCTGGAGAAAATAGGCAGCTGCGGTTGTAGTGGGGAAAGGGCCTCTGTCTGAAGTCAGCTTGCTCTAGATTGTGTTTGAAGACATGGCTCAGATTTAAGTGGTCTTGCTTTTTCTCCAGACTCCCTTGCCTTGGCAGATTCTGTGTCTTGGCCATACTGTAAGAACTCACTTTGCTTTGTCTTTGTATTGATTCAAGCAATATAACCATTTCATAAATAATTACGAAAATAAAGGAGAAAATTGCTCATAATTCTACTGCTCAAACACAATGATTGTTTTGGAGCAATTACTTTGGGTCATTTTCAAATACTGAGTTTTGATATGATTCTAAGCATAATGTACCAACAACTTTACATGTTGCTTTTTCACTTAATCTATGTCAGAAGTATTTCCCCATGTTATGATTAGCTTCCTAAATATCTTTTTAATTGCTGCCCAAACAGCTGGAACAATTCAGTCCCTCTTATTGACTTTCCATGTGTCCTATGGAAGTAGAGACACTGTATTAACTATTTCTGTATTTTGGGACAATAGAGCAAATCCATTTTTCACTGTAATTAATCCCATGATAAGTATCTTTATAAATAAGCCTTTTCTATATATAATTTCTTTAGGATAAATTCCTAGAAATTACAGGGTCAAAATGGATAAATATTTTATGACTCTTGATATTTCTTGTTGATCTTTAAAGCTATTATGTGACTTTACATTATCACCTAAAATGTTTGAGGAATTCATGCTTTACGAGCGTATTTTATTGACTAAATATGCAGTACTGAGAGAGCTTTATGTATGCAGTTTGATGATGCTGACAGATATCCCGGAGATAAACATTTTTTAATTTAAAGATGTTCTGTTTATGTTTAACATACAGAAGTTAATGTTAAACATGATGCCTATTTTGTTTAACATACGGAAGTGACTTTATTAAAGCCATTTCTTCTAAATGTGCAATAAACTATGAATTCTTTGCCTGGTTCTAATGTTCTATCTCATCAAACCTCATAAAATGAATTAGCATCATACCCCCTCAGTTTGCCTGTGAATTTTGAAGATGATATGAATTTCTCTTCCACGTGAAATTGAATTTGGTGGGTATCCCTTTGCTGGGAATAACTCCTCTGAAAAATAGAAAAAATACTGAGCGGAAAGAAAGTACATTTTCTGGGAAAAGAATAAGAATCCGGAGAGATGGAGTGAGAATTGTACCACAGAGTCCCAGCAGCAGATGTTTTGGGTGTTGAAACTCCCACCAGAACAGCTGCAGAAATGTAGAATCACATCTGGGTGTGTGACGCGGCTGCATCATTACCTACAGACAGCAAAACAGCCAGATGCTTCCAATTCATTTTAAGGACCAGGCTTCAGGTCTGAACCTGTGAGTGTCTCCACTTCCCAACCAACAACTTATCAATTGCCGAGACAGCTCATGAAAACGTCGCCTCGTGGGCACTTTAAGGACAAATCTCGGTTGCAGCAGGTAGAGGCAGAGTGCAGCTGCTGCACACCCGGCCCTGCAGCTCTAGCTCTGCTCTTGGGCTGGAGGATAAAGCCATCAAAGCCCTTCCACACGATGGTCCCTGCATGGCTTGTCACCGGTGTGTGAGGCTTCTGAGGGTGAATTCTGTTTAATCTCCACTCTAGTTGTTCAAATTCTCATCTCTCTCTCCCTTTTTTTCTCTTTCCTCTTTCACTGTCTCCTCTCTCACTTTGTGTGTGTGTGTGAAAGAGAATCTCTCCCTCTCTCACTCTTTCCTTCTCCACAATCTCCCAAATATAAGCTTCTCCCTAGGACAGTTGAACAAATAACTGGGTGATCATTATGATAGCAAATGGTTCTTAAGACTCGGACAAACACTGTGATTTTTGAGTGCGCAGCTATTCTGTCATTCCTCTTGCCTTACACGGATATGGAAGTCAGTCAAAGTGGGCCCTGCTGACAGGGCTCTAGCCAGCAGACAGGCTGGTCGCAGACTTCAGCAGCCTCCTGTCTCTCTGACTGAGTACCAAGAGTGCAGGGCAGCTCACAGGCCCTGGGGGAAGGTCATTCAGTACATAACTCTTAGGCCCGGCAGAAAAGAGTTGTTCAGCCTGACCAACATGGAGAAACCCCGTCTCAACTAAAAATACAAAATTAGCCAGGCATGGTGGTGCATTCCTGTAATCCTAGCTATTGGGAGGCCAAGGCAGGATAATAGCTTGAAACCAGGAGGCAGAGGTTGTGGTGAGCTGAGATCGTGCCATTGCACTCCAGCCTGGGCAACGAGAGTGAAATTCCGTCTCAAAAAAAAAAAAAAGAGTTGTACAATGTGAAAGCCTCATGAGAAAAAAGATACTCAAATGCATAAATCTCAACCCCCACTGATGATCAAGAGATAGGTTTCTCTCAGGAGTAGTAGCCTGTGTACCACTCTTCCTCCCCATGGAGTGAGCAGAAGCTGACCAGAAACATTTGGTGAAAGAAAAGCTATCTTCAACCTCTTCAACCATCACACTCTTAATTTCCTGTGAGAACCTCATATTTGTTATTAGAAGTATTTTTATTATGCCAAACAACCAAAACCATTCATACAGAGCTTGCAAATGGGGAGGCCAAGAAAATTGTCTCATCAGCCCAACTGAGGCTTGGATCCATCTCTTCGATTGTCATTCAAAGTCCTGTGCAGAGCTCTCTCTTAAAGGAAGAATTTAAAATGGAATGGAGTAATAAAAGAGGTTAAGGTCCACCAAAGAGTTATTTTTGGGGAGAGAGAATAATTTTACAGAGGAAGAAATGAAAGCCGAAACAGGTGAAATAACTTGCCCAAAGTTTCAAAGTGGAGTCTGGCCCCAGATCCCAGGTTGTTGAGCACCAAGCTCCATTGTGTGTTCTTTGTCCTGCTTCCTCTTTGTTGGCCAATACCACACCAGGGTCAAGTAGGATGCGGTTAACTCTAGAACTCTGGGCTTCTGGTAGTGAAGGTCATTAAACTTGAGTGACAAGTTTTGTTGAGTAAAAATGATCCTAGAGTTGAAGAAATGGACATGTTATTCATGTCCATTGTGACCTATGAGAGGTGTCTCCTATTGAAACACTTCTTATTCAGTAATAATATTAAAGGAGTATTATTGAGGTGTGGGCCAATTGCTGTGGGAGGGACTGTGAAGTACAAGATGTATATCCTGCCTTTAAGGCACTTATAATCTGGTGAGATTAGCAGAGAGAGAGGAATCATTAAGTAATATTCAAGATGGTGGAAGCAGGGCTATGAAGGTTTGTCTATGCTGTGGAGTCCTAAAGGGGATAAATGTCTCGAAGCTTGGTGGGCAAGGAAACCCTTCAGCCAGTGAGGTTTGGGGTAAGTGTGCTAGGGTGGGGGTCAGGGTCTGAATTTAGAAAGGTGCAAAGGACTCCAAATATAGAGTAAAGGAGAAACAGTCCAGAGATTTGGAATTTGAGAAAAAGGGTGAAAATGAGAAATGATAAAGCATGCTCAGGGAGTGGCCTTTTTGTGTAGTGTGTGAAGTAGAAAAGGCTGAAAAGAAGACTCAGAATTAGATTGCAGTAATCTTGATGACCCTAGCCCAAGAAAGTGGAAATGACAACACTGCTTGTCAGCTGGGGCACTGCTTTGATACTTAGTGGGCTTCCATAAACTCAGTGGGTGGTGTGTGGACCAAAAGGACTACAGCTTGAGTTTAAGGCCAACTTACAAACCCTGTGTGTTTTATGTTTTCACCACCTAGCACGTCTTTTGGCAACTATATAGAAGATTGTCTTATATCCTGACTTTGTCTTTTGCTAAGTCTCTGTAGCCACCTTCCAACTCAAATGGAACAACCAGAAGGGACACGCCAAAGGATGCCACATGATGACCTCTGCCACCAAACACCTGTTCCAGAAGGAGCCAGTAGAGGATTTTGTCTAGTTCTTCACCACGAATTCATTAAAATCAGAAGAAAATACACACAAAAGGAAATCTGATTAGACCTGACTCGAGATACAGGTTGAACATTCAGTAGAGTGGCTTTTGTGGCATAAAGAGGAAGAAGCCCTTTGGGCAGAACCTGAACTGTTGTGAAATGGTACCTAACCCTGTGGGGGAACCTGATGGAGTGGCGGTGGCTGAGGACTTCTGTCCACGAGGCAGCTGCTGCTCCTCTAGTAGTGTGATTTAGACATAGCTAAGTGTTCAGAGCTGGAATGGGCCCTACTCCATGTTTAGTGCAACTCCTCATCTCAGTAAATGTCTTGACACTTAGGTAAGGTTAGGGAAGTGATCTGCCTGAGATCTCTCACTTTTGTTAGGGAATGGCTGTGAGACCCCATTCCAAGCCCAGCTGTCTGCTTTGCTATCACTTCTGCTACCACTTGAGGGCGTAAGAACTTCCTCTTACTGAGTCAAGAAGCTCATGCCTGTAATCCCAACACTTTGGGAGGCAGAGTGGGAGGATCCCTTGAAGCCAGGAGTTCAAGACCAGCCTGGGCAACTAAGAGAGACCCTGTCTCTACAAAACAACAACAGCAACAGAAAAAAACAAAATATTATCTGGGCACGGTGGTGCATACCTGTAGTCCTAGCTACTTGGGAGGCTGAGGTAGGAGGATTACTTGAGCCCAGGAATTCAGGAGTTCAAGGCTGTGGTGAGCTGTGATCATGCCACTGCATTCCAGCCTGGGCAACAGAGTGAGAGCCTGTCTAAAAAAAAAAAAAAAAAAAAAAGAACTTCACTTGGGGGCCTGTCATTTTATTATTTCTCCTAGAGCATATTTTCCTAAGACTAAGGCAGTAATATCTTTCTTATGGGCAACATATCTTCATTGCTGAAAGTCTTAAGAATTATTAGATAGTTTCATACAGTCAGGTAGTTACAGAGAACAAATATAATTTGAAAGAGTTGAGGTATAGTTTAAGAAGTAAAATTTAGATCCTGGATCCCTATGTCCACCCACAGGGCTGGTGCGTCCACATGCATAACTCCAGGGAGCATGGGTCACGTGGAGTTTGATGGGGATAGTGTCCCCTGCAGTTAGGCAATGCAAGGCTGGCTCATGACCGTTGCAGATTCATTTCTGCCAGACTCTCCTAGGAGTCAGTACATTTTCCTTAGTTCCAATGTTATTTTTCTCTCAGTCCAAGCCAGAATCTTTCCTACATAATCTAAAAAGCAATTTCTTTCTGCTTGATTCCCCGATGCCCATCTTCTATTTCTTTCTGCCTGATTCCCCAATGCTCGTCTTGCATTTCTGGCAAAACAGCACCCGTGCCTGGCTCAGCCTGGGTCTCCCTTCATGGTTTCTGGTGTCGACAGCAGGCTTCCTGCTTATTCCTTCAAACCTTACCTCCTGTCCATTCTGCTGTCTTTCTCATTCTCTCTTATCTATTTCTTTATATTCATTTATTTAGTATTATTTGTATAGTTATGAAAGTCATCTATGTGGACATAATTTTAACAATTTGGCCAGGTTTGGTGGCTCATGCTTTTAATTCCAGTGATTTGGGAGGCCAAGGCCCAGGAGACTGCTTGGGCCCAGGAGTTTGAGACTGAAGTGAGCTAGGATGATGCCACTGCACTCAAGCCTGGGTGGCAGAGCAAGATCCTGTCTCTAAAACAAACGAACGAACAATCTCCTCCAACACAAATTCAGTGATTCAATTCATCAGTTAAAGGTTTAAAATCAAACCCAGCAGCACCCTTGTTCCACTTTTCTGCATCCCATTTTCTCTCCATTCATTGCCAGCTACTTCTAGCTCTCTTAGTTTTTTTCTTATGTACCTGCACATTCATAAATAATTTGCTAATGTTGCTAATGCATGATTTATCTGTTTTAGATATTATCTATTTACTCTGTATTATACTTGTAAAGCTCTTCTCTAATTATTCCCTTCCCCTCTCTCTTTCCTCTCAACATATTTATAGAACATTTTCATATTTATAGCCCATATTCAGGGTTTACATTATTGTGGATATGTAAATATCATTTACTACTGAGCCAAACAAGTACTATATTTACATCTAGTCTATTATACAATGTTTTTCCCAGAAGTTAATAACTGTCTTTTTTTTTCCATTTGCTTAGTGTTCTATGAACCTATCACTAATTTTCCTTGCATCTTCTGACAGCTGTGTAAATACTTCTCAAACAGTTTTCCCCAAGTTCGAGATATTAAATAATCTAGCATTCTCCCACCTGGCCCCTACTCCCAGGTTGGAGGCTTTCCTCCTAGAGTTCTCCAAACTCCTAGAGTCTGCACTGGTTTCTCTTCAGGCTCATTGAACAGTTGTTTTGGGATTCCTCTCCTATGTTATTCTGGGGTTTGTTTTCCACTCTCTCCTTTCCTGGATTCCAATTTTGTTTTATTTGTCTTTGTCCATTTGTATTGCTATACAGGAATACCTGAGGCTGAGTGATTTATAAAGAAAAGAGGTTTATTTGGTTCACAGTTCTGCAGGCTGTACAAGAAGCATGGTGCCAGCATCTGCTTCTGGTGAGGACCTCAGGAAGCTTCCAGTCATGGTGGAAGATGAAGGGGAGCAGGCATTACATGGCGAAGGGAAGAAAGAGCAATGGGGAGGAGGTGCCAGGCTCTTTTCAACAACGAATTTTCATGAGAACTAAGAGTGAGAACTCACTCATTCCTGCGAGAATGGCACCAAGCCATTCATGAGGGATCCACCTCCACAACCCATACCTCCCACCAGGCCCTACCTCTACCAATGGGGATCAATTTTCAACATGACATTTGGAGGGTCAAATATCCACATCATAGCACCTTGTTAGCTGATTAAACATTTTAGGGAAACACTGACTCCAGTTAGTCTTGAGAAAGGGTGCATAAGAGGTATATTTCCTTAGTCTGTGTTTATCTGAAAGTTCATTGTTCTACCCTCATACTTGATTAAGAGTGTGTCTTGGTATAGATGTAAACTGAACATGCTTTTTTTCTCAGAATATCAATTGTTATATTGTCATCTGGCCTCAGTGTTGCTAGTAAGAGGCATGATGCCATTTTTATTTCTTATCCTTTGTGACAGGTTTTCTTCTCTGTCAACTTACAATCTGTCCTATTTCTGATATTCTGAAATTTCATAATATTTGTTTAGGTAGATTTTTGGTTGTTGTTTTAAATACATGATGCTGGGCCTTCTCTGGAAACTCATGTCTTTCAGTTCTGGAAAATTAAACCACTTATTAGATTATTTCCACCCCATAATTATCTCCTCTTTCCCTTCTTGGAATTTCAGATGTTGGATACATTGGCTTGGTCCCCTAATTTTCTTTTTCTTCATTCTCATCTTTTTCTTTGGCTTTTCAAGGAGAGTTACTCAACCTTATCTTCCAAGTGTTCTATTGAACATTTTTTATCTTGGTTAGTTCCTTTTTTCACTCTGATTATACTTTTTCATTGCATCTTATTCTTGTCTCATGAATGCAACACTTTCTCAAAACTTTCTGATGATAATAATATCTATAGGGTTGTTTGTTTGTTTTTGTTGTTTATTTTTCTGCTCCCTCTATTGTCTCTATGTCTTCTCAGCCCTCCAAAAAAAGTTTATTTGTTTAGTTCTCTTTTTTAATAGTTGAGGTCTTCTACAAATGTCTGGTGATCCTTAAATGTTTATTTATGATTAAGAAGTGGTACACTAAAAAGCTAAGAGGAGACTTTATGTGCATGGGGTGGCTTGCCCCTCAGTAAGCATTATCAGGAGATGAGTGGGCTTACTTGATTGATGAAGAACGTTTCAGATGGAGTCTCTGTGAATCTTGTCCCTAGGGCCAGTCAGTCTTTTTGGAGAATTATCCTTCATTTTCATGCCTGGAAGGTATACATCTGGGCACTCGTGTTCTGGAAGCAGAGACAGAAAGGGCACTTGGAAGACAGACTTCCATCTAGTGCCTTGTTTTCAGCCTCACACCCTGTTGTTACCAGAACATGAAGATTCTCTGGTTGAAGTTCTGTAAAGAAGACATGTTTACCTGCCTGGAAAGGATGGAGCAGGGAATGGGTTGGGAGAGGCCAGAGGGAAAGAGCTAGTGTTTGGTGAGCTGGGGTGGAGTGAGGGAAGAAGCAGATACATACTGTGTACAAATACAGACTTTTAGTCAGTACCTCTGCTCCAAGCCCAGGCCTCCTGCCAGCTTCCACGGAACTTATGGTATGCAGATGTCCAGTCTGTCAAGGGTTCTGTGGGTGAACTTGTGTGTTCTTCCATTACAGCCTCTTCTCCACTGCTGAGGTAATTACCATTTCCCCATCCCTTCCATGCTCCACAAATCTGACATTTCTTACCCACAGCTATTACCTCTCCCGTTCTTGCTGACTTGTGGGTTTACATCTTTTTAATTCTTTTATTGTCATTTCAGTCAGGATTCAGGCGGGAGAACAGATAAACATGTATATTCTATTTACCATATCTGACCTAAGGTCTCTTGTTTTTTTTACATGGCTTTCTGAAATCACACACTGAGGCCCAGACATAGAAAACATCAGGGGCTGTAGTTCATAGCCAGTTTGTAGTAAACAAGAATTCCTTTAAGTCTTGGAGGCTGCCTCAAAGGGAGAAGCCTCACCCAGCTGTGGGGTCTCCTGGCCTCCCCTGCACTGGCTCAACAGCACCAGGGCCAGAGGCACCTCAGGGAATTGTCTCTCCTTGAGCAGCTGCTGAAGCATCAGACATAGGGGAGCGGGAGACAGACCTCTGGGATAGCTTTTGTGCAATGTAATTGAGATCCGAAGCAGCATTTTTTCCTATTTAACCACAATGCTCTGACTCACTCCAAACTACCCCATCACACTTATTAAAGGGAAAAATTAGTGAAGAAACAAACCTGGGGTTATGTTTCATGGAAAGCTTGTCAAACAAGTAAGGCTTTTCCTCCTTATCTGCCTGTTCAACTTGCAAGCGGACTGTTAGCAATTAATATTTTCCAAGTTTTCACAAGTGTCCTGTAGAGAACTGGACAGGAGCAATGCTTATTAAAAGAATGTGATAAATATAAACAATAGCAAAAGGCTTTGCAGTCAAGAAAGTGCCAAGCAGAAAATATTGTAAGACCAAAACAATCATGATAACTCCCTCCTCCAAACAAACAAAACAAAAGACATCACAGATAAAACTCCTCTCTCTCCCTCTTTTTAACTAGGGAAGAAAATCTTGCTTCTGAGCAGCTGAATTTTGAAAATCCTTAAGAGATTTATTAGAAATTGATTTGTAACTGCAATTTATTTTTTTCTTTTATCACTGCAATGTTCATTAAATGTCATTGTTATACAATGCATCAACGGTGGATTAGAAACAGGCCTTCCATTTCTTTTTAGGCTGAGCTTGGCAAGAATTTAGATGCTATCTGAAATATGAAAGTTTCTGTTGCAGCTGAATTGTGTCCTATACCTTCACCCCCAACCCAATCTGATCAGTGTCCTTATAAGAAGAGGAAACTTGGACATGGAGACACCAGGACATGCATATATAGAAGAAAGTCCCTGTAAGGATACAGCAAGAAAGCAGAGATCTGCAAACCAAGGAGAGAGGCTTCAGGAGTAACCAATTTGCCTACACCTTGATCTTGAACTTCTAGCTTCCACAACTGTGAGAAAATAAATTTCTGTTGTTTAAGCGCCACGCAGTTGGTGATATTTTGTTGTGGCAGCCCTAGCATATTAATATAGTTCATTTTCCACCATATTTGATTTGAAATTTGGATATAACAAAGAAGATCATAAAAATAGTAAGAATAAGATGCTTCTAAAAGGCAACTTTTGCTAACAGTTGAAAAATCAGGTATTAGATCATGGTTAAGAAACTGGACACATATGGAATCACATTGGCCCCATCACCTGTGAGCTGAAGGTCTAAGGTATTGAGTTGAGCTGAGGTGGGGCTTGCAGAGTCGGAACATGGAGCCTTAGATTCTCCATCCCCCCAGGGCTTGTCCTCAGTCTGTCGTCTTTCAATCTGGCAGGGGGAGGACCCTGAAATAGAAGATCTTAGAGGGGAAGGGGAGAGTAGATTGAGGGGGTTTTCTGGTGGCAAGTGTTCCTGATGGGAAGTGAATCAGGGGTCCATTCTGCCCTCTCAAACACCAATCAGCATGGACAGCAGCAGCCTGGGTTGTGGAATGCTGCAATGGACAGCTGGAGAAATGGCCTCTCACTCACATAGAAGATGCTTAATGGGCAGAGTGCCCTGGAGTCACCTGGGCCATCTTATTTCTCTCTTTCAGGCTGAGGAAGAAAGGAAAAAGTACGGCATTCATTTAACTAGATACTCAAAGTGCTTGTATCTGGGCTAGTAACTCAGCTGAGGAAACAGCTGAGCACTGGCCTGTTTGTAGCCCCGTGCCTGGAGATTGCAGGTTGTAACAATTCTCCAGAAGCCAGCAACAAAAGCCAGGGCATCATGTTTAGCCTGTACTCACCATCAGGAAACGTGTCACCCTCTCTGTGAGTGCAATGCTCATGCTGACCAAGGTCCTAGCTCCAAACAGTGAACCACTAAAATGAGTAAAATTGAGGGAGAGTTACAAAGACAGAGAGGAAAGGAGGGAGGGGGAGAGGGACAGAGAGGGAAAGATGGACATTTAGAGAGAAACAACGAGAGACACAGGGAAAGCAGGCAGAGAATAAACAGAACCAGACAGCCTGGGGGAAAGCAAGTCCCCGTGCCAGGGCTGAGAGGCTGGGAGATCCTCACCCACCCACTTCGGATCTGCACTCATCCCCACCTCTTAGCCTGTGTAACCTGTTGGAGCATCAAGGCTTAAGGAAGCCCGTGGAGCCTTGTAAATGTGATATTGTTTCTAATGGATACCCTGTGAATTCCCTGAAGTGGAACAAAAAGGATGTGGGACCCAAGTTAATATTTTTAGGTTTTATTTAAATAGGGGGTTATGCCTGGGATTCAGTCATGTGAGCTGGACATCTCATCCAGGTGGGAGAGTCAAATCAAGAACCGAATCCTGGCGGGGGGGGCAGCAAGACTGGGGGCAAGGCATGTTCATTCTTCCTAAATGAGTCTTTATTGCAAGAGCGCTGCTTTCTCTCTGGTGCTTGTTAAATACTGTATTTATGCTGTGTATTTGTATACAGTGGGATTAAGGGACCAAACTGAATTACTGATGATGGTTGCTTGAAGGGGTGTTTGACTGGGAGATTTACACAGCGTTCTTAATAATCTTTTTAATTTATTTATGGAATGTTATCATTCCAAATATACAGTTCTGCCATCCCTTAGGAAAGACGCTTTCTATTTGAGGGCCACCAGCTCTGCATGTTGATTTGAAAAGAGATAAAAGAGCATCTGGCCACCACAGCACAGGCTGCACTTCCCTCCCTCTTCATTATGCAGAGAGCTGATGCAATTTTTGCTTCTTCCCTATTTATACAAATAAAGACCACAATTTGGGAAATATGTCATGCTGGCATTAAACACCACCAATCGTGCTGGGTTGAAATGTACACGTTCCATTAACAACAACTATATTGTATAATTAAGGTTTTGGTCCCCAAAGTCTGACTTGGAAGCTTCCTCAAATACCGATGGGTTTATCGAAGATGTTAAATATACCCCTCCCTTTACCCTCCTCCACTTCCCCATTCCTTGCCCCCCTTCCAAAAGCACCACCAATACCTGAGTCAATGACTTGGTCTGCAGTAAAAGTGGGGTTCAAGTGCCCTCTGGTGTAGCTGTGGCTGTGTGGATATGAAAATAGAAAAGCTTTGAAAAGGCGGACAAATGCCTGCAAGCAGAATCATCGAACATTCCTGTACATTTGATGGGGCTCCTGTGTACGAGTTCCACATGATCAACATTGGGTGCAGGCAGGTGATCTGGACCCCTCAGGATGAGGCTGTCCATACAATCTTGCTATAATGGTACTCTCCATCATTCTTTTGTGGGCCTCTCTGTTCAAGTTTAGGTGGAAATTTCCCAAGGTGTATGCAATCTTGGCACACTCATGTGTAAACAGTCACAGGGAAAGGGCCAATGAGGTTCAAGCCCTGGCACCTGGGAGTGTCTCTTGACCTCCCCCCAACCCATTCCCTTTGCTCTCCCCACTGCTAAACCCCACCACAGTCTTGGCACATTTTACTCTTCTGGCAGCTGGAGAGAGCTCTGACCTATGGCTCATCAGCGAATGCTGGTGGTGGTGACAATAATGAATTTCTAATGGCAATTAACACAGTGACAGGGTTTATAAATTATAGATTATGACAACACTCCCTGCGATCTGGTTTTTTCCTTTGAAGACCACCTGGCTACCAATAACGATCTCACCAGCCAAATCCTGTATTTGTGGGCCAAGACAGAAGAAGAACAACAATGAAAAAAAGCTGGAAATCTTAGAGCAGACTCACTTCTTAACTAGGAGAATAAGTGTTGGCCCAAGTGCCCCAGGACTGAAGTAAATCAGACATAGGGGAGGAGGGAGAATGTTAGAATGAGGCACACCTGATTCAGCCGCTAAATAGTCTGGTTGGCTAAGAATCACAATTGAGGCATTTTGCTTTTCTAGTTTTCTTTGGTGAAGATCTGTGAGCATCCAAATGATGTGAAGAGCAATATGGCTAATCTGCACTGCTTCGTGAGTACATATATTCTGAAGAAAGTTGTAGTTGGGAAAGGTGGGGATGGGTCACTCCTCCATCGTTCCCAGACAGGACTGGTAGTGTGTGGGTGTGTCGACGTGTTTGCTTGCTGAAAGTGAAAATTGGGTAGATTTTCTTCCAGAATTGAATGATGGTGGAGGCATGATTCCTGGGTAGGCCTACACACATAACACATGATTCTGTATTTAGTTACTCTTTAAATCCCTAGGAGAAAATTGGCTCAGGATAGAAAAGGGAAGTATGTTGAAAATTTTGGTAGACTTCCCAGAAATGTGGAAGCATGTGCAATTTGTGGAGGTGAAAATGTTAAGGGGATTGAACAGATAATAAACTCGTACTAATACTAAGGTGAATAGGGCAAGACAGATTATTTTGGGAGACTCCTGTGGCAGAAACTATTGACTACTTATTCCAAATCAACCAGTTCCTTCTTTCTTCTTAGTAGGGTACTGAATTTGTTTAGAAACTGAGTTTGTAGGAGCTTCAGAGACCCCTCCCTAGCCCTAGAGGCAAATATTGATTACAGTAAGACAATTGTGGGATGTGCACGGGAAGCCTCTAGGAAATGTTTCTCTTGAAATCCATAAAGGGAAGCCTGGGAGGAATACTTCCTCTTTGCTGGATGTGGCATCTGCATGTACCATCTGGAATTGCTATAGCCAACTTACAAATACAGACGAAAGCTTTATCAACCTGCTGAGCACAGCAGAATGGAAAGATGCAAAGCACCCTGCTCTTGGGAACTGGCCACCTTCAGACTTCTTGCTACATCAGGTAACACAGTTCTTTCATTGTTTAAGCCACTTTCAGTTGGGGTTTCTATTACTTGGAACCGAAAGCATCTTAACTGATACAACCACTATTTGAAACAGTGTATAACAAGAATATTGTCTTTGAAAAATCAACACCATCAGAAGACAGGTGCTGATAAAGCAATTAAATACAATGAGAAGGTCTTTAAGATCCCAATTAGTTCTGACATATCATGCTGTAATCCATGGATCTTTGTCATGGAAGAAAATAGAACAAGAAAAAGTTCATGGAACCTTTTGGGCTAAACTATTGAACCCACTTTGGGCAGTGTGAGTAAAATGTTCTATTTGTGTGATTCACATACTTGTGAAATTTAGACTTGCATTTCTTACTTTCCAAAGCAGAGAGTGAAACAGATTGATATCTCTGCTTAAGCAAACCAATAATTATAATTGACAAGAAGAACTGTAAATTGTTTTCAATTGATGACTGAGTAATCACATTATATTTAAGAATTTTCACCCAAATGTCATCTTGAGTCAAGGTATGAGAATATGCCATGTGCCATAAAGATAGAGTTGATAATGTGTTTTTTGACTAATAATCATAAATAAGTAGGTATTTTTTCTGAAAGACTTAGGCTATGCTTTGTAAGAGTGTACCTTATATTTATTAGGCAATGCGTGTCATTAATTGATATAATGTTTACAAGTAAATCCTCTTTAATATACTTTAACATTGACAGCCTTGGTAAGGAAGAACAAATAATGTAGTCTGTGTATATATACAAATAGGGTTTACTTTTTTAATAAAATAAAATTTAGGGAAGATTAATTAGATACATATTTATTTATAGGTGTATTGGTTGCAAGTAACAAGCAGTTCACAGAAAGCAACAATAATTGTAGGGAGACCTTATTCTCAGATTTTCCAAGTCTATTTCAATTTCAAATATTATTTACTGTCGTGAGAACAATGCATATTGATTTTTTGGTTTAGGAAATATGATCTGTCAGAGGACACATTTTGCATTAACTTTACCCTGCAGTAAGCCCTCACACTGTGTGTGGAGGGGAGGAAGAGAGCAAAAGGTAGATGCAGGGGAAACTTCCTGGCTCCATAACACAGAGGGAGCTGCCCCCCTGGGCTTTTCCAGCACCCAGCAGGGGCTACCTGCTCCCTGGGGGCACTGGCAATGAACGCTTTTCTCCTGTTTCTCCTCTGCAACACTACGCTTCACCTTCTACTTCTGGGAAAAGGTTGCAAGTAAGCTCATCTTCCTCACTGATTACTGCCCACCTGAAACTTGGGCTCCACCAGTCATATATTGTTCTGTGAGTGTGATCAGTGCACAGGAGGAAATGAGTTTGCAGGGAGCTCTTGAAGCAGATAACTTGAAGTATAGCCCAAAGAATTGTGGTGGAATAGGTCCTCACTTCCATCTTGACTAGAAGGTTGGGGGGAAGGGGAGACATTTCACATTGAGAAGACGACATTTAACTTTAGGGAGGAATATCCAGAGAAGGAATGATTTTACAGGCACACAGAGGTAGGTTTGAATACAGGTCTGATACTTGTTGTGTGACCTTGAACTTGAACATTGCTGAAATCTCATGATGCCCGTGCGGGGTTGTGGTCATCAGGATTGGCAAGATAGCATATGAGGAACTCAGCATAGCAGCTGGTTCACTGTCAATATCCAGTAACTCCTGGAAAAGAAATCAAGGCAACGAGTTAAATAACATGCTCTATAAGTGACATCTAAAAGTGACATAAAAATACGCCTTAAAAAAGTCATCAGTATAAGGAAAAGCTGTGCTCTGACAAAACGTAACCTGAAACCTATTGGATAATAGAATGAATTAAAGGAGCTCAGCAAATCCAAGGATCTAATTGTCATACTGAGATTAAGCTTTTACTTCTGTGATGTGCTCTGAATTAGGAAGTTTCACTGATTACCTTCTTAAGAAGATAGCTTTTTGAAGGCCCATTTAAGATTTAGTAGCAACATTATTGAAGAGTTAGTGTCCTGTTCCCTTTTGGTGTTTTGGGGTGAACTACAAATCTTACATTGAGAGTCTTTCAAATAAAAAGTATTTTTAGGTGTTAAATTGGAGGCCTTTCTAGGCAAGGATGCCAAGTTTCTTACAGCAACAGTGCAGAAACCAGGCCAGTCCTCTATCCTTTCTGCAATTTTCTATTTGGTCTAACATAGCTCTGTGGAATTATGTTTTTCTGTATGATTATTTCCATGGCACTGATGAAGTTATACTTTTTTAAAAGTTATTTTTGTTTTTTTCTGTGAGATTGAATCATTTCTGGAAAACAGGGTGCTTTAAATGAATAACTAAAGTTGTCTTTTGGGTTGTTTTTGTTGATTCTTAAGGAACCCTCAAGAATGGAGAGTTGAATGGTAGGGTTAGCACTTAAATAGAATAGCTGAAGCAGAAATGACAAACATCGTGTGCTGATAGCTTACCAGATCAGTGATGGAAGTGTAGAGCATAACTCTGCACTGAAGGCTGAAATCACCTCTGAGACACCAGCAAGACCCAGCATGGAGCCAAAGGAGGACTGATGGAGAGTGGCCCCACCATTGTGAATGCTGGCATTGGAGCTTATCACAACCTATATCAAAACAGGTGGCTGAAATGTGAACTTTCTAGTACTCCAGCTGTTCCTGAGATTCCTAGAACAGAGACACTTCCTATTTGGCCATCTAGAGGCATATCTTGGGTCTAACTTATGAGCAAGTGATTAAAAAAAAAAGTGAGGAGCATCAGAATTTGGCCACTAACCCAGACTAATGACTCACAGGGTTGGCTATTTGAAAGTCATGCCTGCTACTCCCTGATCTTATTCATTTCTTAAGTGACATTTGATTTTTGAATTTGGGCCACTTATTTTCACATTTCTGAGGGTGGTAAATAATATTGGGGGAAAAACACCTGAAATGTATTTTTAAATATAGATGAGCAGTGAGTATAAGGTGGAAGAAATCAATCAGCACAATTATGTTTTGCAACAATTATAACAAGTCCCTACAGATAATAACCATAGTGAAATGATGAATAGTGCTTGTCCTCCTGTGACCTTCAGCAACACCTCCAGCAGCTCAGTGGTCAGTCATAGGCTGCAGCTGCTCCAGATTAAAAATGCACCATCCTGAGGGGCCAGAGTCACCTCTACAGCAGTCACCCTGTTCTTAAGGTTCTTAGCATATTTTATCTGGGAGTAAGAACCAACTAGTATCTTTTACTTGATAGTAGCGTGAGGTGGGGTTGACGCATGCAGGTGAGCTCAGGGACAACCAGCAAAATAGAGAGACATAAGGGCAAAAAGCTTTTCTAGACTGGAGCCATCTGCTGCCCAAGCTGTTACCATTTTCTGTTGTGCATGGAGGCAACTGTTCCTCTGGTGAGAAATGCTTGAAATCACATCATTCTAATGCCACCCTTTAAGAGTTTTGAACCCATTCAAATGATTGCAAATACTTGAAACTTTCATCTCTATGTGTATTCCTAATTATCTATTCCAAATAACATGTCAAATATTTCTTGGTATTGTTTAATATGACTGAAGAAAATATTAATGTTAAGGACTTAGAGCAAATGTAATCTCACTTTGTTTTCTTATAATGGGGGTAAGGTGAAATGACAATCTGAGGTTACTATTAATTTACTCTTTCAGTGAATACATATGAAGCCCCTTTTGTGTTCCAAACATTGTTCTGGGGGCTACAGATAAAAATAGAAGAGCAATAGATAGGGCATTGTCTGCCTTTAAGGAGCTCACAGTTTGGAAGGGAAGTGGACCTAGCATCAAATAGTAACAATCAATTGTGGCATGTGGACAAAGGAGACAGGCACAAGGTGGTGACAAAGGGCTGAGTGGAGGACTCTGAATCCCAGCTCAGTACTGCTGCTGCTAGAAGGGGACTTACGAGTTCCCAGAACATAGAACACTTTGTTGTTGTTCAGTCTTCATGGTTTAAAGAGCTTCATCAATGCAGAGTTATTTATGTTATTCTCATATACTGTTAGTTTCAAGCATTTATGAACAATCATTAATCTGCCTACCAAAGTTAAGAAATAACTTTATATCCATACATGCTTTTTAGTTCCCAATGGGCTGGCTTTCACATGCGTTTTCTCATCAAAATCCAAAAACCTATGAAGCCGAAGGAAGGGGCTTAATGAACATTATCCCCATTTTTCAGATAAGAAAGCTGAGGTGAAGAAAAGTGAAGGGACTAGCTCTAAGTCATAAAGCTAATTAATTGGCAGATTGAGCCATGTAAATTGAGGTCTTTCGAACTGCCTGGACCATGAGTGCTTGTGTATATTCCAATGCTGAGAAGACTCATTCCTTGAATGAGTGTCATTCAATGTAGATTTCACATGTGGGTTTAATAGGAATACTGGGTTGGTCATTCCCTCCGTTTAGAGACTCTGGTTCTTTGAATCCTGCACTACGTCACTCTGCATGTTTCTTGTATACTTTTGATTATTCTTTCTCTGTCCCCTCTACCTGCCAGGTAAGTGTTGGTGCCCCATGGGGCTCACTCTGCTATGTGTCTTTCTCTCTCACACACACTCTGGACAATCACGTACATTTTCAGGGCATCAGCACCATGTCCCAAATCGGATTTTCTAACTCTGACCTCTCCCCAAGCATCAGAAAAATATACCAGCTGCCTGCAGGGCATCTCCCATGGATCCCCAGAAGTCCTCTACATTCCTGCTGAGTGATCCTTCCTACCACTCAACACTGGAACCCTCAATATTATTCTTAGTTCACTTGATGTCACCATCATCTGCCCAGACACCCAGACTCAAAAGCCACGTGTTTCTTCTCCCTCACCTGTCACATCTAACTGGATCATCACATCTTCATTTGGTCCTCCAAATACATTTTTTGAAATCTGTTTCCTCTTTCTCATTCCTGTTGTCACTGTCCTATGTATTTTAATGGGTCCTCCAGTATGTCTGTGGGTTTCTTGAGAGCATATTGAGGAAAAGGGCAAGTGATATATTCATTCAAGCATTCATTCACTAATTAACTTCACAAAAAATTGAGACATATCTCACAGCTACTGAGAAAAACTGGGTTGAATCTTTTGAGAAAATTGAACTTGACCTGGAAACCTTATAGTCTTTTCTCATCCTGTCTACGTTAATTAACCCTATATTACATAGCTCTCAGGCCTTAACAATTTCACACTGGATATCTAGCTGTTGTCTAGCCAGAGAGCAAAGATTAAGTGACAGTTCTTATCAATCATTCCCAAAGTACCTCTCTCAAAACCATAAGATTCTGCCAAGTAAATGCTTGAGGCTTTGATTAAAAAGATGTTTTGGCCACAAGTCACATCTCTGATTTTATCAGAATTTTTCAAAAGTAACTGTAAAAATTCCAAACTCTGGGAGAGTCTCAGCAAAAATATTAGTGTATCTGTGGTAATTCTGGCAGTATTTTTTTTTACTTCTTTGCGAACTTATGTGAAATGCTTACAATTTATAAAATTACATCTTATTTAATGAGGTATTTAGGAATATATTCAGTATCACATTTATTGAATAGTCTTTAGTGAAATAAATAGAGATAAGCAGAATTGGAATCAGTTTGGAAACAAGCAAAGAAATTCCTGCAGAAGAATAGATTTCCTTTAGCCAACTCCTTTGATGCATTTAAAATGTGATTCATTTCTCAAAATGCTGAAGTATAGACATGTTTCAGGAACACATACTAAGTGCCAAGTTAAGTATACCTATTATGTATTATAGTGATGAGTAATTTATTTATGCTAAAGAATGGTCTGATTGTGAAGATTTATACTCTCATCTTGGTAGGCTTAGACCTTTGATATTTGGTTTATCCAAAGTTTATCAGGTCCCAGGAAAAATGAGTGTGGTGGATTAAAAATGACTACAAATTTCTTAACCTTCATTCCATTGAAAGATGAAGGCTAATTCTCTTCCTCTTGAGTCCAGAATGGCTCTGGCACCTGTTTTGACCTGTAGAATGTGGTAGAAGTCTCTGCCAGTCTTCTGAGGCTGGGGCCTCAAAAGAGCTGCAGCTTCCATTTTCACGGCTTGGGACATGCCCTCTTGGAAGCCAGCATCTATGCAAGATGTGTGATTAGCCTGAGATTAGTATGCTGTGAGGAAGCCCAAGCTAGCTATGTGGAGAGAGTGAGAGATAAACTGGCCACCAGGGAACACTGAGGTGTCAGGCAGGTACATGAAGCCTTGTTGGAACTTCTAGCCCAGTTGGGCCACCAGCCAATGCCACAGGGAGCAGGACTATTCAGCCTATCCTTGTCTGAATTCCTGTCCCACAGAATTGTGAGCAAGTAAAATAGTTATTTTCTAAGCTTCTATGTTTTGGGGTAGTTTGTTACACAGCACTAGGTAATCAAAAGAATTGGCTCATACCACCCACTGTCTCCCCTGAAGGAAAGTTTACTTTGGAAACCAAATCGACTAATGAATCAGAGAATCAGGGCAGAAAGAAATGTTCTCAATGAGATCCAGGACTACATTTCTCAGGCTTCACATTTGATCTGGGAATCGTCTCTTCTTGCCAGTCTCAGAAGGTATTGCCCTCGATTTTTCTCCTCATGAGTGCCATTTTCCCATGGTTATAAGGTGATCTTGTTAGTTCTTCTGATTACTCTAAGTTTTACATCAGATTACAACCGTTTTGTGTCAGGCGACTAGTAGACACTCAACAAGGTCATTTGACGAGAATATAAGGAGCTCCTGCATTACCGTGCTAGGCACTGTGGATGCAAGAACAAATATGACATGGTCCCTGCCCTCAAAAAGCTTATAATTTATTACGGAGAGAAAAGTCATGCTCAGGTAATTATAATTCAACCTTACGCCATGATGGTTTCCTGGGACACATGAGTGATTATTTCTGGCTTGGTAGAAGATTTCCTAGTGAGAATGATATCAGGTCTTGGCCTGGGAGGGTGAGTAGGAGCTTGGCAGGAAGGGAAGTTTCTCAGAGTCATCCTACCAGAGGGAGCACTGAGAATGAAAGTCTCTGAGCTTGGGAAACTACAAGGTATGAGGCCGGGGCATAGCGAGAATGAGGGAAGATGAGATTGGAAAGGTAGCCTGTGATCTGATTATGCCGGTTTTTTGGATACTCACTCCTTAGCCAATGAGTTAGAAGTTTGTCTTGTTAAAATTGGTGAGCTTCGGAGGGTTGAGGTGAGAGGAGATCACATCTGTGTTGCTATGTCATGGGTTGTGGACCATCTTTCCCCTCTTATCACATGTACTGGGACTCTTTATTAATATAAAGTTGATACTGTAGGAAAGGCACAAATGGATGAGTAACTCAAAGTATGACCCTAGAGGAAGGTGGCTTGATGACCCAAGAAGTAGCTTATCACTTTACCAGTTAAGAATAGAGAAAATTAAGATCTAGTGTTCAATAGGTCAGTAGGTGGCCATAGTTTGCGATACTCTATTGTATATTTTAAAATAGATAGGATAATTCAAATGTTTCTAGCGTAAAGAAAAGACAAATATTTAAGGTGGTAGATATCTCAATTACACTGATTTTATCTTAACAAATTGTATGAACGTATTATCACATGTACCCCCAAAATGTATACATCTATCATGTATCAATAAAAAAATAGGGGAAATATATTTAGATCCTTTTGACTGTCCAACTCTTCGGAAGTGTAACATCTGCAGGGTGCGAGGAAATGTGACTTTGGAGAGATGTTTTTTCCTGGCCTCAGAGAACAGAGTAGGGTCAGTTCCCAAAGCACTCAGAAAGGTTTTTGTGGTGAGGGAAAACTGCAGTTTCTCTCAACCTGTGCTGTGTGCCAGAGATGATTACATATCCTCTCAATAACACATTAAGCATTGCTTCTTAGCAAGTGTCCCCTGTAGCCTGAGTTTATCTCAAAAGAATTCTCTGAGGTCTTAGTAAGCCGCATTTATGAAAAATTTTGCAGAATGAATATTGACAGGCAGGCTGCTGTCTTTGGCTGTTTTGTTGTGAAAGGTGCTGAGGACTAGAAAATGAGGTTATCAATCTGGGCTCAGCCACTGACCTGCTGAACTCTTTTTTTTTTTTATTATTATACTTTAGGGTTTTAGGGTACATGTGCACAATGCGCAGGTTTGTTACATATGTATCCATGTGCCATGTTGATTTCCTGCACCCATTAACTCGTCATTTAGCATTAGGTGTATCTCCTAATGCTGTCCCTCCCCCCTCCCCCCACCCCACAACCGTCCCCGGAGCGTGATGTTCCCCTTCCTGTGTCCATGAGTTCTCATTGTTCAATTCCCACCTATGAGTGAGAACATGCGATGTTTGGTTTTTTGTCCTTGCGATAGTTTACTGAGAATGATGTTTTCCAGTTTCATCCATGTCCCTACAAAGGACACGAGCTCATCATTTTTTATGGCTGCATAGTATTCCATGGTGTATATGTGCCACATTTTCTTAATCCAGTCTATCGTTGTTGGACATTTGGGTTGGTTCCAACTCTTTGCTATTGTGAATAGTGCCGCAATAAACATACGTGTGCATGTGTCTTTATAGCAGCATGATTTATAGTCCTTTGGGTATATACCCAGTAATGGGATTGCTGGGTCAAATGGTATTTCTAGTTCTAGATCCCTGAGGAATCGCCACACTGACTTCCACAATGGTTGAACTAGTTTACAGTCCCACCAACAGTGTAAAAGTGTTCCTATTTCTCCACATCCTCTCCAGCACCTGTTGTTTCCTGATTTTTTAATGATGGCCATTCTAACTGGTGTGAGATGGTATCTCACTGTGGTTTTGATTTGCATTTCTCTGATGGCCAGTGATGAGGAGCATTTCTTCATGTGTTTTTTGGCTGCATAAATGTCTTCTTTTGAGAAGTGTCTGTTCATGTCCTCTGCCCACTTTTTGATGGGGTTGTTTGTTTTTTTCTTGTAAATTTGTTTGAGTTCATTGTAGATTCTGGATATTAGCCCTTTGTCAGATGAGTAGGTTGCAAAAATTTTCTCCCATTGTGTAGGTTGCCTGTTCACTCTGATGATAGTTTCTTTTGCTGTGCAGAAGCTCTTTAGTTTAATGAGATCCCATTTGTCAATTTTGGCTTTTGTTGCCATTGCTTTTGGTGTTTTAGACATGAAGTCCTTGCCCACACCTATGTCCTGAATGGTATTGCCTAGGTTTTCTTGTAGGATTTTAATGGTTTTAGGTCTAACATATAAGTCTTTAATCCATCTTGAATTAATTTTTGTATAAGGTGTAAGGAAGGGATCCAGTTGCAGCTTTCTACATATGGCTAGCCAGTTTTCCCAGCACCATTTATTAAATAGGGAATCCTTTCCCCATTTCTTGTTTTTGTCAGGTTTGTCAAAGATCAGATAGTTGTAGCTATGCGGCATCATTTCTGAGGGCTCTGTTCTGTTCCATTGATCTATGTCTCTGTTGTGGTACCAGTACCATGCTGTTTTGGTTACTGTAGCCTTGTAGTATAGTTTAAAGTCAGGTAGCGTGATGCCTCCAGCTTTGTTCTTTTGGCTTAGGATTGACTTGGCGATGCGGGCTCTTTTTTGGTTCCATATGAACTTTAAAGTAGTTTTTTCCAATTCTGTGAAGAAAGTCATTGGTAGCTTGATGGGGATGGCATTGAATCTATAAATTACCTTGGGCAGTATGGCCATTTTCACGATATTGATTCTTCCAACCCATGAGCATGGAATGTTCTTCCATTTGTTTGTATCCTCTTTTATTTCATTGAGCAGTGGTTTGTAGTTCTCCTTGAAGAGGTCCTTCACATCCCTTGTAAGTTGGATTCCTAGGTATTTTATTCTCTTTGAAGCAATTGTGAATGGGAGTTCACTCATGATTTGGCTCTCTGTTTGTCTGTTATTGGTGTACAAGAATGCTTGTGATTTTTGTACATTAATTTTGTATCCTGAGACTTTGCTGAAGTTGCTAATCAGCTTAAGGAGATTTTGGGCTGAGACAATGGGGTTTTCTAGATATACAATCATGTCATCTGCAAACAGGGACAATTTGACTTCCTCTTTTCCTAATTGAATACCCTTTATTTCCTTCTCCTGCCTGATTGCTCTGGCCAGAACTTCTGAACTCTTAACCTCAGGGGTAAACCATTCATTCACATGGTTACAGAGTTTGATAGGTCTGTAGAGGGCCTCCTGTGTGTCAAGCACCGTGCAAAGAATGGGTGGTGCTCACCTTGCTAGTGTGGAGTAAGCAGTGCAGTGAGGGACAAAGGGAGCACCAAGAGAAGGTTCTAGATGGTTGCTTATTGAACAGGTACATCTGTAATGTTCCCTTTTGTGATTTTTTTGAGGTGAAGTCTTGCTTTGTCACCCATGCTGGAGTGCAGTGGTGTGATCTCAGCTCACTGCAACCTCCATCTCCCAGGTTCAAGTGATTCTCCTGCCTCCCTTTTGTGATATTTATCTTGAGTTTCCGTATAAGGATTATACTGGCTTTGTAAAACGATTTGTGAAGTTTTCTTGTTTTTATGCCATGGGATATTTTTATTTATTTTTATTGATATATATTAGATATACATATTTTCTGGGTACATTTGATTATTTGATACATTCATTTAATCAGATCAGGGTAATTGGGATAGTCATCACCTTAAATAGTGACACTTTCTTTGTTAGGAACATTCAAATTATCCTTTTCTAGCTATTTTGAGATGTACAATTGGTTAATGTTAACTACAGTCACCCTATTGATCTATTGAACACCAGGTCTTATTTCTTCCATGTCACTAATCAACCTCTCTTCATCCCTCTTTTTCCTTAACCTTCCTGGCCTCTAGTAACTACCAATCTATTCTTTATCTCATGATCCACCTTTTTAGCTCCCTACATATGAATGAGAACATTTGCTATTTGTCTTTCTGTGCTTGGCTTGTACACTTAACATAGTGACCTCCAGTTCACGGAATATTTTGTGTAAACAGGGGAATGATCTATTTCTTGACTTTATGTGCATAGCTGGTGGAAACACTTTATGGGTCTGATCTCCTTCTTGGAGATAATTTGTTGATGGCCCTTTTTTCCCCTCTTGTTTCTTTCATGGTTATTTGTGTATTTTGGTTTTCTGTTTCTTCCCAAGGGAATTTTGACAATTTGTATTTCTTGAAAATAAGTCATTTCAAGATGTCATAGTATTCTGTTGTAATTGATTTCTTCTGTATTTGCCACATCCTGTCTCACTCTTGACTTCTTCTAAGATCTTCTGTTTAATTGATTCATTACAAGATTTTCAATTTTATGTATTTTGGCATCCCTTAAATTTTGGAATTTCTTCTTCAATTGTGTTTTTTTTTCCTGTTTTTCTAATACATACATTTCCATTTTGTTCTTAATTATTAATTCCTTTGGTGTTCTTTCCTTGTTAGAATTTTCTAGTGTCTTGACTTGAATTCTTTGTAAACTCTTGCTTTTTTTCTTGTTTATGAAGGGATACATTTTAGTGGCTTTACACAATACTTCTTGCTCATCTTAAGGCCCAGTGTGGGTGTTTCTTGATCAGTGACTCTCCACCAGGCTTCAGGGACCCAGTCTCCTCCATCCGTTACTTCTGTCATTCTCTAGGGCCTTAGTTGTGTTTGCATCCCATGATGGATTGGGGGTTGAGAGTGCTCAGGCTCATTGGCTTCCTAAAATCCTGGGCCTAGAAGTGGCTCCGTCACTTCTGCTCTCATTCCATTGGCTGGAACTCAGTCACATAGCCACACCTCACTGCAAGGGAACTGGGAAATGTAGTTTAGTAATGTACCCAGGAAGAAGTAGAAATGAATTTTGGTGGACAACAGTTTTTTCCACATTTTTGAATAATCCTTCTTATCTTGCAATCTATGTCTTTCTGATATTAATATAGCTATATAAGCTTTCTTGTGAGGTTTGTCTGTCATATGATTTTCTATCCTTCTATTGTAACTTTTGTTGTTTCCTTCTGTTTTATGTGTGTTTTTTCTAAAAAGTATATGTTTAGATTAAACTTTTACAAACTGGTAACATCAGTTTTTTGTTTGTTTTTTGAGACAGAGTCTCACTCTGCCACCCAGGCTGGAATGCAGTGGTGCAATCTTGGCTCACTGCAATGTCCACCTCCTGGGTTCAAGCAATTCTCCTCCCTCAGCCTCCCAAGTAGCTGGGATTGCAGGCACCCGCCACCACACCTGGCTAATTTTTTTTTTTTTTCGAGACAAGTTTCCCTATGTTGGCCAGGCTGGTCTTGAACTCCTGGGCTCAAGTGATTCACCTGTCTCAGCCTCCCACCCACCCAGTAACACCAGTTTTAACTTCAAGTTTTGCTTATATAAATTTACTGTGATCATTTAAATACTTAGACTTTTTCCTAGCATCTTTATGCTTTCTATGTTTTCTTGCATTTTTCATGCTTTTTCTACTTTTCTTAACTTTAATAATTGACTTAAAAAACTATCCCTCCCAATGATTTGTATATACTCTTGTCATAACTCTTGACATTTAATTGTGCCTACATAGCTTAACAAGTCTAAATGTATTAAATATTTTAAAACTTCCCCTCATGAAAACATAAGGACCTTAGACTACTTTCTTTCCAATTATCCTTCCTTTTGAATACCATTGATCAATAGTAATGAAAAGGATTGTAAATGTGGTGCTTCAAGCCTGCCCCATGACTTATTCCACCAAGTTAGGAGTTTAGTGAGGTCTGAGTGTATTGTGCTTACTTTCTCTGATGTCATACTGCTTTCTGAGTACGAGGTGATACAGGTCCCTTTTTAGTACATTCTTTGATCTGCTCCCTTCTATACTACATCTTGCAGAAATATCTGTGGATGGCTTCTTTCCCCACTCTCAAATCCTGCTGCAGGATTTTCCTCATCTTCATGTCCTTTTAATTATTATACTAACATGGAAGCTTTATTAGAGAAGAGATTGGGTCTATTTCACACTCCAGCCTAGTATACCATGATAAAGAGCAGAATACTTCACTGGAGCAAAATGTGAATATGATTTCTGTTTCAAATCTTGGCAAAAACAAATAAACTTATTTTTAAAAATGTTATCATGAAATATAAAAGATTGACCCAAAGAGCTGAGTTCTTTTTTTTTTTTTTTGAGACGGAGTCTCGCTCTGTCACCCGGGCTGGAGTGCAGTGGCGCGATCTCGGCTCACTGCAAGCTCCGCCCCCCGGGGTTCACGCCATTCTCCTGCCTCAGCCTCTCCGAGTAGCTGGGACTACAGGCGCCCGCCACCACGCCCGGCTAATTTTTTGTATTTTTGGTAGAGACGGGGTTTCACCGTGGTCTCGATCTCCTGACCTCGTGATCCGCCCACCTCGGCCTCCTAAAGTGCTGGGATTACAAGCGTGAGCCACCGCGCCTGGCCCGAGAGCTGAGTTCTTATACTCTTTCCATTATGATATACAGTGCAATGTTATGTGATAAGCATAAGGTAATTGTTGAATACATCCAATGATGGCATTTCATAAGGAGGGTGTACTGCTTTATATATTTGAAACCTAATCAGAAAGTGTCTGCATTTAACATCAGAAGCTATCATTTTCTTAAAGACAAAGGCCTTTAAAACAGTTTACTGCTTAGAGTTCATAGCACACTGATGCAACTTAGTTCAGAGTGTATTTTGGCAACTCTGCAGCTGAGAAAGAATAGCGGATTTGGGAAAACAAGGCCTTAAGACTTGTCATTTAAAGGCTAAGTTTTAAGAGTGTTAAAGTTTAAAATCTTAAACTTTAGAGAACCGGAATCTTGAAATTACTGATTACTTCACAATGGCTATAATTATGGAGAAATTAGTCTGTAATAAAACTTGGCATTGAGTGCAAAGACTACCATTTTTGAGCAAAGCATAGAAAGGTTCCAAGTGGGGCAGGGCAAGGAGTGGGAGGCGTGGACATTCCCAACAGCAGGCACTGCTGCTGCTGTTTCTTCCTGATAGTCAGCAGCAGAGAACTGTTTCAATAACTCCTCCAAATACCAACTGAGACCTCACTTTGTGAGAGCTGAGTATTCTAGGTATGCTATTTTAGGGCACTGATCTCTTTAGCTGTAGCTCAGCCCTGTGGATATGTGATGGGAGTCAACTGCTTCTCCTTCAGTTTCCTAATCACGGCTTTACCACCCCTAAGATCACACTTAGTTCCCACTAGGATGATGGGCATGTTGGAACATGGTGGTGAATGTCAGGATACCACTTTGCACAGGTATTTTCAAATGATGCAGGACTCACAAAGGAAAAGCAAATAAAGAATTCATCTGTTTGCAGATAGGACAGGAAGTGTAATCTATCGTATTCTCCCATCCAGTTGTATCCCATGAGCCCAAATTCACTGGTTTTTCCATCCACCGTAACATTGGCAGAATAGTTGTCAAAGATAATGGGGATCTCTTCTCCGGGAAGTGCACTGGTGTATAACTGAACAGGAGGTAAGTTTTATCTACAAATCTGTCTTCTGCCACTGTACACATGACGGCCTGCATCTAGGCCACTAGCTGGGTATCCCTGGCTGGGCACAGATGCAAGAAGCAGCAGGTGCAGAGTTCAGGTTCAGCAGGTTTGGAATTTGAGGGTATTGGAAATGGTGGAATATTATATGGTATATTGTGATTTATCCAGTGTAACGCAAATTACTGTAGTAAGACTTGCATCTAAAGTAATTTTCATGAAATGGGCTGTGGGTGGGTGTGCTCCCCATGATAAATAGCAATTGAGTATAAGACCCAAGGTCTTTCTACCACCTTCAGCACAAGGTAATAGAAGGATCTAGAATGATAGTCATAGGACCAAGATTTAAATTTCACTTCCCTCGTGAATAAATCTGTGACTCTGGGCAGGTGTTTGTTAATCTTTCTGAGACTTAGCTTGAACATTTCTAAGATGGAGATAATAACACCAACCTACAAGGATTCTTGCAAAAATATAAATCAATGTGATTAAATGAAGAAAAAAGGTAAAATGTATTGCAAACTGTAAAGTAACTTGAAAATGAAAGTAATTCACATAACAAGCATTTTGAGGAATTACTGTGCACATAAATTGTATGAAGAATGTTAAAAGACAAAATTAAAACTAATTAAAGTATCTTAATTGGCTTTTATTCATGACTTTAGAATCAGGCAGCCCTCTGAACCAGAACAGGTTCAAATAACTCCAGTCTGTCATGAGTTTGGATAGTGTTTATGGACAGAAAACGGAAACGAGGTACAGAAAATGGAAACGAGGTACAGAAAATGAAACTGTGGGAAAGAGACAGCTTGATTGGTTACAGCTCAGCATTTGCCTTATTTGAGCATAGTTTGAACAGTTGGCTGCCTGCAATTGACTGAAGTTTGGCCGCTGTGATTGGTGGAGACTCAGCTATTTGTTGTAAAAGTATACCCTTAAGCTAGGCTTCCAGTAAACTTATGTCCAAGTCAGGTTGCAATCTATGTGAGGACTCATGTACAGAGGCATCTTCAGGTCAAATTTAGTTTAATTTAACAAAGGTGACAGCAATTTACCAGGTATATCTCTAAGTGTTTCCTGTCGTTTTAGTCTACCTGTTGAGAAGTTTCTGTGGAAAAGCTTTTCTCTGAAATCCATTCTACATAGTAATATTTCCTTATCCCATTGGCTGGATTTTATTTTATTTTATTTTTCTTTTAACTTTTATTTTAGGTTGAGGGGTACGTATGTTGGTTTGTTACACAGGCAAACTTGTGTCATGGGGGATTGTTGTACAGATTATTTTGTCACCCAGGTACTAAGCATAGTACCTGATAGATATTTTTTTCTCACCCTCTCCCTCTTCCCACCCTCCACCCTCAAGTAGGCCTCAGTATCTGCTGTTCCCATCTATGTGTCCATGTGCTCTCATAATTTAGCTCCTACTTATAAGGGAGAACATGCAGTATTTGGTTTTCTGTTCCTGTGTTAGTTTGCTAAGGTGTCCAGCTCCATACATGTTGCAGCAAAAAACATGATCTCATTCTTTTTCATGGCTGCATAGAATTCCATGGTATATATGTACCACATTTTCTTTATCCAGTCTACTGTTGATGGGCATTTAGGTTGATTCTATGTCTTTGTTATTGCGAATAGTGCTGTAGTGAACATACACATGCATGTGTCTTTATGGTAGAACAATTTATATTCCTCTGGATACATACCCAGTAAAGGGATTGCTGGGTCTAATGGCAATTCTGTTTTTAGTTCTTTGAGGAATGGCCACATTGCTTACCATGATGGCTGAACTAATTTACACTCCCACCAGCAGTGTATAAGCATTCCCTTTTCTCTGGATTTTAGAAATAGGTAAGGATTTTAAAATATCAAAGAGCATAAGGATTTTTCAACACTTGCTCTTTGATTTTATTAATAAAGAGAGAACTGTGCCAAGAGTGCACACTTAAGTGAGAAATAATGAGGGAAAATTGTTCAGAGGGCTTACTTGGTTAAGTGAAATTAAGCTAGCCTGTAATTTTTGTATTAAACTGCTGGTAGTTGGGAACCAATATTTGGAGCTACTCATTAAATAAATTACCTAGATTAAGGAGTTTTCCATGATTATAAACTCAGGGAAGGACGAATGTCTTTAAAACCTATAGTCTTTTAAAATAAAGACTAATGCAAGGTTACTGAACAAGTAGCCCTAGACCCTGGCCACAAGGCCCACAGAGAATGCTGATCAGGGCCCTCCCATCACAGGAGAGAATGGGAATGGAGCTGCTGAGAGTCAGGATAGAACTGCTGCTTCTGTCTCTCTGGGTATGTGCAACCTTTGATTGGCATGTAAACTCCCTGAATCTGTTTCTGTATCTCTAAAGATGAGTCTAAACACTGATCTGGACAGGAGTATTGGAGGCTTCTGACTCAGGATACAGTTACAAACAAAGCTGATTCAACGAGGCGTGGTGAGTTCTTCTCAAATGTCCATGTGCACAGATCACCTGGGGATTTCGTTAAGCTGCAGATTCTGGCTCAGGAGCATCCAGAGTATGATCTCATGTGTGCATTTCTGATGATGCTGGCCTACAGATCACACTTTCAGTGGTGAGGGCTTTAACAATAAAGAAAATGTTAGCTCATTTAATTTAAAGACTCAGGGAAAGTACTGACTTCAAATAAGGCTTGTAACAGTTGTTCCATGTCATGAAAGTGCTGATTTCTTTTCACTTTTTCCTGTATTTTGTAAAGTTGGCTTCACCTTTCGGCTGGCTTTCCTCACGGGACCCAGATGGCTGCCTGCAGTCCCTGAGGCTTTGGTTCATACTTCCTTGGGTGTGACCAGCAGAAAATTTGTCTCCAGTATTACCAACAAAATTGCTAAGATTCATTTTGATTGTACAGATGAAATAAATTGATTTGTTTAACTACAAGTGGAGTGAAGGTGGAGTGAGATTTCTAGAGCCTATAGAAATCAGGGCTATGAGAAGGGGAGGGATGCTGGGGAGGAAACCAAGAAATATCCCCTGTAGAGTCAAATAAGATGAAAGTTTTGATCAAAATTAACAAATGTAACACACAAACAAAGAGAGAGAGAGAGAGAAAGGGAGAGAGAGAAAGGGAGAGAGAGAAAACATATAGTTTGCATACTTCTCCATCTGATTTGGGAAGCTTCTGAGTCAGGAAATGTTAGTTTTTGTTTATATCAAATATGTTTTGGAAATCATAACACCCTTTTAGGGATCCCTTTGACATATTTTATTTATTAGTTTAAATAAGAATGTGGCTTTGTGTCAACAAGTTTCACTAACAAGGGTTGGATTGAATAGTATCTCTATAAAAAGATCAGAAAATCCAGAGCATAAGGAAACTTTTAAAGCTTTTGGAATTTGTTTTTATCTTATAATTACAAATTTAACTTTGTTGTCCAGATAGAATTGGAGGGGGATTAAAAAAAGTGTAGAATTGAAATAATTATAGCAAATGAGAATATAAAGACAGAGTATGCGGTCAAACTGGGCAAGAGGCTGTTCTTCCTAGTACAGAAGCAATGGTTTGTTGACTAGGATAAACCCAAATCAAAGTTAGGAGAGTTACTGCAGTTAGCAGTGGTGAACTTCTTGTTAATCTTGCTATTCCTATGCACAAAACTTTGGCAATATTTCTGTTGCCCTTCACTCTGATAAAGGGCATATGCTTACCACCCAACCAGCCAGTCTTAGCAGCACAAATGAAAAACTGGGAGCTGTTTATGTTGGGTCCACCATTTGCTGTAGAAATGTGCCAGGGCTGAAATGAAGTCCTCATCAGGAAATTTCTATCCATGGATGAACTTATCCTAGTTCCATGCTGGCAGGGATGACATCGCTATCCTGCCAAATAAACTCAAGAATAATTCCGAGAAGGCAAGAATCCTAACCATATTCTTTCTGTGCCCATGACGGTGTGGGCCTTGGCTGGTATAGATGTGACATAAACTGGGTAAGGCCCATGAAAAGCCTGAGAAATCTTTTAGTATTATGTTGTTAATAATTTGAACTTACCGAAAGAATAAAGAGTTTTTTAAAATTTTATCTTAATTTAATTTTATTTAATTTTATTTTATTATTATACTTTAGGTTTTAGGGTACATGTGCACAATGTGCAGGTTTGTTACATATGTATCCATGTGCCGTGTTGGTTTGCTGCACCCATTAACTCGTCATTTAGCATTAGGTATATCTCCTAATGCTGTCCCTCCCCCCTCCCCCTAACCCACAACAGTCCCCGGAGTGTGGTGTTCCCCTTCCTGTGTCCATGAGTTCTCTAAATTGAAATTGAGGGTAGTCTTGGAGACTACCTGAACTTGTAGTTGATGTCAGAAATGAGGGTGGTCTTGGAGACCATACCCCCTAAGTTCACAGTTGGTGTCAAGAGTGGGATTCTCTAGCGTGACCCTGACTCACTGAAACATGATTTGAGAAGAAGAATGAGAGGACTGAGGCTGAAGAATCTTTGACTCCTGAATGACTACCTGGTCACCTATGGTATGGAACTACAGGTGTGTGGCAATCAGTTATTAGAGGCAAAAGTTACCAGTGGAATTTAGAGATAGCTCCAACTTCCAAGGAGTTAGCTCACTGGATACACAAGAAAATGTAAAATAATAAGAAATAAGCTAAATATACAATTCATTGGCTTTGTTATCTATAATAGCTAAAATGAAACTAAAATAGTATTGGGGCAGGTCCTGACTCTATACCAAGCTCAGGTCTTGTCTGAGATATGGCCACATTGTCTCAGGGCTGCTACCAAAGGGAAAAGTTATGCTGGGACAATAATAGGTAGCATCTCTATGACCTCTGGTCATTAAGGAGGTGGCCAGTTTGGGCAAAGGCAAAACCAAGGAACTGGTGAAACCAAGGCATATAATGTAAAAGAGTTATTTCATTTTGTGCATTGGTATCATCAAATTCCCGAGGAAACTTTACAAAAATGGATTGTGAGTGAGTAACTTAGGGGATGTATCTTTGGTTTTGATTGCTGCAGAGTGAAAGAGCACGATTGGGTTGATATAAGATCTAGCTCACTATTGAACAATCATGGATGGCTATATGTGATCTAGACACACAGAAGGTTGTTCCTGAGAGGACAGCTAGCCTCGTGGACTGAATAAAAGTCACTATGAAGTTAGTTTACCCTGAGAAGGGGGTTCTGTCCAACTCCCCCTATACTTGCCAAATGGAAGACTCCAGACGAAGTAGCTAGTATGCCTTGTATGCAAGCCATGTTGGATTGGCTTTATGATAATCTGGACATTCATCTACAGAATATGCCCCTTACCCAAGACATGGTAAATGCTGTGATTAAGGTGGCTACCTTTGCATCGGTACCCCATATAACATTATAGCTGCAATATGAAGAACAGTCTGTGAAGCTTCATGACATTTATTGTCTCAGTTTCCTTATGGGTTTTACAGATGCCAAAAAAATTAGAGTGATTCAGAAGAAAATGGGGAAAGACAAAAAGGAGAGTCAAGAGAGTCAATCTTGCAGGTTGGTAATCTTTAGATGGTTGTTAAGAAATGGGATGAATAAAGCAGATAGTAATGGGTTGAAACAGAGGTCTTAATGTAGCACTACTGGAGGTTGGCTGGACCAATGGGCACCCCTGCTGGTTCCATTAAAAGACCCCAAACAAATCTGCTCTGTTTACTCCATTTTGGAGGAATTTGAAAAGCTGGAAGGGAAAGATGACAGTGAGAAACTTGATCTCGAATCACCTGGAGAGATGGTCTGGCACATTAATAAAGATGAAAATTGACAGAGGGGCCAGGATCCTCTGGCTCAATCCCCGACTGAGAACCCAAGGGCAAATGTACATGTATAGGTAAAATGACCTGTGGGGTCAAGGGAGGAAAGAATTTTCTAGGGTTTCTTGACATGGGATCCCAATGCTCTAGGATTCCAAAACCTGTTGGTGAAGTTGTAATGGAATATACAGTTAAATGAGAGGATATGGGGATGCAGTGTTTAATGGGATTAAGGTGAAGATTGGATTAAAATGGAAATGTTTGAATGGATATTATGTAAAGTGATTACATTTCTGGTCCCTGCACATCCCTTCCAGAAGAGGAAAGTTTGAGTAAAAATAAACCACAAATGGAGAGAACAAGTACTAGTAGTTGGGGATAAGGGAATGAATAAATGGGTTATTGCAATAAGGGAAATCCAATTTTACATTGGTGCCTTAAGAGAGGCTCAGAGGAAGAGAATAATATTATCTCTTAGCACAATTATACTAGATACCCAGATGGGTGAAGCTATATGTTTGTCACATTCGTCTTGCTTCTGGAACCTGACAAGGTGGAATAGAAGCCTGCAAACCTGAGTAGCGCTGCCCTGGGAGACATTCTGGTCATACAATATGATGAACTGGACTAATGGATAATGAGTGAGTAGAGCTCTAGTAATAAGTCAATATCTCTGACTCTTATTTTTCAGGTTTTATCTACTACAAAGGATATCACTTGGGAGGGAATTTCTGGGAACTGCTCCCAAGAGAGCCATTGGACCATGTGGTAAATAACTCCTAGCTGATGGATTATTGGGTAAAGATAAACCTGGATGATCCCATGCTCAGAAAGTTTCCTGATTATAATGAATAAGGTGTAGCAGTGGCATGCCCAATATTCCATAGTATGCTATGCACAAATATACATCACCTTTGTTTTTGTGGATGGCAGGCTATTAAACAGAATAGGAAAGACCAGTGGGTTCCTGATGGGATTACAGCAGTAGGTACCATGTAGTGATTCTGAGTTCCTCTGGGAATAGCCCCACCCTGAGGTGAAGAAGGCTATAGCAGTCCTGGTATACAGAAACTAAATTATGTCTACCTGTGTCTTGTATGGTGGACTCAGCATTTTGGGTACAAAACGTGTATTTTAGTTGCACTCAGGCTGTTAGTACCCAATGGCAACAACATGAATGGTAGAACACAGCACTGGCCTATGAGACAGAAATGTGCTTTAGGGGAGACATCTTCTAGTTGAGGCTTCATTGGATGAGCTGAAATTTGCTTTTAGTGAGGAGTGGCATTTGGAGAAAAAGACTTATTAACTAGAATGAGCAGATTAAAGGGAATTCCCTTCCAGGAGGAATGCAAGAAATAACAGTCAGCCTGGAGAGGTGATGAGGCTTTAGTGAAGTAGGACAGGCCAACTCACAAATAATGCTGGACAATGCTAGGACCCAGTGTTGGGAAAGCCTTGTACCCAGGAACAACAGGGTCTTTTGATTATTTTAATACTGACAGGGACTGAAGTAGCCATGGAGCAACAGCCCTCCATTCTAGCTGTCAAGGCCTGGGAGGCACACGTATGGGAATCTTATGGCTCTTCATCTATGGGAGTCCTCTAGGAACACTTGCAATTTATGCTGATGCAATGTGACTGCCCTTGCTCTAGGATAGATCAAAATAAGACATATCCTAAGGTATAGTTATCAAAGGGAGGAACTGTTCTGAATATTACCATGTCCTCCTTGTAGCAGGGAGGTGAGCCTTGCTATGTGACAGCACACAATAAAAACTGGTCTTAATACAAGCCTGTGAACTGAGACAGGATGAATGGCTTTGTCTGTAACTGACTTGGACCATAGAATAACCAATCATAACTAATTGTCATGGTGCCTATTCATAGTAATATATGGTATATGGGCAAGGTTGATTATCTCATGAAGGGATAGCAAATATATCTGTAATTCTTAGTGATTTGTTCTGTAATAAAGCTGAACTGTACCATGGTCATACTGTGATATGGTATAACATTGGCACTGCTGGTAAGATTCAATTACCTTATGTAAATAGGTCTTACGATAACACTGATATTGATGATCAACTGTATTGGGAGATTTAGTTAGAAACTCCTCAGAATTTATGACAGGAGGCATTGGACCACAACAGACAGTCTAACAATGTAATTTATGATGGGGACTTTGGCTCACATGGTATCTGCTCTACCACAGGAAAGGCTCCAGAAGGGCTTGAGACTAAAGGTATCAGCTCGACCTCTGGAGGGGCTGGAAACTAAAGGTCAGCTATGTGTGCAGTTAGCCATGTCTGCAATAAAAACTCTGGACACCAGAGCTCAGGGTAGCTTCCCTGGCTGGTGGTATTCCATGCACAATGTCATATGTTATTTTCAGGAATATTAACACCATCCAGAACACTATGGGGAGAGGACAACTGGAAGCTCTGTGTGGACAAACCTCCTGGACTCTGCCCCACATATCTCTTCCCTTGGCTGATTTGAATTTGTATCCTTTCACTGTGACAAACCACAACCAGATTGTTGCAGCCGTCAGCAAGTTCTTCTATTGAATTGTTGAAACTGAGGGTGGTCTTGGGAACCCCTGAACTCTACTGTTGGTGTCAGGAGTGAGGGAAGTCTTGTGGACTGTACTCCCTGACCTCACAGGTGCATTTTCCAACTTTATTTGGACATTCCCCAACAACATCATCCCCTTCTTCAAATATGTTTCTGCTACAAACATTATCCTTTAAATGGTTCCTTCGCTGCCATTATGACTATGGCATAATCCGTAGTAAAGCACCATTAAGATGTTAATATAGATGTATGTGTGAATTAAAAAGTGATGCTAAATGCATAGTAACCAATTTACTTCACATTAATAATTTAGCTATTTTTATTTGTTTCTAAACAAAAAGCAAAGAGGATCCAGTCCACAGAGCAGCTGCAACAGTGTGCACAATTTTTATTAAACCAAAATAAAATCTTTTAAAGTTCTTGGGCTATGGAAGTCACCTAAATTCACTTCTTTTTTCCTATGAAATTTCACTTTTTTTCCTTCCAACTCCAGTTAGAAGCTAACAGCTGACACGCCCTTCCCTCCTGCATTTTATCCTGGGGCAAAATGAGAAGACATCCTTCAGTGCCCTTAAGTACTATTCCTTTTAGTAGGAAATCAAACACACCCCCTAACGGGAGTACTATTTATTCTATTCCATCTGTTTCACATAAGAGCAGTAAAGTGATTGGAGGTGAAATGAAAAGAAAGAAAATGGCAAGACATTGTGCATAAATAACTTTCAAAGACTCGTAAATTGCACATCTTGAAGATCTTTATGCTTGAAAATACTGGGCATCTGTGATTCACAAAACACTTTACAAACTAATATTCTTGGCCCCCATTTTGTAACTGGCAAAAAAAAAGGAGGTAGGCAATAATAAGAACATTATTCAGAGTCATGGAGGAAGTCATGAACAGCGCCAGATACAGAGCCAGTTACCCTGGCAACATTCTTCTGTTTTTCCATTCCTGCATGCCTTGGTATTGGGTTTCAGTTGTGGTTATTTAACTTATAGGCTGATCATATATTCAGCTTTCACAATATGTCATGGACATTTTCCTCTGGATTTGGCTGTCTCTCTTCTAATTCTCCTTTCACTAAATTCACTGTGTCAGATGTACCACTTCAGGAAAATATGGTTGTATGACAATCTAAACATAGAAAGTAGACAAGACCACCTGGTGATGGTTCAAGTGCAAAAAGATTACTCACTTAAAAAAGAATTCACAAAATTCTTTTAATCATCTCTTCTAGGTCACCACAAGAGATTTAATTTAAAAAATTTACAAACAAGTTTGAGAAACATTTCTATTTCAAAAAGCAATGTCTTCAAACTTGCTGATACCCATTTCTTACTCAATTTTTATGTGAGACTACAAGAAAATAACTTAAAATATAAAATGATTATACAATAAATATAAGTATATAATAAAATAATTTTAAATATACAAAGTCAAAATTGGTATACATTTTTATGCTTATAATCCTTGCAGAAGTCTAGAACAAATAGAAAATTTCAAACTATAAACTCCCAAAAAAATCTTTCCAAAAATTAAATTCAAAATACAATCTTTACCTTGATGTAGTGGATAATTTTTTTTTTAAGTGGAAGGAAGTACTCTTTGTAAAAATAACTATGGTGCTGACTGCCATAGCATAGGTATCTGTATCTGGCAAGTATTTACCAGTGAGTGCTGTGTGGTGGCTCAGTTTCATTATCATTTTCTCTAGTGGCATTCCTGAACAAACTTCCTTTGCATGTCTGTTGGTCTTTGAGTGGCATGAACACATCATATGCTGTTATGGTTTGGCTGTGTCCCCACCCAGATCTTATCTTGAATTCCCACGTGTTATAGGAGGGACCTGATGGGAGGTAACTGAATCATGGGGGCAGGTCTTTCCCATGTTGTTCTTATGATAGTGAATAAGCCTCATGAGATCTGATAGTTTTAAAAAGAGGTGTTCCCCTGCATAAACTCTCTCTATTTGCTTTTTGCCATCCATGTAAGATGTGACTTGCTCCTCCTTGCCTTCTGCCATGATTGTGAGGCCTCCCAAGCCATGTGGAATGTTAAGACCATTAAACCTCTTTTTCTTCCCAGTCTCTGGTATGTCTTTATCAGCAGCATGAAAACGGACTAATACATATGCTTACCAAGGTCATCTCAATTTTTTCCTCGTTAGCTCATCAACAAGAATTAATTTACCAAGAAGAATTCTTCAATGCCAGTGAGATTCTGAAATCTCATAGTTGTACTCAATTATGAATTACTTATTCACATGATCCAGATTCTACCTGGGTTGTTTTTTTTTAGTAATCATCAGAATGAAAACATGAAATTTAAAAAAGCAGAAATGACACTACAAAGATTGTTACATGTTCTCAGGATCCCCGAGCCCAGCTTGAGAAATGCTCTTTTAAAGATGCCCAGGCACATGCATTTTGGTTTAAGAATACTTGATCTACTAATAGTTCTCATCATGCAGTAATTTAAGTATTTCATTGTATTGTTATAAGAATTAATAAAATGTTATATGTGAAAATGTTTTGCAAGTTATAAAGCATTGCAAATGTATGTAGTTAATTTTTTCTTCTTTCATTTCTTCCTCAAAGGCTATGTAAGACATACACAGTCTTTTGATATATTTCCCTTTTAAAATTTTGTCGCCTTGGTCTTTTTCATTAGCGTATTGATCAGCTGTCATTCAGTACTTCAGAGGCAAACTTCATCTGACTATTTACTACATTGACAGATACTGATAAACCCTTCGTGATTTCCTGGCTATTTGGCAAAGTGTTTGAAATAATGATTGGAAAGGGGGCTTCTTGAAAACCTCCTTTTGGAGTCTTAGAGGTTTAACTGATTCCACTGAATCTGATAATTGTGCTGTCTGCAAAGAAATACATGGCAGCAGTACACGGAACTCAGGTTATATGTGCTGGGAACAGAAACACTTCAATCCTGCTAATTGTATTTAAAGCAGATGGGGAAAGGGAGCCAAACATCAGAGTTTGTTACGCTGCAGACACTTAATACGCACTGTCCGGATTGCTGGCATTTTTTTCCCATTGTGTAGGGGGGAAACTGATATTCAGAAAACCTCAGTAATTTGACTAAAATCACAGAAGGAGCTGGAGCAAGATTTGATTCCCAGTCCTGATTTCCAAGTGAATATCATTTCCCATATGTCTGGCTGTGGAAGAGGGAGTGAGAATGTAGGAGATAGCAAACCAGGGTCTTGGGCTGAGAAAACGGAGCTTCCCAGGCTGGCATTTACCAAATCACGTGTGGCCTCAAATCCAGTTCTCCAAGACAGAATTTCCTGCTCCCTACACCCCTACCTCCCTTAATTACATCCACTTTCTTCCATCATTGGCACCATCGTTCAGTGTCAGCTTCTTCCTGGAAAACTAGTTTGCCTTAAAAACTTGCTCAGAGACTGTTTTTCCCTCTCTGTCTCTCTTTCTAGAACTGACCTCTCTAACTCAACTCTTGAGTCCTTGAAATTGAGCACAGATATGGGCTACCACAGTAACACCAATACAAATGCTAACATTTTCTGAGTGACTACAGTGGGCCAGGCACTGCGTTAACTGCTTTATATGTATTATTTCATTTAATCCTCACCACAACCCTCTGTCATTCCTACTATTAATGCCATTTTATAGATGAGAAAATGGAGGCACAGAAAGACCCAGCCATTTGTCCACAGTAACACAGCTGAAATAAGGCCATAGCAGACTACGACCCATTGTCATTCCATCCCTAGGGCTTTGTGTTGTCTTTCTGAGCAAACCTGGGTGAATTGTGACCATGGGTTCCTAGGTATGTGCTGCATTCTTCTGGTCTCCTGTCTCTGCTTGCAAAGTTCTGGTCCAGGCATCAAGTGTTCAACTTTCCATGCAGCTCCCATAGTACAGAACAGTTCTGAGCAAACAGCAAGTGTTTAGTGAACGGAGTTGACTTTTACTACATGAAACACTAATGTTCAGTTACATACTTGTGAAGGCAGAGGGAAGTAGCATATTCCAAGTGTCGTGTTGATCCTCAGAGTATATTAAAAGGGAAACCAGACTTTGTCTCAGAGAAACTAAACTAACATTAAATAATGTTATGGGCTACATTGTGTTTCCCCCCTCCCTCATATGAATATGTTGAAATTCTAGCCCCCTGCCCCCATACCTCAGAATGTGACTGTATTTGGAGGTAAGGTCTTTAAAGAGGCAATTAAGGTAAAAGAAGTTCATTAGGCTGTGCCCTAATCCAATATGACGACGTCCTTATAAGAAGAGATTAAGACACAGACACCACAGAGGGAAGACCATGTAAAGACAGGGAGAAGGTGGCCGTCTGCAAGCCAAGGAGGAGAGAGGCCTCATGAGAAACCCACCTTGCCAACACCGTGGGGAATAAATTTCTGTTGTTTAAGCTACTTGGTCTGTGGTATTTTGTGATGGCAGTCCTGAAAAACTGGTATAGACACCATTTGGGCAAAAAGATAAGAGCCTGCCTCTTTTTGCTTGTGGTAAAGGGAGTTGGTGGGCATAGGGCTGCTGTTTGGGGCATACACACCATGACTCTGCAGGTACTCTTTCTGCTGGGACTGGCCAGAGAGGAGGATATGAATTGGGATTGGGATCAGTAGAGGATGGAGTTTCTGTGACAGTCTCACACCAATTTTTTAGAGTACACTTACTTGTTCACCCAATAAATACTTACTGCCCACCTATTACGTGCCCACCACAGTGCTGGACGCTGGTGATAAATTGTCCAGAATAAAATTTCCAAAGGTTCTCCCCACAGTCTCTGTGGATTTCTTCCTGGCCGGTGCTCACTGAGTCTCCTTGTTCACTTTCTCTGGGTGAAGCAGTTGTTATCAACCAGCATATTACGGCTTTCCATTCTTTTCCTTTATCTTCTTTTTGTTCTTGGTCTTAAGCATGGATAGCAGTTTAGAGTGCTGAGATATTATTTATGCCTTTGCTTTCAGTGCTAGAAGGAGCTTGATGGAATTATCAGTGTTTCTCCTGCTTTCCGCCTAAGATGGAAGCCGATTTTTGTTCTAAGTTTTGAGCCACTAGCCTTAGGGAGTTGCTACGGGCTTTTGTGCCAGAACCAAAAGGAGAAGTTGTATATGAAAGTGGTGTGACTTGGAGAGTGAGTTGATCTCTCTGAGCCTCAAATGTTCCCATCTGGAAAATAGGAATAATTATGATGCTATCTCATAGGTTTGTTAGGAGGAAAAAAAAGGTAATGCTTGGGAAGGTCTACCTATATGCGCATATATACGTAATAACCATTCCTTGGGTGTTGCTTTGGAGGTCCATACTGACCATAACTTGTTTGGAAGACCAGGATAAGGAAGAAATTGCGGGAAGCATTTAGGTGGATGAAGGAGTGCTTATTAGCGTGGGGCAGATTTCTGGAGATTAAGAGACATTTTTTGGGGTGGGGATGGGGATGGGGGTAGGGTGAGGGAGGGAGTTCCACAAGTTGTAGATAACTGTGCTCTGCTCAAAGCCATGTCCTTGCTTGGGGCAGGAGGACTATAGCCACCAAGTGATGATGGAGCCTTGAGTGGAGTCACAGGATTTGTGTGGTTCATCCTGCAGTTATAGAGGGGATCACGAGAGGACAGTCTTGCGGCTTTAGTACCAGAGCACAGCACCTCTGCATAAGCATGTCTGAGTACTAAAAGGATGGTAGGAAAGATGGGAAAGTATGCACTGAAGGTCTGGGTCCTTCCCAGATTTTCTGTATCCGTTTTCAATTCCTGACTCCATTGAAGGACAAGAAAGCCCCAATAATGACCATTGTTGGGGACTTTGTCTGTTCTGAGACACTGGGCTGCAGAGATTTCACTTGATTTAGATAAATAAAAACATGGTACTTTTTGTACCTAAGCATTGCATCCCAAGTTTATATTGATTGCAAGTATTTATTGGTTTTCATTGTTGTTTATAAAAAATCTCAACAAATTCAGTATGTAAAATTTGGAAAGTAGGGGAAAAAAAATTGCCTGTAAACTCACCACTTGGAAATAACAACTCTTGCTGAATATTTTTTGGAGTTTTACTATGTGTATATGCTACATATATTGTTACATCAGTGAGATTATACTATGCACAGTCTATCTTATTTTCATCTAACAGTGTTATAAAGACTTTCTCATGTAATATAATACAGTTCTTCATGAAGAACATTTAAATGCTGAATGTCATTCAATTTTAAGGAACGAAATAGATGATTAGTCCTTAGATCATTTAACTAAGTAGGTTAATCCTTAGATAATTTAATCCTTTATTATTAGAAAGTTGGGTTTCCTGTTTTTTGCTCTGTTAAATACTATTGTTATGATTATCCTCACAAAAATTTATGTTCCAGTCTTGTTTTCTAAGTTTACCTAAAAGTTGTTATCTCTCTTATTTATTATGTGATATTTTATTAGATTTTATTTTTGAGACAGAGTCTCACTCTGTCACCCAGGCTGGATTGCAGTGGTGCAATCTTGGCTCATTGCAAAACTCAGCCTCCTGGGCTCAAGTGATCCTCCCAGCTCAGCATCCCTAGTAGCAGTGACTACAGGTGCATGCCACCATGCCTGGCTAATTTTTGTATTTTTTGTAGAGACAGGGTTTTACCATGTTACCCAGGCTGGTCTTGAACTCCTGAGCTCAAGCAATCTACCCAACTTAGCCTCCCAAAGTGCTGGGATTACATAGGTGAGACACAACTCCTGGCCTCATTTTATTTTTAAAAACCTCTTCCTGTGTTTTCTTAAACCCACACTAAACCCAAAACAATTTCTTCAAACAGCCTTTAGTTCTTCATTACACTTTCTCTCCACCAATTATCCCCAGGACTCTCATTTCGAGATTGTTGAGACTCATTTGTACCATTGGCAAGAGTAGGACAACTTACATGCAGTCATTTAAAGTAAAGAGTTTCCTTAGCTGCAGCCAAACTGACACTCTCAAAATTCATCCAAAATCACAGTTATGTTGATTATTTGGTTCCAATATTGCTTTCGTATCTCGCCATTCCCTACTTTTGTTGCTATCAGTGGGTCTACTGTTTTGCTCAAAATTGTCTTCAACAATGTTATAAAGGGCGCTGGTAGAGTAGCAAGATGGGTCTTCACCATCTCTTAATTGGTTGTTGCTTTTCACTTTTTCCTGAAGGGGCAACATGTGTGTATATACGTGTGTCCACAGGTAGTGTGTTGTATATATGTGTTTGTGGGCACTGCTAGAAAGGAGATTCCTGTAGTTGTTTTAGTTATGCAGACTCCCAAAATATCTGAAGCAGCACCAGACAATATCTCAAAGCGTAATGGATACTCACAACATAACTAGCACATGTGTATGTTCCATCTCAAAATTCTATCCTTGTCTGCCATTTTCTTCGAAGTGTTAAATTTATGATTCTCCTGAGAGCCGCAAATTCAATTAACAATAAGACAGAAAATACAACTCAATGGCATTATGGCCATAACAAAGCGAAGTCTCCCTTCGCTGGTTTGTGGTAGAAATGTTGGCTTGTCCGGGACAATCTTTCATAGAAGATGGATTTATCCATCCCTGACAGGCTCAGACCACTTCAGACCAAGCCTTGTTTTCCACAGTCAGAGTCAAAAGTGCATTTTCCTCGCTTCTGATGAAAAGTAACAAAGACTTTTGGTTTTAGGGACCAGAATGAGAGTGATTCTCTTTGAAGCTTTCACAAAGCCGAAAAGAATTTCACACCATTTTGAGTGCTGCAGGTGAAGAATTTAACAGCTGGTGGGAGTGCAAATTAGAGCCAATTATAATTTGATTGACCTGCCTTGACAGTAAAACTGTCTTCTCTAATTTAAAATGCCTAGCAGGATCCTCTCTGCCCTGGTAAGGTGGTGATTTCAAACGAAGAGCAGCTCAAACTAGGAAACCCTTTAACAATGCTATGACAGTAATAAAGATTTATTTATATAGTGCTTTTTTTCTCTTGGACTAAAATTACTACATTCAAACCAAGGAATAGCATGGTGAGTACAGGAATGAAAAAGGACTGGGCTGGGTAGAAATGAGTCATGGGGATGGTGGCCACAGAAGTAGAAAATGCATGAAAAGTTGTGGAGAAAGGGGAAAGTGACTCAGTTCCCAAATGTAATGCCAGTTGTCATAATATTTGTAAAGAAACCAAATGTAGAATTAAGAAGTGTATCCTCTGAAATTGTTTTAAAATGGCATAAGAAAGCACATTTTATTCCTGTGTTTGATTTTAGAAGCTAATTTATCCTGTCACCTTATTTAACTAGGTCAAAGAAGGCATAGAACTCTAGTTCAAACTCAACCTACTCTTTCCCTACTTATTCACAATAGCTAGAGTTTAATTAACTATTTATACTTTATAAGGAAAAAAGTTGGTGGGTCTGCATTTCCTGTTTTGCCTTGAGTGAAATCTCCAAGTCTTTACTATTGACCTCTAATTCTGACGAAGGTGGTCTGCACACTCCATGCCCCAGGCTCTTGGAAGGCAATGCTCCTGAAACCGTCCCCAAGAAAACTTTATAAAATAGATTAAGGGAAAAAATAAAATTCAGCTAGGCTTGCAGCCCAATCAGTGGTAATTATTAAGCCAGCTTGCCCATTGTCTTGCTTCCTTGTAGCTGGTTACTGCTTACTACTCCAGGAAGACCTCAGGATAATGTAGTCCTTGTCACAAGATTCTTTGTTCTATAGATAAAATCTAAGACATTGTGAGATGATAAGCTTTCTGTTTGAGTTTCTCCGTTAGGTTCTGTATTCCAACAAAACTACCTATGCCAGCTGGTCTGAAGGGCCCAGTAGGAAGCTGACTCATGGAAGAATGCAGTTTCCACATCCTGTTGACTTCATCCCCTTACCATGACCAATCAATGACCTCAATTTTCTAGCTCCGTGCCCTCCACGATCTCCTTAGAGACCCTTGCCCAGAACCCTTTGATGAAATGGATTTGAGGCTTGAGAATTGCTCCTGTTACCTCCTTTGGCAGCCTTGCAATGATTAAACTCTTTCTCTGCTGCAAACCCTGCTGTCTCAGTGTATTAGTCTGTTGCTGCACAGCAGATATAACAACCTGGCAGTCATGTAATACTCCAAGGAGCCAACTGTGTCACCATCAAACAGAGATTCAACAGATCTTCTCTCCAGTCCCACTCCTACCATTTAGGACTCACTTGATCTTGGGCATGTTGTCCTCTTTGAGTCTCAGTTCTTATCATTTGAAAAATGGAAATAATAAAATCTGCTTCATGGGGTATGGTGGTGATAGGTGAGATGCCATATGCAAAATGACTTGGCACAATGTCTGGCCCAGAGTAGCTCCCAGGAAATGGTGAGATTCTGTTTCTTCGGCTGACAGGACTCCTTCACCTTCACTCCATCGCTAAGGTTGCCTGGCCTTCTTTCTTCTCTCTTCTTTCTCTCAGTGAACCTTCTGCAATGACCTGAGGGGAGACTGAGGGAGGGAAGATTGGGAGAAGAAGTGCAGTTCTTGCCTCCTTGGTATGGTACTTAGAATGAATTTCACTAATTTCGCTAAGTAACAATGTTCTTCCTGCTGATGAGATTTTATAATTCTAATATTTGGGTACATTGTATACAAAACATACTTTTGCATTTGGTTTAGAAATCTTATCTTTTTATCATATGATTTATATAAAATGAAGTGAGGAAAGAAAGGAAAATGGCTGGCAGGGCATGGTGGCTCATGCCTGGAATCCCAGCACTTTGGGAGGCTGAGGTGGACAGATCACGAAGTCAGGAGTTGGAGACCAGCCTGGGAATATGGTGAAACTCCATCTCTACTAAAAATACAAAAATTAGCTGGGCATGGTGGTACATGCCTATAGTCCCAGCTACTTGGGAGGCTGAGGCAGAAGAATCGCTTGAACCCGGGAGGTGGAGATTGCAGTGAGCCGAGATCATGCCACTGCATTCCAGTGTGGGTGACAGAGCAAGACTGTCCTAAAAAAAAAAAAAGAAACGAAAATGGCTGTAACAAAGGCCATGAACTTTACTTCATAGGAAAGGAGAGGGACACTTTCATTTTTTGGGTACACTATGTACAGCCAGAGTTTTACTGCCTTAAATTTTATGACAAGTAAAGTTATCAATAGAAACAGAAGCTTGAATTCCAAACAATCAATTTAATATAAAAACTTTTGGATTTTAGCATGTAACTGTGTGTAACTGCATTCATGTCAATGGCTACAAATCATTGGGAAGCTTCTATGTAAGGGGGCAGAATAAAGTGATGGGCTTTGTGACAGTGCAACCTCTTTCCTTTTCACATTAATTCTGAATGAGGGTTAGGGTTTCTGGAAGTCAATTCTTTGTATAATGAGAGCTTTCCTCTATTACTATAAATGTGTCTCCTAGGGTCTCTTTCTACTAAAGAAATTACTAATAAAGATGTATGTAGTGATGATTGTATGCATCTTTGTTGATATCTGTGAAACTGAAGTTTCTTGTGGGTAACACATCTGGCTTTAAAAAAATGATCTATAGGAATATTAAATGGTAAGCAAGGACCTCAGTAACCAGGTTCTGGAGTGCAGCCAACCCCCAAGCAATGAAATGATTATTTCTGCAACCAGGCTTGACTGGGCTGGACATGGGCAGATGATGGAGGGGAGCAGGAGGTGCAGGCAGCTGCTGTCTGGTGAACCGAAACGGGGCATTCACAAGGTGGGCAGACAGATGCCATAATGACCCACTAAAGAATACCCACATGCAATACAACATAGCTGTGAAATGTGGAGAAACAATAGCAGCAGATGGACAAAAACCTGGCATGCAGCAGGCAGGGAGAAGCAGCTCATTTATAGCAAAAATTCCTGGGTGGCTCAGGGAGGGACAAGAATCCAGACCCATACCAAGCCTGTAAATAGCAACAGGCCCTGTAAGTGGCCTTCCTCCTTTTCAAATATTTATTACTGCTTGCTATGAGTCACATACTTGGCTATGGGTCACATACTTGGCGAGGTGCTGCACGAATGCAGGGATGAAGACAGGCTTATTGAGTTCAAGGCGTTTAGAATCCAATGGACATGCAGTGGGTTTCTGTTTCCATGAGACCATTTGGGAATTATGTTGTGTTTCCTGGCATTCCAGGCATTTAACATTCTTCACAATTTGGTTCTTCTTTTTCTAGATCTTGGATGGTATAACTTCAAAACCAAGGGAGATGGAGGAGTTTTAGAGGAGTAGAAGGCTTCAAGTAAGAACTGATGCATTACATCTCCAGCCACCTCACTCTAAGATGGTCCTGTAGCTAAGACTGTTGAATGAGATTGTTGTTCTTCAGTTTTTAGCCACAAAGCACAGAGGCATCTCCCCGTGAATCCACTGCAGGGAGGATGAACAGCCCTTACCTGGATTTTAGCGTTATCTAAAAACATATTTGTAGAAGAGGGAGCATTCTAGTTTCCAAATACAAAGGGCAATCTCCTTCTCTGTGTGTGCCTGTGCAAACAAACACACTTCTACAAGTAAGCATTCTTCTTTATTATCATAGCCATCATCATCACTGGGTTGGCAACTAAAAATGAAACTACAAAACTCTCATGTTAGCAGTTGAGTAACTTTTAATAACCAGATACAAACCATTCTTCATTGTTTCCAAGGGGCATTAAAAAGAAAACGAGGTTGAACTGCAATGTGAAGTGTAGTTAAATATGTAGACATCTTGGATTCTAGAAGAGTTTGTAATGGATTAAAGGGTTAAGCTATGAAATTGTTGCCCTCTGTGATTTTTCCACACTAGAACAGACTGACATGGTTTGAAGCAGTTGGGCTTTAACCTATAGATAGGAGGACAGAGATGATTGCCTATGAAGCAATTATTAAAATAGCTGCATTTTGGCATGTTTTAGTTGAAAAGATTTAGTTTTACCTATATCACCTCATCATCACTAATTTAATCATCCTCAGAAAATGCAAAAATAATGATGTACATTTGACAAGTCTTATACAAAATTATGTTTCATAGCTTTGTGGTCAGAATTAAGCCATGTTCTAAAATACAAATGAATAGTCCACAGCCCACTAATTCCTAACTGTAAGTGTTAAGTCTGTGTAAAAATAAGAGACAAGCTTGTGATCGGGAATAGCTTCCAATTATGAAAAATTTAAATAACAATAATAGAATGCGCTTAATTTATTTATCGTATACAATGTAGCCATAGGTGACCAAAATGATTCATTATTTTTATGCTCTTCATGGGAATAAGTTTGACAATATTAAGTGCTGGAGATAGAATATCAGGTAATCTTATATACTGTTCATAGGAATGTATAACCATTTTAGAGAACAGTTGGAATTATCTAAAGAAAGCTGAAGATTTTCCTAACTTAAATTTTAAAAATTGGCACATGCCCTCAAGCAACAGTTGCATATCTAAGGAGACATGTGTAAGTATTTTCACAGCAGCATTATTTGTAATAGCCCAAACTGGAAATAACCTAAAATCATATGTTCTTACAAGGGAGTACTACACAACAGTGAAAGTAAATAAACTACAGCTAAATGTTATCTATCTTGAAGGCATTTATAAGAATAATGATGCGAAGTAAACTTTAAAAAGTAAATTGCAGGATGTTACATACAATGTGATACAATTCATATAAGTTACCAAACATGCAACACAATACATAACATTGTCCAAGGATAAGTATAAATGCAGTAAAAGTATAAATAAATGTAGGATAATGATGCTTGCTTGAATATTCTGTATACTCTTTTGCATATCTTTAATATTATTTAATAAATGGATAGACAAATCATAATACTAGAAGCAAAGTCCAAGGGTGCCAGATTTGATTCAAGAGGTGGAAGAAAACTGCTGGAGGAGAGGTGGAGATTGCAAGACATAAATGGGTTTAGAATTTTTTTCTTGTATTTTCCTCTGTGACAGTAGATATTAAGTTGCTATTTTCTTTAGAAAATAAGTTCAAAGAGGGAGACAATCCCCATTCCGTTTTTTTTTCTTTTCCGAGGCACAGTCTTGTTCTGTTGCCCAGGCTGGAGTGCAGTGGCATGATCTTGGCTCACTGCAACCTCTGCTTTCCGAGTTGAAGCAATTCTCCTGTCTCAGCCTTACGAGTAGCTGGGATTACAGGCGCCCGCCACCATGCTGGACTAATTTTTCTATTTTTAGTAGAGACGGGGGTTTCACCATGTTGGCCAGGCTGGTCTTGAACTCTTGACCTCGTGATCCACCCAAAGTGCTGGGATTATAGGTGTGAGTCACCGCGCCTGGCCCTATTCCATTTTTTATCTATCACATTTTTTTTTTTTATTCTGAGAGGGCATAAATATATGGAGTTATGGAAGCAAGTCTTTCCGAAGGCCCTCCTCTTTGAGGGTCATGAGTAGTTCAGTATGTCTTAAGCAGACAATTTCTGAATCAGTGTTCTATTAGATTGGAACCAGATATTGATCAAACTGTGGCAGTGCTTAAATGAAAGTGTGAAGAGATGAGACTCTGTCATAGACATTAGAGTGCTACTAATGTATGTATGCATGTAGGGAAACAAGATAAGGACACAAACTAATAGAGATAGGTACATACACTTATATACAGCTATACATAAATGCATAAGCATATATATATCTTACACCTATAAGTATGTGTCTATTATCTATCTATCATTATTTATGTCTATAATTATCACTACAACTATATATCCTCTTTAGAATACTCTGACTTATCCAGGATTGGGATGGGGGTGGGGGGCAGAGTGTTAAAGAAAAGTTATAAAAATATCAACCGGTGGGCCCCAGGCACGGTGGCTCACGCCTGTAATCTCCGCACTTTGGGAGGCCGAGGCAGGCAGATCACGAGGTCAGGAGATCGAGACCATCCTGGCTAACACAGTGAAATCCCGTCTCTACTAAAAATACAAAAACAAAATTAGCCGGGCATGGTGGCAGGCACCTGTAGTCCCAGCTACCGGGGAGGCTGAGGCAAGAGAATGGCGTGAGCCCGGGAGGCGGAGATTGCAGTGAGCTGAGATTGCGCCACTGCACTCCAGCCTGGGTGACAGAGTGAGACTTCGTCTCAAAAAAAAAAAATTAGCCAGTTTCATTTCTTTTGTTATAATATGAGAATGGAAAGTGTCACTTTAAAATGAAATGCCTATATTTAAGTGGCATAGCTTTAATAATTAACGGTAACTAATAGATTCTGCAAAGACCTTTAAAGATGAGAATGCCATATACTGGGTAATGAGAATTAATATTATTGATAAAAATAGTATTAACTTGTGAACACACAATTGGGAAGGGAGATATACAAAATCAGTTTTTCCTATGTAAAAACAGAGATTGATATTTCTAGCTGTGGAAGGTAAACTCAGAAATTAGCTCAGTGTTTCATAATTCTTTTAGAGATGTGACATATACTTCTTAAAATATTTTGTAATTTTTTCCATCTTAAAATAAGGTGTAGAATAACATTTATTTGAGGAATTACTTTTGTTTTAATATCATAACATAAAGCCATAACAGTTGTTCAACAAATAATGATTGAAATAGCACATCTCTTCTAAAAATAGCGTCCTTATATTTGATCACACTTTTTAAAAATTCTTTTACCTATTTTTTCTTTAGTCACTTATAGAGCACCTATTATGTTTTGGGCATCATGCCAAACATCCCAAAGAAAAGACACACAGGTAAAGTCCTTGGAGAGTCACAATCTGCAGGAGACAACAGAATGTAAATAGCCAAAATGTGATATGTAGATTAAGGAGCAAGCTCTGAAAGGGCCATTAGATCAGTCTAGAGCAGAGTTTCTCAATCTTCACACTATTGACATTTTGGGCCAGGTAATTATTTAATGGGTGGCTGTCCTGTACACTGAGGGTTTAGTAACAGTTCTGGCCCCTACCCACTAGTTGCCAGCAGCACTCTCCCATATCAAAATGTCTCCACCAAAAATGTCTCCAGGTATTGCTGAGTATTTGGAGTGCTGGGGGTCAAAATGGCCTGTAGTTGAGAATGACTTCTCTAGAGAATCTACTTACATTTCAGAAGTGAGAAAGATTTCTATAGATTTATTTTTAAATCATCACTATTATTTCAGCCATTTTTTTTCATTCAGCCAATATACATTTTTTTCTTTCTTTTTTCTTTTTTGAGATAGAGTCTCTGTTGCCCAGGCTGGAGTATAGTGGTACGATCTTGGCTCACTGCAACTTCTGCCTCCCAGCTTCAAGTGATTCTTCTGCCTCAGCCTCTGAAGTAGCTAGGACTACAGGCATGCGTCACCATGCCTGGCTAATTTTTGTATTTTTAGTAGAGATGGGGTTTCACCATGTTGGCCAGGCTGGTCTCGAACTCCTGACCTCAAGTTATCCACATGCCTAGGCCTCCCAAAGTGCTTAGCCAACATGCATGTATTGAGGAAGTATGGAAACTAGCATGGATGGAGAAGATAGAGTGAAAACTTTCTCCTTTTATAGGACATTAAGGATATCAGAGATTCTGTGTGAAACTTGGCTACCTGGATAGTTTCAATATTGTTATGATTAAGAAATGGGATGGGATGATCTAGAAAGAACATGGCATAGATTACAAATTCCAAGAGGCAGGGATCAAATCTGTTTTTAAGAACTTTTATTGAGGAATGATTTAAATATCATGAAATGCACTCACTGTAAGTAGATAGAAGTTATACAAGTGTAGGTAAATTCACACAGTTATGCAATCATTACCATTATCCAGTTTTAAAACATTTTCATCATCCTGAAAGTTCCTGTGTGGATTTTTGCAGTCTACCCAGTTTCATGCATCCATCAATCTTTTTTTCTGTTATATAGTTTCCCTTTTCTAGTCATTTTCTATAAATGAAATTATATAATACATAGCCATTACTCTCTGGCTACTTTCAAGTGGCACAGGTGTTTTGAGGTCTAGCCTTGTTGTTGAATGTTATCAGTAGTTTGTTCCTTTTTATTTATTCCATTGTATGAATACAAGATTTGGTTAATCCTTTCACTAATTCATAGCAGTTTGGATGGTTTTCAGCGTCCAGCTATTACAAATAATGCTAGTATGAACAATTTTCTTGTGGACATATTTTCATTTCTCTTTAGTAGATTACTCAGAGTGAAATTGCTCAAGGTGAAATTGCTGAGTCATATGGAAACATTTTGCTCAGCTGCTAAACTGTTTTCTAAACAGACCATGGCATTTTATTCTCACCAACAATGTGTGCAGTTTCCAGTTTCTCTGCTTCCTTGTCAACACTTGGTAGTGTCAGTCTGTTTGATTTTAGCCATTTCAATAATTTCATAGTGGTGTCTTTCATTGTGTTTTAAGTTTGCATTTCCCTAATGACTAATGATTTTGAGCATTTTAAAATGTGCTTTTCTGCCATGTGTATGTCATCTTCGGGGAAGTATCCATTCAAATCTTTTGTGATTTTAAAATGTGGTCTTATTATTGCGTTGTTAGAGTGCTTTATATATTCTGAATAGAAGTCTTTTATGAAATGTATGTTTTGCAAATCTTCTCTCTCAGTCTGTGGCCTCTATTAATTTTCTAATGATGCCTTTTGAAAAGAAAAATTTTTATATTTGATAGAGTATAATTTATCAATTTTTTTCTTTTCTAATGATGCTTTTGATTTCATTTCTAAAAAAAAAATTTGTCTAACCTAAGTGACAAAAATTTTCTCCTAGGAGGTTTATAGTTTAGCTCACTCTTATAGTTAGTTCAGGCATCCATTTGCATTAATTTTTTTCTATGATGAGAGTTAAGGATCAAGCTTCTTAGTTTACTTTGTATATGAATGTCCAATTGTTCTAGCAGACTTTCTGGAAAAGCCTATTCTTTCTCTGTTGAATCGCCTTGGCACTATGTTGAAATCAGATGACCATATATGTTTTGGTTTATTTCTGAACTCTGTTCCATTTTTTATCTATATGACTATTCTTACAACCAGTACTGCATTGTCTTGCTTACTGTATAGCTTTACAGTAGGTTTTGAAATCAGTGAGTACAAATCCTAAGAAGTTTTTTATTCATTTGTTTTCAAAATTGTTTCAGCTATTTAAGATCCTTTGTATCTCCATATTAATTTTATATCAACTTGTCATCAATTTCTAAAAAAACAAAAAAATGCTTCTTTTGAAGCAGGGGCTCTCTCTGTCACCCAGGTGGGAGTGCGGTGGCACAATCACGGCCCATTGCAGGCTTGGTCTCCCGAGCTCAAACTATCCTCCCGCCTCCTTTTTAAATTTTTTGTAGAGACAAGGTCTCGCTATGTTGCCCAGGCTCAGATCCTGGGCTCAAGTGATCCTCCCACATGGACCTCCCAAAGTGCTGGGATTGCAAGTGTGAGCCACTGCACTCACACTTACTGGGATTTTAATAAGAATTGTCTTGAATGGGAAGATCAATTTGGAGAGAATTCCCATCTTAATAATATTGAATCTTTCAACACATGAATGTGGTCTATCTTTCCACTATTTTAGGTCTCCTTTAAGTTTCGCCATTCTTTCAGTAAATTGATTTCTAGGTATTTTATTATTGTTGATGCTTTGTGAATGATTTCTTAATTGAGTTTTTGAATTGATTAGTGCTAATATATAAAAATGCCACTCATTGAATTTTGTATATTGGCCTTATAACTGTGACATTACTAAATTTGTTTACTTAACTCTAGTAGATTTTTTGGTAGATTCCTTAAGCTTTTCTATATCAAAGATTATGTCTGTGTATAAAGATAGTTTTATATCTTCCTTTACAACATGCATGCTTTTTATTTATTTGTTTTGTTTTGTCCCACAGTGTTAAATAGAAATGGTGAGAGTGTGCATTTCTCCCTTGTTCCTGATCTTAGGAGGAGAACTTTCAGCCTTTAACCATGAAGAGTGATGTTAGTTGCCAAAGTTTTCTGTAGATGTCCTTTAATCCAGCTGAGGAAGTTCCCTTCATTCCTAATTTTGTGAGAATTTATATAATGAATCAAATCATCAAATAATTTTTTTCTTTATCTATTAAGATGATTAATTTTTTTCTTTATTCTATTACTATGGTATTTTATGTTAATTGATTTTAAGATGTTAAAACAACTTTGCAGGTCTGGGATAAACTTCATTTGACCATTGAGTATAATCTTTTTCATATGCTTTTAGATTTTATTTGTTAATATTTCTCAAGGATTTAAAAATCTGTGTCCATGAAGGATATTGGGCTATAGCTTTCTTCTATTTTAATGCCTTTGTCTAGCATTGGTATCAGGCTAATAGTGGTTTCACAGAATACAATGGAAAGTAGTCTCTCATTTTCTATTTTCTGAAACAGGTCTCATAGAATTAGTATTATATCTTTCTTAGATGTTTGAAAGAATTCATCAGTGATGCCATCTGTGCGTGAACTTTGTGGAGAGACTTTAAATTACTAATTCAATTTCTTTACTTGGCATACGTATATTTAAAATTTCTATTTACTCTTGAGTTAATTTTGATAATTTGTGTCTTTCTAGGAATTTGTCTATTTCATCTAAGTTAACAAATTCATTGGCATAAAGTTGTTCATGATACTCTTTTATAAGCCTGTTAATTTCTGTAGTGTCTGTAGTCACGTTCCCTCTTTCGTTAACAAATTCATTGGCATAAAGTTGTTCATGATATTCTTTTATAAGCCTGTTAATTTCTGTAGTGTCTGTAGTCACATTCCCTCTTTCGTTCCCAAATTTGGAAAAATTTTTATCTCTCTTTGTTTCTTGACTGACGTCTAGCTAGCCTACTGTTTCAATTTTGTTGATCATATCAAAGAACGAACTTTTGATTTCATTGATTTTCTTCTATTGCTTTTTTCTATTTTCTAGTTCATGGCATTCTGCTCTGATTTTTATTATTTCCTTCCTAGTATTTTGTGCTTAATTTGCTTTCTATTTTCTAACTTCTCAAGATGAAGACTTACATTATTGATGTAAGGTATTTCCCCCTTTTTTTTTTTTTTTTTTTTTCTGAGACGGAGTCTCGCTCTATCGCCCAGGCTGGAGTGCAGTGGCGCAATCTCGGCTCACTGCAAGCTCCGCCTCCCGGGTTCACGCCATTCTCCTGCCTCAGCCTCTCCGAGTAGCTGGGACTACAGGTGCCCGCCACCACGCCCGGCTAATTTTTTGTATTTTTAGTAGAGACGGGGTTTCACTGTGGTCTCGATCTCCTGACCTCGTGATCCGCCCGCCTCGGCCTCCCAAAGTGCTGGGATTACAAGCGTGAGCCACCGCGCCCGGCAGGTATTTCCCCCTTTCTAATAGAAGTATATAAAGCTCAAATTTCTCTCTAAGCAACATTTTAGCTGTGACACATAGATTTTGATATACTGGTTCTCATTTACATTCAGTTTATGATATTTTTGAATTTCCCTTCTGATTTGTTATGTGAATCATGAGATATTGAGAAGTATGTTGTTTCATTTTGAAATATTTGGGGATTTCTAAGATTTCTGTCTGCTATTGAAAAGAATGTATATTCTGTTGTTTTTGGGTTGAGGTGTCTGTATTTGTCAGTTTGATCAAGTTGTTCAAGACTTGTGTTTCCTTATAGATTTTCTGTTATGATCTTTCAGTTACTGAGATAGGAGTATTAAGGTCTCTCTATATAATTATTAAATTGTCCATTTCTCCTTTCAATCTGTTTTATGTAATTTTTTTGGCCCTGGTGATCAGGTATATGCATATTTATAATTATTATATCTTCTGGTCATGTCAATACTTTTATCATTATGAAATGTCCCTCTTTGTCTCTAGCAATAGGTCTTTTCTTAAAGTCTGCTTTGTCCGATATTAGCATAGCCACTGTCATTCTCCTACAGTTACTCTATTCATGGAGTATAGTGAATATGTAAATTTAACATGTGAATATGTGAATTTATCATGTGTGAATTTAAGGTGTTTCTCTTGTAGATTGCATATAAATTGAATCTTGTTTGTTATTGTCTGATAATTTCTGCTTTTTGATTGGAGCATTGAGTTGATTAATATTTAATGTAATTACTGACATCATTGAATTATGCCTCCCATTTTGATATTTTTTCCCTGTAAGGCTCATGTCCTTTTTCTTGTTCCTCTATTCCTCTTTGGCTATTTCGTGTTAAACAAACATTTTTTAGTGTGCCATTTTAAATCCTGTGTTTATTTTGTAGTCATAGCTTTTGAAAACTTAAAAATGTGGTTGCTTTAGAGATTACAATATTCCATTTTAATTTGACAATCTTAGGTTAATACTGCTTTAATTTGAGAAGAGTACGGTAACTAATATAACTCAATTTTCTTGTTCCTTCTAGTGTTATTATTATATATGTTATATCAATGTCAGGTATAAACCAAAAAATATGGCATTGTAATTAATGCCCTAAACAACTTTATGTCTATAAAAAATTAGTATAAGAAAAGAAAAAAACATATATGATCTTCAATCTTTAATATTTACCAATTTACTTGCCATTTCAAATTCTCTTTATTTCTTTCTGGAGATTCCAGTTACTCTATTTCCTTTCATCTTGAATAACTTAAATTTTAGTATGTATTGTAGCAAAGTTCTGCTATAAAGGAATTTTCTCATTTTGTCTACCTGGAAGTTTCTTTAATTTCTTTTTGAACAATGATTTTACTCAATATAGGATTTCAGGTTGACTTTTTTTTCTTTCAGTGCTTTGAATATGGTATTCCACTGCCCACTGGGTTACATTGTTTCAGATGAAAGTCAGCTGCTTATCCTGTTATTCTTTTGTCCAGGATTAGTCATTTTCTTTTGCTGCTTTAGAGATCTTCTCTTTGTTTTTATCTTTTGGCAGTTTGACAATGATGTATCTCTATGTGGTTCTCTTTGTGTTTATTTTATCTGATGCTTGTTGAGCTTCTTGCATCTGTAAGTTAATGATTTTCAAGTTTTGAGAGACTTCAGCCATTATTTCTTCAGCGAATTTTCTGGACCTTTCCGTTGTCTTCTGCTGGAACTCCCACCACATATATGTTGAAATGCTTGATGTTATCTGGCAAGCCTTTGAGGATCTGTTCATTTTTCTCCCTTTATTTCTCTCTGTTCTTCAGATTTAACAGTTTCTGTTTATCTATCTTCAAGTTTCCTCTTCTTTCTTTTGCCATTTCAAGTTTGCAGTTGTTCCTAGCCGGTGATTTTTTTTTCTTTCAGTTATACTCTTGAACTCTAGAATTTCCATTTGGTTCTTTCACATAGTTTCTATTTCTCTGTGTGGACTACTTACTTGTTGACCAGTTGTTAGCATATTTTTCTTTTATCCTTTGAGCATCATTTTCTCTAACTCTTTTTTGTTTATTGTTTTAGTTTAATTATTTGAACATATCTATAACAGCTGTCTAAAGTCTTGCCTGCTAAGCCTAACATCTAGGGTCACTCAGAGTCAGTTTCTAAAAATTATTTCCTCCCAAATCCTCCAAGTATGGGTCATACTTTCCTGTTTCTTACATGTCTAGTAATTTACATTGTGGAAAACCTCTCCCACACAATGTGCAACTGCTGATGCCTTGGCCCATCTGTTTTTTCTATTCCTATTTTTTAACCTGGCTCTCTAGAGGTCACTCCTCTGTCTGTATAGTTTAATGGTCAACTAATGATGGCTCAAGCTTTGTTCAAACACCTTGAACCTATTAGACTTCCATCCTGTGCCAACTGAGTTATGTGAGGAACATATTCAAAGTTGCAGCCAGTTCTCACGTCTCCCTTTGTTGATCACATTTCCTAAGGGTCCTCTGGATCTCTCCTACACATGGGTAGCTTAGCCATCAGCCAGGGATGTGTGGAGAGCTTATCTCAGCCCTTTCGTGATGTTCAAAATTCCAAGATTGCCTTATTAAATTTCTGGCTGGTCAGTCACTCACCTTAAACCGAGAAACATGACCTAAGTCTAGAAAAGCTGCAAGTTTTTACAGTCTATTCCAAACCAAAGTTGCCACATTTAGCTGTGAATGTAATAGAAGTTTGTTCCTTCCCCATACCCCAAGGCAAGCCTGCCTTCTTTGGCAGCAAAGTCCCTTTCTAATTACAGCCCGCCTAAGCTGGTATGGCCATATTCTTGCCAATTGAACTGAGGAAGGGGAGCATAGGAACAGCCCAGTAAAGAGGCCACAGACTTCCATTATTCTTGCCCAAAAACTCTATCAGTTTTTGTGTGTTAGAATAAATTCTGCTTAATTTATTTTTTGGCTTTGGTAGGCTTCCACATGCCAAAACAAATTTTTTTTTTTTTACTTTAAAAATTTCTACTTCTTTAGTATGCTTTCTTTATACATATATATACATATACATACTGATATGTACTTTTAATAGTACATTTCTAACATATACATGTAAATTATTTATATTGAAGAACTATGTGCAGAAAAGTTTGAAGATTTTCCTTCTTTTTTTTTTTTTTAATTATACTTTATGTTTTAGGGTACATGTGCACAATGTGCAGGTTTGTTACATATGTATCCATGTGCCATGTTGATTTCCTGCACCCATTAACTCGTCATTTAGCATTAGGTATATCTCCTAATGCTGTCCCTCCCCCCTCCCCCCACCCAACAACAGTCCCCGGAGTGTGATGTTCCCCTTCCTGTGTCCATGAGTTCTCATTGTTTAATTCCCACCTATGAGTGAGAACATGCGGTGTTTGGTTTTTTGTCCTTGCGATAGTTTACTGAGAATGATATTTTCCAGTTTCATCCATGTCCCTACAAAGGAAACGAACTCATCATTTTTTATGGCTGCATAGTATTCCATGGTGTATATGTGCCACATTTTCTTAATCCAGTCTATTGTTGTTAGACATTTGGGTTGGTTCCAGCTCTTTGCTATTGTGAATAGTGCCGCAATAAACATACGTGTGCATGTGTCTTTATAGCAGCATGATTTATAGTCCTTTGGGTATATACCCAGTAATGGGATGGCTGGGTCAAATGGTATTTCTAGTTCTAGATCCCTGAGGAATCGCCACACTGACTTCCACAATGGTTGAACTAGTTTACAGTCCCACCAACAGTGTAAAAGTGTTCCTATTTCTCCACATCCTCTCCAGCACCTGTCAAAAGAAATTTTTTAAAAGATAATTTTGTCCATTTTATGCTTGTTTTCTCTAAGGAAGGATCACCTGACCTCTTCATTATTTCTATTTTTGAGACAAGGTCTTGCTCTGTCACCTGGGCTGGAATGCAGCAGCATGATCATAGTTCACTACAAGCTCAAACTCCTGGGCTCAAGTGATCCCCCACTTCAGCCTCTTGAGTAGCTTAGACTACAGCACACCCAAACCTGGCTATTTTTTTGTTATATTTTGTAGAGACAGGGTCTTGCTATGTTGCCCAGACTTGTCTTCAGCTCCTGGCTTCAAGCGATTCTCACTCTTTGACCTCCCAAAATATGGGTATTACAGGCATGAGCCACCATGCCTGGCCATTATTTTTATTTTTAAATTTTATAGGTACATAGTAAGTGTATATATTTATGTGGTACTTCAGATATCTTAATATACACCTGACCTCTTCATGTCGTCAGTACCAGAAGGTCAAATCTGCTTCTATAATAAATTTGCTAGAAAGTACTATTTAATAAATATGTGTCGAGCATGATTTGTTGAAAGGCAGACTCTGTGCTGAAAAGCCTTCAGAGCATAGTAAACTAAGTATCTCAAGAAGCCAGGTTATTCTAGGAACAAAAATAAATGTTTGTCGAGTGAATACATGATCTAAAGCCTCAGCCAACTTTTTCTTTGCTTTTATGAGAAATTGAGGAATAATGACCTAGAAACTCTTTTGAAGCTTTTTTTTTTTTTTTTTTTTTTTGATGGAGTCTGGCTCTGTCACCCAGGCTGGAGTGCAGTGGCATGATCTTGGCTCACTGCAACCTCCACCTCCCAGATTCAAGCAATTCTCCTGCCTCAGCCTCCCCAGTAGCTGGGACTACAGGCACCTGCTACCACGCCTGGCTAATTTTTTGTATTTTTAGTAGAGACTGGGTTTCACCGTGTTTCAATCTCCTGGCCTCGTGAACTGCCTGCCTCGGCCTCCCAAAGTGCTGGGATTACAGGCGTGAGCCACCGCACCTGGCCTGAAGCTTTGTTTTGATAATAAATGTATTGATTTATTTGAGCTATTATATTAGATTCTGCTAAGATAATAAAAATTCCGTACTCATCTACATCTGAAGAAGCCTTATGCAGAGGTTCAATATCACTTACTTTTCACTTACATAAAAAAAGCGGAGCAACTACCATGTAGGTAACCTTTCCCTGTAAAGGTTCTTACCCTCTTCTAGTTCAAACTTCTGCATGAGCTTGTTGGAAGTTTTGGTGAATTCACCAAATGTGTCAATAGGATGGTGCTGTGTTTAATTAATAAACGTTTCCATTTAGGGATTAAACAAATTCTAGCTGTGAAGGAAGCCATCTTCATAAAGCCAGGTATTTCTGAATTAGGTTGGTGGATTGGGTTTATTATCTGGCTAAAAGCTTCATTTAATCTGAAACTATACATCAGAGGTCTCAGATTGACAGCCTGGATCCAGCCCACAAACATGTTTTATTTGGCCTACACAGTGTTCTAACAAACTCTCTTGTTATCATTTAAAAATCAGAGATTTTGTGCAGCAATATAGATTTTCTAATTTGAAGATCTCACAATACAGCTTTGCTTCCCTGAGGCAACAGTTGGCCATCAGCCCTTTAGAAGGTCCTGGAGCTCTGCTCTCCAGCTCGCCTCAGTCCTGGCCTAGCCCCACCTGATTCGCTTTTTAATGACCGCCTGGCCCTGTAGACATTTGATTTCCTGATTTTTTGGGACTGTGAAGTTCTCTAAGGCCAGGTGGCTACCAGAGGGATAAATTGGTCATCAGTGGAGGATTAAGCTGCATGTATTTATCATAAAGGAACTTGGATCAAATATGAAGTATTTGAGCCAGTTTAGAGAATAATATTTTGCATCCAGAGTATATATCAGCGAAATCATTTAAAACTGAATTTGGAGAGATTTGGATAAAAAGTATTTAAGCCAGGTTAGAGAATAACTTTTTTCATCCACAGTATATATCAGTGAAATCATTTAAAACTGAATTTGTATAGATAGGAGGAATAAGTTCTAGTGTTCTATGCCAGTGTAGGATGACTATAGTTAACAATAATAGATTAAATAGTTTCCAATAGCTAGAAGAAGGATATTGAATGTTCCCAGCACAAAGAAATGATAAATGTTTGAGATAATAGATATGTTAATTACCCTGATCTGATCAATATACATTATATGTATCGAAACACCACTATGTACTCCATAAATATGTACAATCATTATGTCAATTAAAACAACTTAAAAATTTTTTTTAAAAATCAATAAAACGAAAATGGGGGTAGAGGAAGAATAGCATTGCTGTATCTAAAACAATTAAATGGAAATAATATAAATGCAATGTATTTATTCATTCATTGTTCATTGATTCACAAAATATTTATGGATCGAGTGTTTCTGGTTCACCATCATCTCTCTCTAGGACCTGAAGTTCCTTATGTATAATAACCATAATATAGTAATTGTTCTATACCTAATAAACTAACTCTTCCATATACATTCTGTGGATAAATGAATGAATGAATTGCATCCATATTATTTCATTGCTCTAGAAAATGAGATAACTTGTCAGCGCGGTGGCTCACACTTGTAATCCCAGCACTTTGGGAGGCCGAGGCAGGTGGATCATGAGGTCAGGAGATCGAGACCATCCTGGCTAACACGGTGAAACCCCATCTCTACTAAAAATACAAAAAAAAAAAAAAAAAAAAAAAAAATAGCCGGGCGTGGTGGCAGGCGCCTGTAGTCCCAGCTACTCAGGAGGCTGAGGCAGGAGAATGGTGTGAACCCGGGAGGTGGAGTTTGCAGTGATCCGAGATCGTGCCAGTGCACTCCAGCCTGGGCGACAGGGCGAGACTCCGTCTCAAAAAAAAAAAAAAAAAAGAAAATGAGACAACTTACTTCCTCAATTTTCCCCCTCCCAGCAACCCTCAAATTTCTATTTTAATTGATTTAAAATTAGTATCTGGTGTATTAGTAAAATTTTTCACACTTTGTTAATGAAAAAAAAGAATTTTAAAAAACCAACCTGAAATATTAGACATTTTACGTGTAATTGGATCTGAACAGCCTAGTTCTCATAAAGCAGAAAAAAACCCAAACTTGTGGAAGCAAGCAGCTTATTATCATGAAGAAGACTTCAGCCTTCCAGTTTCTGGATGAAACTAGGGGCGGTAATATTAGAAACCTGAGTGGACTCTTTGCCTCAGAAACATGTTTATCTCTTAGTAATTGGGACTAGAGAGCATGCAAAATATGCATCAACATAAAATCAACTAACACAGTTTCCAGGGTCACAAGCCCAAATAACTGTAAGATCTGTAAATATCAAGGAAAACGTAGATTTAAAATTTCAGATCAGATTCAGTCCTCCACTCACAGCTTATACTCATTGTGGTCAGAAGCTGGAAGTAAGTCTATGCTCTAATTAACTCTGCTCTGGGAGGCGAGGCTCTCACGAGAGAGAGGAGAGAGAGGGGGGTGGGGAGTGGAGAGGATTGGGAGCGCTTCAGAGAAAAGATCTGAGAGAAAAGCCTGGGACTCTGCCACCCAGCTCCCTGGCCCCTGGGAGGAGCCATGGCAGATATTTGGGATGAGGCAGCATGCTGGTCTCTCAGCAGCATCCTTATCGAGTCAGCTGTGGTAAGTGATATTCTTGATACTTGATGTTTTGCCAGAAGTTAGAATATTGCTTTTCTCTTGAATCTATACATGCTGCTTAGAAGCCACTGGGTTTCTTGGCATGTCTATTTAGAATTACAGATACCCCAGTAAAAATTTTCAAACAGCATGTAACATGTATTATCAATCCAGGCACGTGTAGATATTTGGACTCACGGAGACAGAGGAATGTCATGGAAAAAGCATTGCATCAGGAATCAGGAGGCCTGGGGCCTAATTGTATCTTTGACTCTAATGTGATTTTAGCAAGGGGGCTTAACTGCACGGAGGCACTATCTTCTCTTCATGGCAGACCACCCCCAGTCATTGCTGCTATTTCCATAAATCCCAAAGGAAAATAATGCTCAGTCTGTTCCAGAGCTACAAGACTTACAATCTCCCGGTCAGGATTTTTAGGCTCTAATCCATATAAGAGATCCTGGTCTTTTAGCAGAAATAGAAATGTCCTCAAGTGGGGCACGCTGTTAGAGAATTTTTAAAAATACATTGGAAAGTCATTGGTAATTTGTAGTAAGAAAAAAGACTTGTTTTATAAATCAAAACGCCAGAGTCCAAAACGAGCACGAATTCCAATTGCTGACTATGAATATCTGAATACAGCACTACTTTTTAATTGCTTCAGTTGCTACAGAGAGAAATAAAACCGTGAGACTGTGAAGTGTATAAAGGATTCTACCACTCTCCCGGGGCTCGGAGACCCACGATTGGAGAAAGTAAGTGAGTGCCTTTCTGACCATTGAATTCCTCACTCTCATTGCAAGTTAGAAAGCTCTAAGGACTTTAATGAAACCAGTCTTTGCACGTCCTGAAAGAGTACTGAAACAGCTGGAGAGACAGCGCCACCTCGTGTCCACCTAAAAAAACTCCCTGGCAATCATCTTTGCGGAAATTGGCCCCAGTAACTTCCATGAAATAGGGCAAAGAAAATAAATCCATCAAAGCTGACTGGATAACAGAGAGAAATGCCAGCTGAAAGCATTTTTGACTGTTGATGACTTCAAAAGCCAGGAAACTTAATCCTAGCCTATGTTTCTTTCTCCGTGCCCAAAAGGCAGCCAAGCTCGTCACTAAACCAGGGGAGGTGAAGCAGGTCACTAAGTTTATAATGTAGTTGGTTACTGGCTTTCATTTTTTCTCTGCATCCTGGCAGCAGGATACAGGCAGCTTGTTATAACTTAGAGGGGGCTCCTGGAAAGCCTGCTTGCTGGGTGTATTTCTGTAGGCGTGGGCTCACTGGGAATATTATTACCTCATGGAGTCACGAGTTTAATAGCATTTCTTCCACTTCATTCAGCACAGCACCAAGTTACAGTGACTATGGCTGCAGCACATTGCAGATGCACATTGTTCCCTGCAGCATCATGTCTTCACGGTCCCATGTGGGTCCCAAGCGCGCTGCCTGCTCTTGCACACATGCGCCATTCTCACACCTGCAGGCTCTCTGGCGGGGTCTTCTCCACCTCCTGCATCCCTAGCTGGTTTGCACCTCTCTCTACCCCTTTTCTCTCCCCTATTCTCCTACCTCCCTCTTCCCGCCGCCTTTCCTTCTACTCTGTCATAATGACTATCATTTGCGGCACCTACCATCGCTTTGCACATCATTTGCCACTTGAGATATTTCTGCGTCTGTCTCGCAGCTTAGGAGACTGTGGCTCCTGGAGTTGAACACGATCAGGGGAGAGGAGTGCTCTGCTCTCCTCATGCCGCTTGCAGTCTCCTGAAGTCCCTGCCACCGAGGGAGCTTCACTAGCAGTTACACTCCTGACCACCCGATGCCCCTCTGGCTCCTCTTAGAAGAGGAGAGGAGTGATTTCATCACGTGGTGAGTTCCTAGGGAGAACGGGGTTTGTGCAGTGCAGTCCCCAATGCCCTGCCCCCTACAGGAGTGAGGCCACCTGCAGAGAGCCTGCATCTGGTGCACCTGTTCCTTCTCTCCATCTGTACATTTCACAGGGCCACTCCCTCCCTGTGCTGCAGAGGAATGGGTAGGGGAGGCTGTCCAATCTGGAGGCTCAGGGGTGGGGAAGCCCACCCCACAGATAGAAACAGTGACCTCCACCATCAACCCTGTCAGTAATGAAGGTATTTTCATCTCCCACCTCTCTTGCCGCAGACCTTTGGTGTGTTCTTTACTGGGACACCTTGAACTCTTAACACTTAGGAAAGCATTTTTTTTTCTAATCCAGAGCAGAAAGTTTGGAAGTTTAAATTCTAGCTTCAGATGATTCAAACCCAAATGAGGGTTTTTTTTTTTTTCTTTTTTAGTTCAGAACAAATTTGCTGTGATGTAAAGAATGTTCTGGATTGGCGATCAGAAGGTACTGGCTCTACATAGGGCTTGGGGCTTTCCAGCTTTGCAACTTTGAGTGAGAACCTGCTCTAGGCTTCAGTTCCCCCATCACGGCTTCTGTGATTCCAGGATCAAGAGTTGGCCATTTAAAGGTACCAAGAAGAGATGATGCTCACTTTTTAAGTCCTTCATCCACTTGAAATGAGCTACTGCTTGTTTAACTTTTCCCTTTTTGGAAAAGTTAATGCTTTTTCCAGAGACAGCAAATTCATGGAGCATTTGTCTAGGACTCCCCTCCAATCCCTTCCCCTACCCCCAGCCTCTATCACAGTTAAGAGCAAGCCTCAGGCCTTCTTTATTTGTTGTTATTCACCCCGAGCATGGAGCTGCCAGGATGTTAGATTTTTGTTTTTTTGAGCCCCAAATTGGGACACTTGGATTAACAAGTTATTTTCTATTTGATTTGTAAATTTGTCCCAAAGTTACCCGCTTTGAATCACATCAAGGTATGCATTTACTACTTTGGCTTTATTGAGAAGAATGACATAATGTGGATTGTGGAGAAACTGTGGAGCTTAAAGTCACCTAGAGGAAAGTAGAACAGGCAGCATGTCCACGGCCTCTGTTTTGCAAAGACATGCAAGAATAGGAGGTGAGAAAGGGATGCAGTTTGTCCCCTCCCAATTGCAGCCTCACTCTTCACCTCAACCTCACTCTAGTTTTAAGAGATTTTAGTACCATTTTGGGTTATCATTTCCCTTGAAATAATTACTTGCTTCCTAAGACCTTGATACACTGAATACTACCCATACCAGATACAATCTACATTCTGAGTGGCCACCACCATATTTTCATCCCAAGCTCAAGTCCACCTCTCTTGCCACAGAAAAGAATGGGCTCTGTCCTGGACTTACAGGCAAGGGAAGAATTGGAGTGGAATGTGATTCATGGGATGCATGTTGGTTTTGAAGCCATTCTAGAAAATTGACAGATATTGTCTCCTTTGTTTCCCCTTCTTTTTTCTTTGGTGAATTCATTTCTCCTCTCTGGTTAATGCCATCTATATGCTATTAATTCCAAAACTGGTATCTCCATCCTGGACATCCTCTCATCAGGAGGAGGAAACCTTTGGATGCCCAACAGGAATCGCAAAGTTAGTAAGCCCCAAACTAAGCTCCAGATATTTCCCTCCCAGGTCTGCTCTTTCCTAGCCTTCTTCGTCTTTCATCTCAAAAAGTGGCTTCTTTCTGGCAGCTTGGGTCAAACCTTGGAGCCATCTTTGACTGCTTTCTCTCACGTCCCACGTCTGATCTGTCAAATCCGGTCATCTGCACCTTCCAATTATACCCAGGTTTTGATCATTTTCTTTACTTTCCCTGCTGCTACCTTGGTCTCAGCTGTCCATATCTCTTGCTTGGACATCTACAGTAGCTGCTAGCCAGTCTCCCTTGCTCCCTCCAATCCCTCTCAGCCCAGCAGCTTACATGATCCTGTTAAAACACATCAGATCATAGCACTCTGCTGAAAACCCTTCTGATGGCTGTCTATGTCATTCAGAGTAAAATCTGCAACATTGTACCCTTAGCTGCCTCTATTTCCCCTCTGCTCTCATCTCCTCGTTCTGTTTCTGCCGCATTGATCTCTCTGCTTTTCTTTATGCTAGGCATGCTCTCGCCCCGCATCTGTGCACTGACTGGGTCCTCTGCATGGATGCTCTTTCCCTGGAGTCCATGTGGCTCACCGCCCCCCTCCTGTAGCTCTTTGCTCCAATGCATGGCCCTCCTCTGGCTGTTCTTCTAGAATCGCACCTCCGGCCACCAATTGTTTCCTTGCCACTATCTCTGCTTTATGCCCTTTGCATTTATTACTGTTTAATATACTCTGTATGCTACTTACTTATACTGTTTTCTCCAGAAGAAGGCAAGCTCTGTTAGGATGGGGTTATTCCCAGCTATGTTCCCAGCAAGTAGATCCAGGTGCTCAGTGAATATTTGTTGAATAATTGAATGAAGATGAGGGACAAATTGCAGACGAGGAGGAGAAAAGGGATGATGTAAGTGTTTCCCCTCATGTGGGCATCTGGAGATTGAACAGGCAGTCACTAATTTCAGCAATGGCAGGCGGGCTTGTAATGGGGTTGGGGAGGAGGAAGGAGACTCACTGGAGTGTCCTGCTCCGGTGGGAGTTAACGCAAAACAGGACCATGTTCAGAAATCAGAAACGATATTACTAGAGATTTATTTTCTGCTTAGAGTTATTATTTAACTTCATTTGATTGAACAGACATTTATTGAGTAACTGCCTTGCCAGAGTGCTGGAGGCTGAGGGTACAACGGTCTCTGTTCTCATGTAGAGTAAGACTGAGGTGATAAATTCACATATAAATAGACCCTTCAGTATGGAGCAGTGTGTGCAGTGCCGAAGCACTCCATCCAGGGTCTACACTTCCTCCTCGTCTCTTCAGTCACTTTCTCCTTTGAATGTTTACCAGCTTGTGGAGGAGAGTATATCTGAACTGGCAGGGATGGAAGGGAGAAACTATGCATTTACTCAAGAAGCACCTCATGGATGAGAGCCCTCAGGAAAGGTAATCGAGGACAATCATTGCCAAATAATACTTTGATGGCCTGACCCCCTCTATTAAGAACTTACTGTTTACTTTGAATACATTTTAGAAATTTTCAGTGCCTAGAAACTTCTCTCTGCAAAGGGAAATTAATAAATGCTTCCTTCCATGACAGGAGTAGTTTAGGGTGTGACTGGGTAAGCCTGTCTTCACCTTGATTCCGTGAGTAACCTGCAGCTCACCCCTGCTTTGTCACAGCATCATTTTGGGGTGTGGTTAGTCATTTGTCTATTCTGTCCTCTCTGGGAGACTGAATTCCTTCTTTAGTGGTTGGCTGGGCACACTGTGGACAGGGAAACTTCCTGAGCAAAACCAGAAGTATTTCTGTGACTTGGTGTTTGAAACAAAGACAGTGCTTTGTTGAGAATGAAACATCCTCATTGGGATTGAGTCTGCTTTTCTCAAGGATTACTGTGAGCTCAAATGCTTAACCATCCTTCCTCCAGGTGCCAAAGATAATTTTTCCAGGAAGACTTTCCTGGCATTTCTTCCCCACCCCCCACAGTCTGGATCAAATGCCTCCTTCATGTGCCTCTAGCACCCCAAATTTCCTTTATTCCAGCCCATCTAGAGTCAGACCAAACTTTCAGATGGAGCACAGTCCTCAGTACAGATAGAAGTCTGCCCAAGGCTTCTGACATCAGCCGTAAGTTTGGGGGTCTTTGGGGGTACCCCCACTTTAGACCAGCTGGCTACAAATTTAGGGGTCTCCACCCCTCAAGGCCCCCCCAGGCTTGATGATTCACTAGAGAGACTCACAGAAATCCCTGAAAACGCTGTATTTAACCAGGAAGAAGTCTGGGAGGTTTCCAAACTCGAAGCTTCCAGTGTCCTCAGGGATGTGTTACCTTCCCAGCAGTGAGTGACAATGCACAGAGAGTATTGCCGAGCAGGGAAGATCTCCCAAGCTCAGCTTCCAGAGTGTTAACTGAGGCTTCATTACCTACGCTGATTGATTCGATCATTGGCAGGCAGCTGAACTTGGTCTCCAGGCCTCATCCTCTCCCTGAAGGTCAGGCTGATATCTTAAGACTCATGCACCAACCTTCTAATCATACTATTGGTCTTTTTGGCATGGCCAGCTCCAGTCCTGAGTCATCTTGTTAGCGTCAGCTGCAGGTGTGGTCTGATGGGTGCATCATGAGTAACAAACATTCCAATCACTCAGGAATCCCAAGGGTTTAGAGGTTAGCTCCCAGGATCTGGGGACACAGGCCAGCCAGAGTCTTTATTACACACAGTCCCTCCCACACTGTATTAGCTGCGTTTTTGTCTGTCTCTCTAATTAACCTCTTGAGGGCAGGGAATATGCTACCTTGTTCATCACTGTCTTTGTATTTAATGCAATGTAGATACAAAAAAAATGCCATATGAATGTGAAATAAAAGCAATTATTGGACAGATTTTATTCTGGCATTTATTTTAAACCATTAACATTAGGGAATTGCTCAAATCCTAAGGCAAGTATAGTTAAGGGAATTGTCCTGGTCTGGGTTTTCTTTGTGTTTTATTTGGTTCCCTTTAGCCTACTGATTTTCTCCTAGATCTCGAGGTGGTCCACTCCTCACACTGATCCAAGCCACTTCCAGTCAAAATAACTAACTGTTTTCTTATACTGATATCAATATGCAGACAGACAGTGTGGAGATTAACAAAGCCTCCATCAACTGTATTTACGTAGCTCTAGTACTTAGCTACTGAACAGATCCTTGCAAATGCTGGAACAATCAGTTTCCTTTCTTAAATGCTCACTCTGCAAGAAACTATCTGCTTTATTTGTTTTAATTCTTTTTGCTGCTATGGTGTAGCTAAAGTAATGCTGACATGTGGCAGGGAGGTTTCAACTGCTGTAACTTCCCTTGAAATGAAAGCTACTTCCAGGCTTCATTATAGTCACTTTTTTAAGGCAAAAGGTTTTCCCCATCTTTAAGAGTGAAAGTACCTTTGTTCTGTTATTACCTTTTATGCCGCAATGTTAAATGTCTCCCTGGCTACCCAAAACACTCCTTCCCACTGGCTTTGGTAGTCTATGATTCTAGCTTTAACCATTTCGTGCCAATGACTGTGTAGAGTATACACTGAGGATAATGGCAGAAAATGGGGGCAAAGAGGGATAGAAAAGCATCCCTCTGGCCAGGTGTGGTGGCTGACGCCTGTAATCCCAGCACTTTGGGAGGCGAGGCAGGTGGATCACAATGTCAGGAGATTGAGACCGTCCTGGCTAACATGGTGAAACCCCATCTCTACTAAAAATACAAAAAGTTAGCCAGGCGTGGTGGCATGAGCCTGTAATACCAGCTACTCAGGAGGCTGAGGCAGGAGAATTGCTTGAACCCAGGAGGCGGAGGTTGCAGTGAGCCGAGATCACGCCATTGCACTCCAGCCTGGGTGACACAGGGAGACTCTGTTTCAAAAATAAAATAAAATAAAAAAATAGAAAACCATCCCTCTGAGGGGCACTAGTAGGGAAGGAAGAACAGCTGCCAGCCATGAATATGAGGTGACTCTCCTGCTCCAGCAGGGGCTAGTGGCATGTTCCCTGATAAGGGTTCCATGATGCCAACTGGGAAGTGGCATTTGCTTGCCAGCTGCAGAGCATGCATTCTTCCTGGACTTTGGCTTGCCCCTGAGTCTAGGAGACATTTGAGGAATGGGTGGTGGGAAGAGGCAGGTGCTTTGTTGGGATAAAAGGAAAGCATTTAACCATTGTTGGCCCCATCTCAGGCTCCAGTGCAAAGCAGCATCCTCATGAAGAGTTAAGACAGCTTAAGAACAGCTGAAGTACTCCATATTCTTTCCAGAAATTTTAGAAAATAAAGATAAGCAAAAGATGTTCTTATCCTTATATAACACTATAAAATATATGAAAAGGACCCGGGCTCTATCCAAGGTCATCAAATGTTCAAAGTCCAACTCTTGGAGAACCCGTGATGTGAGGGACCACGCTGATCCTTTTCTTCTTTTCACTTCTCTTTCTCTTCCTGTCCCCTTTGATACAGAACAATGCGAATATTGAGACAATGGGTCAGGCTACATGGCTTTTACAGGGCACGCGCTGCTGGCTTGTGGTGTGCCACCTGAAGGGATGACAATTCTGTGACAGGCAGGGCTGAGGGGAGCCCAGGTCCCGGGCCAGATCCAACCCCTGGTGGAAATGCACACTTGCTATTGTGTGTGTGTGTGTGGAGTAACAGTGACATCCTGTGGCCAGTCTGGTTGATCTAAGTGGCTCCTTTATAGATAAAGAAGACCGTTTTGTCTGCACTGAAAGGTGTGCATGCACTTTAGACAATGCACAAAAGAAAGAGGCAGTGCAGAATCGCCACCGCGAGCCTTCCAGCAGTTCGTTTTCAGCAGCTGTCTCTGACTTAGGTGGGGGAGATTCTTGGGACTGAGATGATGTCTGTTTCTATGCTTGATCTATTTAAATGTTACCATCTGAGTGTGGAGTGAGCCATAATAGTAACTGGGAGAACAGTGTGAGAAAATAGTGATAGGGAAGAGAAGCGCTTCTCTTTGTAAGACATCCCTGTGGATTAGTGCAGAATATAATCTGTTACTTTAAAATGCCTAAGTTCCTTGACATTTAGCATTTTATTTTTACAGTTTTTGGATGAAATAACTTCATTTTGACCTTATTTAAAGCAGAGGAGGGAGGGGTTGGAGAAGAAAACAACTCTGGTCTGAAGTTGTTCTACATGCTTACATAACCTGCAAACTATGTGCTTGGCTGGGCTTCTCAGGGGCTGGGGAGTTTTGTGATTCCAAATCTCTAATGTGTAACCTCCCATAGTGTTAAATGGAGGTGAGGTGGAACCCCACTGTCACCTGGCTTGGCCATGATGAATGAACCCTGTCAGGCCCGTTGTCCATGGGAACGTCCAGCACCACACCCTGAATCTTCTTGTTTCTATCAAAAAGGTGCTATTGCCCCCAAACATGCCTCAACCTGGCTCTTTCCTGGGTGTTCCCAGGGCTGCTGCTTATGGAATAAAGGCAAAGGCAGCTTGGAAGTAAAGAATTCATGCTAGGGAGTTACACAGACCTGGGTTCTAATTCCACCTCACCACTTGCTAGCTCCAAGACCTTGGGCAAATGCATTAACTGCTTGGAGTTCCACTTTCATCAACTGCAGGACGGGGTCCGTAATAAGTGTTTTTTTTCTTGGGATGTTGTAATGCATTTTAAATATATGCAACAATGCAGGGTCACCAGTGCACCTTGCCTGGGGCCCAGTTGGAACTCAAATAGGTGAGCTTCTGCTGCTGCTACTGTTGTAGACAGGCTGGTGTCCAGGGCTGAAGGCTAGTTGGGAGGAAAGTTCTCTGTCCCCTCTTCACTGAGAATCAGCAATAAGATCTCTAGTTGTCTGTTGAAGCAGGTTTGGGTTGAGGGCATAAAAGGCAGAAGTACATGTGTGTTGTGTGTGAGCTGTGTGTGTGTTGTATGTGTTTTTGTGTGTTGTATATGTGTAGTATGTGTGTGTTTTGTGTGTCTTATGTGTTTTTTGCGTTGTATGTATTTTTTGTGTGTTGTGTGTATGTGTGTGTTGTGTGTGCTTTTTGTGTTGTGTGTGTTTGTGTGCGTGTCTTTTGCGTGTTTGTGTGTGCTATGTGTGTATCGTATGTGTTTTTTTGTGTTTGTTGTGTGTAGTATGTGTGTGTTTTGTGTGTTGTTTGTATGTTTTTTGTGTTGTGGGTATGTGTGTGTTTTTGTGTTGTATGTTTCTTGTATGTTTGGGCTACGTGTGTGTTGTATGTGTGTTTTTTGTGTGCTGTATGTGTTTTTTTGTGTTGTGTGTTGTATGTATGTTTGTGTGTGTTGTATGTGCTTGTGTGTATGTTGTGTGTGTTTGTGCGTATTGTATGTGTGTTTGTGTGTGTTGTATGTGTTTGTGTGTGTTGTGTGTGTGGTTTTTTGTGTTGTGTGTGTTGTATGTGTGTTTGTGTGTTGTATGTGTGTGTTGTATATGTGTGTTTGTGTGTGTTGTGTGTTGTATGTGTGGTTTTTGTGTTGTGTGTGTTGTATGTGTGTGTGTTGTATATGTGTTTTTGTGTGTGTTGAGTGTGTTGTATGTGTGTGTTTGTGTGTGTTGTGTGTTTTTTGTGTTGTGTGTGTTTGTGTGTTGTATGTGTGTTTGTGTGTGTTGTGTTTTTTGTGTTGTGTGTGTTTGTGTGTTGTATGTGTGTTTGTGTGTGTGTTGTGTGTGTTGTATGTGTGCTTGTGTGCGTGTTGTATGTGTGTTTGTGTGTGTTGTGTGTGTTTGTGTGTGTTGTGTGTGTTTGTGTGTGTGTTGTGTGTGTGGTTTTTTGTGTTGTGTGTGTTGTATGTGTGTTTGTGTGTATGTTGTATGTGTGTTTGTGTGTGTGTGTGTTGCATGTATGCTGTGTGTGTTTACTGGCCCATTCTTGCTGAAGCTCAGCATGAGCATGTTGCCACAGGAGGGTCAGATGTAAGGGCTGCCCGGAGGTGATCTATAACACTTCCGATAGGAAAAGAAGAAATAAAACAGGGAAGGAATAGGAGTGAGGTAGCCAGGAAAACGCCAATAAAGGAAGGAAATGTAGGGGATTAGTGGAAATAAGGCTTTGAGCATTGAGAATTCTCCCAGGCCATTTTAAAGTCCTCCAAAATCATGATAACTTAATTCCTGTGCCAATAAGCGTTTCACACACTTTTTGTCTAATGGCAGAAAAAAGGACAAGGCGAAAGATTCCTTCCACAGGTCACGAATTTTGCGTTTTGAGTTCTTGAGTGACTTAAGTGAGAGTATTAAAGGGATGGCTTGTAGCTGACCAACTCTCCTTCTAGTTGATCAGCCAACTGTGTGGAAGAAATTGATGATTTCTCAGTCCCCCTTAAGAGCACACAGCCTGTTTCCTAAGCTTCTCCCCCGCTCTTGTCCTCCTCCCCCTCTGTCTTTCTTAGCGGCTCCCAAATTTTGGGATGACTCTTGGCCTACACAGATGGCGTTTACTGACTTTGTCTCAAAACCTTTCTTGCCTTCCAATTCTGTCATAAGTTTCTTTATGCCTTATGGCAGCCGCCCTGTTTTACAAGTTTCTACTTGTGCTTGTGGCAGATGGATTTCCCACACCCTGGCTGGAAAAGACAATGAATATGTTTGAGGATAGGTTCTTTTAGGTGTCAATAATAATAATGGGAAAATGTCATAGTACCTATTGGAGACAGACTATGAAATTACTATACTTGGGATCCCCAGGGAAAAGAAAAAACAAGAATTGAAATCCTCAGAAGGTATTTGAGAGGCATCTTGGCTTGAAGACTTGACTGCTGTGACTTGGGAAAGCAGAGAAATAAAGCAAACCAAGTTTTTTACTTGCTTGGCTGGAGGTTTGTTTATCCTGATCATGTGAAGCCTGAGGCAGCAATTCCAATGATTTTAGCTGCCCCTCGATGCTTCTCTGCATTTGGGCAGGGGAACTATTAGAATGGGCCAGTTAGCTCCTATGATGGGTGCAGGACACAGATTTCTCTTGGGAAACCAAAGCTTGAGGTTCCTGATAATATGAATAACAAAGCTAATTACACTTCAAATTATGTATGAAAACACATTGAACTCAGTTTTATACACTAATATTTACACCTTTAAGTATACGGCCCAGAAGAACAGAGCAGTTCCAGGAAGTGCTTTGTGTAATCAGTTAATGCCCATATGGAAAGCTCCAGGGCAGCCCAGGGATGATGCGGGCACATTCCACTTGGCGCCTTTCCTCTGTATCCTGCCTCTCGCTCTCTTCTTTCCCTGCTATTCCCACACTACTACTTCCCAGTTTAATAAAAAGAGAGGGGGCTGAAGAGGTGCTGATGGGCAGATGGCTCTTATGACGTTCCATCCCCTCCTTCTTGTGTCTTTGGCTCTGCAAAGATGGAGCCGACATTAAAGGGGATCAAAGTATTCCCCTCTCCTGCTGGGCCCAAGTGAGTTGTGTTCTGACTTGTCTCCTGAGTGTCAGCCGGGATGCTTTTGGTTCCAAGGGACAGAAACCCCCATTCCCACTGGGTTAAACAATAAAACACAATTTTTGGCTCCTGTATTTGAATAGTCTGTAAGTAGGGTGTCTTCAGGTGTTTCCAATGGTCCAGTAGCATAAACAAGGACCCAGTCTCTTTCTCTCTGTTCCACCTTTTACATTATCAGCTTAATCTTAGCACCGGATCCCCTCATAGTCACAGAATAGCTGCCTATGCCATTGGTATGGCAATGTAACTTATTATCCATGAAGAGACAGAGAGAGAGAAAACACAAATGAGCTTTTTTTTTTTTTTTTTTCGGAAGGGGGTGGGGGGCGGGAAGCTATGTCTCAAGACCATGAAAATAAACCCCAGGCATTTTTTTGTTGAATTAGCTTAAGTTCTATATCTCAACTAATTGCTAAATTGGATGTCTAGGGAGTGTCGTGTGCTAATTGACTTATGCCAACAAGACCTAGCCCTGGAGCTAGAGGAGAAAGCAGGTGGGTAGAGAAGGAGAGGTGGCTCAAATAACACGCGGCTACTTGATGTGGAAGAGATGCCCATTACCTGTTCTTATTCTTTCTAAATAAACTCTACTTCATCTTCATGATCCAGTGTGATAACCCATTGGTCTGTCATGTACATAATACTAGGATTGGCAGGTATTGGTTTTATGAAATCAGCAACCTGTATTGTTGGTTATTTGTATTGTATCCACAGAGGATCCACAGCTGTCTCCATTCAGGGAGGTTGTGTGCCTGGACATCTTTGGTACTGTCTATGCGTAGGCTCTCAGTAACTTAGCGAAGGATCAAAGATAGTGCTTTTCTTGTTCACCTAACTGTGGTAACGTTTTTCTGTAACAGAACTGACATCCTAAGAGTGAAGCTTATTGGAATCTGGTAGGATGATAAAGGTATATATGCCATATGTTGGAAGTTTGAGTTAGAGAAATTTATTCTGTTCTGGAGAATCTGCTTGAGATATGGACCATCGGCAGAGCAAAGCTGCCTCTTTAGACATTGTGCTTCTCTGGGTTGAATTGGATATTTTATCAGTTTCTTTCTCTCCTTCCCCTTCCAGTACTTTATTTTGTACCAGAAAAGAGAAGGAAATCAATCCACTATCACATTTGCGTTTAAATAGGTTTGGTTGTGAAACTTACAAGTGCACCAGGGACTGCATCTACTTCCTGCTGGAAAGCACAGAGGATGAGAATTCTAAGACCAAAGCAAAACTAAAATACAGATTATCATTATTAAGTGCTTACACCGGTTTACTAACGAAGCAAGTGAGAAGTGTCAGTTTAAATTCCCACTATTGTGGCAGTGGTGGTAATGGTTTGTCAAATGCTAATGATGTTAACTGCTTGGTTTTCTGATGGAGAGGTGAACGCCAGCTCTTACCTGCTGCTTTAAGATATTCTAGCATTCTCTAGCAGTGAAAGAGTTTGAAATGGCTATCACTGAATTATGATAATCATTTTTAATTTTCTCCACTAATGAAAATTGAAACGAGAAGCAAGACCTGAGCATGCGCTTTTCCACCTGGAGAGCAAGAAGAGACCTTGGGGAGAGTAGTGGTCACCACAGCTGTAGGTTCAAGTCCTCTTCATGGCAGCTTCTAGGAGCTCCGGGCTTATGATCTAGTGCAGAGCAGGTAATTGGGATTCCTGGAGGCCTGAGGGATGCTAGACTTGCTCACATGTTACAAGTGAAGACTAACTCATTCGCTCCTTCTCCTTAAAGGAGCAGGTTAACTTGGGCCTGGGTCTCTTAGTTCTTAATGTACTGATTTGTTCTTCAAATGCTTGGATTCCTCACTCAAGAGACTTAACACTTACAAAATTTCTCTTGCCACACAACCTCTTTTTGTTTTACACATTCCTTCTGTAGCTATATTAATATATTGACTCACTTGTGCTAACCTGATGCAAGTCTGTTTCCTTAAGGTGAGTTTGCCTATCTCTGCTCTTATATGTGCCCGATCGTTTTTACAGTCGAAGTATCAGAAGGCAGTCTTCTAAGATCTTTTTAGGGTGCACCTTATTTTTGACTTTCCTATCTGTCCTTGACCACTGCACTTTTCCTTTCTGGTTTCCATTGTATCCCTTCTTCTTGGCTCCCCTTGAAATCTTCTCGATCAGCTTCACCTCCACAACTCATTTATTGAGTCAATCAACTGAATGCCTCTCCTTCAGGTGTCTGCTCCAAGCCTTCTCTGTGTCAGATAGGGCTGATGTCATTTGGGAAATTCCTCCTGTAACAAGCTGTCCCTGGAGAACCCTGGCAGATTAGGGAGAAGCCGAGGCCGCCAGTCTCCTGCAGGTATTTCCTGCTTTTTCCTGCATGGCTTGGCATTATTTTCCCCTGTACTCTCACCCCCTACAGTAGTCTCTTTCCCCGACCCTGGTCATCCTCCATGTTTACCTCTGTTTTGCAGGTTTGCTTCTCAAAGGTCAGCATTATGTGTGCCTTTGAGAAAACCACAAAACTTTCCCCTCAGAAGGCTCTCTCTGGGCACCAGCCTGACCATGCTGGTGGTGTTAGGGATGAACGGTACCAGAATATGCCATCTTAAAATGTGCCACTTTGGTATAAGGATTATTTTGAGTTAAAGACAATTGAGAACCTGCAGACCCAGGAAAAGTTCTTTGCCTCCTCCTGTCTAAAAATAAAGATTTTCCCCCACCCCTTTTTTAAAGGAAATTTATATTTATAAAGAAAATTTCCATGAGTAACAATGTCTCTGTATGGGGAAGAATGCTACTCCCAAGACCTCTCTCATCACCTGGGAGATTCTCATCTGCATGACAAGATGACCCTTACTTACCATTCATTTCCTCCTCTCCCCTTCCCAAAACTTGTTTCCCTGCCCAGAAGCCCCAAATCCCTTTTCTTTGTTCAGCTTATGATGATATGTCAGCTTCAAACATCTATAAGCTTCAATCAACTGGCCGTCTCCTCGAGTCTTATTTCTTTGTGAAATTCCCACACTTGCTTGCTCATGTACATAATTAAACTGTTTTTCCTCTTGTTAATGTCTTTTATCAGTTTGATTCTTGGAGCCAAGCCATTGAAACTAGGAGACTGGAAGGAAAAAGATTTTTCCTCCCCTACAGTGGCCATGGCAATTCATTCTGAGCTGGCATCCTTGAAGATGTCAATCTTATATGTATATTCTAAATATTTTGTTTCTAGCTATCTTTCAAAAACTTTATTTCATGTGTATGTGACTGGGACTCCCGTCCTTGAAACTGACCTAGATTTGCATTAAGACGTCAAGTGTTACTGTCATCTCAAGCCTCCTTCCATGTTACCTCTACCTCAAAAGGGGGTCATATTGAGCATCCCATTGCAGGAGCTCAAGCTTCCATAAATATTCCATCCTAGATACCACAGCCCTTAAAGGCCAGTAGCTCCCTCTCAGCCTATCAGCCACTTTCTTTTTCATTGTCAAAAAGGTAGCAACAAGACTAATTGCATTTTCCAGGCTTTGCTTTTCTATTTAAGTTGGTCCGTGTCTTTATTCCTGCTTGGTAAAAGGAGTGTTGGAAATGTATTAGGAGGAGATGTGAAATGTAATTCTGCTAAGGCTAGAGAAATCCTGACTGAGTTGTAGCAAGAAAACAGCTTGTTAAACACCAGCTGAGGCAGAAGGTTTCGTCTCATTGGAACTCTACTTATTCAATGCTTGAACAGCTCTTAGAACAGCAGGAACCTGGGAGTGTCTCTGTATACAAAAGGCAAGCATGGTAGATGCTAAACTGGCATTCATTTATTGGAATCCATTTTGGGTACTTTTCCTATTTCTCTCCTGGGAAGACATTGTTGGTGGCATCTTTGAGTTAGATACAGTCATATTGCAGACATATCTCTTGCTTGGAAGAAAGATAGGCCGGATTTGAAAACAAAGTTGATATTCCTGTCATAGCACTAGCAAAAGATATTCTCACCAAAAAAGGAGTTTTTTTTTTTCTTTTTTTTTTTTTTTTGGTTTTTTAGACTGAGAAAAATGTCACATGTATTTGATCTGCATTTCAAAAGGTGGAGTGCAACCACAGGTTGCTTATATCAGTCATTGGAAGACTATCGTAGTCAACAAATTAATACAGACCATGTCTCCCTCCTCTACATTTTGTTCTTCTTGTGCATGCTATTGATTGATATACCTCAGGGAGAAGATTCTTCTGACTCAGACACTAAGCAAGTACCTAAAGAAAATATCAGCTTCAACAGGGACTCAAGGAAATAGCAGCAGCAGCGAAAAATCACTAATCTTTCATTTATAAGAGCTACTGAACATCTGGAAAGCATGCGGCTTCTTTAACCCCCTGAGTGCAGGAACAAATGAGCACCAAAGGGCAGCCCATGCTAATGTGGTGCCATTAATTTGAATACAATGGAGGGCCCTATAAAAACATCTTCAGAGCCATCTGGGTATTCCTTTACATCTTGCACCGATCCTTGGGGGCACTGGAGGTACAGCTTAATGGGAGAAGAAAATCTTTGGAGGTTGAAGAACAGGGAAGACATTCTTTCAAGAGCAGTAGTAAGTTAAAAAAATATAATAATCAGAATGAAAAAAATCAAGCAATTCATAGGAAAAATAGTTTTTAAATGATTCTTGGGGGTGTTGACTGAAATTAATATTTATATCTCTCCCTCACCCAGCATTGATAGCATTTTTAGCCAAATGTCAGTGTTTTGTGAAAGAGTAGGAGAAAAAACATGCATCAGGAATGACCAATGTGAAGTTCATACTTGGGGGAGAATATAGGCCTGACATTTAGTTGAAATGGTGTGACTTTTTCTATCACCTTTCCATGGGGCACACCATCTGAAGAATATTTAACTCCATTTAAAATATATAAGCATGGAGATTATAATATTTATTCTCTTTTGCTCCTCTCCATGGTCTCATGGGATAATGTAAACATGCTGTGGAGCTGCTTTGTACAGAAGCCTGGGACAAACGACCAATGCAAGAATTAATGTTGTCATGCAGCGGTTGTAGCAGCCACTCCAAGTTTAGAAACAGGGAAATATTTCTAAACATGTCCTTTCCTACCATGCAAAAAGATTTCCCACCACCTCCTTAGAGCAGAGAGTGCACCCTGGTAGCCAGGGCCCAGACCTAGCTCACAGACTAGAATTGTTGGCTTACACAAGGTTTTAAACATTTTTTGAAGTAGTTGCCAACATGGACAAAAACATCCAGACTTTTGATTCCTTTAAAAAACTGGAAAAATATGGCAATGATGGTACCCACAATTTGACGCAGCAAAAGACAGTTGGAGTAGAGATTGGCTGGGACCTGAGGACACAGCATGCTCTCTCTTGCTGCGACACTCATTTACATTTATTTGTGGGCATTTGAGTTTATAGGAAGCCACTGAAGATGTCTTTCAAAAACTTTGAGTAGCACACTGTATTAGTCAGGGTCCTCCAGGGAAACAGAACAAATATATATATATATATATATATAAAAAACATTGAACAGAACCTATTTATATAACATATATACATATGCATGTATTTTATATGTGTATATATAATAAATACTTATATATAAAAATAAATATGTATTATGAGGAATTGGCTCATGCAATTATGGAAGCTGAGAAATCTAGATCTGGAAGAGCCCATGGTATAGTTCCAACCCAAGTCTGAAGGCCTGATAGTCACAAGAGCCAATGGTCTAAATTCTATCCAATCTGAAGGCAGAAGATTGATCTCCTAGCTCAATGACAGTTACTTAGAGAAAAGGAATTCCTTTTTTTCTGACAGAGTCTTGCTCTGTTGCAAGGCTGGAGTGTAGTGGTATGATCTCCACTCACTGCCGCCTCCGCCTCCTGGGTTCAAGCAATTCTCCTGCTTCAGCCTCCTGAGTAGCTGGGACGACAGGCGTGCACCACCATGCCGAGCTAATTTTTGAATTTTTAGTAGAAACAGGGTCTCACCATGTTGGCCAGGATGGTCTCAATCTCTTGATCTCATGATCTGTCTTCCTTGGCCTCCCAAAGTGCTGGGATTACAGGCGTGAGCCACCGCACCCAGCCAAGGAATTATTTCTTAGCCTTTTGTTCTACTCAAGTCTTGAATGGATTTGATGAACCCACCACATTAGGGAGGATAGTCCGTTTTACTCAGTCCACTAACTCAAACATTAATCTCATCCAGACACTCTCACAGACACACCCCCATTTAGCCAAATGTCTGGGTATCCCATGACCCAGTCTAGTTGACATAAAATTAACCATCACATTCACCTAATAACTGCTTAGCTTGAATGAGTGCAAGGCAGGCCTCCTACATGTCTTTTATCTAAAACCCTGACAAGACCACTTGGTTAGGAATGCCTCTCAAGTCACAGGCATCTGGTATGAAGTAAGAGAGCTGGAGAAAAAGTTTCAAACAATAAGGCGGATCCCAGGAAAAGGAAACAGCTATTAATTTCTCTGATGGTTTGAATATGTCCCCCAAAGTTCATGTGTTTGAAATGTAATCCTTATTGCAACAGTGTTGGGAAGTGGCACCTTTAAGAGGTGATTAGGTCATGAGGGTTCTACCCTCGCAAATGGATTGATGTCATTTTTGTGGGAGTGGGTCCATTATCTCAAGAGTGGGTTTGTTATAAAAGTGAGTTGGCCCTCCCTCCCTCACACACACTCTCTCTCTCTCTCTCTCTCTCAAGCCCTCTTGCCATGTGCTACCTTTTGCCATGTTATGAGGGAGCAAGAAGGCCCTAACCAGATGCAGCCCCTTGAACTGGGACTTCCCAGGCTCTAGAACTGTGAGTCAAATAAACTTCTACTGTTTGTATATTACCCAGTCTGTAGCATTCTATTATAGCAGCACAAAACAGACTAAAACAATTTATTTCTCAAAGTTCTCTGTGTACCTTCACTTTTGATGTCATAAATAGCTATGAAATAGGTGTGAAATTTGGATGTCCACACAGTGAGAATAGTTATTTTGGAAGCTTGAAATTCGATACTCAATGGGATCCTGGGTAATTAATTAACTGGATGTGGGAGGCTTGCCCAGGATCTGGGTGCAGATTCTGAAAGTAGCACCACCCAGAAACTTCCCATGCAAACCTTGGTGGAAGTGCAAGGCTGCCCTTTTGGGACATGTCATTATCCACACTGGCTGATGCCCCTTGGGTGTTGGTGGTTAAGAAGGAGCAAAGCCTAGCAGCTGGTACTTAAAAACAGTGAAAATCACAGTCAGAAAATTGTTCCAACATCTTAAAATGGTGAAAACAATTTTAACTCAAAGGCAAATTTAAGGTCACAGGTAGCAGCCCCAGTCTCCACTCACTGTGAATGAGTTGGGAGCAGAAGCATCAGTTAAAGTAATTAACTTTCATGAAAAGCTTTAAAAAGAGGTAGCCACATACAACATGCGGTCTACCTCATGAGACGTCAGAATGATAATACATTTTAGTTTAGTTCTTTTTGTGGACTATTGTTTAAATATAACCATTGACAGTTTCTTTTTCTTCCTTTTATAAGAAATATTTAAAATGAATGACCACTTGGTGGCTGATTTCCATCAGTATTATTCTATCACTTGACACATATCTTAAATCTCTGCCCAACTGGCTTTTGCTCAGTGTTCCTGCCTGCTCAGCCCCCACCTGGGTTGTGGGTGTGCCTAGCAGGGCTGAGACAGAACCAGAACAGCCTTTCCACTGTCTCTCAATAAGAAGTCTCTCTCTAGGGCCCTTGCCTACCCCCTGCCCTTCAAAAGGGAAAGCAAACCTGTCCAGTGGGCGTGAGTGGTCATGAATTAAGCGGTGCCAAGTGCTCAGCTCTCCACTGGGAGCAAAGTTCTATGCCTCGTAGCATTCCTGGCCATCTGGGCTGGGAGATGGAGACCACTGTGGCACCAGAATAACCTTGGCCAGTTCTTTTGCAACTTCTGCTTTAGGAATTGCCATGCCCAATGCTGTGGCATGTGACACAGGGGGCACGGATGCCATGTGACCTGGAGGGGCACTGTCCTATTCTCTCACCTCTAATGCCCCTCTTTCTCACATACTCACTTAACATTCTCTCTCATAAGCTGAGGGAAGGAGCTCTTTCTTACCAGGATGCGAGCTGGGCTGAGCGTGTATGTGCACACACAGACACACACACACATACATACACTGAAAATACTTACCATCCTCACAGAAGCAAAAGCGCTCCCCACAATGGCAAGGTCAGGCTCCAACTCACTGTAACGTGTGAGGAGCAAGGGGCAGTCAGGCTGGGGAGACAGTTTGATGAAGTCTGGAAGAGGAAAGGCTCTGGGGTTTATTCTGCTGAGCCTGGAGGTTTTACTGCATGTGTCTTCAGTTATCAATTTTTGCTTTGTCTTCATAAGCAAATTTCCTCTTTCACTGTCTTTGCTGGCACCAGTAACCACACATAACTAGTGGTTACTCCCAAAGACTCCAAGCGTCATGTAATATACTAGCTTTATTAGTTACATTGTATTTGATGGTCTTTCGTGATTTTCCAAGTTGACTAGATACTTAAGGATTAATGAAACCAAAAAAGTGTGTGTAAGGGAATACGTGCTTCATTTCTCCTGCTGCCCCCTAGTCCAAGCTACTCGATTTATCACTAGTCTATGCAATAGTCTCCTAATTTGTCTTCCTGCTCTGATTTCATCTCCTTCAATCCATTCTCACATAGCAGCCAAAGTGATCTTTCAAAAATGCAAGTTGTATCTTTTCTTTCAAGTAATTGAACACATATTTATTGAGCACCTACTGTATGCCAGGCAGTGTTCCAGGTGCTAGGAATATTGTGGTGAATGAGAGAGATGAAGATTTATTCTGTCTCCTTATGAGACAGACACTTTAACGGCCCCCACAGGTCATAGGATAAAGCCACAAGTCTTAAAATGATTGAATACAAGGCTATACCTGATCTGACCTCTGCCTCACTCCCCAGCTTCATTTGGAACCTCTATCCCCAGCTTTTTTACTTCCACCACACTGGGGTATGCCAAGATCCTCTCCCTCAGAACCTCTGCACAGGCTGTTGGCTCTTTCCTACCCTGTCACCTACTTCACTGCCACATGCCTTTCGTATCTCAGTTCACTGCCCCTTCCTCAGTGATGTCTTGTCTGGCCAGTCCACCCCCTCAACCTCAACTAAATGAGGGTCCCTTCTGATATTCTTTCTCTTAGCACCCTGCCCTTTTATTTCATGACACTTATCATAGGATATGCTTCACGATCCCTATACTATATGATGACTGGTGTCTCTGCCTTCCCCACCAGACCGTATGCTCTCACAGGTAAGAATCTGCTGTGTTTTGTATTTTGTTGTATCACTTCTTAAGTAGTGTTCGGTAAAAATTGAAGAATGAATGAATTAATGAAGGAATTTCAAAAAGTGAAAAGGACAAATGAACTAAAAACAGTTTTGTGGATATATCTTAGAAATATTTAGATTTTTATGGAATTCTTTAATTTTTAATGTTTTTTATTTTTGAGAGAATGTCTTATCCAAAATCACACTCCATGACTGTTAGGAATTTAAAAAGATCTGAGGTTTTATCTATTTGCAAGCTACAAGTTAGCCTGTCACAATTTCATGGATGCTGACAGAAGATAGGAGATTCCTGGGTCAGAGAAGATGGATTCTATTACTCACAGAACAGCAAGCAGCATGAGCATCAATGTATTTGCTTAAATTTCCCTTCCTCTTAAGTCCCACAGAAATGAGGGGGATTGCCCCAGATGGATATGCTTCAGGAGAGCATTCCAGAGTTTAGGGAACCCAAATCTTTTACAATGGACAATAAGCATGCCTGCCCTTTGCTCCAGAGAAAGATACTGTCTTAATCTTCTAAGACTATAAGCAAATTATCTTTTTTTTTCTGAAGGAAAACACCATCTCTATCTGTTTGCTTTATAAATGTCCTTGAAAAGATAGTCCTGGAGAAAGACAATTACTGCGTCATTCACAGGATGTGCAGAAACATTGGAGATATGTCAAGAATTTTCCCCCACCAATATTCACCCCTGATTTTTACACCATCTTGGATTCTGGTGATTTTTCTGTAGGTATGCCAAATCTCTGGCGACTCTAATTAATCTGATTAACAGAGACCAGGGCCAAATCTAATCAATTGATTTCATGTAACAATTATGCCCACTATCAACAGGACAACTCCAAGCAGCAGGATGAGGGCAGCTTGTGGTATTGACCTCAACCATGGACCCTGTGTCTTGGATCCAACCAGCTGAGCAAATTCCATAAACCTAAAGGATTTAACTTTAAAAGTCAGGTGACTTTCTCCTTTGGTTTCCATATTGACCTGTTCACTTGGCTGAGGAATTCATTCAGGTACAGCCAGATGTTTTACTGATTGCTTAGACTTTGCTTTGACAAGAGAGGAAGAAGTGTAGGCCAGTTCTCTCATCACTAAACGCCCTGGCCAGTGAACTGAGGCTGATTTCAGTGCTTTCAAGACCCAAAGTGGTGTCATTAATCTCTTCAGCTAAGACAAATTTCATACCACCATTTCTTTCTTTCCTTCCTTCCTTCCTTCCTTCCTTCCTTCCTTCCTTCCTTCCTTCCTTCCTTCCTTCTTTCCTCCCTTTCTCCCTCCCTCCCTCCCTTTCTTTTTTCTTTTATTTTCTTTCCTTTCTTTTCTTCCTAACTTTCTTTCCTTTCCTTTCCTTTCCTTTCCTTTCCTTTCCTTTCCTTTCCTTTCCTTTCCTTTCCTTTCCTTTCCTTTCCTGTCCCTTCCCTTCCTTTCCTTTTTCTTTTTTTCTCATTCTTTTTTGAAACAGGGTCTGATTCTGTTGCCCAGGCTGGAGTGCAGTGGCATGATCATGGCTCACTATAGGCTCCAGTGATCCTCCTACCTCAGTATCCCAGGTAGCTAGACTACAGGCATGCCCCATCATGCCTGGCTAATTTTTTTTTTTTTTTTGGTAGAGACAGAATTTTACCATGTTGCCCAGGCTGGTGTTGGACTCCTGGGCTCAAGAGATCTGCCTACCTCAGCCTCCCAAAGGGCTGGGATTATGGGTGTGAGCCACCACACCTTGCCACTGTACTATTTCTGGTCGGATGACTCCTGTTGTAGAAAAAGCTGGCCTCAGGGTGGGCACAAATAACATATCCACCATCTCTCTAGGAATCTCTCCCAAATACCCAAGGGTAGCCTCATTTTGGAGAGCTCTCCACAGTCATATGAGAGCTATGTAATTTACTGGTGATATTTGCTTTAACATCTGACTTGAAGTTTCTTATGGCCACCCCTGAGGTACCAGATTCCACACAATTTGTCTGAAATTTAATGGACTTCTTGTTCTCCACCAGGTAGCTCTAACAAGTCCAGCAAAACAGCAGGCGGTGGGGGGTCCCAGTTCGTGTACCTTCCCTGCAAACACCCTCACACCTCGCCGTGTTTTTCTCACCACTATTTCCATAGCTGTCACTATTTCCATACCCGGCTTCTATACAACAAGTGTAGTTGCAGGAGTGTTCATGGTTCCCCTAAGAAGGAATCATTGTTTACAATAGATGCCCCTCTGCCTCCTCCTTCAGGTTGGACCCATGGGAGTTGGAGGGCCCCAGCTGTCCGTGCTGTCAGCTTGGGATCCCATTTGGCTGGTGGACCTTAAGGCTCCCAGTTCAGTTCCCAGGTCCTTGTTTTTGGCCTGAGGACAGTCAGTCCAAGCTGTCCTGTTGGTCCATGCTGCCAGACTGGAGGTGTTCATCTGCTGCATGGGATGACTGAGTGACAGCTGGGAAAAGAGTGATGAGGAAAACATCCAGAGGTGTTGAAAGGGTGTTTTGCAGGGGAGGTGCAGGAACTGGGGCTCTTCCCTGCTGTTTTGTTAGAACCATCTGGTGGAGAATGACAGACACAGAAGTCAGTTAAATTTAAGGTGCTTGCATCAGGTTGAGAGAGTTACACCAGGGCATTTTCCTTCGGGATCAAGGGTCCAGGGAGGTTTCTGAAAGACAAGTAGTATTAGTCTCCCTCACTGCTCCATCCCTCCTGGATTCCGAGGTGTTCTCTTCTCCAGTGCCAAAGTCGTTATTCTTCTTCCATGGCCACAAAGCTAGTGTGTCCCACTCCAGGAGCTATAATATCACCTTAGAAATATTATCCTGTTTTCATACTCATGCTTTTCATTCAGAGAGGTCAAACGTGAGAAGGACAAGCATATTTTTATGAAACTGGCAGAGACCCACCATATCCCCTACTTTGGCACATGTGGGCCACTGTAGGGGACTCAGTGAGTAGTGTCTCAACCAGGCAGTCATCATCCTTATGCCCTCTTACCATGTCAGTCCAACAAGAACACCCAGGTGGCCAAACTCAAATCAAATTTAAGTCCTGCAGGCCCCCTTCTGCCTGTGCCTCCACCCAGAGGGTGATCCAACCAGGCTTACCTAGAGTTGTTTTGGGGGGAATGAAAAAAGCATCATGCCCAGGAATGGTCAGGAAAGATCCAGAATTTTCAAAAGAGGCTTATGTAAACCCGCATCCCTTACATCCTAATTATTACCCAGGAGGTGAAAGAGAACATAATCCCTTCCTGGGAACAGCCACATTCAGTGGCCAAATTGCCTTAGGAAGGTGTATATACTAGAAGAAGGTGATTGAGGTAAAGTCAAAAATATGAAAAAGCCTTTCCCAACTCAAAATAATACCATATACCTGTGGGTGGCAGGGAGTGTAGACTGTCTATTGAATACCTTGACCACTAGCCTATAATTGGGTAGTTTTTGTGATGAAAAAGTTTACCATTATCAGACTACAAATGGTCCAGAAAGCCAAAAACATGATGCATCAACTTCAAGGGTTATGTGTAGCCTTCCTCACTGGGAGATAAAAGGATCAAGGCAGGAGTTACAAATTCTTTTGGCAGGAGACACAAATCTGGCATGCAGTGGGATCTTCTGCACCAGAAACATAAAGTCCCTTGCTTTGTCCACAGTCCATGATGGTGGCCATGTTGCTGTGTCTGGGAAGATGAGAGATCACGGTGGCAATGGTGGCAATCTGGACATTGCAGACCTCATCAAAAGCTTGATTGCAGCCCGTCTCATCAGAGCACAGACCCTTACTGTGGGCATCTATAGGAGTGACCCAGATGGTTTGATTAGCAGCCATGATATGTTTCCACATTTCATGATCACAGAGTGGGGTGTCTTTAATCTGCCAGTCTGTAGTTGTCTAAATGGCAGACTGAATACCTAAGCCATTGGCCACAGTCCAAGAGTTAGGAAAAATATACTATGGTTCATCAAAGGGAGTATTGGCTAGAGCTATGGGATGGGTTTGAGTTCTGCCCACCAAGCAGAGCAACCACATCCTGGTTCTGCATAGCTGGCAGGGAGTTGAACAGCTGTTGGACACCATCAGGTTTTAGCTTAGCCGAACCATCAGTGAACCAGGCCCAGGCACTTAGGGGAAACTCTGTGAACCAAGGGCCTCACTGAACCCGTGGCTTTACTTCAGGTGGCGGAACGGGGAATAAAATTTTTCTCAAGGGATAACTACTACTTTTTGTATAAAGCCAAGATGCTTCTGGGGCCAGGCTCACTTCATACATTTTTGGCAAGAGGGGCTTGTTGGGCTCTTCTTACCTTGTTGGTCATTGAGTTCTAGTTCACTCATGCCAAACAAAGAACTGTCAGAGAGTAACAAGGCCTCCTTGCATCAGGTGTTCAGTTTGGACGACAGCCCTACAGCAATCTCATAGCTTCTTTCCAAAATGCATGTACCTGTTAATCATGTCAGGGAGGTAACAGGTCAAAAACCCCAAGGGGCATCTCTGAGTAGAATCTGCCTCCCTTTGCCAGAGACTCCAATAGGCAAGTTCATCAGTCACGGGACTCGTGGCTCAAAGTGGCCTCATTAGGGTTGAGGGATCCCCAAAAATACAACCAATTCTTTACATGTGGCTCTTTCTGACTGGGAGAATCCCCTTTGGAACTTGTAGGATGGGGAAGTACAAATATTTAATGTATGTATTGCTATTAGACATTCAGAGGTAGAAGCAACCACAGCTCCTGCCCAAAGACTCCACTCTCAACATCACCTTAGCTTCTCCCATCTACTGTGAACCTCACTCCAATCCCATCGATTGAATTTGGGTTCTCCCTTCTCCTGTGGGACCATGTGTAATCGTGACCTGGGCAGCTGTACTTAACAGCCTCATAAGAATTTTATTCATTCTCCTCACCAAAGTTCCCCTGCACACTCATATGGGTGCATATGGTCTTTGATCTTGCTTGGGGACAGAGAGACTGCAGCCTCACCCCTAATCATCTTTTTCCTTAAAGAAGCTGAGGTCAGGACAGGGAGAGAGTGAGGGATCACGGCATGTAGGGAGAGAGTGGCTCTGAGTTAATAAGTAAGGCTTTGCATTTATTTTCATCTGAGAGTGGCCATTTGCTCTGAGCTCAACCAAACAAATTTGTATTGTCTTCGATCCACCTAAAATTCTATGTCCTCATTGATGGCATCTTATGTTTCAGCTTTAGGGACTCCTGGGCTCAGCAGGGACAGCCATATTGCCTTTTGGCTGGGGCCGTGGGCTTGCTGCCCCATGATAACATTTCTTACAAAATTTATATATTTATATATATAAATTTCAATAGCTTTTGGGATATAAGTGATTTTTTGGTTATGTGGATGAATTATGTGATGGTGAAGTCTGAGATTTTGGTGCATTCACCACCCAAGTAGTGTATGTTGTACCCAATATGTAGTTTTTCTTTTTATCCCCCACTCCTTTGCTACCCTGCCTTGCTTCTGTGTCACCAATATCCATTATACTACCCCCATGCCTTTGCATACCCATACCTTAGCTCCCACTTACAAGTGAGAACATGTAGAACATATTTGGTTTTTCATTCCTGAGTCCCATGGTAACATTTCTTCCTCCTCTTTCCTGAGGGAGAGTGAACAACAACAAATGCACCATTTGGGTGCTTGGTCAACCCTACCTATTTCTGCTCATCCTCTAAACGTTCATCAACATTCATTACTCTCCACTTGCTTACCACTTTAGTGAGTGCATTCTACCAGATCTCAGGGGGTCTTCATATACTCCCAAACATGCCCGACAGGGTCCTTTTTCCTCTCATCCCCAGTACTGTCAAGAACTGAGGCAAGGTCTGAGATTTTTGCCATATTTCTCCATTTCACAAGTGAAGGACCAGAAAATAGGGCAGGCATGGATATGTTAAGTTGCTCGTCAATGTCACACAGTAATTAAGCTCTGAAGCCAGGATTTGAATCCATGCAGTTGCAAGCTGACATGGCAGCCTACCAGTTTCAAGGATGCTGGCAGAAGACACACACTCCTGGATCTCACAGCATGGCAAGAAGCAAGAGCATCAGCATATTTGTGTCAGTTCCCTTTGCCCCCAAGTCTCCCAGAGATGATAGGGATGGCCCCAGATGGATGCCTATACATACAGTAGTTTGTATTACAGGGGAAGACTCTGGGATTAAGAAGCCCAAATCTGTCATAATGAACAGTAAAAGCAGGCCTACAATTTACTCCAGAAGGAGTCCCTATCTTTTTTCTTCCAAGGCTCTTTGCTTTATAAATGCCCTTCAACAAATAATTCTGAACAAAGGACAGTCAGTGCCCCATTTGCAAGATGTGCAGCAATACAAGAGACCCAGGGTGAATTATATCCCAATAAGAACTAATAATGGGTAATGGAAAGAGCTTGTTGAATTAATGAATTACTGAACAATCCAGACCTGGGTTCCAGTCTCAACTCTACTGTTAACATCTTTGTAATGTTGGGAATGACTGAATTTTAGTTTCTTCATATATAAAATGATATATTATTAATAATAATAAGCTATTTTCTGAGAGCTTACTATATGCCAAACACTGATCTAAGTGCTTTTCACCTAGAATATTATCTTATTTATGATAACTCAGGAAATAGAAACAAGGATCTTTTCCATTTTATAAATGAGGAACCAGAAAATGGGGCAGACATGGGTATGTTGTTGCTCGTCCATGTCACTCAGCTAGTAAGTCCTGAATCCAGGATTGGAATCCGTGTAGCTCACTCCAGTTTCAATGGTTTTAAGTACTACCCTCTGCTCCCTACACGGGTTCTAATAACAGTATCTGCCTCTTTGGGGTGTTGTATGAGGATTGAAAGAATTGTTATGTGCTTAATAAAGGATGGTATTCTTTCTTTCTCTTTCTTCCTATGGTTGCTTATTAAAACAACCCCTCACTCAGTATCTTGGAATCTTCTTTTTTAGAAATGGTGATTATTACTTCACCAAGTAAAAGTGGAAAAATATGTCTCCCCAGCAAAAGGGGAGACAGGCTGAACAGTGAGTACAGTGTGGTGATGGGGGGTTAGCATGAAGGAATTAAACCCAGCCCTTTCCAGGTTGAGGAAGAAGAGCCACCCACAATGGTGCCTGGACCCCCAGGTGTCTGTGAAAAGGCTACAGAGCTGCAGATGCTGGCTCTGAAATGCTTCTTCCTTCATCAACTCCAGATGAACCAACCCACAGACAGCAGCCTGAAAGACTGTCTGAGAAATATTCAGAGAACTAACCATGAGGCCTCTAATTCATAGCAGCCTAGAACAAGCGGCATCTCTCTGTGCTCTTGTCTGGGTGTTGTTCTTGAGGTAATCTGAGCTGCCTGCTATCATCACCATATGTAACAGTCCTGGCCTGGGGCTCCACTACAGCTCCAGAAGAGAAAAAAAAAAAGTCTTGTGGTTTCAAAGGCAACTTGGCTCAAAATGTAACTTTTAAAAGCCTATACATTTAGTGAATGTATAACAACTAAATTTGAAACATATTTAATGGAGATATATTTATGTGCCATTAATTCTCTGGGAGGGTAATTTATGCATCCCTGTGTAACGCTGGCATTCAATAGATATTGACGTCACATTGCTTAGAATCATTTCAAACAGACACTTGGGCAAAATGAGTAAAATGACATTTGATGGATTTTATGATTCAATTATTCATTCCCAAGGTATGTATTTTCTTTATAATTACACGCTTTTTATATAAATATGAAAGATTTTTGGTGTGGATTCAGAAATCTTAAAACTCTCATTGCATTTACTTGGCAATGGCCCCTGCTGGGACAAAGGCACTTTATTATAGATAAGTACTGTTAACTGGGCTGGAATGAAAACTAGAAAAGAAGAGGCAAGGCACGCTCTTCCCATAGCACTTTCAATTTGCAGGTCCTGAGAAATCCTAAACCCCAACTAGAGAGAATGAATAGAAGACTCTGTTGTGCTTGCTACTACTTAAGAGAGCTAGAACTGGTCCAAGCCAGAGGAATTATGTTGAGATTGTGCTCAGAATAGTACTTTGTACCTACCACTGTTATAGCACCTCTTTGTGTCTTGTTTCTTTACTGGCGTAAAACCCCTTCCAGTCCGTGGGCTTCTCGAGGGCCATGACCAGATCTAAGTCATCTTTGCATTCTGGCAACTGGAACAGAAGAGGCTCACAACGCATGCTTCTTCTTTTAGTTCTGGCCACCTTCTTGCTTTTGCCATTCACATTGCTTTTGCAAAAGGTCTGCACAGCTACTTACGTTGTTTTATGCCCCTGGTTCTTTACTTATGTTCTTCTGTCTACCCGCAATGCCGCATTCCCCATAGGTAGCTCTGTAACTTTTCTACTTGTCTTTCAGAACTCAGCTCAAACGAAATTTTAGAGGCAGTGACCTGACACAGATGAGAGGGAGTGTTGGTGAGGCAGTCTCAAAAATATGGGTTTTTTGGTTGGGCGCAGTCTCACGCCTGTAATCCCAGCATGCTGGGAGGCTGAGGTGGGCAGATCACTTGAGGTTAGGAGTTCAAGTCCAGCCTGGCCAACATAGTGAAACCCTGTCTCTACTAAAAATACAAAAATTAGCTGGGCGTGGTGGCACGTGCCTGTAATCCCAGCTACTCTGGAGGCTGAGGCAGGAGAATTGCCTGAACTCGGGAGGCGGAGGCTGCAATGAGCTGAGATCGTGCCACTGCACTCCAGCCTGGGCAACAGAGGGAGATCTTGTCTCAAAAAAAAAAAGGGGGGGGGATGGTGGGGTGTGGGGTGGGGGGCTGTTTTCATGTTTTCTTGTCCAGGGTGTACCTATTTGAGAGGATGGTGCTGCAAACCACCTATTCTAAGAGAAACTTTTTAGGTCCCTTCAGTTCGTTTCCTCTGTCTTCATTGGCATCCATTTGCATTTGGATGACTTAGTTTCCCATCTATTTTGGTTACAGGTAGAGAAGGTAGTGGGAAGCTTACAATAAACATCAGGCTCATAAGTTGATAGCATGCTATGTATATAAATCTTTCTTTGAACTTGGCTAATGTGCTTTTATACTATATATGAATGTCTTATCTGATCTACTTATCTATCTGTCTATCTCAGGCTCTGCAAGCTTGATTAATGTGAGTGTGCCCCTGAGCCATCCATTTGTTCTCTAGGTATTAACAACGTTTCTGACAATAAAATCCTGGGGCTTGGTGAATACTTCTGCTCTGTGGTGAATTGTCTGGGTGACCAGCTGGCTGTCTCTATGTGCCAGCCCTTTACATTGCAGTGTGGTATGCATTTTTCCTAATGGATCTACAACAGTAATCTAATCTAATGAACAGAAAGAAACAGGTTTAACAAAATACATAAAATAGAGTAATAGAAAATAAATCAACAAAGAAGGTGCCCGTCTGTTTTCCTTTTTTTGTGAGTACTTAAGAAATTGAATTGCTAAATGATTGCTATGTGTCACAGGTTGTTAACATGTGTTCACAGATAATTACTAAACCAGCAATCCATTGATAGTGCACATCTCAAATCAGAATGCCAAGTACTTTTTTCCAGACTCTTGGAACTCTCACCTGGAATCTCTGAGCATGTCTGAAATAGGAAAAGAATTAGGACAGTGAAAAGGGAGGGGATTTTGTGAGGCAGATTTACATGGAGCTGCTGGTGTGCTGTGCATCTTATGACTTCCCTCAAAAGGGTGGGTGGGTGCATCTGCCTCCTGACCCTGAGAAAAGTGAGGAGACATTGCTGAGACCTAGAGAGCATGGAACTTGTTTCCTGAAGTTGGCTAACCTAAAGGATGGAGTGCTGGGTAGCAGGAGAGATGGCTGCACCTGGGAGGTCCCAGCATACAGCATTATCTTCCTGACAGCAAGTGCAAAGAGCAGGTGGTACATTGGGGTTGGCCACAGCACTTCCCCAATTTGCTGGGCAAAGTTCCTATGTTTTCCATTAGCCTGATGTTTGTACATTTCCCAAAGCCATTGCAGAGAGAACCTATCTGGGGCTGCTTTTGTTGTTGTTGTTATCTGTTTGCTTTGTTTTTTTTCTTTGTAAACTTTTGAGAATAAATATGCATATAAATTCATATATATTCATGTGTATTAGTCTTAGCGAATTAAATTCATATATATATGAATATGAATTTCATATTCATATATATATATGAATTTCATATTCATATATATATGAATTTCATATTCATATATATATGAATTTCATATTCATATATGAATTCAATTGGATTCATATACATATAAATATATATACACCCCTACAATGAAGCACATAGGAATTTTAAATTATTAAATATTTAACACCTACTATGTACCCACAAGAATTAAAAATTAAAGCAAAAATAAAAAAAAAACAACAAAGTGGCATAAGTACGGAAAGAAAAATTGATAAAAATATTTTAGTGGTCTCAAAATCTGTGAATCATTAGAATGCTAGAGGAAGTTCCCAAAATAATACTCTGAATGAAATATTTTAAAGTATCACCAAGAGTCTTAATCTTAAGAACTTTGGAGATACTCTGTCTCTTTAGTTTTCTTTAATATATGCCCTTGAAAGAAATATGCCAGTGCAATAAATGTTGACTAGAACATATTGGCTTTGCAGTTATGGTTTGCTATAGAATTAAAGGTAAATTCTAATGAACTGTGCAGAAGTATGACCTCATAACTAGGTAAGTAATGATATGGTCAATGCCAAAACACAGTTCTCACAGACAGCTGAAGCTTCAAGTTTGACATTTTATTTCTTTGTTCCATGGGTTTATTTTTTGAATTTCTTAATGACTATGAGAGGAAGTAAATTAGTATCCTTAAATATCCATTGGCTAAAAGCAATAGCCATTGAAGCTCCACTAATGTCTTCAGTTTGCTTCGAACAATGCAAATAAAAAGCAGAATGTTCTACCCTAAAAAATTATTAAACATTTAAAAATTTAGCAGGTATAAAATTAACTTTTTAAAAATGTACAGCTCTATGCATGGATATGTACATATTAATGTAGCTACCACTAAAATCAGGACACAGAGCAGTTCCACCACCCAAAAAAATTTCCCTCCTGCCACTCAAAATCCTTCTCAACTCCTGACCCCTGGCAACCACTGGTCTTTTCTGCAGCCCTATAGTTTTGTCTTTTCCAGAATGTCATATAAATGGAATCACACAGCATGCAATCTTTTATGTTTTGCTTCTTTCTTTTAGCATAATGCTTTTGAGATTTATCCATGTTGTGTACATCAAGAATTCATTCCTTTTTATTGCTGGGTAGTCTTCCATTGTGTAGAGGTACACAGTTCATTCAGCCACCTGTTGAAGGACATTCGGATTGTTTCTAGTTTTTGACAGTTATTAATAGACTGTACGAGTTTTTGTGTGAACATAAGTTTTCATTTCTCTAGGGTAAATACCTAGGTGTGGGATTGCTGGGTTATATGGTAAGTGTATTTTAACTTTATAAGAAGCTGACAAATAGTTTTTCAGAGTGGCTGTATTATTTTGCGTTCCCACCAGCAATGTATGAGACTCCTGGTTTCTCTATATCCTTACCAGCACTTGGTCCTATCTTTTTGTTTGTTTGTTTTTTATTCTAGTCATTTTAGTAGGTGTGTAACAGTGTCCTAGTGTGGTTTTACTTTGCATTTCTCTATTAACTAACGATGTTGAACAGCATGTCTTTATTTGTCATCTATATATCTTCTCTAGTGAAATGCCTATTTAAATATTTTGCCCATTTGTGTATGTGTAAGTGGTGTTGTTTCTTTTGTGGAGTTTTGAGAGTTCTTTGTATATTCTGAATACAAGTCCTTTGTAAGGTACATGACTTGTAAATATTATCTGTAGCTTGCCTTTTCATTGTCTTAACAATGTTTTTTACAGAGCAAGCATTTTTGTATTTGATAAAGCCATGTTTGTCTCTTTTTTAGAATAGGTTGTGCTTTTGGTGTCTTATTTAATAAGTGTGCATAGCCCAAGGGTTACTAGGATTTTCTTTTGGAAGTTCTGTAGTTTTATATTTTATATTTAGATCTATGATCTAAATTTTTGTTTAAATTGTGAGGTACAGGTCAAGGTTCATTTTCTAACATGTGGATTCCAACTGTTTCAGCATCATTTGATGAAAGCTACTATGCTTTCTTTAATGAATTGTCTTTGCACCTTTGTCTAAAGTCAATCGGCCATATTTGCGTGGATCTATTTCTAGACTTTCTATTGTTGTCCATTGATTTATGTGTCCAGCTCTTCACCAATACGACACTGTCTTGATGATTGTCACTTTAGAGTAAGTCTTAAAATAGGTTAGTGTGAGTACTCCAACTTTGATCTTCTTTTTCAAAATTATTTTAGCTATTCTAGTCACTTTGCTTTTTTATATAAGTACACGGATCATAGGTGTACAGTTTGCTTAACTTTTGGAAAGTGAAAATCTCATGTAATTACATCCAGATCAACACTGTGTATTATCAGCATCCCAAAAGTCTATTTCATGCCCTTGGTGAGTTATTACCTCTCCACTGCTCACTACCCACCTTTGCCCATAGAAAACATTAATTCTGACTCCTACACCAAAGATTGTATTTGTCTATCTTTGAAATTTATACAAATGGAATCATGCAATATATTCTCTTGGATGTCTGTGAGATAAGACATCTCTGAAATTCATCCTAATTATTACATGTAGCATAGTTTGTTTTTTGCATTGCTGACGATAGTATTAATTTTTAATAATACACCCTAATTCATGTATATATTCTGTTTTAATAAGAAATTTGGGTATTTTTAAGGCTATTAGAAATATTGCTGCTAAATCAAACCACAATGAAATACCATCTCATACCAGTCATAAAGGCTATTATTAAAAAGTAAAAAAATAACAGATGCTGGTAAGGTTGCAGAGAAAAGGGAATGCTTATACACTATTGGTGGGTGTGTAAATTAGTTCAACCATTGTGGAAAGCAGTGTGGTGATTCCTCAAACAGCTAAAAACAGAACTACCATTCAACCTGGCAATCCCCTTACTGGGTATGTAACCAAAGGAACATAAATCGTTCTACCATAAAGACACATGCATGCATATGTTCATTGCAGCACTATTCACAATAGCAAAGGCAAGGAATCAACCTAAATGGCCATCAGTGGCAGATTGGATAAAGAAAGTGTGGTATATATGCACCATGGAATACTATGCAACCATAAAGAAGACTAAGATCGTGTCCTTTGCAGGAACATGGATGCAGATGGAGGCCACTATCCTTAGCAAACTAACACAGGAACAGAAAACCAATACTGCATCTTCTCACTTATAAGAGGGAGCTAAATGATGAGAACACAAAGAGGGGAACAGCTCACATTGGGGCCTACTTGAGGGTGGAGGGTGGAAGGAGGGAGGGATCAGAAGACATAACCATTCAGTACTAAGCTTAGTACCTGGGTGATGAAATAATCTGTACAACAAATGCCTGTGACACAAGTTTACCTATATAACAAACCTGCACATGTACCCCTGAACCTAAAATGAAAGTTAAAAAAAAATATTGATGCTAGAATGTATTTTTACATATCTTATGAATATATGCATACATTTCTGTTGAGTTGCCTAGAAAAGAAATCGCTGGGTTATGGAAACGCTTATGTTTAGCCTTAGTCTATATTCCCAAACAGTTCTGCAAAGTGACAGTCATAAATGTAGTCAGTAAATTTAGTCAAGTTTAGGATCATAAGTTTGTTTGTATTAACCTCTTTTTAAATATTTCCAGAATCTGTAGTGATAGCCTCTTTCTTGTTTTTAGTATTAGTCATATGTTTCTCGTTCTCTTTTTTCTTGATTAGTCTTGCTAAATATTTATTAATTTTAATAGTATTTTCAAAGATTTGTTGCCTTTTTTTCTATTAGAAGATTCCTTTCTATTTCAATAATTTTTGTTTTTATTTGTATTTTTCTCCCACCTACCTCCTTCTTTCTCTTGGGTTAATTTGCAGTTTTGCTAACTTGATGTGAATACCTGTGTTAGAGATGGTAAGTTTTTTTTTTTTTCATTTCTAGTTTATGCATTTAAGCCTATAAAATTCCCTCTAGCCTGTCTTTACTTGCAATAACATGTTTTCATCTAGGGTCATTTTCCTTGTGCCATTGTTGTTGTTGTTGTTCCTGCTTGTTAAGTGCTTGTTTGAAACTGTCTGCTTAGCCTTTATTTTTGAAAGCTATTTTCCTTGTGTACACAATTCCAGGTTGGCAACAATTTTCTTTTAGCTCTTTAAAGACATTTTTGTTCACTGTTTCTATTGAAAACTCAGCCACCATTATATTGTATCTCTCTGAACATCATGTGTCTGTTTTCTGTCTGTTTATAAGATACTCTTGTTAGTGTTTGTGGGTTAGCTTTATCTGTATTTATTTTGCTCAGAATTTGTAGAATTTCAGTTTACTAATATCTTTTGCTTGTTTTGGAAAATTCTCACAGTGTCTCTTCTGTTCAATTATCTCTCTCTTTTATAGACTACAACTACACTTATGAAAGTTATTTTCATCATGTTTCATATGCCTCTTAAGATCTTTTTCTGTGTTGTTTATTCTTTCCATTTCTCTGAAAAGTATCAACCTGAATATTTTCTACTGATATACATTCCAGATCACTAATTTTTTCTTCTGCTTTGTCTAATGTGCTTTTAAATCCAACTAAATTTCCATCCAATTGAATTTTTAATTTCAGTGTTGTATTATTAAACTCTGCATTTTCTGATGATGTTAATGGATTTCAGTAGTTGGATGAAATTTTCCATCTTTTTGTCTATTTTGATTATGTTATTTATAGTTATTTGAAATTTTATGTCCAATAATTTGAACTTAAATATTTGCCTTTGAGCCTGTTTCTAAAGTCTGTTTTTTTAAACTGTTGTTTTTGGTCATTTGATCTTGTATTCTGGCATGCTTGGTAAATGTGACCAAATGGCAGACATTATAATGTCTGCCAAAAAATTGTAGATGCTATGGATGACATCTCCCTGTAGAGAGGATTTAATTTTCTTCTGAGAGGCATATAGACCACAGGAAGATTATCTTGATCTATTGGATTTGGATTTCAGATTCAATATGAGGGTTTGTGAGAACTGGTCTTTTTTAGGTTCATTTTTATTCCTAGAGCCTATCCCTTCAAGGAGCTCAAGTGTGAGCCTGGTATGTTTATTAGAGATTCTCTTTCTTGGCAGGCTATGAACTTCAATTTTTTCCAGCACCATGAGACTACTGAAATGTCTGCTTAGATTTTTAGCTTCTTAGCAGCTGCTTTTTACTTGTTTTCTTGGCAACTTGCCTCACACATGTGCAGCTAGAAGTTGGAAAATACCTCCAGGAAAAATTGCACATATAATACCCACTTTACATCTCTGCAGTTAGCTTTTCTTTCAGATCATGAGTCCTCAAGTTGTAGCGTCCTTGGTAGCCCTATCCACCAATTTTCAACTCCCCTGCCAATGAGACTGTTAGAAACTCTTGGCTGCTGATCTTTGTTCAGCATCTATGTTCCACAAAGCAAATTGGCAAATGCCCTGAGGGTGGCAAGTAGAAACTAGTGTAGTGTTCACTTCTGTCTGTTTTTCTTCTTTCCAGCATTTTGGTCTTTCAAGATCGAGGGACATTTGGAAGACATAATGGAACTCCCACAGGAAAGAGTTTATGTAGATTGCAAGAAAACCCAGGGATGATGGTGAGGATTGAGTGGCAAATAGAGGAAAAATTTCTAAAATTACAGAAGTTTCAGCTAGATAAAGCCTGGGAAGGGAGCCTCAGGTAAATTCACAAAAATGCCCATGAGAAAGAAAGAATCAGTTTTGAACATCTGCTTGGCCCAAAGAGTAAAAAACCATCTTAGGGTAGTCCTAATTTACATAAGGGAAGAGTTTTCTTATTCCTTTTTTTCCTCCCCTTTTCCCACACTCCAACCTATACTGAATTAGTAACAGCAAATAGATAATGTGGACGAGAGTCAGGGAAAAAAAGAAAAGAAGGATCCAGTCCTCCCTTCCCACTAAGAGGCCAGCCTGCATTGTGTTTGTGTCAAAAGTAAACACAATATCATGGAATTACCTATATTCTAAAATAATTCACTAGGTTTTGCCAACCCTACTTCCAGTGGGTAAACAACTGTATCACTGAAGCTCAGGTTCCAGTTGGCTCTCTGTGGTGGCTCTATGGGGGCTCTTGGAATGCAGTCTGAAAGACAGAATGGTTCTTAAGTCTTAAAACCCCATCCTGCCTGAAGAGGAACCTTGAAGAACAGAATTGAGCCCAATATGCTGATATATTCTTTTCTGAATTCTAAACTTTTTCCATTCTTGCCTTTTCAATTCTATCTCATTTCTAAGCATAAAATAAATATAGCACTGAAAAAGGTGTTTGTGTCCCAGTGACAAATACAATCCATGTAATTGTTAAACGGGAAATTCCAGAATCCCCCTGTGGCCTTGCCTTCTATTAGGCAGGAAGAAGCATTCCCCCAAAGACAGACTTGACTAGAGCCTCGTGTCCCCAGAGGGCCTCACTGGAAGTTAGTCTTTGGAAGTTCTAGCATAAACATACTCCCACCCACCTGGCTCATGTACAGGCCATGAACAACTTGGCTTTTCTTCCCAGCAGAGCAATTTCTGTATGAGTCACTTGTCTCCTTATTTGGGACTTTCTGCCTCAAGGGACCTTGAAGATCCATCCAATACTGTACTGAGAATGCACTCAGCAAACAATGAACAATAGAAAACCAACGAAAAAGACAGTCCCCTCCTCCATGTGGGCCTGGTACTTAGTTCAACGGAAACCAATAACCTAGGCCAAAGTAACACACAGATGCAAACACACAAGGGAATACGTTAGAAGATGAAAGTTTGTCTTTCTGAACAAAGAGACGCATCAGTTCAGGTCTAGAAAACACAGCGTCCCAATGCTGGGAAGTCTTGGGCAATCTTCCATAGGAGCAGTCATAATCCCTAGACACAACTTTCGCTTCTGGAGCTGCTGCTGGAGAGCTGCCTGTTAGGTACAGAATGGACACACTGCATAGAGCCAACAGTTAAGAAGAGAAGGCTAAGCAAAAAGACACAAGAGGGCTCATGGTGGTAGAATGGAACGCACAGGCAGTGGCCTTTCCTGTAAGCATCCTTGGCTTGGTCCCAGTGTCCTTAGTGAAGGTTTCAAAGTTTTGTCCTGATGCATTTCATATCACAAATTATTTGGCTCTCTGCCTATTTTCAGATCACCATCATGGAGGAACTTCAACATGAACTAGAAATATGTCCCTTCACAAGCCAAGTACAGTAAATGAGTTTTTATGCTTGTGGAATATTTTTAATATTGTGGGATAAGAAGGGCCTTTCCTTTTCTATCTTAATTTTCTGACTATGCGAACCATTATTAGTATCTCGGGGCCCCTGGAAATAGCTAAGGTCCCTATTGGTGCTTCCTTGACCACGGACTCACTAACATTTATCTGTCTAAAGTGAAAGGTATCTCTAATGATCCCAGCTGACATTTATTCAGTGCTTCTCACTCAGCGATCCCAAAAGCTCTACAGGCTGATTTACGGGCTGTCTGTGGAGTGGAAGTGAATGGTAATGACCACAGTGATGATGATGGTGATGGATCACCCAGGCTCTGGTATTTGATATGTCATGTTGTTTCTGGGGCGTTTCCAATTTCCTGAACTTCCTGGTGATTAGAAGCGTAAGAGAGTGCTCCATCCATTTCATCTTGCATTTCTCAGTGGAGATGACTCTGATTGGAGCCTTGGGAGGCCTTAATTCTCGGTCCCCCTTACACAAATTTTAGTAATGAGCAGAGGGCAGACATTTTGAAATGCTACAGAGTTTGTCTGCATCTCTCCTCTTACAGAACATGGAGATGTCCACTCACCTCCTCTTTTGGAGTGCCCTCAGCCACCTGAAATTCTCTGGGGCTTTTCTGCTCCATGGAGAAAGGGGAGGAGGCAGAAGCCCCGATAAACTGTCAGTTTAGAAGGTTTATGGTGACATAATCAGAAACAGTGCCTTCTAATTTCTTTTTAAGCCATAGGAAGCCCTGCTCCCTTTTCAAACAAAATCCTTTAGGGTATCAACATGTGAAGCAGATAAAACTGAGCTGTTCCACCCCAATCCTTCACCCTCACCCCACATTGTGGTGGCCCCTGGGACCTGGATGGAAAACCTCTGGCTTCCTGGGGTTCTGGGCTGTGATGTGTACATAGGAGACCTGAATTTCTTTCTAGGGCTCCTCACAGACTTTTGAGTAAATTATTGAATATCTGTGTGTTGTCTTTGCCCCATCTCTAAAATAGAGACTAAACAGTCTTCATTGAATATTACCATTGAGGCTTTTAAAGGTAGGGTGCAAATATGCCTGAACTATAGTAATAATAGGGGCAATATGATTTCAGGCATAGTTCTGAATGTTGTCCTTTATAACCTAATTTAATTCCTATAGCCTCTCTATGGGGCAAGTACTATTAAATATTATTGTCTCCAGTTTAAATGGTGGAAACTGAGGCACAGAGAGGTTATACAAATTTCCCAAGGTCACTCATCTTGTAAGTGGTGTAGGCATGATTCAATACCAGGCAGCCTGACGCCAAAACCCCTTGATATGAACTCCTGATATTTGGTTTTAAAACTTGTTTGCATATTAAAATTACTTAAAGAATTTAAAAAATTTCAGAAGATGAGGCTGCACCACAGGCCAATTAAATTACAGTCTCTGGGTATGGAATATTAGTGACAGCATTTTTAAAAACTTCATTTATGGGTTGAGTTGGGTCCCCCCAAAAAGATGTGTTGACACCTTCAACCTTGATACTTAAGAATGTGACCTTATTCCTAAATAGGTCATTGCAAGGTTTAACTGCTAAAGTTAAATGAAGTCATATTGGAGTAGAGTGTGCCCTTAATCAATATGACTGGTGTCCTTATAAGCAGATGGCCATGTGAAGTTGGGGCCTGGTGAGTTGTGAGTGGCCTCTGATTAGAGCACAGCAGAGCTGGAGAAGAGAGTGTATGCAGAGTGTACGCAAAAGAAAAGAATTCCAGAATGGTAGGTGAAGGCAATTTTCTTTGGCTTCCAACTTCCCATCTTCTCCTACTTTCCCCTATTTTTCTAGTCTCCATCTCAATCTTCTTTGCCACGTCATGCATGCCCTTGAAGCATTAGAATTCCTTAAAGCTTCATGGGAGAATGCCATGGGATGATGAAGACAGAGATTGGAGTCATGCATTTGCAAGCCAAGAAATGTACAAGATTGCTGGCAAACCACCAGAAGCTAGGAGCAGGCAAGGAAGGATCCTCCCCTGAAGGTTTCAGAGGGAGCCATGGCCTTGCTGACAGCTCGATTTCAGACTTCTATCCTCCAGAATGGTGAGACACTGAATTTCTGTTGTTTTAAGCCATCCAGTTCATAGTATGTTGTTATGGAAGCCTAGGAAACTAATACAGCTTCCTGTCAAAATACAGACAGGTTTGAGAACCACTGCTGTATTTTAATTTCATTTCTTTTTTTTTTTTTTTTTTTTTGAGATGGAGTCTTGCTCTGTCGCCCAGGCTGGAGTGCAGTGGCGCAATCTCGGCTCACTGCAAGCTCTGCCTGCCGGGTTCACGCCATTCTCCTGCCTCAGCCTCTCCGAGTAGCTGGGACTACAGGCGCCCGCCAACACGCCCGGCTAATTTTTTGTATTTTTTTAGTAGAGACGGGGTTTCACCGTGGTCTCGATCTCCTGACCTCGTGATCCGCCCGCCTCGGCCTCCCAAAGTGCTGGGATTACAAGCGTGAGCCACCGTGCCCGGCCAATTTCATTTCTTAAGAACCTACTGTGTGGATGGGGAAAATCCCGTATTAGATAACTTAGTCTTGATTAGGGCTGGTGCAAGTCATTTGTCATCCTATGCTAGTACTGGCTGTGCCACCTTCTAAGGCATGGGCCAGTGTTGACCAGGTGTATTTGAGAAGGAAGATGGTTGGCATTAGGGGAGAGTTAGAGAATCCCTCCCAATGCTGCTGTTCACAAGGAAAAGTGTAGTGGTGGGAGTGACTAGGGGTATAGAGTAAGAGGTGACTGGCACAGGAGAGTTGAGGATGGAAGGGTGCAGAATGAAGGTTTCCTTTACAGCCAGCACAGTATAATACTTCAAAAAAATGGTCATGGGAGATAGAGCACATTCAGTAAGGCTACCTGCAATCTAGCGATGCAGGCACAGGTAAAATAGAGCACTATGAGAGACCATTAAGGTGTTTGGAAGAAGGGATATTCAAATGCCTTACAGAGGAGGTGATGTTTGGGCCCAAGGGTCAGATTTGATCGCTGATATGGGTGAAGGCTGTTCCAGGCACAAGGAACACCTTGAGCAAAGGTGTGGAAGGAGAATGGGCAGAGTTAGGAGGCTGGTGAGTTGTGAGTGGTCTCTGGTTAGAGCATAGCATAGCTGGGGAGGAGAGCTTGGATACAAAAGAAGCAGTCTAGAAAGGTAGATCAAGGGAATTTTCCTTGGGGATTTGAATACTATGATGAACATTTCTTCCAACTTCACTTTGTAAGCGAAATGGAGTCAACAGAGGCTTTTGATCAGGGAAGAAACTCTGTCACTAACTTCAACGATCTTGATGACATTTCACAGGGGCCTTCTCCTATGTCTGAGGCGGAAGTGTCTCATTTAGTTTTTCCAATGACTTTATGAGATAGGTACTATCATTATCCCAATTTAATGTGTTTAGGAACTGAAACTAAGGAAATTTCAGTGTCTGCTGAAGTCACATCGTTGGTAAATACGGAAACCTGGATTTGAACCCTGGTTATCTGATTCTAGAGTCTAGGCTTAACTCACATGTCACTGAGGGTCTCCTTCATTGGTGTCAAGGAAAAATAGCCACACTGACAGTGTGAGGCAGTTGGGTAGTGGATTGCAGAAGGAGAGAACAGGGATAGGCCAGCTATAATAGAAAGTGACTTTAGAATCATATGAAATATCTCAAAAGAAGGCCAGACAAGATTTACCAACTGCTTGTATATTGAGAGATCCCCTGATTAAAGATAGTTTACTGGGAGAAAGATGATACCTTTATTGAACTAGAGAATGCAGGAAGAGGTGTGCATTGGGTGGTAGAAGATAAAGAGATGTTTTTGGACATTTTCAAAAAGAAGTACTTACAGAATATCCACGCAGATGTTTGGGAAGTACACGGAAATGTAATTTAGATGTAGCTATGCTGCAAGAGATGGATCACTGGACCTGATTCTGAGACTTTACTATTAGGGTTGTGGAGACAGTGTAAGTGTGGTGCTTAAATCCATAAGCTCTGGAGCTCAACAGTTGGGTGGAATTCGTAACCACCTGTTTATTAGCTGTGTGTCCTTAGACAAGCCTCAGATTCTTTGTCTGCAGAATGGGGATACTAACTCAGATTCATATTTCATAGTACTGTGCAGAGGATGAAATGAGAGGAGCCACATGGAGCACTTGGCACAAGACACATGCTTGAGAAACAGGCATTGCATTTGTTTTTGCTTCTTGTAACCCAGAAAGATGCCCCTTGGCGATGCACCTCACTCTTCATTTCTTTTCCCTACGAAGACCTTTCTGTGTCCACGTCAGAACTTAGTTTTCCTTGTTTAATCTTTCAACGTAGCAGCTTCCTTTTTCTTAAAGCTCAGTTTCTCTACTAACCCAGGATAATCTTTTTTTTTTTTTTTGACAGAGTCTCGCTCTGTTACACAGGCTGGAGTGCAGTGGTGCCATCTCTGCTCACTGCAAGCTCCGCCTCCTGGGTTCACGCCATTCTCCTGCCTCAGCCTCCTGAGTAGCTGGGACTACAGGTGTCCACCACCATGCCTGGCTAATTTTTTATATTTTTAGTAAAGATAGGGTTTCTTTTTTTTTTAATTATACTTTAAGTTTTAGGGTACATATGCACAATGTGCAGGTTAGTTACATATGTATACATGTGCCATGTTGGTGTGCTGCACCCAGTAACTCGCTATTTAACATTAGGCATATCTCCAAATGCTATCCCTCCCCACTCCCCCCACCCCACAACAGTCCCCGGTGTGTGATTGATGTTCCCCTTCCTGAGTCCATGTGTTCTCATTGTTCAATTCCCACCTGTGAGTGAGAACATGTGGTGTTTGGTTTTTTGTCCTTGCGATAGTTTGCTGAGAATGATGGTTTCCAGCTTCATCCATGTCCCTACAAAGACATGAACTCATCATTTTTTATGGCTGCATAGTATTCCATGGTGTATATGTGCCACATTTTCCTAATCCAGTCTATCATTGTTGGACATTTGGGTTGGTTCCAAGTCTTTGCTATTGTGAATAGTGCCGCAATAAACATACGTGTGCATGTGTCTTTATAGCAGCATGTTTTATAATCCTTTGGGTATATACCCAGTAATGGGATTGCTGGGTCAAATGGTATTTCTAGTTCTAGATCCCTGAGGAATTGCCACACTGACTTCCACAATGGTTGAACTAGTTTACAGTCCCACCAACAGTGTAAAAGTGTTCCTATTTCTCCACATCCTCTCCAGCGCCTGTTGTTTCCTGACTTTTTAATGATCACCATTGTAACTGGTGTGAGATGGTATCTCATTGTGGTTTTGATTTGCATTTCTCTGATGGCCAGTGATGATGAGCATTTTTTCATGTGTCTTTTGGCTGCATAAATGTCTTCTTTTGAGAAGTGTCTGTTCATATCCTTCGCCCACTTTTTGATGGGGTTGTTTTTTTCTTGTAAATTTGTTTGAGTTCATTGTAGATTCTGGATATTAGCCCTTTGTCAGATGAGTAGATTGCAAAAATTTTCTCCCGTTCTGTAGGTTGCCTGTTCACTCTGATGGTAGTTTCTTTTGCTGTGCAGAAGCTCTTTAGTTTAATTAGATCCCATTTGTCAATTTTGGCTTTTGTTGTCATTGCTTTTCGTGTTTTAGACATGAAGTCCTTGCCCATGCCTATGTCCTGAATGGTATTCTTCTAGGGTTTTTATGGTTTTAGGTCTAACATTTAAGTCTTTAATCTGTCTTGAATTAATTTTGTATAAGGTGTAAGGAAGGGATCCAGTTTCAGCTTTCTACATATGGCTAGCCAGTTTTCAAGATGGGGTTTCACTGTGTTAGCCAGGTTGGTCTCGATCTGCTGACCTCGTGATCGGCCCACCTTGGCCTCCCAAAATGTTAGGATTACAGGCGTGAGCCACCATGCCCGGCCAACCCAGGATAATCTTTTAGTGTTTCCTTTTTTCCTTTTTCTAGACTCAGTGTGGATATGATTTTCTCCATTGTAGCCACCTTACTTCATGGAGTTATGTGCCTTAGACTGAGGAGGGGACCAGGCAGCTCACGTTCCTCCATTCCTCCTGTTACCTTTAATGGTACAGCTTATTTGTTTATTTCACAAGTTACCTCTGAGCATCCTTTGGCTGCAATTCAGGAATTTTCGTTGTATGCCTCACAAGCAGTGTCTGGTATATAACATAGACATATGTAGAAAGATATGAATAATAGTTGCTCTTCTTAGGCAGGATTGAGTGGAATCAGATAACAATAAGAAAAGCCTAAGACTGGTTTCCTACTCTTTTAGTACTAGAAGTGTCTATAACAAAGGAGAGATGTGTGGAGGAAATGAATTATTATCATCATTTGAATTATGATGCTAAGAGAAAGAAAAAGAAACTTTTTACCCTGGAGAAAATAATGGACATGTTGTGTGGGTAGGGTCATCTGTTCCTGATGGTTTGGGGGCTGTCATTAGAAACCAGTTTGAAAGAATGATTGTGTGGGCCCCTACAATAGCCTCATAACTGAGGTCCTTTCCAGGGTTGCTCCTTCTTTCAGTCCATGCCAACCCCAAGCATTGCCTCAATTTTGGCCGGGCTCAGTGGCTCATGCCTGTAATCCCAGCACTTTGGGAGGCCAAGGCGAGTGGATCACCTGAGGTCAGGAGTTCGAGACCAGCCTGACCAACATGGTGAAACCTCGTCTCTACTGCAAATACACAAATTAGCTGGGCATGGTGGTATGCACCTGTAATCCCAGCTACTCGGGAGGCTGAGGCAGGAGAGTTGCTTGAGCTCAGGAGGCAGAGGTTGCAGTGAGCTAAGATTGCACCATTGCACTCCAGCCTGGGCAACAAGAGCAAAAGAAACTCCATCTCAAAAACAACAACAACAACAAAAACAAAAACTCAACACTTTATCAAGTTACCCTCCAGCTAAAAATAGTTGTATGACTTCCCTGTGCCTAAAGAAGTGAGTACCAAAGCTTTTTGGTAGTCATCAAAGTGCTTTGCCCTCAGCTCCATCTCATCTTTCAACCCTTCTCTTTCCCACACCCCTTCCATCCAGTGCATCAGAGCTTCTTGCTACTCCTCATTCCAACCTCTATGTGTGGCATTTATCTTTGTGCTATACACAAATATCCTCTGGAGTCAGCATCCATTTGCTGAGTGATCAGCAGTCCTTAATAATTCTCTCATGCACTTTGTCTCCTAGATCAGCCCTACACACCTGCCCTCCTGGCTCCCTTACTTTCCACAGACCCACAGCTTGCCTGCCTCCTACTCTACCTGCATACTCAAGTTAAAACTTGGATTATTTGCGAAAGATCAATAAGCAAACTAATGAAATACATGTAATTGAAAAGAGAGTGTGGTCTGCAATGTTAAACAGTGGGTTGAGAGTGAAGGCTGTGGCCTTTGAGCTTTAGCTTTTCATAGCATCTGGCTCAAAGTGGAATAGACTTTGTGAGAGCTACAACCTTCTAGGGGCCGAGCCTACATCTCTGGTAATGTAAAGGGCTTTAGAGAGGAGGTATTAAGAATATCCTCATGATCTGAGAGAGTAGGACTCCTTAAACATTTAATGTAGTAACAGGAAGGAGCTTGAGAGAATCTTGTTCAGTAATTATTTGTGATCCTTCTGACTGCCTATCTGAGTCATTCTATCCATCAGTCAACGGGAATTTACCAGATTTCTCTGATCCTGATTGAGTTGATTTATATAAACTATAGTGAGTTTCTTTTTGGACACAATGCTCCATGGAATTAATCAAACTTTGGGTTTGTCTACTATAATCACTTCAATAGTTGCTTTCTGCCTGAGGATGACTCTTTGCCTTCATTAAATCTGAAGGTTTCAGCTTTTGTTAGCACACACCGTCTCAATCGATACAGGCAAGTGCAGCTGTCTCCTAAATGAGGATGTCAAGCCAAGGCCCCAATAACCATTGGTTACTAAATGTTTAATGATCTGCTTTGTGTGTCACAGCACCCTCATCACATTCAGTCTAGGGCCTTGAACCTACCTTAAAAAAATACTCTCCTAAAATTTACCCTGTTACTTACCATTTTTATTTTCCTTATTTAAGATATTGTTATAATGATCAGAACACCGCACTAGGAAACACAAAGTGGGACCCTAAAGTTGGCAGAGCTGAGAACCATCAGCTCCACAGCACCTTCTGCCTCCAAGAGGGTAGCATTTCCTTAGTATGGTGCCTATTAGTACTGGTTACCAAATGTTCTCATCTCTCCTCATTCCAAGTATATACATGATATGAGCGTATTTCCTGACTCCCTTTTTGACGGTATCATGTGACTAGGTTTGGCCAATGAGCTGAAAAGATAAGCAACATGTGTCACTTCTTTGCTGGAGCATGAAGGTCAACATGAGACTCTTCCAGGTTCAATTTTCCCTTTGCTATTGTAACAGCCTGGGTTTTTCAGAGAAACATGTATATTGTAAGGAATTGGTTCACACAGTTATAGAGGCTGAGAAGTCCCAAGATCTCTGGTTGGCAAGCTGGAGACCTAGGAGAGATGATGATGTATGTTCCAGTCTGAGTCTGAAAGCCTGAAGATGAGGAAAGCCAATGGCATAAGTTGGAGTCTAAGTTGGAGTTTAAGGCCAAGGACAGAAGACTAATGTCCCAGGTTAAAGACAATCAGGGACAAGGCACAGTGGCTTACACCTGTAATCTCAGCCCTTTGGGAGGCTGAGGCAGGTGGATCACTTAAGATCAGGAGTTTGAGACCAGCCTGGCCAACATGGTGAAACCCCATCTCTACTAATAATACAAAAAAAAATTAGCTGGGCATGATGGTGGGTGCCTATAATCCCAGCTACTCAGGAGGCTGAGGCAGGAGAATTGCTTGAACCCAGGAGGCAGAGGTTGCAGTGAGCTGATATTGTGCCATTGTGCTCCAGCCTGGGCAACAAGAGCAAAACTCTGTCTCAAAAAAAAAACAAAGGACAATCAGGCAGAAAGAGGGCAAAGGCTCCCTTATTCAGACTTTTGCTCTTATCTAGGGCTATCTATCTATCTAGGGCTCAGATTAGATGAGGCACACTCACACTGGGGAGGGCAGTCTGCTTTACCCAGTCTACTGGCTCAAACATTAATCTCATTTAGAAACATTCTCACAGATACACCCTGAATAATGTTTGACAACATATCTGGGCATCCAGGCCCAGTCAAGCTGACACATACAATCCATCCCTTGTCAACTTGGCACCCACATGAATCTTCTTAAACCATGCTTAATCTCCAAATAAAGACAATAACAAGGCTATAATTCCACCCAACATGCTACAAGTATCCTGCATACAACTGAAAACATAGTAACCTCTTCCCCAGAAAAAGAGGTAAAATCCTTGAGAGATATTTACTCTTCTCCTTGATATCCCATACATGAAATAGTATTACATATAATTAATAATACTTAAATATTATGACATAAAATCAGTACAGCTTATGCTACATGATAAGGGAATAAGAGATGAAAGAAAATAAAGATTTTTACTCAGTACACATACACACACACACATATATATATATTTATATATATATTTACAACAAAATAAAAAGGAAATACTCATGACAATTACAGTCCTCATTTCTGTAACTGGTTATGTGGTCGTAGCTGCTGCTTGTAACTATCTTCTTCCACTACCCATTCTGTATTCCTTTGCCCTCTGCAAATGCCTCAGTTAGTCATGGTTTTTCATCTGATGGAGCTACCAAAACCCTTATTCCTGAAGGATCTGGGTTGTTGCATTTTCTATTGACCTTAATCCCAGGGCATGGTGATACTAAGAGATGCTTTCAGGGATCTCCTGTATTCCAGACATACTCTTATTTACCTCCATTATATAGTAGCTGCCCAACTGACCCATGTTAGTCAGGATCAATCACACCAGCCACGACAGTCACTTTCTTCTTTGCTTATTGATTCAAAGGCAGCAGAGTTCCAAGTGGCCAGTGGCAGTGTGAATTTTCAGTTCAATAGAGTCAGTGTTGTGTCTCCTTTTAGAAGTGTTCCTTCCTTTGGAACTAACACCCCTAGGCTAGCAGAGGATTTTACTAGTGGGTCACTAAAGTTAATAGTGAGTGGTGCCACTCCCATTTCTGCCCCTTCATTCCTGAACCTGTAAATCCTGGCTTTGGGAGAAACAGCACCATAAATTAGATGCTGATTCAGAGCACGCAGCCTTCAGGAGAATCTTTCCCCAACCCTGCATGGTATTGCCACCTAGCTGGTATAACTGAGTCTTAGAAAGGCTATTTTACCATTCTATTAAACCAGCTGCTTCAGGATGGTAGACAATGAGGTAAGGCCATGAATTCCATGACCATGGGCCCTGGGCCCATCACTGCACATTAGTTGCTGTGAAGTGAGTTCTTCAACCAGAAGCTATGATGTATGGAACACAATAATGATAGATAAGGCACTCCGTAAGCCTTTTTGGTAGAAGCATTGTGTGCAGGGAAGGAAAACCCATATCCAGAGTCAGTGTCTATTCCAATAAGAACACATGTAACCTCTTCCATGATGGAAGTGATGCAGTGATATCAACTGGCCTCCAGGTAGCTGTCTGACCACATCAGGGAATAGTGCTATATTGTGGACACAGTATTGATCTCTGCTGTTGGCAGATTGGACACTCAGCAGTAGCTGTAGCTGGATTGGCCTTAGTGAGTGAAAGTCATGTTTGCTAAGCCCAGGGATAACTTACATCCCGACCACCATGGCCACTTTGTTCATGCCCTATTGGGTCATGAATAGGATGGCTGGGAAAACAGACTGACTAGTATCCACAAAGTGGGTCATCCTATCAACTTGACTATTAAAATCCTCCTCTGCTGAGGTCACTTTTTGATGAGCATTCACATGAGATACAAATATATTTACATTTTTTGTGCATTCAGAGAGATCAATCTACATACCTCTTTCCCAGATACCATTGTCACCAACTTGCAAATCATGTTCAAGTCCCTGACCATCCAGTAAAATAATTGGCTATAGCCCATGAATCAGTATTAATTACGTGTCTTGCGATTTCTCCTTCCAAGCAAAATATGCAACCAGGTACATTGCTCAAAGTTCTGCCCACCAGGAGGATTTCTCTTCACCACTGTCCTTCAGGAATATCTTAGGAAGGGGCTATAGTGGTGGAACTGTCCACTTCCAGGTGGGACCTGCATATCATGCAGAGCCATCTGTAAACCAGGCCTAAGCTGGGTCTTCTCTTTCTCCATCAACTGATTCTAGGGAACTCCCCATGAGGGTGTAAGTGCAGGCTGGGAGAGAGAAGGCAATGTAGCAGGAGTGGGCACCATGGGCATTTGGACCACATCTTCATGTCACTTACTTGTGCCTTCAGGGCCTGTTCAGGCCTGATTGTGTATATACCACTTCTGTTTGATGGTGGAGTGCTGCTGTGTATGTCCAACTTTATGACTTGGTGGGTCAGATGACATTCAGTTCATGATGGGTAGCTCAGGTTGCCTAGTAACCTGGTGGACCATGGTTAAGCATTTAGTTTCTACTAAGGGCCAGTAGTAGGTCAAGAACCATTTCTCAAAAGGAGAATAGTTATCCGCAGAGGATAGCAGTGTTTTGTTCCAAAATCCCGAGGGCCTGAACTACAGTTCACTTATAGGGGCCTGTCAAATGCTCCAAACAGCATCTCCATTTACCACTGGCACCTCAAACACCATTGGATCTCCTGGATCATATGGCTGAAGTGTCAGAGCAGCTTGCACAGCAGCCTGGACCTTTTGCTGAGCCTTCTTTTATTCTTAGCCTCATTCAAAATTGGTAGGTTTTGGGTCATTCAATGAACGGGGTGGAGTAAGATACTCAAATGAGGAATGTGTTGTCTCAAAACATCCAAAGAGACCCACTTGGCATTTTGACTTTTTTTTTTTTTTTTTTGGTTGTAGGGGAGGTCAACTACAACAACTTATCCTTCACTTTAGAAGGGATGTCATGACATGCTGCACACCATTGAACTCATACGAATTTCACTGAGGTGGAAGGCCCCTGAATTTTTGTCATATTTTTTCCCACTCTCTGAACATGCAAATGTCTTACCAATAAGTCCAGAGTAGTTGCTACTTTTTGTTCGCTAGGTCCAATCAGCATATTGTCATCAATGTAATAGACTGGTGTGACATCTTGTGGAAAGGAAAGGCAATCATGATCCTTGTGAGCTAAATTATGACATAGGGTAGAGTGTTGATATACTCCTGAGACAGGACAAGGTATATTGCTGGCCTTGTCAGCTGAAAGCAAACTGCTACTGGTGGGCCTTATAAACAGGTATGGAGAAGAAGGCATTTGCCAGATCAATAGCTGCATACCAAGTACCAGGGGATGTGTTAATTTGCTCAAGCAATGACACCACATCTGGTGCAGCAGCTGCACTTGAAGTTAACACCTGGTTAAGCTTGCAGTAATCCACTGTCATTCTCCAAGACACATCTGTCTTCAGCATAGGCCAGATAGGTGAGTTGAATGGGGATGTGGTGGGAATCACTACCTGTCTGGGTTCTGCAGAGAAACAGAGCCAATGTGATATCTCTATCTGTATATCTATGTCTACATCTATATATCTATATACATGTTTATTACAAGGTATCAGCTCATACAATTATGAGGGCTGATAAATCCCATAATCTGCCATCTGCACACAGGGGACCCAGAAAAGCTGATGGTGGAGTTCCTGTCGGAGTCCAAATGCCTGAAAACCAGAGAGACAATGGTTTATATTCCAGTTCAAGTCTAAAAGCCTGAGAACTGGGCGTGTCAATGGTGAACTCCTAGTCCAAAGGCAAGAGAAGATCCAGGTCTCTGCTCAATCCATCATGCAGAATGAATTCTCCATTCCTCTGCCTTTTGGTCTACTCAGGACCCCAGTGTATTGGCTCATGCCCACCCACATTGGGAAGGGCAATCAACTTTATTCAGTCTATCGACTCCATTGCTAATCTCTTCTGGAAACACTCTCACAGACACACCCAAAATAATGTTTAATGAAATATCTGGACACCTCATGTCCCACTCAAGTTGACACATAAAATTAATGATCACATCACCTCTGATCTTTCAAGTCCTTGATGGTGGCACTAATCTCTGTAATTCTTCCAGGAATGCAGTACAGGTTGAGTGTCTCAAATCTGAAATCCAAAATGCTCCAAAATCTAAACCTTAAACTGACTTGATGCTCCAAGGAAATGCTCATTGGAGCATTTAAAATTTTAGATTTTCAAATTTGGGATGCTGAACCAATATGTATAATGCAAATATTCCAAAATTAAAAACAAATCCCAGGTAAAAACTCTTCTGGTCCCAAGCATTTTGCATAAGGGATATTGCATTTGAATTGCATTTGGTTTACTATTTTTCTATGTAGAGGCAATTCTAGTGGCTTCCACTTGGCATTTCCCATCACAACAGCCCCCACTTTACAGGTCGTGGAGTCAATGTGGGGGTTTTGCCACATGCTGAGTAGATCTACTCCAATTATGCATTCTGAAACTCAGGAAAGGCCACAGGATAGGTTTAGGGACTCACTGGATCCACTGTGGGATGGACCTGAGCTAAAACTCCATTTATCACCTGACCTCCATAAGCTCCTGTTCTAACTAGAGAGCCACAGTGACATTTTGAATTTTCTGGAATCAGTATCAGTTCAGAAACAGTGTTCAGTAGTTCCTGAAAGGCGTGATTATTTCTTTTATTTTCCCAATGTACAGTTACCCTAGTAAAAGGCAATAGGAATGTCCCCATTCCTACTTACAGAATCCTTTGGGAAATGCTGGGAGAAAGATTAACAGTACACATTTTTGGTAGTATACTTGGGTCCTTCCTTGAGGGGACTCAACCTTCCATTTATTCAAAGGGTTCTGAGTCTATAAACTGGCTCAAGTCTGGTAGTTGATTGAGGGGCTATGACTGTCTTTTTACTATGATTTCAGTTAGACATGTGTTCACTTGATCTAGAACTTTTCTGCTTATACAGATCAAGTAAGAATTTAGTGGGCATCTATCTATTTCACATTTAGGAACACAGTCATTAACTAGCTAACACCATAGATCTGAGTAAGTCAGACTATTCTGATTGCTGCTTTGACTCTACTATTACAGTTGCCACACCCGCTTTGCCTCTGGCAATTGAGTGCTGCCACTTGGCCTCTGCCACCCCATCCCATTGCATTTAGACTTCCCAACTCTGTCTGCCGTCCATATTATCAGTTCTGACCTATAGAGAAGTGATCACAGAACTCAACAGGGATGCTCTGTTTCCTGTCACAAATTTACTTCTCACAATGGTGGTGAAAGATGGCTTGTTGGAGGCCCATCTAACTCCCTGAGCTGCAACATTAAATGCAGAATCTCTGCTTGGTGGACTCTTGTCAATAAATTCAGACTGATCTAATTTAATGTTCCTTCCAAAATTATCCCACACCTTTAATATCCATTTCCACATATTAACCCAGATTTCTGGTTGTATAAATTAGAAAACTCAAGTAGTTCTAGAGTATAGCACATCTCCTCATGGGTCCCATTTTTTGCCTCACCTGCAGGCGCCTTTTGTGACTTGAGTCTAGTTGAAGGTCAAGAATCAAGGAGAGGTAGTAGAGGTGGGTCCTGAGGAGAATCAGTATTGTCTTCCACGGCAACTGCCTCAGAGGAGGCCATTATAGTTTCCTTGGACAATGAGGGGTTAATCCCCTCAGATGAGATTGGAGAAGCCACTATCCCACTACCAGTGAGGGTGCTTCTACTGGGGATGAGGAGATCACTTCCACTGGTGGTGGGAAAGCCTCTTTCACTGGCAAAAAAGACTCATCACAATTTAAGGGCTCAATGTCCCCACCTTCATCAGGGTCTTCTCACATGTCCCCATTCCTACTTACAGAATCTCATTCTTTTCTGATCAATGCTCTTACTCTAACAGTAGATACCCTGTGAAGATGCGAGTTAAATTTGTATTGTGATTCAGCCAGTCACAGGATGAGATTCTGCATTTGATTTTCAGTAATCTCAGCCCTGTGGCTACAGGAAATAAGGGTATCCTTCAGAGCACACATAGATCTCTTCAGATTATTTATGCTTGAGCTGGAAATTCAAGACCCTGAACTCATCTTTGTCTTTCACCACTTTGTTCAGCAATATTAGGAGCAGTCAGCTGATTTAATAATAATATTAATTAGTTTTCCAAAAATGTTCAAAAGTATCATATACACAGTCGCCCAACTCCTTATTCTTATAAATGGTTAATTAGGAGTATCCAATGATGATATTTTGTGTCCCTATTACCTGATCACTCTATGGCCTATCATTGCACTCTTTACTACTGGAAATAGAGTTACTAGTGTCTTTAGATCTAATTGAATTAGAGAGTCAATTCCAGAAACTCTAGAACAAATTTAGAAAACTCATCCTTAAAACTCTGTTCCTCTAGAATCATTCTTGGTACCTAAATTTTTATTAGTCTGCATTCTCCAGGAAAACAGAAGCATCTCTCTCTCTCTCCCCATCCCTCTCCTACACACATATAATATTTTGTATATAAAATATACATATAACATAAAGAGGTTTATTATAAGGAATTGGCTCATGCAGTTAAAGAGGCTGACAAGTCCCAAGATCTGCTGCTGGCAAGTTGGAGGCCCAGAAAAGCCGATGGTTTAGTTCTGGCCTGAGAATCAGGAGAGCTGATAGTGTAAATTCCAGTTCTGAGCCAGAGGCCAAAGGTGGCAGAATACTGATGTTCCAACTCAAAAATAATGAACTAGCAAGAGGGCAAATGTTCCTTTACTCGGACTTTGTTCTATTCGAGTCTTCAATGGATTTCATGAAGCTCACCCACATTGTGAAGGGCAATCGGCTTTACTCAGTCTACAGATTCAAATGCTAATCTCTTCAGGAAATGCCCTCACAGACACACCCAGAATAATGTTTAACCAGATATCTGGGCACCCTGTGTCCCACTAAGTTACATATAAGATTAACCATCACAGCTACTATGGCTGGCAATTCTCTAAACTTGGCAGATCTGTCAGCCTTGGACATAGTGATGATAGCAGAGATTTAGAGCAGAGCCCTAGGCAGGCAGGTAACATGAACAAGAAAGCAACCTCTATTGTTTCTAGCTACTGGTGTTTTCCAGTTTTTGTTACTGTAGCATAACTTAAATTCTTCAGTGAGATGGCAGCTTGCAAGATTAAAAAAACAAAACAAAACAAAACAAAAACTCTTGAAAGGTGTGTAAGGAGCACATTACTAATATATTCTTGCTAATCTAACAACTCCCAAATTTACATTCCTAACTCATACTTCTTATCTGGGCTCACACTTACCTGTCTAACTGCTCTCCTTGACACATCCACTTGGGTGTCTCAAAAGATGCTTCAAAATCAGGCCTGGGGTGAACTTGTGAATATTTCCCAAACCTGGACTGTTTCTAGTCTTGTGTCACCTGTAGCACCAGCCTGGTCTCTGTTATTTCAGTCACTGTCATCATAAACTTCTCTGTTATTTCATGGGAAATCTAATGAGATGTAACATTTTCATCACAAAGCCTTGATGATTCTACCTCCAGAACATAGCTTGTCTCTGCCCGTCTCCATCTTCATTGTCAACATTCTAGTCAACGCCACTACTACCCATCATTTAGATTACTGCAGTGGCCCCTAGTTTTCTCTCCATCTCTCTTGTGTCTTTTCAACTGACTCTGCATAATAACCAGAAAGATATTCAAAAAATGTAAATAAGATCTTGTTTACGCCCTTAATGGCTCCACATTGAAACTTAGAATAAATGTCCAAATTTCTTACTGTGGCCTACAAGATCCTGTGTGATCTGGATTCTCCTATCTCTCCAGGTTCATCTCTTACCTCCCTGGCCCTGACAACACTAACCATCTCTCAGTTGCTAGAACAAATCAAGTCTTTCAGGCATCAGGGGCTTTGCTGTTGCTGTTCCCTGTGGAATTCTCTTCTGTTGGCCTACAAATTGCTTATTCCTTCCTATCTCTTAGTCTCAGCTAAGCAAGACGAATAAGCTCTAGAGATCTGCTGTACAACACTGTACCTGTGGTCAATGACACTGTACTGTACACTTAAAATTTGTTAAGAGGGTAGATCTCATGTCAGTGTGTTTATTACAATAAAAAGAGTAGGTCTTATTGTTATTTTCCAATTATTCCTATTTATTTCTTTGAGAGTACTTATCACTACGTGCAAATTCATTTAATTCACTTAATTCATTTTTTATGTGTGCACTGTTATTTTCACTAGAATGAAATTTTCAAGGGGACAAGATTCTTGTCAATCTTGTCATCATGACAATCCTGGTATCCTGTGAAATGAAAATACGTAGAATGTTTTCATAATACGTTTGAATGAATGGATGGATGAATGAATGAATGAATGAATGAATCCTTATTTCACAAATGAAGATAAGACTTAGGAGGCACATGACTTGCCCAAAATACACAGTGAGTGGCAAGGCTGGGTCTCCAGTCACGTTTTCGAACCCTGCAGTCTGTGCTTTGATTCCACATAACACAGACTTTCATGTTGCCACCTGAAAAGCAGAAAAAGGTAATGTTCTTGAAATCCATTTTTTACCAGAATCCTATGTACGCTTCCCTTTTCCCTCACCACTGAAACGGGTGGCTTTGCAACACCAGCAGCCTGGCTAGTTTATTCATTTTTCATATTATAAAATGTTATTAAACTGCACCACACAGATAAGTACTAGAAAAATTGCCACGTTATTTTACTAACATAAAATTAGCCAATTTGCCTGTGTATGGGATTGGAAAGGATGCAAAGCATCCCATTCAAGTGATTAACCTCTTAGTTAATAAAAGCAATGATTTCGTGTGTATAAATAATATAATAAAAGGAACATTCATATCAAAGTTATGTAGCCCTCCCCTTCCTGTGTTCATCTCCTTAATTGGTAAATAATTCATCAAACTCTGAAATGAATTGTGTTCCCACCCACATTTCTTCATCCAATTATCATGAAATAGGAAAGCAGGCTCTTTCTCCCTTTGGAAGGCATGAGATAATAAAATTGTTCAGGGCTTTCCTGAGACTGTGCTAGGATAGATATAGAACCCAGCTGGCATGGGCCTTGTCAGGTAACTGAGCAGTGCTTCTTGAGGCTCAGAAGAACTGAGCTTGTCCTTTCCGTTTGACCTCCTGCACCCAAAGTTCATGTATTTGTCTTTCCACTACAGTGCCCATAAATATTACCTGTTGTGAGTGTGACTTTCAATAGAAGAAAGAGGCTGTGTGAAAGAAGCCAGTTGGCTGAAAATTTTAATATGACTTTTGCATCAAATGAGTTGCACAGATCCATTTTTACAATGCCGATGAGCCACAATTCCTGGACACAGAAATGTCCTTCTATGTTGTAAATTATGTAAGATTATTGCTGAAAGTTTCTTGTGGGAGCTACAATTTTTTCCCCTTTGGACTTCTTCATGTGTGGAAAAAAACCTACATTAGATATAAATTAATATACTCTTGGGCTGATGACCTTTGGTTTTTTGCCTTTTACCTTTAAATTAAGGTAGAATAATGCCCAACATAGTATAATTTGCCTTTGCAAACTCTTATATGTATGTCACTATAATTCCCAAGGATGGTCTTGCTAATAAATCCCATTAAAAAATCCCTTTTTTGAATCATTTTCGTTCCTCTCATGAGTTCTGTTTAGAATTTTATCACTGTCATATGCAACAGCTTTAACTTTGTTGTAGATGGATCACAGAGGTTGTGTACTGAACTTACAATAGCAGTGTTTATACCTGGGGTTTCTTTATTTTCCCTCCAATGCATTAGAGTTTTATGGAAAAAGATAAAACAGTTACTGCCTCCCTTACCCCAGCTTTTTGAATAGCCTCTTCAGCTTGAAGTTTATGGATGCCGAAAAATCATCTTAATTTGCAGATTGTGGAAGCACTGTTTTCTGGGACTTAGTCTATAGTCAAGCAAAGGGGGGAATGGAAATGTCAGCAGAGCATTTATGATGGAGTCAGTGGGGAAACTTTTCCTTTTGAGTCAAGATGGTGCAAATTACCCAAGTGGGCTGGTGAAATGTTGTAAATGAGATTCAGCCATGAGCTTTCATTCTTCTTCATTGCGTCAATTGGTCAATTGCAATATTCAGCTTTACCTTTTGTACAGTTTGAAGTTGTAGCCTATACTTTTTGCTAAAAAATGATAGCTTGAAGACAAGACGTTTTAATGCCTCTCTAAAAATGTCCCCTTCTCTTTTCAAATAAATAAGCTATTCTTCATTCTTGCTTGAGAAATGGTATTGTGAAATTCTGGTAATTTCTGCTACTTACGGCTGCTCTACAGAGACAAAGACATTTCTGTAGAAATGAACAATGGGAAAAGAACTATACCAGAATTAGATTGACTGGACTTGCTCAAGCAACTATGTCTTAATCTTAATTAACCAGCTTTTGACATCTGGATGCGGGAATTGCTGGCTCTGTCACATGAGGACTTTATAATCAGTGTCCTAGGGGTGGCTATCCTGAGAATTTTTCTCTGTAGAGTAAATTCTTTCTATCAGACACTGAACACAATATCCCAATCCACAGCAGTGAAACTTTGATCAAGGTCAGGACAAATGGACTTGCAGGAATTTCTAGTTGCGAAGGGCAGCTATTTTTTTCTGTGACTGGAAGGAGAGCAGCTTTTCTTTATTTGGGAAGGGCATACTCTTAGAGCAAGGTGCAGATTTGGGGGTGGTCTTCCCATGGCATGCTGAGCACGAAGGCCTGCCTGTCTAGCCAGACTGATCAGCAGAAACAGCTTTCATCTCCTCAGATCCATCTCCAGTCTGAAGATTAGCAGTGCTCGGCTAAGAATTAGAGAAGAGATAGTCTGCTGCAAACAAGCCCTTTTTCTAAGCAAGATCATGAAACAAACAATACTTGTAACATTGATTTTGGTGGCCCTCTCCCAGACCCCCAATCTCCCTCCCCCTGCCAGGTCTCCACCTCTCTTGGTTGCTTTTTGTCCTTTTGCCTCATCTTCAAAATCTAGCTAGCCATTGTCCTGGTCCTTTAAAAGTCCTGATCTCACTATCTTGATAGTAGAAAGGGACCAGGGAACTAACATGTACCGACCTTCTATGGTAATCAGCCCTTGTTTAAGAAGATAGAGCTGTCCTTGCATTTGAGCCGCAGTTACACATATGAGCTATCTCTATTTTATGGATGAGAACACTTAGTTTCCCAGTTACCTAACAGCACACAGCAAGTAGAGTCAGAATTGGAATAAAGTGTCTCTGACTTCAAGGGGTATGTCCAACTTACCCTTTCTACTTCATCCCTGCACGTTTACATAATTTCTTAAACCCAGTTAAAATTCACTTATTCACATATAACATTTTATAGGATGAAGTTTTCAGTCCGAGACAGGTTGACAGGGAAGAGCTTTCTGATCAGACTAACTTCAGACACAGAAGACAGGGGGTCCCTCAAATCCTTCCACATGGCAGGCTGCCTCCTCTGTCTTTACTCATAGGTCCAGTTTTGACAGGGACCAGGTCATGACCAAAAAATATGTGGCTGATTTTGTATAATTTCTGTTTCATTAGGTGACATTTTGCCCTGCTTTCTGTGACTCTGATATTTCATGTAGATTTACACATTTGCCTTCCTAACTCAGGCCCTATTCATCCACCCCAGAAACTACCTGGACTGTCCTGTTCTGACATAGCCTGGTTCTCCACCAGTGGTCTCACCTAGAGCCCTTTGGCTCTGTTGTAAGTATGTGGTTCATTTGCAATCATGTTTCCATTGTCTCACTGTTGTAATGTTCTAAAACTCTGCCCAGTCTTTTTTCACAGCTCCTTGTTCCTTTTTCTGCCCATTACTTTTGTGCTATTGGCTCCATCTTCCTTCTTGCATTCTCCAGTATTGACATGTACTTTTATTTTTTTATACCTGATGGATGCAACAGGGTGTTGAGTGGGATTTTTCTTGTGGTCTGAGAGCTAGAACCCAAACCTGGGAAGAGGTATGCATTAATTGTCTTCATCTTCTAAAGGGATCTGTATTAGTCTGCTCCAGCTCCTTAACAAAGTACCACAGACTGGGTGGCTTATACAACAGACATTTATTTCCTCTCAGTTATGGAGGCTAGAAGTTCAAGATCAAGATGCCAGCAGGGTTAGTTTCTTGTGTGGCCACTCTCCTTGGCTTGCAGACAGCCACATTCTCACTGTCTTTACGTGGTCTTCCCTCTCTGTGTGTCTATGTCCTTATCACCTCTTCTTATAAGGACACCAGTCATACAGAATTAGGGCCCACTCAATGGGCTCATTTAACCTTAATTACCTCTGTAAAGGCCCAATCTGCAAATACAGTTACATTCTGAGGTACTGGGGGTTAGGACTTCAACATGTGAATTTTGAGGAGACACCATTCATTTCATAACAGGATCCAATGGCAAATGTGTCTGGATAGCTCCTTGGGGCGTCTTAAAAGGTGACCATTCTCGCGGGGCATGGTGGCTCATGCCTGTAATCCCAGCACTTTGGGAGGCCGAGGCAGGTGGATCACCTGAGGTCAGGAGCTCAAGACCAGCCAGGGCAGCATGGTGAAACCCTGTCACTACTAAAAATACAAAAATTGGCTGGGTGCAGTGGCACGTGCCTGTAATCCCAGCTACTCGGGAGGCTGAGGGAAGAGAATCACTTGAGCCTTGGAGGCGGAGGTTGCAGTGAGTCGAGATTGCGCCATTGCACTCCAGCCTGGGTGACAGAATGAGACTCCATCTCAAAAAAAAGAAAGGGACCATGCCTTTTTATGCTACCTTCACAATCATTCCACCCCACACATGTGTAGGAGAAAATCACTGGGTGGGTAAGTGAAGCGGGGACAGGGAAGTGGTCAACTGGAGTGCAGTATTTGTGGTAAAGAGATTTCCTCTTCCTTTCCTGTGGGGTTGCTGACCTCCTTTGCCTACAAGCCACATGAGGGAAATACCAAGAGTATTACTGGTAAGGGTTGGATGTGCCTGTAAGGAGTGGTGACTGTCATCTCAGCCCTGGCTCGGTGCTTGCAGAGTCTGCTCTGGTGCTTTCTGGCGGAGAGGAGTTGAGCATGAAGAGAAAGCTCTTGAGAAGGTCAGCTACTGTCTTTGAAGTTTGGAGGTCCCCATGACCTAGTGACCATTGCCCATTTTGGTTTCCCTTTAATCTTCAAAGGCACAAAGCTTGCTGGGATAAATAGCAGAAAGAGACTGGAAGAAGACGGGGATACCTTTCAAATGCTAATTCCCTGAATCCCTTGGAGGGCACGGAGAATCTTCATTGGTCTCAAGAACTCAAAAGAAGAACCATGAGGATTAAAAAGGAGGCACGAATCATAAAACATTCAGGTGATTAACAAGAGTTAGCCCTGCCCCCTTCCAGAGAGAAGCTTTGGGGGCACTGAACAGTGGCAGGGACCAAAGAAAGATGTGACTGTCCACTCTCTCTGAAGGGGTCCTTCTCAGTATTGGGAACTGTCTCAAGAAAACCATGGACACCATTTACACATGGGAGAGCACTGCACAGAAGATGACCCCAAACCAAGCCAGAGGAAGACCACTCCCAGAAGTCAGCCAATTATATGAGATAATATCTGCTATCTCTTCCATCCTTCTTCCTGACTTCAGCACATGGGATGGGCTAGAGATCTAGATGGAAGAGGAATGTGAGGTGTCCCCAGAACAGACTAGATCCTCCACTCCAACCCTAAGGTTGGGGAGGAAGAGAATTGGGAAGACGATGTAACTGTCCTCTTGGGCTGATGCCTTGCTACCTCTTAGTAAGTGGAAAAATTAAATATCAATTTGGAGAAGAGATCAAAATGTTGGACTATACTAGGATGAGTATTTAATAGCTGAAAATGCCTGGAAAGCTGTGAGTTTTGCTGGGATATTTGAGGTTGGAAATGGAGATTTGACATCAAGGTGAAGGCAGCAATTTGAGAACAATAAAACTGTTGTATCTAAACGCAGTTCAGACCATTCAGTCATAAATTGTATTTGATTGCTGTTGAAAAGCCACAATGAATGTTATTGTTTGGCAAGAATAATTCCGTTGGTCATTCCAAGTCACTGGTTAGATTTTAGGTACAATTTAATTAAAATAGATGATTAGGAAGCACATTTCTCATTATTCAGGATGGATTTAGCTGATTCACAACTTCAGTTGCAAGAGATTAGACTGCAAAATTAGAGATTAGATTGAAATATATTAGACTGAAAATTTCATTTTTTATTTCAGTTTGCCTTCTCCCAGACAGTGTGGTGACGTGGAAGGTGTCAGGGCTCAGAAGATCTGGGGTCTAATGGCTCCATCCATAACCACCTATATCAAAGCAGTCACATCTTAGGAACTTATGGTATCTTGATTTCTTTCCATTGTTACCCTAATTCAGTAAGCATTCGCAAAGTCTCTTATGAGGATAGTGGCTTTAGAATTAGACCATGTAGGTTAGAATCCAGGGGCTATAATTTACTGGCTGTGTGATCTTGGTTGAGCTACTTATCCTTTCTGAGGCACTGTTTTCTCATCTTTAAATGTGGATGTGGCAATTGAACTGGGCCACAAAGAATCAGTAGAATCTGTTCTGTAAAATGGAGTATTTGAACTATGTGATGTTTAAAACCTCTTCAATTCTAAAAGCCTATTCTATATCACCCCACAGGGAAGAGAATGGATTTCAACAGAATCGTGTGGCTTCAGATGATAAAGAAGTAAGAATTTCCAGGTTAGATATCAGATATAATACTTATAGAGGTTCTGGATTTGTCCTCCTAATTAAAAAAATAAACTCGTGACTTGTCTGATTGTATGATTTTGCTATCATTCTGCTGAAAGTTAGAGATGAAGTAAATCAGTAGTTTTCAAACATGAGTCCAAGAATGGGCAGCATTTGATTCACCTGAGGAGGCTTTTATAGTATTATCAAAATCTCTATATTTGTTGATTTCTTATCTACTATTTTGGGGTCAATTACTCAGTGTTAAAATCTCCAACTCTAACTGTGGATTTGTCTAATTATTTTTTTACTTCTGATAGTTTTTGCTTCAAGTATTTTGGAACTTTATTATTAGGTGTATACATGTTTAGGTTTTTTTCTTGAATTGAACCCTTTTATCATTATGAAATGTCCCTATTTATCTCTGTCTTGTCTTGAAGTATGCTTTGTCTGATACCTATATAGCCACTCCAGCTTCCTCCTGATTAGTGTTTGCGTAATACATCCTTTCTATCCTCTTACTTTTAACCAATATGTGTCTTTCTGTTTAAAACTTCATTTCTTTTAAACAGTATGCATTTGGGTCTTTTCATCTAGTCTAATAATCTCTGCCTTTTAATTACAGTGATTAATCCATTTAGATATAATGATATTATTAATGTAGTTAGATTTAAGTTTATCATCTTGCTATTTGTTTCCTATTTGTTCCATCTATTGTTTGCCCCTTTTTTTCTTCTCCTTTTCTGCATGCTTTTGGATTATTTTCAGTATTGCATTTTATCTCTACTATTGGTTTATAAGCTATAGATATTTGACTTATTTTTAAAATTGTTGTTCTGGATTACAATGTGCAGCCCTAATTTATCAGAATCTACCTTGAATTCCCATTATGCCACTTCCAATGTACAGAATTAAAAAACGTATACTTCAATTTTCTCCTATTGTAATCATACTTTCTGTTATGTATGTTATTGATCTAGTCTGAATTTGTGTCCCCATCCAAATCTCATGTCAAATTGGAGGAGGGGACTGGTGGGAGGTGGTTGGATCATGGCGGAAGATTTCCGCCTTGCTGTTCTCGTGAGAGTGAATGAGTTCTCATGAGATCTGATGGTTTAAAAGTGTGTGGTGCTTCCCCCCTTCCTCTTTCTTTCCTGCTACCAATGCGAAGAAAGTCTTTGGTTTCCCTTCACCTTCTGCCATGACTGTGTTTCCTGAGGCCTCCCAGTCATGCTTCCTGTTAAGCCTGTGGAAATGAGTCAATTAAACCTCTTTTCTTCATAAATTACCCGGTCTCAGGTAGTTCTTTATAGCAGTGTGAAAATGGACTAATACAGTTATAAATTATAAAATACATTGTTAATAATTTTACCTTAAACATCAACTATCTAAATAAGGAAATTTTAAAAACAGGCAAAAATATTTTTGTTGGCTCACATATTTATTATTTTTAGCACTTTTCACTTTTTTACATAGAATCGAGTTCTGATATCATTTCACTTCAGCCTGAATAAATTCCTTTAATAACTTTTGTAGAGCAAGTCTGTTGTTGATAAATTCTCCCAGCTAACATTTATCTAAAACTATCTTTTTCTGTCATTTTTGAAAGGTAATTTTAGCTGGATATAGAATTCTAGGTTGATACCTGTTTCTCTTTTGGCAGTTAAAAGATGCTATCTCATTGTCTTTTGCCTTGCACTATTTCTGAAGAGAAATCACCTTCCATTCTTATCATTGTTGTCCTGACTGTAATATGTCTTTTGTATCTGGATATTTTTAAGATTTTCTCATTATATTTAGTGTTCAGTAATATCACTATAATACGCTTAGGGTTTCCTTTTTACCTACTCTTCTTGGGTTCTGTTGAAGCTTCTTGTATCTGTGGGTTGATATCAAATTTGAAATATATTTGGTCATTATTTCTTGTAATACATTTTTTTTTTCTGCCCCAGTGTCTTTCTAATCTGCCTGAATCCCTCTCTCTCCTTTTATTCTGGTACTCCAATTACACACGTGTTAGCCCATTTGATATTATTTACTAGGTCACTGAGGCCCTGTTCATTTTCCCTCCAGTGTTTTTCTTTTAGTGTTTAAGTTTGGAGAGTTTCTAATCACCTAAGTATGCCTATCATCTCTTCTGCAGTCTCCAATGTGTTGTCAAGCTTATCCATTGAATTTTTATTTTCAGATATTATACTAATTCTAAAATTTCCATTTGGTTCTTTATAAACAATTTCTGTTCCTTTCCTTAGAGTCCTTATCTGATTACTCATACATCCACCTTTTCCATTAAATTACTGAATATATTTATAATAGCTGTTTTAAAATAATTTTCTGCTAATTCCAGTAATTAACTGTGTTACCTCTGGGTCTATTTATATTGCTGGGCTTTCTCTTAGTTATGAATCACACTTTCTTGCTTTTATGCATGTCTAATAATTTTTATTATGTGTTAGACACTGTGGATATTACATCATTGAAAATATGCCCCCCCCCCCCGCCCATTTCTATGAAGAAAGTTGCATTTTGTACTGTTGGAAAGCTCTTAGTGGTAAAACAGCTTGACCTGTTGAAGCTTGGCTTCAGGCTCTGTTAGAGAGATCTAGAGTAACCCTACAACTAAGGTCTGGTCTTTTTTGGGTCTTAACACAATGCACGGAGTTTTTAGAGCCTTCTTTACACTCTGGCTGGTCAGAACTTCAGCATCTCCCAGTTCTGTGCACCTTCAAAATGTCCATTCTGTTCACGATGTTTTGGTAGCTGTTGTCTGCTAGCTCTCACAGAGTCCAACTCTGTAATTGTGCAAATTAATATTTGATCAATAATTTAAGGAAACCCTTATGCAGATTTCTGAGGGTCCATCTATTTGCAGTTATCTGCTCTCGGGTGTTCACACCACACATTCTAATTGTCTCTGCAAATTTAAATTCTATTTGAACTTAGAAATAAAAGGTACCTTAAATAAAAGGCAACATTATAATTTAAAGATGAATTATATCTCTATAGTTAGAAAAATTTAGCTGTTATTTCTTTCTCCTTAATAATAATTTTCCTGAAATCTGCAAGTTGGCAATATCTTTCCTAGGAATACCATTATTTTGCAGATGATTTCTAATAATAACTACAATTAAAATCTTAGTATAAGTTAGTCACTGTGTTGACTGCTTTCTGTAGGTTATCTCACTTAATTGATACTACCCTTGATAAGACCTGTGACTGGCTCGATTTTCCTGTACTAGTTTATAAAGTGTTCCCAGACAGAAAGCCAAGGTGAACGTGGAACTCGGTTTTTTTGTTTTTCTCATTCTCTGTATGTTGTAAAATACATGAAAACAGTTACTTCATATATTTTTGTCCAGTTTTATAGTTGACTATAGTGGGTAGGTGTGATACTTCTTACTTTATTATTGCTGTAATCCTGAGGAAGTTTTTGAATACGTACATTTTAACATTCTGCCAAAACTTGCTGATTCAGAATCTCCAAAGTGATCCTAGAAAGTGGCTTCTGTGGTTGGGATGTTTGTCTCCTCCAAACCTCATGTTGAAATTTGATCCCCCATGTTGGAGGTGGGGCCTAGTGGGAGGTGTTTGGGTCATGGGGGCACATCTCTCATGAATAGATTAATGCTCTCCATGTGGGGTAAGCGAGCTTTCACTCTATTCGGTGCCCTCAAGAGCTGGTTGTTAAAAAAAGCCTGGCACCTCCTCCCTCTCTCTCTTGCTTCCCCTCTTGCCATGTGATCTCAGTACACACCAGCTCCCGTTCCCCTTCCACTGTGGGCGGAAGTAGCCTAAACATCACATGCACATGTCCAATCTTGAACTCTCCAGCCATCAGAATCATGAGCCAAATAAATCTTTTTTCTTTATAAATTACCCAGCCTCAGGTTTTTCTTTATAGCAACACAAAATAGACCAAGACAAGTGTCCATCTTTCTTCTGATGTGCAGTCAGGATTTGGACTCACTAATGCATCTGACCTTTCCAGGTAACATCAAGCCCTGATTGCTCTGGCCTTAGAGCATCTTGAAGAGCTTCATTTAAGAATTTCTACTGATATATCTTTTACCATATCCCACTGGGAGATTAATTATGCATTAGCTGGGCTTCTCCATCACAAAGAATTCCTCAATTTCCAGACTATTTTCAATCTTTAGATTTCTTTATTTTTAATAATCTTCCTAAATTAGAATAAACAATTCCTTATATTCTTAGTGTTTACACCTTCAAAGTTTAGTAGACATTTATTTTGTCCCCTGTCAGTCATCATTTAACTAGATTATACACATTTAGTTATTTTAATGTACCCTCATAAATCAACCCCTTAAACTCCCCAATCATTCTGGTTTCAAGAGCTTGTCCTTTCTCTGGATGAGGAAGGCCAGAACAGGACATCTTTCTTCTGCCATGTTTTCCTGAGGAATAGGACTGATATCCCATCTTCCTCAGTCATAGCCCTCTGATCTGGAATATTCATTCTATGTATTTGCAGACTTTTCATTACTATTGGTTCTATTTTAATTATATTGTAGATAATTTCAAGTTCTTAATCTTCCTTCTTTCACTGAATAATAGTATTTAAGGTTTTATTCTTAGTTTAAAAATTTAAAATACTTTCGCATTCCTCAAGTGGAATGAATCCATTAAAAATCCTGTGTGTGTAATTAAACAATCTTAGTGTCCCTAGATTTCTCTGTCATTTCTGGCACCTGGCATTTCTTCCTTGGAGGTTTTCAATTGTGGGACTGTAATACTTTCAGAATAATGAGAATTTCGATTCCACAAATCACCCAAAGCCAAACATCAGTTTCTTTGGCCAGTAAGGCATGCCCGGTTCGCTGATGGCTTTCAGAGGGGCTGACAAAAAGCCTTAGATAATGCACCGAGTATGGTACTGTTTAAGGCCATCACAATGTGCTGTAATTATTGTGGCAGGCTCCTTCCCGTCTAGAATATCTCCCCGAACAGTCGGTAGTGTGTCTTGGGGTTGACAGGTGGCTAGATTCCCCTCTGTGTTAGTGACTATGTTAGATGTTGCCAGGAGAATTTAAAGCAACATACACAGCATCTTAGCACTTGAATTGTTCTAATTTTCCCTTCAGCTCTGTGCAATATGCATTTCTTAGGCACATGCAAGAGAAAAGCCTCCTTTCCCCTTTTTTCCCTGAGTCCCCTCCTCACCAAGGCACATCCTCCAATTTGCTGGCTGCCCCCAGGAGCCATCCTCACTCTGTCCCCCGACAGCCCTGTGCCCATGTTTTATGCAAAGATGTGAGCAGCTGGCCACCAAACCCCTGAGAATCTGGGGATTTTGTGTTCCAAAGCCTCTTCTCTGCCTTCTTTTCCCTCCCCTCCTGGCTTCCAGGCCGTGTGATCTTTCCCTCACCACTCCCCTGTGTCAGTATTCACTGGATATGGTCTGTGTGTTTTACATGCCAGGCAGCAGTGCTGAGGAATGCTGAACTTTCCTAAAATGTGGTTGATAAACACAGGGAGTGGTGTCACAGAATGTCTCATACTTAATAGGTCTTCTTGGCTGAGGCTTTGTTCAAACCTTCTGAAGAAGTGCCATATTACCAGGCAGAAATCTAAAGAGCCACTCCAGCATAGTGGATGGAATACAGGGGCCGGAGGACAGTGCCTGTCATGAGGCTTAATTCAAATACTGTATATAAAATTCTAAAATTTGACTGCTTAAGTTTTAATCCCAGTTCTATCACTTACTATCTTGTGACCTTGGTCAAGGTCACTTGTCCTCAGATGTTTCATCAGCAAATAGAACTACACTGTAATAATAGTTTCCACACCAGGCTTGTGATAAAGATTTGGTGAATTTATATATATATGTGTGTGTGTGTGTGTGTATATATATATATATATAGCCTTTAAAAAATGCCTAGCATGTCATAAGTGCATAATAAATGCTCAAGAAAAGGTAGTTAAAATAGTAGTAATAATATGATTATTTTTATCGTTAGGCACCTCAACAATTTACCAGCTCCTGTATATAACTTAATGACTTCAGTGGTCTAGGATAGCTCATAAATCTGTAGACATAGAGAACAAATTAAAGTTCCAGTCTGCGTTCTAGGTCTCACTGTGACACAGTTCCTGGTGGGAGGGACCCTCCTGTTGATTGGTCATGCCATTTGACCAAGATGCTGGATTATCTCACTCCCTGAAAACAAAGGCATAGAATTCAAGATTCAGAGTGTGGCTAATATGAAGCATGGAGGTCTTCATTCTGCCCTGATCATAGGGAAATTAAAGCAGGAAGATAGGCTTGCTGGTAAGTTTAAATAATCCTGAGGCACAGAGGAAAACATAGCCTCTATATCTGTGCCTAAAGTCATCCAATACCTTCCTGTTTTGAGCAAATTCAGGAAAAATAAAATGGCCACTCTCAAAGCAAGAAATGCAGTCTTTTAAAAAAATAAAAGTGGGCCCAGATGTGTGTGTTGCCTCATACCTATAATCTCAGCAATTTGTGGGGGTCAAGGTGGGAGGATCGCCTGAGGCCCAGAGTTCAAGACCAGCCTGGGCAACATAACAAGACCCCATCTCCACAGTAAATTTTAAAAAATTAGCCAGGTGTGATGGCATGCACCTATAGTCCCAGCCATTCAGGAGGCTGAGGTGGGGGGATCTTCTGAGCCCAGGAGTTCAAGGATACAGTGAGCTATGATTGTGCCACTGCACTCCAGCCTGGGTGACAGAGCAAGACTCCATCTCAATTAAAAATAATTTTAATTGTTTTAACTTATATTTAAAAAAACAAAGTAGGGGTTAATTACTGCCCATTCAGTAGGAAGTCAGCCTTCTAGAGGTGTTGGACAATGGTAGGAAAGCCTCCAAAATTGAAAGAGGCTGTTGGAAGGGGTTAGGCATGGGGAAATGTTTCTAGAAGCCTGTCTTCCCATACCTTGCACAGGGAAGCCGACTTGTTGTCCAAGTCCTCTTTGCCTTATGCCCATTTAGGGAACTGTACCCTTTACTGCCATTAGCGCTCATTGCAAGAACTGCTGTCATGAACGAGGAGGCAGGATTGGCTTTGTGCAGGACTCAGTCCTCCAGGGTGGGGCATAGTCAAAGTTAGTGTTCCTCTTTGGAAAGAGGGGTGATGTTCATCAGAATGGAATCTGCCTCAAAGAGAAGTTCATGCGGCTCAGTTCAAGGGCTGGCTGAGAATCGAGCTGCCTCTGATTTCATCTGACCCTGAGAGAGAAGATAGAGATGCACTCCTGTCTCCTATTTATCATTCTCAATGGGAACTGTGTGGGCAGCTTCCATTACGCCAGGCCAAATTTAGACGAATGAAAAGGTCGACTAAGTAATTATTGATTTTATATGTGTGCATAAATTAGAGCATGGAGTCCTTTAGTCACTGCTAAAAATAAACCTTCTATGGATTGGGTTTGGGAGACAGAGGGCCGATCTAACAAGGATAAAGCAATAGCTCTGGTGGTAAATCTGGACATTAGATAACTATTTCCTTATGGTTGTCATGATAGTTCAGGATGTAAAAAACATCAGCCAGTGGAGCATTTTGGATATCGGTGAGAGGATTGGACGAGGCAAACCAGAACCGTTCTTTCTCTTTAATCATAAAAATGATATTGGCCATAATCCTTTTAGCAACAAGCTTCTCTCAAGCAGCAGAGACTTATGAATGCTATTCTGAGGAGAACTAGTCAATATATTAGTTTACTTTTAATTATGCAGCTGCAGCAGCAAGTCATGCATGAGTTTTATGGAGCTTTGCAAATTTGCCATCGGTTCTGGGAAGTAGAGAATTTATTTGTATACTGTGGAGCAATTTGCTCTGGTTAGAGGAGAGAAACCATACCCTTCCATCTTAAAAATGAAGAGCTGGTATTTGAGTGGGAAATTCCAATAATCTAATAATCAAATCAGCCAAGGCTGTTAATTAAAATTGATGAGTATTAAGCATTTATGTAACACTCTAGAATCTTGTACTGCTGGAAAATTACCAATTGCCTGAAGTTTGCAACTGTTAACATGCTTATAAGGGGAGAACATTCTGGTGATAAAAGAAGAAAGTATTTTGTTATCAAACATGGTACACTTGGGTGAATATGGCTTTACAAGTTTTAGAGCTAAGTCTAGCTAAATTTTACAAGTATCTGAACTCTGTTTGGATTTCAGTGGTTCAAAGTCAATTTAGGCATTATATGTGCATCTTAAATTCTAGGTTACAGTAATTCTCTCTTCTTCTTGGTTAGTAGTTCCTGTAATACCAAGAAGCAAAAATGTCTTGTTCAAGCTCAACTTGTTATTCCTTAGAAGTAGCCTCAAGGGGGAGTAGATTGCTACACTCTGCTGATCTAATGGGCCACAGTAGCTTCCAAATTGAACAAATGAGGATTGGCATGAAAAGGAAGAGGGGTGGCTGAAAGGCGGTGGTGGCCTGTGAATGGAAATTATAACCTCCAGACCCACATGACCCTCAAAAGTAGGTCAGCTCTGCTCTAGGCTCCAGTCCCCATCCTGATCAACACTAAGTCAGTCTTGCTACTCATCCAGGTGTGACCTTGACCTTGCACTCCAGGTTTCATAAAGGGGCTCGTCCCTTGAGCAGAATATCTGGTCTCCACTTTGTATCCTCATCCTGGTATCTGTGTCCTTGTCCTGCCCCTTGTGGATAATCTGTCTAATGCCCTAGTCCGTTTAGAATTGTCTTCATTGCCAGTTCTTTACCCAAAATCTAAAGGTCTGCAGCCTTTCCTGTCTCTTAACTCCTGCTGGACTAGATATTACTGGCTTCTAGAATCTTCATATTATCCTTTGAATGGATTGGGATACCCTCTACTCCCTGGGGTTGGCCATCTCTTCCCTCCCCCTTCTTCATGCCAGCTAGCAGCCTGGACAGATGTTTATTATCATACACTTTCCAAAGTGCATGTCCAATGTCCAGCAGAATGCCTAGTTCATACTAGGCATTCAACAAATAAATTCATTCAAATAAATAAATTTATTCTCCCTGCCATCCAGGCCTTTTCCTTCCAGTATTTTCTGGCAAGGTTCATCCATCTCAGAGGTTTCTAGATCTCAGCTCACTCCAGTTTGCCCAGGTTGTCTTGCCCTACCATGAGCTGTGGCACAGCACCAAGATATCACACATCTTAGGTAAATTGGTGTCATTGGCAAGATGTGTCCTCAGTTCCTCGTTTTTCTCTCCAGGCTCTTTTTTTTTTTTTTTTTTTTTTTTTGGCCTTCTCTAGTTACATCTTCTCCATTTCCTCCTAGTTCTCCCTCAGAAACTCCAGGGGAAATTTTATTTGATGAAATCAATTCCTACCAAAGTGCTGATAACTAACAATTTTGGGCAGTTAAGCCAGTAAACTTCAAGGTATAGCCCTGGGTGGTAGTTAGTGAGCCAATAGGAAGCTCAACCTTGGAATTATCGGAATGTTTTTAGAAACGGGATATTTAGCCTAGAGAAGAAGCATTGTAGGACGGTCACAGCAGCTATTTTCAAATATATACATCTTTCCAATGTTGAAAGGCAGAATACATCTATATTGTGCAAACAAGAATGGATGATGATCTGTCCTGAGGGTAGTGAGTGCACTATTCCTGGAAGTTGAGCCTAGTGCTCCTTCAGACCCAGCTGAGAAAGCCTGGTCCTAGGTGACAGTGTGGGATAGCGACGTGGTGGATGCCTCATTCTTGATCCTTCTCACCTCATGTAGGAGTATAAACCCAGGCTGAATGGCACCAAAAGCATTTTCCCAGCTGGGTCTTATCCTCACAATTCTGCAGCTAGTTCCCATTTCTCCTGTCCAAGTGGTGTTCCTGCATGTTTGCTTCTATGACAGATGGAATGTCATGAACATTGTGGTTGCCTCTCTTGTCCAGTTATAATAATCCCATTCTCCTGGTCAAAAATTGGTTTAAAAAATTATGTGGCATAATCCTGGCCAATGCATTTGAGAGAAGTCTTTTAGGGTAGGGATAGTGGTCCTGGGAAGGGTTTCCTTTCTTCCAAGAAAGGAAGACAGGGTCTACCTCGTTCCCCCTAGAAGTGGTTGTGTCAGTTTGTAATGCCTGAACTTCAGCAACAATCTTTCCCTGGCCTGATGTAGAAGCCAGAGCCATGGATTCTTCATGATGAGATTCAGGAAGCTTCTTTAACTCCTTTGAAAATCATGAAAGATTTTCAAAGAATCTTTGTGAGAAGAATCAAGTACAACTTCTAATTAGATTGGTTCAAACCATACTGTGTCTGATCTTGTTTTCTAGAAAGATAGTATCATTTTCTTTGTTCTTCCCTGTGGGGGAAACCAGGAAAATATTATAATTTTCATGTTGAAGTTAGTGTACCATAGTTGTAACATGTATCTTCAGTAGCTTTCTTTTAATCAGTACTTAGATTAAAACAAAACTGAGTCAAGTTAATCACCAAATGTAAAGCAGCCCATCATGAAGACATGGCCACACAGAGTGGCCATGGTCAGCTGATTTTTCTCCATGACAGAGATGGAGCTTAAGATAGTTATCCTTTGAATGGATTGATATACTCTGTGTTTCCTGGGTTGGCCATCTCTTCCTCCAACCCCTGCTTCATGCCAACTAGTAACCTGGACAGACATTTACTATCATGCGTTTTCCAAGGTGCATATCCAACATTCTCTTCACTCCCAAATCCTGGGGACAGGAAGAAACTGTTGAACATTTTGAATCACTGAATCAAATGTGACAAAATCTCTGCTAAGGTTTGGCTAAGAATGTAGAATGTGAATTAGATGATGGATTTGAAAGTGCCTTGTAAATTACAATGTGCTGGACACACAGAAGGCATCCTCGTTGGGAGTATTGCTTCCTGGAATAGTAAAAGCAGCTCCGATTTAAGGAAGGCATCTAGAATCATCTGTTTTCTAGCTGACTACTCAGGTAAATACTTACGGGGCTTCCCCTTTGACAAGAGAATCAGATGGTTTATCTGAATTAGTAAAGGGCTACCGGGAAGGTAGGTGGCTCGGCTCTCACATCAGGAGTGGGTTGAAGTTATTGGCTGCTGCTACATCTTTACACATAGCTCACAATCCCATTGCATCATGTCACATCTGATATGGGATAATGCAATGTGACTAATGTAATCAGATGTGAAGTGCACTACAGCAACATGTCAAGTTGGAAAATTTGAAAAGAGAAATAGGCTTCTCTCTAAATCATGGTTGGGTTCTTTTTCTCAGCCAGAGGGCTCTGTTTTCAGAGAGGAGAGTGTTCTGTGGTGACCTTCTGGCCAAGGGCACATGTCAGGAGGGCCAGCCTTTCCCGAAGGTGGTGACCCTGGGCACGTGAACTGGAGCATCATGGATTGACCCCCACCTGCCTTTCAAACCAACATACCTCACCTCTTTTCACAACAAGGCGTTCACTCCAGAGGTGTATGCTGCAAAGCTCTGATTGCTCGGAAAATGAAAGGTAGTCTATCAATTTCACAGAGATTTAGGAAAGGTATGCCTGGAAACTAATCAGGCTTCAAAGGAGGAATTTTAAGGACCTGAAGTGATTGAGTAAAGGCAATGTCATTCAAGTATGTGTACAGTTTTCCAAAATAATAAGTAATATGGATACATAATTTTTGGTATATTTGTTAAATGATCTGTCAACTTTCTTTATAAGCTTCCTGTATATAGTGGAGTGGGTGATCTTTATGACCCTGTCTCATTAACAAGTATGAGTTACAGGAAAGGACTCTGTGGCTTGGTTTAGTGGAGACGTCCAGTCTCTTCTTCCCCAGATGAGGCATAGTGTTTGTGCTCGCTCTCTCTCTCTGTTTCTCTCTCTCTCTCTCCTCATTCCCACCCCTCTCCCTCTTTGAAGCCACATTTACATTTCTAAGATGTATATAAGGGTTAAGGAGCCAAAGAGAAGCTCAGATGCAATGGCTCAGTCAATTCTAACAAATACAATGTCTTCATCAGTGGTGTAAAATGGAGCTCCTCTGTGTGAGGCAGGTGCAGGGAGGGTGCCAGGCCCCACTTACCACCCTACCAATCCCAGCTTGCAAACCACTGCCCTAGGGCATAGGATCAGAGACTGCAGAAGTTTCATGGTGAAAGTTCATTTCACTCTCTCATGGCACAGTTGGGAAATGAGCCCAGAGAAGGCTGAGAGTGTCCTGAGCTCACCAGGCTTTGCTGGGAATAGAACTTGGCCGTCCCATCCTCCCAGATCAGCGCTATTTTCACTGTGCTGTGGATACTTAAGCTCTCTCTCACCATCCCTTTTTGTGCAGATCTGCTTTTATAGTGGGCCCAGGAGGCAGCAGGGCAAAGCCAATTCCTTCCATGGACTCATCCCTCTCTCCACTCCCTCCCTTATATTTGCATCCTGTCCATCAGAGGGCACAGTTGCCCTGATGAAGGCACAATCAAGATGGGAAACAAGAGAATTTTGTCAGTCACTTCCATGGACCCCCTATTTTGCTGCACAGTTCCTCTTTCATGCCTCCTACCCTGCTGTGCTCTCTCCGTCCGACTCTGCCTGCCTTCCCCAAGTCCTTTCCTCCATAGAGCTGTACTCTATTCCCATTGCAGTCCTTCCATATCTTAGCCCCTGCCTGCCCTTACCTTGGCCTCCCCTACCCCTCCATTAAATCCTACCTCTCCCATGTACCATTTTATTGGAGTCTGCCCTTTGCTCAGTGATAGCTGGCTAATATGAGAAACTAATCTGTTTTAATGTTTTAATGTGTTACCACTCGCTAGCCTCTGCTAGCAACTTAATGAGATTTTGAGTTTTACTTGTCTCGTCACAGGTCCTCTATTCAATTATAAACTCGGTGAGGGGGAAGTGCCATTTGCTATTTCTTCCTTAACTCCCATAGCAGCCACAGAGTGCTGGACTAGGAGTACTCTACACTGATATTGTTGAATGAATTAAAGGAAGGGGGAAGTAGGTGGCTAGACCTGAGTGGAGAGAAGGTAAACAAATACTATGACACAGTTGTTTTCCAGGCAATGCCAGTAAAATAGATTGGCAAGAGAAACTGGCAAGTCCTTCCTAAAAAGAAGTTTAAAAGTAACCAGAGAGCATGCATGAACTCAACCCAATCTTCAATAAAGTTTGCTTTAACTAAACAGCAGCAACAAAACCAATAATACTTTACATTAACTATTTGGCTAAAAACTGGTCCTGAAATCAAAGGTTTCTGGTGTGTGTTCCATCTTTAAGAGTCCAAAGCAAAAATGCAGACAAAATGTCTGTGTCATTAAGCCCCATGGGTACTGCAGAAATGCATTACCTGTAGGCTTGGTGAATGTAGTTTCTTGCAAGTTGAAATACAGGGAATGAAGAATCCAGCATGGCACTGCCCAGTAGAACTCTCTGTCCTGGAAATGTTTCTGTCCCTGCCCTGTTCAAGACAGTAGTCACTAGCCATATGTGGCCACACGGCACTTGAAATGTAGCTAGCAGGACTGAAAATTTAAATTTTTTCACTTTCATTTAATTTTACTTTACAAAGTTAAAAAACAACTTCGTATTTAAATAGCCTTATGTCATTTAAATAACCTTCTTACTTGAAGTGTTCTCCAAAGATTAAGAATTCTGGGATAATAATAATTACATGATTTTTAGATAATAATAATTATATTATTTTGAATAATTTTATTATTATATGACAGAATAATATCTACTATTAAAGACGCAGAATCTCAAGATCCATCCATGAACTACCGAATCTTCAGTTTAATAAGGTTCCAGGTGATTCCCATATACCTTAAAATTTGAGCTGTCCTTCTCCAGATCAATGGATCTCAACCCCATTCGAATCACCTGGAGGACTAGAATCACCTGGATGGTTTTAAAACAGTTCTGATGCCTGGTCTCCACCATCGGCCAATTGAATCAGGAATGAGCTTGGCCACCCACTAGTCTAAGGAAGGAATTCTCCTTAGAATTTGTTTAAGAAATTTAAAAAGGTTGGAGTATATATGCAACAAGGAAATGAAAAGGATTGAATGGCACTTAAATATGTAGACAATTTTACATCAAAGAGGCACAAGTATGAATGTTAGTCTCAAATAGTGTACTCAGAAAAGAGGAACACAGTTGTCGCGTCGAAAATATTCTTTCACCCGTCAAAACCAGAAACACTTTTAAGGCATGATAAGTGGTTAGTTTCTCTTAGCCTAGGAGGCCTGGTCTTGGTTTGGGGAGCGTTGGGTTGGAGCTTACATGATGTTAGTGCCCAGGCAGCCAAGGAATGTTACTAGTTTTAAGAGTCCAGGGTTGTTCAGTCAGGGTGAAGTTGAGCACATTGAGCCTAATAAAAAAGGAAAGGGGGGGTTGAGAAGATGACAGATGACTCCAGGGCCCTTGAAGAAATTCATGTGACTCCAGCAGAAATGAATTTCCATAGGAACCATGCCCTAGGATATGTGACCCAAAGTGAAGGATCAATTTTTCAGACACCAAAGACACTCACAAACAAGTTCTAGCTTCAGGCAGGGAGAAGCAGGAGAGTCCTCACTCGTGTTGGTCAGAAGATTTCAGTGGGAAAGACTGTCCGCAGGCTGTGCCTTTTTACTGAGAGGACTTAGATTTGGGAACATCCTCACTGCTTTCCATCCACCATCCAAGCTCAGCGAGCCTCAGAACACCATTCAAGGAATGTTCTGGGCCCTTCTCTTGGGCTGTATTTGGGAAGGTAGGAAGTTACTATGGTGGTTGAAAACAATCCTCTCTCTGATCTCTTCCTTTTCTGATAAGGAACACATTTCATTATGATTTGTGCTGTAAAGGAATTACCTTTTTGTGCTGAAGTCAAAATTTTCAAAACAGTATTGTATAAATGAAGGTTGAAAATGTAAGTTTCATAATGGACCAGGAATAGGCCTGCAGACCATGGGAAGGGGTTGAATATGCCATGCTGGAAGGGTACCATGGAATAAACCACCTACTGAGATAAGGAAGGTCAAAAGGGGCATTCATCCTGATAGTGACTAAATTCAACAGTAAGTTTTTATTAAATAGTTGCAGAGTGCACACACTGTTCAGGTACTGGAGATACAGTGGTGAACAAAGCAGAAAGTCTTATGACCTCTCATTACTTACCAACTAGTCAGTGGCCCCAGATGTAAAACATGCAGATAAATAAATATATATTATAATGAACACCTACAAATTGAGATAAGGCCTCTAAAAGAGAATTACAAAAAAGAGAATACAGGAGGCTGGTAATTTAAATTTTGGCAGAAAGGATTAGAAAATAATCCTTTTTAGGAAGACTGTTTTACCTAACAGTCAGAAAGCCTCATACAGATTTGGACCCATCAGAAATAAGACAAACCTAACTGCGAATGGTCAATTAAAGATGAGGATTAAAAATACATTTATGCACTAGTTAAGGAAGGGTTGAGAATAAATGCAGTGTCAAACTGAGGGGCCTAACCCACTACGAGCAGAATTCAATGCTCTTGGTCAAAGATGACAAAGAAGGTTGAAGCTGAGAAAACTCTTCTAAGGTGGGGAGTGAAAGGATTTGTTGGTCAACAGTGAAGCTCAAGTGCAAGCAAAAGCCACAGGAGCAGATGCAAACACAATGCACCATTGAGGCAAACCTATCTCTTACATTCTTCCTGCTATGGCTTGGCCAGTCAGCAGCTGGGAGGCTCAAAGTCTATTGGACAACACCCTTTCCCAAGACCTGGAGGATTCTGCCAGAGAATACAACCCTTGAGTCATAAAATTTTGGTGACACAGAGACTACAGTGTGCATCTATTCCAACACCTCATCTGATTTCACCATGGACCTCAGGATTTCTTTCTTGGTCACCAGATAAACCCACACTGACTGACTGGGCTCTGATTGGCGGTCTCAATTGCTCTGGTCCTTAAAATTCCAGCCCTTAGACTTGACCCACTTATCTCTGACTTATTCTGTTAACGTGAAGCCTACTCACAGGTATGTGTGAAGGCTGGGTCCACCCACAGGTTTTAGGATAGTGCCAGGGCCCACCCTTATAGTGACCATATGCCCTCTACATCCCTCCCAAGGCTTATTTCTGTTACAAAATCCTCTATTTTAGGCAAACAAACCTATTCATAGCTCAGCAGATACCTCGTGAACATTCCTAGCTCTTTACTTTTGTAACAGGCCTTTTTTGGCATCTCTACATCCTTTCAATTCTTTAAGACCTAGCTCAAATTTCAGCTCCTATAAGAAGTATTCCTGACCACCTCCGTTTTCTATATGTTCATGCATAATACAGTATATCATTGTAAGCACTGTTGGGTATTAGAAACTAGTGTAATTGGCACATTGAATAAGGAAGGCTCAAGGAGTATAATAAAAACGTCATTTACTTTTGCCTCTCACAGACCTTGCCAGTTTGTTCACTCTTCTACCCATTTATTTATTTATAAATTCATTCACTAAATAGATGTTTGTTGAATGTTTACAATGTCCAGGCATTATTCGAAAATCTGGGGATACAGTACTAAACAAAATACAAATGCTTGCACTTGTGGAGCTTACAATCCCGTGGAGGAAAAGAAAAACAAAACAAGATATAAAAGTACAACACTGGCCAGGTGCAATGGCTCACGCCTGTAATCCCAGCACTTTGGGAGGCTGAGGAGGGTGGATCACCTGAGGTCAGGAGTTCAAGACCAGCCTGGCCAACATGGTGAAACCCTGTCTCTACTAAAACTACAATAATTAGCTGGGCGTGGTGGCACAAGCCTGTAATCCCAGCTACTCCAGAGACTGAGGCAGGAGAATCACTTGAACCTAGGAGGTGGAGGATGCAGTGAACCAAGATTGTGCCACTGCATTCCAGCCTGGGCAACAGAGTGAGACTCTGCCTCCAAAAAAAAAAAAAGTACAACACTTCGTATGTTAGATAAATGTGCTAAGGGTGTAAATAATACAGGACAAGGAGACATATAATGTCAGCATTTTTAGGACAAAAAAGCCTCTTCTCCCTGAGAGACTGTCTTTTGATTAGAGACCTGAAAACAATGAGCATGGTAGCTAACAGACACCTGGTGGAGAGGCACCCAGGCAGAAGGGACTGCAAGTGAAGAGGCTTTGAGGTGGGACTTCTGCTACTCCAAGGTGACATAAGCAATCCTCAGGCTTGGTAGTGTTTCAAGCTGGCCTTTGTCTTACAGGGCATTTTTGAGTGCTTTTAAGAGTTTCCCCTAGTTCCCTTGATATGGAGAACATATCTCTTCTAGGTTGCTTATGGCTCTTTCCTTAAGCCCCAGGAATCCCATATCTCACTCTTTCACTGGTGTCACTGCCACCTTCCCAGCAGCCCTCTTGGGCAGTCTCTAATGATCTCATGCTGATAGCATGCTAGCCTGCCAGTCTCTGGCCTTAGATTTTCCAGCCAGCAGTTAGGTATCATCCCAGTGGATCCCCCCGCTCTTTGGATGGACATATTAAGTTTCTTCAGGGATGCTGGGATACTATTAAACAGCAGGAAGAAAAAGTAAAAAGAAGGAAGCACATCTTCCTTTTGGTGAGAAGGCAAAACATTCGACATTCTTTTAATCATCAAAGTTTTTCTTCAGTCTCTTCAACTTGTTTTTCTCAGCTAAAGTGGGCAATCATCAAAGAGTCACAAAATGGTTTTAAACTTTCTTTTACAAGTCTTGCTTGGTGATTTCAAACCTCATTTTGTCATGGCATATACATTTGATGGGAAAGATAGCTAGCTAGTGTTCTAGTACTTCAGGCTCACTAATCACATCCTTTGTGAATACCCAATACTTCTAGCACATAGTAGGTGCTTGGTAACCACTTGATAAGGAAGACGATGTGCTTTCTGGGTATATATTTGGTGGAGAAGCTCAGCTAGAAATCATGCCATTTAATATTTTAGGAGTATGCTTGAAAGTCTGCAAATGGGAGGTGCAGATGAGTACCCAGCTGACTGCTATACAAAGCTTCTCTGATCTGCGGCAATTACTGTCTCCATCACTCATTTGGTACTTAACACGTACTGCTCTGAGTTGTTATTTTAATTAATATCTAATTACAAAGCAATACATGAATAGACTATCCATATAGGTATTTAAAATATTACATTTTTGGGACTCAGAAAACAGTGCCCCAAAATGAAAACCTGAGAAACAACCTCAGAAGCAAAAGTTTCTCTGCGACCCTCTCCTGCCCTCCTGACTCTCAGTCCCATTCTCCCCCAAGGCTAGCCGTAGAAACCCCAAGGTGGGTCGTGGAAACCAGAGCGTCTTTTTCCCAAAGCCGGCCATAAAACCTAAAAATATTACGCTAACTTTCCTTCCACCTGTCTGTGTAAAAACTGGCCATAAAGAAATGATCTGGCGTACCTTGTTTGATTGTAGGTCATAAAACCCCCATTCCAGAGGGAGTCTTGCCCAATACCCAGAAGGAAGGAACACTTGTTCAGAGAGGCGAAGGAGAATCCAGACACACAGGCCTTGCTGAGTCTCCCCACTCAGTCTATTAATTTATATCATACCCTTTTTGTTCAATCATATTTCTATATGGCTGTCCATACTTTGTTGAAACCAAGCATAAAAATGGACAATTTCCCCCATATCTTTGGGTCTTCATTTTGAAGGCTTCCATGTACACATTAAATAAATTTATATGCCTTTTCTCCAATTAATCTGTCTTTTGTGAGTTTATTTTTCAACAAATCTTCAGAGGGTTAAGGGAATGCTTTCCACAGGCTCCAACAAACATAGAGTTGAATCCCTTTCCACCCTTTAGCAATATATGAAAATTCATTATTTTTATGTACATTTTGTTATTTAATCTTTTAATTTATCTCTAGCTAGTGTTCCAGTCCCTCAGGCTCACCAATCACATCCTTTATGAATACCCAATAATTCTAATACATAGTAGGTGCTTGATAACTGCTTGATGAGGAGGGTAATGTGCTTTCTGGGTATGAAATCTTATGACGAAGTAGATTTGGAGTTGAAATCATACCTTAACACAATCATATTCTCTTATATGTGAAGATATAATTTTATACAAAAAGTATAAAACATTTATTATAACTCTATGTCATGTTGACCCTGTTGACTTGCTTCTTAGATAGTTTTCTGCAATTAATTGGCATTGATACTTCTATCCTGGTCTGTAGCCTTCAAAGAAAAGTTCAGCTTTGAGACTGATTCGAGGGTACATTTTTCTATTTTTGTTTATCTGCTCATATATCTATTCATTACAACATTTTGTTATTTAAACAAATCAATACAAATCTACTTAATGTGTACATGGAATGAGGACCCAAAAATGTAGGGCAAATTGTCCTTTCTTATGCTTAGGTTCAACAAAGTGTGGACAGGACAGATGTGTAGAAATATGATTGAACAAAAGGTATGATTTAACATTATTCGACTGAGTGGGGAGACCCAGCAAGACCTGTCTGTCTTAAGTTCTGATGTGTAAAGAACTTGGATGTTATCACTTCCATCCTTACAACAAGAAAACACTGTACAGGCTGGGCGTGGTGGCTCACGCTTGTAATCCCAGCACTTTGGGGGGCCGAGGCGGGTGGATCACGAGGTCAGGAGATCGAGACCATGGTGAAACCCCGTCTCTACTAAAAATACAAAAAATTAGCCGGGCGTGGTGGCGGGCGCCTGTAGTCCCAGCTACTTGGAGAGGCTGAGGCAGGAGAATGGCGTGAACCCGGGAGGCGGAGCTTGCAGTGAGCCGAGATTGCGCCACTGCACTCCAGCCTGGGTGACAGAGCAAGACTCCGTCTCAAGAAAAAAAAAAAAAAAAAAAAAAAGAAAACACTGTACAAATGGAAAACCAATAACATTTCTTGTACTCACCAGAGAACTGAGTGTGCAGGGTATACCTCAACCCTGAAACCTGGAGAGACAGGCATATCCAGAGAGGCACATCTGAGATCTGTGTACCTGGAGTAAAGCTGCTGGAGCTGTAAGCTGTCAGAACACTCAAATACTCATTTTGATGAATTCCTAGAGGCTGAGTGTGGACTAGCTAGAGAGGGAGAAACTCCTGGGGATTGCAATCTTGAGGGAAGCTCTCACTTTCATGGGCTTTATCTCCAGCGACCCTACCAGGTTCTCACAGCTAAGATCTGGGAAAGATTCCCTCATGGTTCTGGACAAAATGCAAGAAGAAAAATTATTATGAAATACACAAAGAGGCAATATAGGAAGATACCATCTCTACAAAAAAAATAAAAAATTAGCCAGGCATGATGGTGTGCACCTGTGGTTCCAGCTACTTAGGAGGCTGAGGTAGGAGGATCACTTGGGCCTGGGAGATCGAGGCTATAGTGAGTTGTGATCTACCACTGCCCTCCAGCCTAGGTGACAGAGTGAGACCCTGTCTCAAAGGAAGAGAGAGAGAGAGAGAAAGAGAGAGAGAAGAGAAAAGAAGTAAGGAAGGAAGACACAAAGAGACTTCTCTATAACAAAGGCCTACTCCTTAGGAAAAAAGACTTTACTAGATAGAGCCTTATCCCAGTTGAGGAGGGGCATTCATCCCATTCTAGCACCCTCTAGCCTTCCTGTCTCACCTGAGGAGCTGTGGGGGTGATAAAGAACAGTCAACAGAGGTCATGTTTTCAAGGAAATAGACTGTGAACACTGCATCCAGAGAAAGGAATAGAGATCAGATAAGAAAAAAGCGATACCATGGGAGAAACACTTATGAAGGTCACAGCCCCCAAATACAAACCCACTAAAAGATTGAGATTTAATTGGGAGATTATAGAACACTTCCTTTTGGACACTTTACCACCATATCAGCAGGGCTCCAGCATAGTAACAGTGGATGACAGCTGAAAGAGCTGCAGGACACAGGCTCTCTCTGAGGAGGAGTACTTAGGGAAGCCCAAGGTCAAGAGGAAAGACAAAAATGACACTACAGGAATTTGAATCTCTGGAGCTAACGGCTACTGAGAACATTAAACATAGCCCAACTCCCAGACAGATTAACACAAATCCTCAATGCTAAAGGCCTATTTATCTGGGTTCATTTTACCCAATATAACATGTCCTGCTTTTAACAAAAACCTACAAAGCATGCCAAAAAGCAAATGAAAACACAGTTTGAAAAGACAAAGTAATCATCAGAACCAGATTCAGATATGACACAGATGTTAGAATTATCAGACAGGGAATTTAAATAACGATATTAGGGGTTTTAATGGAAAGAGTAAACAATATGTAAGAAAAGATGGGTAATATAAGAAAAGAGATAGAAAGTCTCAGAAAAAAATCAAAAGGACATTTTTGAAATAAAAAAACTGTAAGAAAATTAAATGCCTTCAATGAGATCACCAGTAGACTCAGCACAGAGTTGATAGAGAATCAGTGGGCTTGAAGATAATGAAATGCAACAGAAAAGGGAATGAAAAAAAAACAAAAGAGACCATCCAAGAACTGTGGGACAAGTTTAAAAGGTGTAACACACCAAGGGGAAGAAGGAGAGAACAGAGTAGAAAAAATGCTTGAAGTCATAATGGCTGATAACTTTCCAAAGTTATGATAGACATCAAACCATGGATCCAGGAAGCTCAGAGAACACTATCCAGGATTTAAAAAAAATTTTCACACCAAGACCTATCATAATCAAACTGCAGAAAACCAAAGACAAAGAGAAAATCTTGAAAGAAGTAAGAAGTGGGAAAAACACTTTATCTATAGAAGAAGAAAGATAAGAAATACAATAAACTTCTCATTAGAAACCATGAATGCAAGAAGAGTGAGGAATGGAATATTCAATGTGTTGAAAGAAACAGACTACCAATCTAGAATTCTATATCCAGCAAAATTATCCTTCAAAAGTGAAGGATAAATAAAGACCTCAAACAAAAACTGAGAGAATTCATCACCAACAGACCTGCCCTGCAGGAAGTGTTAAAAAAAAAAAGTTCTTCAGCAGACAGAAAATAATCTGGGTCAGAAGCGTGGGTCTATCTAGAGAGGAGTGTTAGAGAAGGAATAAATAAACCACCTGTCCCCAAGTAAATAGAATCACATCTGTCTCAGCATAAGTACATGTCTACATCTGTGAATGATGACTCTGTGTTTTAAGGAAAGAGTGTATACTCTTGCACTCTTGCAGTATGGTTTTAAAATGTTATACAATAGTTTTGATTTTTTTTTCCAATTCTTGCCAGCAGGAAGTCAAGTTTTGGTTTCTTATAGGCTTGTAAATAGTGAATAGAAAGTTTAGAACTGATACAAAAATACTGAATTTGCGATTTATAAAAGCTATGAATCTTACCGACATCTGCATGTGCACATTGTACATGTAAATGTATTCTAGTGACAAGATATGGGATAAGTAAGGGATTTACATAATGGAAGGTACAATTTAGAAAAGAAAATGCTTTAGTAAATTCCTCAATTAAAAAAAAGCTTTGTTAAACAATATTGCCAAATATTATAGTTAAGGACTTTACATAGGAAGTGTTTAAATAAAATAAAATCTCAGCTAAACATTGGTATATTTTTAACACACAGTTTTTGAGATCCTTCTATGTGTTAGGTGACAGAGATACCAATATGATTAAGCCCTGATGAAGATGAGAAGCTAATTGTATGGAGGTGCCATTTGGTACACGATAACTGTTTGTATTTCAGTTACAGCTTAATATGCTCCCTGTTAAATTGCAAGAGCATATTAAATTAGAGGCTGCTTGATGACAGGGACAGACCATGTGTCTAGATAGCTCCACTCTTGGCACAATGCCTAACATGTAATAGGTGCACAACAAATGTTTGTTAAATGGAAGTTTACAGGGTTGGCAAATTACCACCTGCAGGACAAATCTAGCCTTTGGGATAAATCCAACCTGTGTTCTGTTTTCATAAGGCTCTCAGGCTGAGAATGTTTTATGCATTTTTAAGGCACTGTATACACACATACAAACACACACAAGATTAATGTGACAGACCTTATGTGGCCACAAAACCTAAAATATTTATTTTGCCCTTTACAGAAAACATTTGCTGACCTCTGCTTGATTGAGGTATTCCTTTTAACTCTTCCTGAACTTTGTCTTGGAGTAAGGTTTCTCCTTGTGTAATTATATGACCCCTTGGCACAGGCTTGCCAAAGTGATCTTCCTCAGCTGCCGGTGGTTTTGCTACATCCCAGGAATAAATGGTTGGCACACCCAACTTGGGCTGCAGTCCTCTTCACATGACCCTCTGAATTTGCCTGCTTAATCAGCAAACAGGTTGTGCCATTCTCTTTGGTTTCCTGGTAACCCTTTACTATACAATCAAAGGAAAAAAGACCACTTGTGACATCAGTGTCCTACATAAGGGTTCTGCCCATTTAGAAGTGTTCCCAGATTGCTTTTTCATCTTATCAGTTTTTGTTTATATTTTGTTGTTTCCTTCTTAACAGTGCACATGCCTATTCCCTCCCATCAAGTGTTCAATCTTTAGCAACATTTATAGCTCCCTGACCATGGATACAAACTATTTCAACTAGACACTCACCAACTTGTCAGAAAAAGCCTGTAGTTCCTACAATACAGTAGAATTAAAATTTGTTTAAAGAGTTTTATGAAAAGTAAACAAAAACAAAACCAACACATAAGATTATAGTACATAATTTGATATGTATGTGTTTGAACTAAACTATATGAACTTCCAGGGCAGAGATTTTTTTCTCTGTTCCCCATTGCTAATTTCAACACATGCTCAATAAAGACTGATTAAATGAGGTGTGTCTGAGGCTCTGTGAGGGCAACCTATTTGTCAGTCCAAAACACAAACCAATTAATAAAGATATATGGTCATTTTGCATCCTCAAACCAGAATTCTGGAACAAAGCTCCTGAATATACAAGTGATGAATATTTACACTTGAACTTTTCACTGTAGCCAATGGAGGGAAAATCCTTTGCACAGTGGGGTGTAATACTGAATTTTTATGGGTCTCCAGAGCATTGCCGATTCAGGGGATATGCAAGTAACCTCTAACTCTTTTCAGAACTTGCCATTTAGTTCACTTTTATTATTTGTTTTTCTGGCAACCAAAGGTCAAACTTGTTATATTTGCACCGTACCACCTATATGGGAATGACTGAGATCAACAGAGCCCTGGATCGTCATCTTTCCGGCACTTCGCCAAAGCAGCGGGGATGCCAGACCTTCCCTTCCTCGTGGGGACTTTGGAACTTTTGTTGGGTCTCTGTGAGTCTGAGTACACCACTAGCTCTGTTTTCACGCAGAGCTCTTATTTTTAAGGCCATCTATTCATTTTTGCTCAGACTCTCCCCAAATGCTCTCTTGTTCCACTGCACAAGGTCTTACCGAAGATAAAAGACATAGATGTGTGAAAAAAGGAGGGATCTTATTTTTTTTCCCCCTCTCAAGGTCTTATTTATGGGTTTCAGATGGTGGCAGGGATGTTTATATGAACCTTACCCAAACTGCCTGAACCTCCTGGGCCTGCAAATATCAGGCTGCAAATTTCATGAGAGTAGAACTTTTTTCCAGGATTGGGGAGGGGTGGCTAAGATTTCCTGTGCTTCCTGTTTTAGAGCTGCTGGAATTGAGACAAAAACTGTATTTCAGGATTTCAGTACCTGGCCCTAGCTGGAATCTGGACATACAGATGTGCACAAAGAAGAAACACATGTGCACACACATTCACACCCACACAAATACCTAGAAAGGGGCATGGTATGTGTAGGTACTCACAAAAATTTACTTAAAACACACAGATGGTACTTTCCATTTTGAATAAAATGGAGTCAAATTCCAAAACATTTTCATAAAGGTTTTTCAAAGTTTCAAAACCAAACCAAACAACAATCTGATTTGGGAGAGACGGGTGAGTTCATTACAATTTTATCCAGATTCGCACGAATGTGCTAGAGAAAAAAGATGGAGAGAAACAAAGAAACCCAAATCCAACAACATGTAAATGTAACATATGAAAGCCAGGAGCAGTGATGGCCTGATACTGCCAACAACTGTGAGGCTTTCTCCACCTCCTCTTCCTCACCTGATGAAATAAATGGTTCTTAAATGAATGTATTTGGGGCATCCTTTCTGCGATGTGGCACCTGGGCTGAGATGAATCCAGGCAGCAGGATTCTCCCCAGAGGACACGGACACTGCTCTGCTAAATTCCATATACATGTATATGGGGGGAAGGAGAAGGTTAAAAAAGAGTCAGGGTGGAGGCAGATGCAAAACCACAAATTAGGTGATGCATCGGATTAGCCTTCGAGTCCCTGCCTGGCTGTCAAAGGCTGACTGTAAAGATGTGACGTTGATACCAAGCAGGTTATTGCTTGCAGAGCAGTACCCCCAAACATGTGCATCCTCGAAAGGACTGGCCTTTGTGCAGATGTTGAGCCAGCAAGTTATTAACGTGCAGTGCAAACAGGACCAGTCCGTGGAACACAGGGAAGGCGTGCCTGAAAGGGAGAGTCAAAGTTTCCAGTAACCACTTTCAGTTGGCAGAAGTCTGATTGGAACCATGTGACAATTTTAGGCGATGTACCATAGGCAGCCAATTTATTACATATGGCAATATGATTAATGGTATCAAATGCCTTTTTTTGGTAACATCCAAGAACACTCCGCCAGCCAACTGCTTGGAGTCCAAGGCAGTGAAAATCTGTTCCATGAATTTAAAGTCAGGCAGATGAGGTTAAATGAGAGAGGGCCAGACGCCAAGGCAATGATTACAAAGTAAGTCGTTTCAAAAAAGAGCAGAATGTTTTAAATCTGGTCTTGAACAAATCCCATCCAGTCCCCACCTACCCGACCTATTTTTCTCTTTGCCTTTCTCCCCTTCTTGATGTGAAAACCCTCATAGCTACATTCTTGAGGACATTTCTAAAACCAGGCTGTCTTCCACTTGCCCAGAGCCTTTTCCAGGCCCAGGCAAATCTGCATGTGACTACCATCTGGATCTTTCTTTGGAATCCTATGTCGGGGGTAGCAGCAGAGACCTACAGATGGGGTGGGGCACTTGCTGTGCTGGGTGTCCTAGGGGTGGGCCTCCTAGCTGCATCACACTCTCGTTGGTGGTTAGAAGGCCCTCTTTGCCCTCTTCTCTCTGTGAGTTGGGTTTCCTTGAACTTCCAACATCATCACAAATGACTAGGAAGAAACTGTGGCACCCATGGGGAGACGTGCAGAGGCAGGGAACTGTGAGGAAGGTTGTTTACCATTTGGGGATTAAGGAATGAGCATACAGAGGAGGGAAGAGGCAGAGAGAGTCTCAGGATGTGACTTGGTCTCCAAAGTGAGCCCACACAACATGCAATAGGTGCTTACTGTGTATTTGTTAAATAAATGTGTATTATCACCACATTCTTTGGTGTTTTCTGGTGGACATCTGCCTGTTTTGTAGAAGTTGTGAGTCATTGCCTTCTGAAAAGAATTTCATAAAAGGACAAACACATTTTGATTGAGGGCCCACCAGGCACTGGTAGGTGGGATAATTTATGTATTTGTTAATTTTATTTCAGACTGTTTTTATTTATTTACTAGATAATGTATAATTGATACAATTTATTTTTATTCTACAGATTGGTAGTGTGTGGTTGTATCTAGCAGGACAAACCGATCACTTACCCTGTGTTTAATGGATTAATTTTTTTCCTTTTTTGTAAAAACTGAATCTGGCCTATTATTTGGGGTTTCATTCTATTACTTGGGGCTCAGTTTTCAAGCCGTCAATTTGGTATGCTCTTTAGACCTTGCCTAAAAGTCCTAGATTACATCTTTGGCAAAGCTTTTTTTTTCCCTATAAAAACAGAATTTAATATGAAAATCATGAGTAGTCATGAAAGGTATGGAGGTCAGGTGACTCCGATTCAGGCAAGAGAGTAAAGATGTGTTGAAAGTGAAACAAAAGGGTCTTGAAAGTGAGACTGAGCCATAACATGGGGCAACTGGGCAATTACACCATGACTGCCACCCCTGGGGATGGAGGCGTAGCCTTAAATCAAGATGATGTTCCTTAGCTTGCTCTGTTGGAGGTTTTCAACCCATTCTGACCTACTGTGTATGCAAAGGCTGCGTTACAGATAGGGGTTGACTGTATTCTGGTAACTTCCTCTTTTGAACATCACCGTTCATTCATTGAAAATGATATAAAAACCAAGATTTAATACTGACCCTCCTCCAGCTCCCTTCCTCCACCATCTTTAAAATGAAACCCAGACACTTCCTTCCTCCGAAACATAATTATTTCTGTTGAGGGAATCACGCTCACTTTTAAATAAAAATTCACCTTTGCTACGTATTCTTTGAAGGTCAAAATGGAGCTACAGAACTGCTAGAATAAACAAATCAGCCTGTTGGTTATAATGGGCCAAGAGTTGATTTTCTTTTTAGTTCTCTCCGGGAGTGCAGCCACACAACATTGTCCCCTTGGATTAGTTTCCTATTGCTGCTATAACAAATTGCCACAAACTCGGTGGCTCCAAACAACACAAATTGGTTATCTTCCAGTTCTGAAGGTCAAAGGTCTGCAATAGGTTTCACTGGGCTAAGACTGATATGTTGGTAGGGCTGTGCTCCCTTCTGGAGGTTCTAATGGGGAATCTATTTCCTTCTTCCTTTTAAAAACTTTCCCCGTTGTTTAAAAGCCCTTTGCAGCTTCTAGAGGTTGCCACGTACTTTGGTTCATGGCCCCTTCCTCCACCTTCAAAGCCAGCAGCATAGCATCTTCAAATCCCTAACTCTGCCTCTGTTGCCACGTCTCCTCTGACTCCCATCCTCACGTTTCTCTATTATAAGGACCTTGTGATTTCATCGGTATGCTCTGATAATCCAGGATAATCTCCTGTCTCAAAACTGGTAATTTAATCTCATCTTCAAAGTCCTTTCTGCTGCATCAGGTAACATATTGACAGGTTCTGGGTATTAGGATAGAGCCACCTTTAGAGGGCTGTTATTCTGCCTACCATTATGATGCAGAAAAGAAGAGGAAAAACCCTTAGAAAATCATATGACAAGGTTGTGATGAAAAACAAAGAGGCAGCCAGCAAATCTCTGCTTAGCACTTCTACCAGGAAGCTGTCTCAACCTCTTGCTTTGTTGCTTTCCTGGCTCGCTCTGTGTACTTCATTCATAACTTAACTGAAAGCAGGACTTCATGGAAATAGAATAATAGTGCTAATTGAGTGCTTATTCTGCGCCAAGCCGTTACTTAGTTCATTCTCATAAGGGGTAGGTGCTATTATTCTCTTAGCTTTACTGATGACAAAATGGAAGCGTAGAGGAGTTAAGTAACTTGCCCAATGAAGCACATTTGGTAAATAACAGAATAAAACAAGATTTGGATCTGTGTCTATAGGATTCCACAACTCCCATACTTGACCACTGCATTTTTCTGCCTTAAGTTTAACAAAGGAAAGGAAAGTAAATGGGGGAGGTTGTCAGGGAATTTGCATTTTTTTTCTTTCTCCATCTTAAGTCAGCCCTTTACAAGTACATAATCTACAGCCCTACCTCATATTCTTGAGTTTGTTGTTAACCACTCACTGCCTGTTACACTATGTCTTTGATTCCCGGTACTGTTCGCTAACTGGGTCCCTAGTCTAGGCCTAAATGGGTCTCAGGGATCTATTCTATGTGTCTTCTTGAGCCTAATTCTAATACACCAGGGTCTTAGAAAATGGAGAGAATCTAGCTGTTCAGTGGCTAATAACTGTATACCACCACTGCCAAATTTTCTTTCTTTTTTAAGAAAAATATTGAACCCTGAACATCAACAGGATTTTCAGGATTGCCAAATTAATAAAAGCCTAGCCGTATATGAATTCATATATTCAGTATGTTGTCTTTGGACCCTAATTATGCTAATGCAGTTGTAATACTAAATTTGAAATCAAAAGAAATTCTAAAATATAAAAGGGAAGCTAAGCTAAAACAGTCCTGCAACAGACTACAATCACCAGTAAAAAAATGTTTCCAGCTAACATCGAGATAGAGAGAATGACATTTACGCACGTTGTTCTGCAATCCAGAGAAATTCTAATCTTTAAAGGATTTTAAATCCAAGCGATATAACTATGCAGTCATAGGACCCATTCCACTAGCCAAAATTCACCTCTCTAAAGCAGTCACAGCTTATACAGTGTAATAGAATTGACAGATGTCAGACCCTGGTGAGGGACTATAATCATTGCCAAACCTTCCTGAAAGGAACTTTTGCTGCAAGTGTTGGGGACAAGTAATTCAAGATGTAAAATCTGCAGATAGCCCCAAAGTAGCATTGTCTGCCTCAGGCTCCACAGCACTTTCTGGGAATTAAAAAAAAAAAAAAGAAAGCATTACTTTTGACTAATTATTAAGATAAATATTCATTTATTTCATTAAGAATAATAATAATGCAACCTCTGAAACAAAAGACTCTTACAATCAGAAAACATTGCAAACAAAATCATGGCCTAGAGCAAATTTCTGGGTCTTTAGGTTGCAAATCTTTTGCTGTAGAACCTACAAATTTTCCAGGAACATATATGAAAAACAAAATTTTACATTTGAGGTCCTGATTGGCAAAGTTGATCCATTTATAAAATCCATCTTTTGTGCAGATAAACCCCACAAAAATTATAACCTTAGAATGTACTTTTATAAAAATTGCAATTTCCCCCATGTTATTGCAACTTCCCCCATTGCTATTGGCTGGAACATTTAGGATAAAAAGATTTGCATTTTCCCTGGGTTTTTTGCTTTTATCTTTCCACAATCCCAACAGAGTCATGGTGAGGTAGCTTCCTGTCTTTCTAGTTTATCCAAAGATGCCCCTCTTCTATTGGAGCTGTGATTCATTGATTCTTTTCTCTGGGACTGAGGGGGCCAAAGTGAAGTTTTAACGTTCTCTGAAACTTGCTTTTGAATAAGCTCAGAGGAAGAGAAGCAGACTGTGGCTCATTTCATTTTCATGCTATACATCAAATAGGTGTTGAAGCCACTTTTGTAAATGTCAACCCAATGAATATAAATATAAATATAGATATAAATAAATCTATGTAAATATAGATACATAAAAATACAGATATTTAATATAAATAAATAATAGGTATATAGATAAATATAGATATAGATATAAAATCGCCAATATTTTGTTTTTTTAAGAGATAAGGTCTCACTTTCTCACCTGGGCTGGAGTGCATTGGTGCAATCATAGCTCACTGTAGCCTCGACCTCCTGGGCTGAAGTGATCCTCCTGCTTCTGCCTCCCAAAGTGCTGAGATGACAGATACACGAGTCACTGTATCTGGCATCCAACAATTTTAAAAGCAGAGATTTGAGCAGGTGAAATTTGTAGTCAACATTCGCCTCCCATATTTTCCTTGTACCAGTGGTTCTCAAACTTGAGCATACCTCCAAATGACTTGACAGGCTTTTAAAAATGCAGGTGGCCAAGCCCCACCCTCTGATTCAGGGGGTCTGAGGTGGGACTGGAGAATTTGCTCTTCCAAGTTTCTCCAGGAAGGTGCTGATGCTGCTAGTCTGAAGACCTCATTTGAGTACCACAGCTCCACACCATCAACAGGAATGGATAGGCTTATTTTAAGAATATTTACTTAGAGATTTTATTATAAAATGGGGAGAAAAACATGTGCAGTAAGGAAACTTTCAAGTACATATGGTGGGTTAGGAACTGTTTTGTGCACTTTATTTACATTACTTCATTCAATTGTCAGTGACCCTTGGGAGTAGGTATTTTTATTACCTCCATTGTACAGATGGAGAAAGTGAGGCTGAGCAGGTTAAAGGATGTGCCTGAGGTGACCCAGCTGGAGGCGGATGGGGATGCAGAGCCTGTTTCTCAGACTCCCAGCTGGTATACTTAACCTCTTCCCAATATTGCCGCCCAGGTGCTTGTTTAAAAATCTGATGATGGGCCGGGCGCGGTGGCTCACGCTTGTAATCCCAGCACTTTGGGAGGCTGAGGCGGGCGGATCACGAGGTCAGGAGATCAAGACTACGGTGAAACCCCGTCTCTACTAAAAATACAAAAAATTAGCCGGGCGTCGTGGCGGGCGCCTGTAGTCCCAGCTACTCAGAGAGGCTGAGTCAGGAGAATGGCGTGAACCCAGGAGGCGGAGCTTGCAGTGAGCCGAGATCGCGCCACTGCACTCCAGCCTGGGTGACAGAGCGAGACTCCGTCTCAAAAAAAAAAAAAAAAAAAAAAAAAAAAAAAAAAAAAAAAAAAAAAAAAAAAAAAATCTGATGATGTGTTTCTGTAGAAATATAACTCTCATCCCAAATCAGACTCCTCGCTAAAGTTGCACGGTCAAAGCCTTGCAAACCCAGGGGCGGAAATGGTGTGTTGTGGCTAGTGCATGGTTTCCCAGAGTGGGCTCACCATGGAGAAACATTTCCATAACAAAGGCAAGTTCTTCTCCCCGAGAAGAGCAGGCAGGGAGTTGCAAGTGTCTGCCTATGATGTGATCCACATTTAATGCTTATCTGGGTGAGAGGGAATTTGATTAGAGCAAATACAAAGCCCAATTCAGAGAACAAAACCACTAATTCAAAGGTGGTTTTCCTACGGATGTAAAATACTTCAAGCCTGTTAAAAGGACTGAAGAGAATTCCACCGAGGAGTGCCTTATATTGTGTCTGATTTCTCAGATCCAAGCACCACCAGGCTGTGTGGGTGTCTGCGGGGCATGGGGAGCTGGCATGGCTGGGCCACTAACAGCACTGGCAGGCACTGTCTAGCCTGAAGGGGACACAGTTTCAGGCATGGGGGCGAGGGAGGCCGTTTGTCCTACAGACCCCTTTTCCACCCCTGACCCACCCCCTCTGATGAAGCCTCTGTTTGCATCTGGTGGCTTCTCAGCCTAGAAGCATTCGAGCACTGCAGTGCCCTGATATGTTTGTTTTCCTTTCGGCTAATTTTATCAAGGTCTGGGGTCATTATTAGCCAGATCACAAAAGTAAGAGCTCATTAATATGTATCAGCGCCAAACCCTATGATTTCATCTGTTAATTTGATCTTGTTTTTCCTTGTTTATGGCAATTAAATCAGACCTTGATAAATCTGAAAATGAAAAAAAGAAGCCACCAGCAAGCACAGCTATTATGATCACTCATTAGAAAGCCAAGCAGACTCTGATAAATCGTGCCAGGGTTTTTAAGGACTAGATGATTACCTGCTTAAACAGCATGGAAGCTACCAGTAAAATGTAGCAAAATGATTAAAGAAAAAAAAGAACACCCCCATTACATCCAAGTGTAACAGATGGACAGTTGTACTTTGGGGAATGTTCACGGAGCCTGTCTCCTCCCCTTCAAGCTAGGGAGGGCAGAAGCCACGGGCCCTCCTGGGCACAGAGGAGAGACAGCTTCCCTTCCTCGCTCCCTCCCTGGCCCTCCCCCATATCCTCCTGGCGACTGAGGGAGAATTGCTCAGCTGCCACTAAGGCCTCACTCCAAACTGTGTGATGGTTAAGAAAAGCACTAAGTACCAGGGAGGTGAATAGGTGGGAGGAGGTGGGCAGAGCCGGGATATGTCGGTAAATGACAAGATGGATGTGACCTTTCCTGTCACAAATGAGGCTGGGTGTCACTACGGTGGAATGCTTGTCATTCTTTTTGGCCCCTCTGTATCTGAAAGCCTGTCCTCTCTTCGGGGAGCCACCACTGTATAGATTCTCATGGGATGCAGAGCTGCCTTCTACAATTGGAGTTGAAAATGCCAACAGCTTGCCTTCCCAGTTTCCCTGCTAGGACATGGACACTGTCCATTCCAGCATCAGGGTCCCTGAAGAACCCCTTATTCTGCTTGCAGGACGTTAGGATTCCTGGAGCCACTGTGGCTAGCAGCTTTAGGGTCTTGGTGGTAGATTTCCTCTCTGCAAGAGTTCAGTGTTGGGATTTGGGACATAATCCCCCACATGTGGTTCTCCAGGCATCCTAGTGTGTCTGTGAACTAATCAATATTTTAAGAACCAACCTTTGTGCTGAACTTGATCAGCGTTGGTTTCTGTTGCTTACAGTCAAGAACCCTGACATTCAGAAAGGAAGTGAGAGCAGCTTGTGCCCAAGGAGTGAGCTGGAACTTGTGCCAGTGCAGACAGCCAGTGCAGGGGCCAGCTCCTCATCTCCAGAGCGGCACATCCTACCCTGTTTCCAAGCGGCTGGGGCAGGTGGGAATGGGGTTCAGACCCCCTTTTCACGTGGCCTCAGGCTCAGTCACATTTGAAAGGGGCTCGGCTGAGTGTTTTCAGGGAAAGGTTTTATTTCTAGGAAAGTTTTCTTTTAAATCAGTCTCCTTGTCCCTATATAATCACGCTATTTCTTTAAGCTCCTCCGTAGCAATCTGGCCCTATTTGTCTCTGAGGTCTCTGCAGGGATCCGTGCGCAGCCAACTTGGCATCTTGCTGTCTTCTGGTCCCTTCACACCTTGGTATGTCTTGTCCCAGTGCCTGCAGGTCTGTTTGCTTGAAGAGCGTCCAGCTCCTCCCATCCCTTTGTCTTTCAGCCTTTCTTCCCATTTTTGGTCCTCCTGCTAGGCCCACGAGCATGTTAAAAATGGATCTCCTAAAGATCATTGTCTGTATTTGCTGACTTCTCTCCTTTCCTTCAGTTCAGGGGTCTGACCTTTCTTATGTTTGCTTCTGCAGTCTCTCTCTCTCTCTCTCTCTCCCTCCCTCCCTCCCTCTCTTTCTCTCCCTCGATTTTAGATTCTTGTCTGGTTTCTGGTCATTTGGCTTTTTCTGACTTCCACAGTAGAAAATTTACTGATACCCTCCAAACCCTAATTTAAGAATTTTGGCCTGCCGATTTGTCTTTTCAATAGGGTATCTGGATAGCCAAAATCCCATCACTACACAATTCTGACCCAAAGAGCTTTGTGAGGTTATCAGCGAACTTATCATCCACAATCTTAATTTCCAATTACCTGTGTTTTTCAGACATTTTCCTTACTTACTATTGAAGGTTACTCAATACCTCACAAAATCCCCTCAAATTATTTTTGAGGGGCCCCAAGGAGGTTTCACTCCACATGAACAGCGACTGTCTACCAGGTGGTCCCCATCACTTATTTTTCTTATCTGCCCTGGCTCCCTTCACTGATATCTGCTGCAGGACTTCTGCTTCCTATGAAGGAGCACGGATCTGCCTTGTCGATGACTTCCGGTAGCAGAGTGGCCCCAACAGGGCCCTGTGGTCGCTGGGCTGTGCTGTGGCTGCCTGGCACTGCCCCACAGGCCTTCTCCATGCCATAGCATGCTGTGGCCTCTCCTACTTTAGAAGGTGGGACATCTCTTTCCCTTTTTGTACAGTGCTTTGCCAGGGTCTTGATGGAGAGGTGTTTTGGTAAAAATACAAATCAACATTTTAGTTTTTGTTTACATTTCTTTCTTTCCTCTAAGTTCTCGCCTTTCTCTTCCAAGGCTGGAAGATTTACTATCAGAAAGAAAAAAATAATAATATCTGTCTGACTCTCTCTTCCATGAAGAAGTCTTTGCAGAAGGCTAGTGGCCTTGTTTCTCAGGCAAGTAAATTTCTGGGGAGCTTCCCTGCCAGCCAATCCAACATGGCTGGTCCTGAACAAGTAGAGATGGACAGAGCTCAATTCAAACAAAAGAGTTTCCCACATTCGTTAGGAGGTCTAGATTTTGGCCATGATACTGCTGAAATTCTTTTTTTGGATTTGGGAAACTCCAGTAACTAACTGATAGGGCTTAGGCTTTGGACTATGTAGGTGCATGTTTTTCAACATGTAAATATCCTGGAGCAATAAGACTGCCTCAAGCCTTAGCCCCTCCTGCCTCTTCCTAGCCTCTCTGAAAATCTACGGTCATTCCAGGATAGAAGTCAACCAAGCATCCCATTCTGCCACCTCCCTGACCTCCGTGTCTTGGGACTACCCTCCTACTTTTCATATCTCATTCTGCATTTCTTCTTGTTGCTTTTGTCATACTTGTAACCTAAAAAGGTGACAGTGTGATTCATTATTTTATGCCCATCTTCCTCGGAAGGGCAAGGAGGGGAGGGCTGTGCCTGCTCATTTACTGCTGTATTTTCAGTGTGTAAAGCTTTGCTTGGCATTTGACACTCAATAGGAGCTCAATAAATATTTGCTGAATAATTGCATGAATATCTACAATTCTGTAATTATAATTGTTATGCTGAACTAAAAACTCTTGTTTTGAGGAAAACAGAGTGAACTTGATTCTTTTCCTTTCAGTGGTTCCTTGGGGGTGGAAAGAAGAGATGAGTCTATGGGGATAGTTTCTCTATTACATAAAGTCATCTCAGGCCTACTGTACCTGTCTCTACCCAGGATTATCACCCCCTAAAGAGTTGTAGCGGTTGGTGAGAATAATAACTATAAGGCTATAATCAGGGCTATTCCCAGACAAAATTATGAAGTTAGAGATGTTTATTTTTGAGATGTAAAGCCTCCCAGCAATATTAAACAAGCTCTTAGTATTATCTTCAAAAATTCAGAATCCACAGCAGCCATAGCTCTGGAAAATAGTTTTGTAAAAGCCACCATTACCAGCTACTGGCAAATCACAACCAGAGTTATATATTATATGAACACATGGAAGTATGCTCATGAACATGTTTACAAGTAGCAAGGATTTCTCAACCATATTTCTCCAAAACCTTGAAGACTTACTTTCCACCGCGACTGTGCCCTTTCCAGAGTGGAATTGGCCACATCCCTTTTTAGACCATGGTGGGTGGAGGAGAGAGGCATTTATTGCTCACCAGATACTCTTCTGCTCTTCTACATTTCCCAGCCCCCTACAATCAAGTGTGGCTGGAAACATGACTTTCAGTGGCCAATGGACTGTGCAAAGAAATGATACGCATCGCTTCCTGGCCAAAGCACTGAGGGCCCTCCAGTTCTCTCTCCTGCTGTGACAGCTGGGGAAGCCTTGTGCGAAGACATCAGGGCGTCCATCAGCCTTAGACCCTGAGCAGAGCTGCCTGCCAACCCACGATGGACATACAGCACAGATGAGAGATCAATGTTTGTTTAAATGTGTGTCCACTGGATTTCTATTCAGATGGTTCAACTGAAGAGACATTAGTGTAGGTTTTACTGACAGGTGCGGGCAGGTTGAGAAACTCAACAAGAGGTTTTGGGACACCCAGAGATGAGAAATAGAGAAGGCCTGACCACCTCTAGGTCTGAAGGAAAAAGGAGGAGATAACTGTGTGACTGGAGCCCCAGGGGCAGCTTGAGCCATGGAGGTAAAACCTGGAGAAGAAACACTTACTCTGTCGGAATCGCAGTGTCGAAGGAAGGAGGCAACAGGGAAGAAACACGCAGAGGTGCTTAGCAGCGTGCCTCCTTTAGGATCCCAACCAGGAGCCATGGGCCACGTGGGCCTGGGTGATAGAGTCCGTAAGTCTCTGTCTCAAGGGCCACAGTAAAGGGCGGAGAATGGAGCAGGGCAGATGAAGCCAATGGAGGGTGTCTGAAACAAAGAGGATAAGGCAGCCCAGCCTGACTCAGACCTGTCCCTCTCACTATGTCTTTGGACTCGTGGGGCTTCTATTGTGCTGCATCACCCCCTTGAGCTGTACATTGCCTCCCACAATGTACATTGTCAGCTGCTTGAAAGCCAACGTAGTGCTGCATTCTTTTCATATCCCTAGTATCCTGCCCTGCACCTGCAATATCATCTTGTTACATTTCAACTTAGAAATATGCCAGATATCAATGTTGAAGTGCATGGCTAACTTCTTTCTATTAGATGCTACATATATATATATATGTATATATATAAACATATATATACATATATATATATATGGTTTTTTTTTTGAGACAGGCCTTGCTCTGTTGCCCAGGCTGGAGTACAGTGGTGCAATCACAGCTCACTCTAACCTCGACCTCCTGGGCTCAAGGGACTCCCACCTAAGCCTCCCAAGTAGCTGGGACTACAGGTGCACACCACCATACCTGGCTTATTTTTTGATTTTTTGTAGAGATGGAGTCTTAATATGTTGCCCAGGCTGGTCTCAAACTCCTGAGCTCAAGTGAGCCACCCACCTCAGCCTCCCAAAGTGCTGGGATTATAGGTGTGAGTCATGGTGTCTGGCCCTCAAAATGCTAAATTAACACCAGGCTGTTGTTTTCATGTGCAAAGTGTAAAGATCCAAATTTGGCGAATTAACAGAATCACTTTGAGATTTGTGCCTTAAGTGATTCTGTTGATTCGCCAAGTATGTTAGTTATACAGGCAGCAGAGAATAAAAGCTATTAATTAGGGCATATATTTGCACTTCCTGATTATGGGTTGATACAGGGGAACAATAGGAAGGTAGAGCCCCAGGACTTGGAAATAAGATTGCCCTCTGAGAATTAAAGCAAAACTTTAACATATAACAGATTAAAGAAGAAATGGACAACATTATCTGAAAGAGACAGTGTCTCCCAGGCCAAGGTGGAACAGGGCCTGCTGAAATTCTTATGTAACTTTTTGTGACTCCAGTATTAGCTGGGGTCATCTGGGTTTTTGAGATTTAGCTAAAATTGCCTCAAATGCCCTTTCCCAATTCTTTGGGGATTGCAATGCTTTCCCCAAGATTTCTGTGAATTCCCAGGAGCTTGAGTTCTCATGGTCACTCTGCCTCCAATTTCCTGCCCTTCTGGAGTTCTTGATTCTACTTGTGTCTCCAGACTGGGGCTTCTCTCTTCCCCCTGCTTCCCAGGATTCTAAGAACAACTACACAGGGCCTTTGTGAGTGGCAGATTTTACCCTAGTTTTGAGGTCAAGGAGAAGGTTTTATATCATAGACTTAGAAACATTTAAAGTTGGATTTTATATATTGACATTCTCAAAGAGACCATAGCTACTCTGTGGCTAGCGATTCCTCTCCACTCACGTTCTTCTGAAGACTCCATCCTTCACTGGCCCCTACTTCCTGTTCTTCTTGAACTCTTCCTCCATTTTATCTTTGCTCTCCTCTGTGCTTCGTTTTTGTTTTGTTCTATTTATTCTTTAAAATTAACTTTTCCAAATGACACACTGCATGAATACAACTCATTTAAAAATACAGAGGTACGTAGATATAAAATACCACTCTTTCCAGCATTAGCTATTGCTCATATTTTTAAGTTTTGCCAATCTTATTAGTAAAACGTGATATCACCTTGTTGCTTTAATTTGCATTTTCCAGATTACTAGTGAGAGTAATTTTTCCTATATTCTTTATTGGCCCTTTGAGTTTCTTCTGTGAATCATGACTTTATATTCTTTGCCTTTGAGGCTAATCACTTCTGTCTCCACCAGCAAATCCCTGGAGGTGATCACATCAAAGTACTGTTGCTGTGTGGGACCTGCCTGGTGACTCACTAGACTTCTCTAAGAGACATTCTTGCCATCTTCTGTCTACCACCTTCAATAACAATCACATCCTTCTGTTAAGGGTCCTTAATTTTGATTGTTGCAAAATAGAACGAATTTTTTTAAAGCTATCAGTCTTGGGGAGCAGTATGGCCAATGTAAACCTCTTCAATATGGAGGCAGTTACATGAAGCTCCAGAACTGACTCAAATTTTGGGTAGAATTAGTGCTCAGTTGGTTCACAATAGTACCTGATTGTTGTATAAGAAGACCACACAATTGGGGTTGCTAGAATAGGTTTAAGCATGCTCCCCTGGGGTCCCATCCAAATGGGACCCACTTTCATTCTCTTTTGCAAGTGAAAAGGTCACCTTATCCTTTGTATGGCCTTCAGCAAGTTACTTAATTTAGGATCCTGTTATCACACAAATAATTAATAGACACACATATGCTGTGGCACTATTTTAAAAATGACTAGTCCATGAGTTTTATAAAAGTTGACAAGATGGCAGTCTGTAACTAAGGGTTTATGTTAAACACAGACTTATGGAACTAGAGAATTTTTGAGCTGACATTAAACATAACTTAATTCAGTGTTTTATTGAGATTGAGGTCTCTGGGTCTTTGGAAAGCTCATGGAAATTGTGGACCTTCTTGCAGGAAGATGCACACTCATACCCACACTAAGGTTTCATACATTTCAGGATGTCCACAAAGGCTCTGAAACTCAGTTAGGGGACCCAGATTAATAACTACTCAAATTTGTCATTTAAATGAATACATTGAGATTCAGAGAGGCTAAATGATGTGTCAAAAGAAGAAAGGATTAGAAGGAGAAATAGGCATAGGGTCCCATGATTTCTATTTTGGGCTTCTTTTTCCTGGTCTTCCTCCTATTGTAGGAGTGTCAGTGAGAAGTTAAAGCTATAGAAGAGCTTCCTGCATGGGATGTTATGAAGAATCTGAAATATTCTTTTAGAAAGCAAAGCATGAGTTGACTCTGTTCTCAGTGACTACTTCTCAGATCACTTATGGAGTTCTCGTTAACATTCATGATGCAATACCTACTGGTTAACAGGTTTTGCTGAATGGAAAACCTGCTTCAAAAACTCAGGTCCCAACTTGCTTGCTGCCCCAATCTCACATACATCTGTTGCCCCAGTCACCAGAAATGAGAGAAACAAGGAGCCCCTCTAAGAGGGTGTGGGTCCCCAAGCATGGGAAGAAAGGAAAATCTTGAGTTCCTTCAGGGGAAATTCCAGGCACCCAGCTAGCCCTGAGAAGTAAATAAGCAACTTGATAAGCAAGAAGATAATAGTAGCCTACAACAGTAGCCAAGGAAATTAGAGTCAGGAGATGTTTGGCTCCCCTATAGAAACTGAAAAGAACATCTTCACATATGTCCCTGAGTTGTTTCTCAGAAACCCACACCCCCACCAAATGGATCTGTAGACTTCAGATAAGGGGAAACTGAGGCCTGAACTCTGAGCGCCATTCTTTGTTCTAAATTTCTTCCTGAAGATTCTGGAGGGGGTCACAGCCACGAGCTAGAGCTAACATTCTTTCCTAACAACCCCCAATTTTTTATCTTTTTATTTTTATTTTTGAGACAGAGTCTCACTCTTTCACCCAGGCTGGAGTGCAGTGGCACAATCTCAGCTCACTGCAACCTCCACCTTCTGGATTCAAGCAATCCTCCTGCCTCAGCCTCCAGAGTAGCTGGGGTTATAGGCACACACCACCAAACCTGGCTAATTTTTGTATTTTTAGTAGAGACAGGGTTTTGCCATGTTGGCCAGGCCAGTCTCAAACTCCTCACCTCATGTGATCCACCCACCTTGGCCTCCCAAAGTGCTGGGATTACAGATGTGAGCCACTGTGCCCTGACCCAAAATTTTAAACAAAGCTTCTCTTCCTTAACCAATGGCAAATCAGAAAGTCTTTGAATCTACCTATGACTTGTAAGCCCCACTTCAAGGTATCCCACCCTTGTAACCTCCATGTATTGATTTATGATTTTGCCCCTAATGTCTGCTTTCCTGAAATTTCCCGGCCTTTAAAAACCCTTACTTGCAAGTAATCAGAGAGGTCAGGACTTAAGCATTAGCTGCCCAATCTTCTTGCTTGGTGCCTGCAAATAAATGTCTTTCTTTCTCCCACTGCAAACCTTGGTGTGGATGTTTTGGCTTTACTCTGCCAGGACAGCCAACCCGAGTTTGATTGATATAATGGAAACACTTGCTGTTCCTTTCGACGGTGTGTCCTCTCACTCTTGTTTTTGCTCACTTTCATTTCCTTTTCCTAACAATCCCTACTCATTCACGAAGATGTTCTTAATGGTAAATTCACTTTCTCTTGAGAGTCTTCCTAACATTCCTAGCAGGGGTGGTAGTTTTTTCCAGAACAATGTCTAATTTAGGTTTGCCTCCCAGCAACTAGGCCAGTGCTTAGCATATAGAATGTCCACCAAATATTTGTCAAATAATATAAATGAATAAATCCTTGTAGGGTTTTTTTTTTTCATCTCAATTTATCAGACAAACTCTAAGTCAGGAGTTGGTATGCTTTTCTTGCTTTTGTAGAGCTTACTTCTTACTGCTTGAGCTTTCTTTGTTTTATAGGTCAGTGCAGCATTTTACAGATCCAACAGTCCTTTTTCTTTTTTTTTAGGATTAAGTCAGAAAAACTTCACTCATTTGCTTGACCTGCAGTGCCTACAGTCACAATTTTGGAGTGAGTTAAAAAATATTGGTGGATAAATTGCTCTGCTTCCCGGAGGGGAGGGGAAGCATATGAACTCCTTGCCAGGTTTCTATGGCCTGGGGCACCACGAAAGACCTTTTCTTTTTTTCTTTTCCCAGGTATCTATGTCAAAAAGAATTTGCCAAGGAGCCAAAATCTTCATCTGTTTATGGCTTCACAGCCGATGAAAAATGCAGGATCATTAGAAGCTAATTACTGGTTTCATGGCAATATTTATCACAAAAGCTAATTTGATCTTCCAGAACCCACTTTGGGGGCTAGCAGAGCCCATTACTAAGGAGTATTATAAAGTTTTTTTTTTTTTTTTTTTTTTAAGTTATATGACAACTTCACTAACAAACCCAAACCAAGTGGGGGAGACAACAGACTGGCATGGCCTGACATCTCAATGGTTTCCATCTGGCCCAAGTAATTTCTGAAATAGTTTGTTTCAAAAGCATTCCTTTCCACTTAGAGGAAGATGTTTCAAAGATTCATATATGGAAAATTCAATTGAGTATGCCTTTTTGTGTATCCTGAAGAATTGATTATTTTTAAATGCAATTAAATAGCTTACGTAAAAGACATAAAGATACATTGAAAGAGGATCCTGAGTCCTAAATTTCCAGCTCTCCGAACTATTTGCTGATCTCTATGTTTTCCTGCTATTGCTTTTGCCTTCTTTGCATATATTATTGCCTTCTGAATGTGAAGCTATTTGTATTTGTACTTTATTCACTTGTTCATTCAACAAATAGATGCTGGGGAGACAAAGGAATGTATTTCATGGCTTATACTTTAGTTTTGGAGATATGAGGCATGAGAAAAATGATAAATTAAAATGCAAAAGATATCACGGGACTAGCATATAAGTTCAGAGAGGGAGAGATCAGTGTTGTATAAGGAAAAAAGCATGGGATTTGAAGGCAGAAAGCCTGGGTTTGAGGTTTGACTCCACCTTTACACTGAACCTCAATGTCTTCATCTGTAAAATGGGATAATAAAATCTACTCTAATGATCTCAGGCTGTTCACTCTCATGAATTCTCAGGCTGTGAGGATTCTAAGGGATCTGAGAGAAATTTGTAAAGCAGAAAACTTGCTTCATTATCATAATCTTCTGCTCATCTTCATCACCTCTTAAACTCACTGGTATGGTCTAGAAGAAGTCAGGGAAGGCTTCTTGAAGGAGATGAAAGTGATTGAGAGAGTGAAAGGTGGCAAACTAAAGGTCATACAGCGTTAGGACCTTACAGATGTTATCAGGAAAAAGCGCATTATAGCATTTCATGTTTTTCTGGAAGAAAAATCTGTGGCTATTAGTTGTAACTATTCACCTTGTCATTGGTTTTGGCAATAATTCAACTTTACAGGATCTCATACTTCCTATCTTTGCAGGAAGATTTCCTTTTTACATATCTGTGAGTGCAACTGATGCAATCGGCAAAGATAGGTCCTTGGTGAGACTGCTGCAAATCTATTTTCCTAAAGAAAGGCCCAGCTGGGCATGCCTAGAATTTTCTTATATAATCCCTTATGATGCTCCTGGGTCTCTGTCTGTCTTTCAACTTTGCTTTTGTTTTGTTCCATCTGCTGATACCAGAGACGGGCTACACAGAACAAGCACTAGATAAGGAAGGAGGATGAACCTAGGTCCTCGTTCTGGATCAGCCACTAACCACCTGTCTGTTTTTGGTCCTGGTTCTGGATCAGCCACTAACCACCTGTGTGTTCTTGGGCAGATCATCTAAACTCTCTGAGTCTGCTCTTAATAAATGGGCCTGAGATTATCAAACTTCTAAGCTCCCTTCTAGGTCCAAACTCTATGAGTTTTTGTTAAGAATCATTATTTGGGTTAAAAGACATCCTAGGAGAGTTTATTTTAACAAAAAATATTGAGGTTGCTATACCTTTCCTCAGACATTAAGGGGCTTTGGATGTTCACAGGTAAAACCTTAGAGGTCAGGATCTGTGTCTTACTATCTTAAACCTCCCATCGTGCCCAGCAAGGTGCCCTGCACTTAGCAAACATTATGTCTATTGATGCCTGGATGAAAGAACAACTTTCCCTCCAAAAGGAGGTACCTTTTCTACAAAGAGAAACGTTTATATCTCACTTTGGAGAGGCTGGTCATTGTGGGCAGCTCTCATATTAGACAGCAGCTTTAAATACAATGTGTAGTGACTGTAACCCAGGCTGGGACATTAAATTCCTTGACAGCAGGGACCACACTTTATTCATTTTGACATACCCCACAGTGCCTAGCATGGGGCTGTGTAAATGGTAGATTCTCAATTAATCTCTATTCAATTGACTTCAGTCGACTCTATAAAAGCCATTTGTTTTCATGCAATTACTCTCTCCATTTATTCAGTCAGTCTTGAAACTGTGGAAAAAACAAAAAAAGTTCTCCATTTCTGTTTCCCTTGTCAAAGTACATTGGTAGCATTTAGATTTCCAATAATAGTTAATCTTGTACAGACACTCTGTCCTTTTTAAAACCATTTCTCTTTCTATACTCCCCTGATCACAGGGAAAAAGAGGGGCAAAGAAAATCCTCCTTCTAAACCATCCCCTGAGAGCCACTGCAAGTTCAGATTGTCATGAAAATGAGCGAGAATGGAACACAGTGGAGGAGGGAGGGGATTTCTGTTCCATTTGTTCTCTTATTCCTGTTGTAACTGTGGGGACCAAACCATCTACACTGATTAGTTTTGGGATCTAAGTCCCCACATTGCCCGGTGAGGGTGGTCCTCTTGATGAAATCCAAAGAGGCCTCCCACAAAATGTGCAATTCTCACAGTGCCTCAAAGACTGTGTTTTGAGTGTTTGCTTCAAAACATAGTGGCATGCCAAAGATGGGTAGAATGCAATTGACAGAGATGAATAAAAACTCAGTATCTTTCCCCTCAAAAAATCACATACTCACGTCCCTCCTCCTCCACCCCAACCTGGTTCCTTCCTGTAAGCCTCATGTTGGTGAAGTGCCACACCATTTGCCACATCATCGATGCCAGAAGGCTAGAAGTTAACCCCCCACTCCTCGCTGTCAAACTCCATATGCAATCAGTTGTTGAATACAGGAGACTCCATCTCAGAAATACTGCTCAAAACTCTTCCTGCTTTCCCAAGGCTTTTGCAATCTAGCTCCAGCCTACCTTTCCCTTGCGAAAAGCAGCCTTCCTTCCCAACACCTGGTTCTTGAGCTGTGGGTTTGCAGCTATGCCTTTTCATGACTTTTGCCTTTGTGCACATTCTCTTTCTGCAAGGCGTTCTCGCCTTGAGGAGCTCATCCTATTGTTTTCTCAAGACTCGCTTCTAGTGTGAAGTTTTTCCAGCCTATCTCATCCTTCAGCCTCTCATGGCCTCCAAAGCCCCCTTCACACCCCCAATGCATCCTCATTCTGTCACAGTGCTCATCACGTTGCAACGCAATTGTTTGTGAATGGCTCTCTGTTTCCTACATAAATGGAAGCTCCTAGATACGGAATCTATGGCTCCACATCTCTATCCTCAAGGACTCAACTGGGGTCTGGTACATAGAAGATAATCAATAAATCAATCAATGCTTGCTAAGTAAATGATTTGGGGATAGGTGAGAGTGGGGGATAGGAATGAACAGCAATTAAAATAGAGAAACTACGGCTAGAGCAGAGAAGGTGTTGTTTCCTCTTCAACGAACTGTATATAATTTTTTAAAGTAAGAAAAAAATGGTAATGTTTGCCTAGGATTAGCATAGAAAATGAAAAGGGAGTTAGAAGTGCAATATTTTTCAGAGAAGGCATACACTCCAGAGCTGCCCACAAAGCACCTAATGCTGGGAAAGAACAGAGAGGCAAAACTTCTTTCTTATTTCCCTTGCAAATGCTTGTTTTTCTTTCTTTTTCCATAATCCTTTACCATTTGGAGGACACTCGTTAATCTGCAAAGCAAGCCCCCTTTCCAGGCCATTAGTGCCAGGACGATGTGAAATAGAAGCCAGCCTGGGCCATTAGTGCCATGGTCATTTAAAACACCAACCCGTTCAGGTTATTAGCGAGCCAGGGCAATTTGAGTGAACAACCTGTCCAGGCAATTAATGCCAAGGTAATTTAAAGTGCCACACCATTCGCAGTCCTGTCAATTAGCAAGGAGTCTTCCATTTTACAAATGGGGCTTGCAGCTCCTTGGGCACATCCGGGGGCTTTCTCAGGGGCAGGGAAAAATCTGACCACTGAACAGCTCTCACATACTGTCCTTGTGGTTGGTCCTCTTGCCTTCAGACAGGTTTCTGGACCTCAGACCTATGGGTGGATGTTAAACCACAAATCTTGGAGGCTTGCTTCTGTGCCCAGTGGCATCCTGTACAAAGTGTTGGGCCACCGTGAGTTCCTTCCCCACAGCATCGGAGCACATATTGAAATGCAGATTGTACGCCCCCTTGAGAGTCGGAGCACCATTCACCAGCTTCTGCGGTGACCCCAGAGAGTGCCAGTGTGTGCCAGCTGCCTGGGTATCACATAGACCAGCCACACTCTTGGCACGCTGGAGGGGGTTGGGTGCCATCTCCCATTTTCTGCAAAATCCAGCCTAGAAGCACAGATGAGCTCTGTGTTCCAGGGTGTTCCTGAAGAGATTAGTGTTGTTGTCTGTCACACACATCATGATTGAATCTGGGGAAGTTTGGGGAAGGCGCAGGGGAGGGCCAGCTGGCTCAAGTGGACCCCTTCTGCCTGTCTGCCTGCCTGCCTCTGAGGGAGATTTTCAGGTGGCTTATCGGAGCTGGCTCACAGAAACACGGCCCTTCCAGGTCGGCTGTGGAATGTGGGGTCAGGAACCATAAACTGCAGTGTGAGATGAGGCCTGTCAGCTTTGCGGAAGGCAGAAAGCATCAATCATTTTTATGAGGTGCCTTGACCTTGCAGGATAGTCAAAACAACTTCGCAGACCCTAAAACATTCTTAAGTTACTTACGATTATTCTAATAATTATTCAGCATGTACGAGGCTCTTTTGCTGAAATTCATCCTGTATTGTCTCTTATTAGTTACTGTGATTAATCATTCCCATTCAGCAGTGGAGTTTAATCCATTCATTTAAAAACCTTTGTTAAACACATGTTCAGGCAACGCACTAGGAACTCTGCAATGGAGCTAAATAGGAAAGTCCTCTGCCTCCAGGAGTTTACAATCTTATTAGATTTCTCTATCAAATCCTTTGTGGCACTAGTCATAAGTACAGATAAATTCCACAGCTTTCAGAAGAAAGGTGTCCAAAAAAAGATATCAGAATTCAGGGAAAGAATGACGATAATTTAAGTCAGGGGATTAAAATAGAGAAGGGCTACAAAACAATTCTGTGATGACTTGAAATATGATCTAAAGCAAATTGAATTTTTTCAAGATCTATTGAACACCCAGATCCTGGAGTCTGATCCGCGGCTGCAGCTACTGCAGGGTGTTTCAAGGCAGGGAGGAGGCAAGCTGAATTCCCAGACACAGAGAATTTTCAAGGGGGAAACTGAAAAATACCAGCAATAAGTTTGGTTTTAACTGGCGTTTTCTATCTATTAGAGAGAGGCTTACTAAGTGTTCACATGTAGATAAGTCCTTCGGACTATTTGCTCATAAACAATAAGGATTTTGTTCAACCAGTTCATTATGAAGACAAATGAGGCCATGAAAACTTTGTTATCTCAATGTCCTTCCTACCTACTCTTTTCTATTTGCTAAAATCCTTCAAGGTCAAGATCAAATGCTGTCCCCTCCTTGAAAGTTTCTTAAATCTTCTTCTAGGAACCCACATTACTTTGTAATTTCATTATGGCAGAGATTTTTTTTCATTTTTGTTTTTTGAGATGGAGTTTTGCTCTTGTTGTCCAGGCTGGAGTGCAATGGAGTGATCTCGGCTCACTGCAACCTCCGCCTCCTGTGTTCAAGCGATGCTCCTGCCTCAGCCTCTGGAGTAGCTGGGATTACAGGTGCGTGCCACCATGCATGGCTAGTTTTTTGTATATTTAGTAGAGATGGGGTTTCACCATGTTGGCCAGGCTGGTCTCAAACTCCTGATCTCAGGTGATCCACCCATATGGCAGTGATTTCTTTTTGATTGGTGGAAACCAAGCAGATTAAAATGTTTCTTACTGTTTTATCCAAAAATTCCAACATTTTCAAGCATCCACATTTCCAGACTGCCTCTTTCAGCCAGAAATACAACAAAACTTTATCAAAATATGTCTTGATTTTTTATTTGGAGTCTGTGATCTATGATTGTAGTTATTTACAAATATGTTTCCACTTTTAATAATAACTTTCATATGGGCCATGATAAGTATTTCTCATCTTTTATTATCTGAAAGTATGCCTAGCACTGTGCTTCACACATACCAGTTATTAAGAAAGTTCTGTAATATTGAATTGAATCTGCTTTCTACAACTTGTATATTAAATGCGTGAGATTCAACAGGATACAAACAGGAAATGGCTTTATTTTTCCTCAACTATCACTTCCATCTTTGGGCAAATATCCTTTCTCTGCACCTGTGTAATGTGTTCAAAGTCACTTTCACTTATACGAAAACTCCCATTTTGATAGTTAAGATTCACATTCAGTTATTAAAAAGTCCAGTATAGTCATATTTAAAATTTCCATCTCACATCCAATTAAAAATTTCTCCCTTCTGCTTTACTCAAGCCTAATGGATGGTTGGGGGACTTGCAATGGGTCTTTGGGATTTCAGCCTAAATTCTGTGAAAATCCATAATCCAAATGGAGAGAAAAGAGATACCTTGGGCACATAAGGTAATGTGCTTGGGTCTACTTGCTTTATGTGAACAAAAACCAAGATTAAGGTCTAGTTTAAACTACCTTTAACTGTTGAATTTTTCATGAGTTTATAATGTGCTGATGACTACAGCAACTTTTACAACTGTAACCACCCAGGCACCAAATCCAAATATTATTGCAGCATGGAGTAGAAGTATCCTTTGCAGGGAAGAGGCTAATAAAACTTTTGCTTTGCATTCTGAATATAGAATTAGCATCTGACAATCCCCTTGGAATTATAACTCTTGCATTGTTACACGCTAAATAGCTACACTTGTCTTGTTAATAAAATCATAGTAATTGAGTAGCATTTTCATTAAGACAGGAGTGTGGTTCATTTTGAAGATAGATGAAAAACAACCTGGAGATTCCATCGAAACTGCTGCTTCATTCAGGTTGCACAGAACCCATATTAATGGGAAATTGTTCTGAACAAACATACCAGAAAGTCATCTGCCATTGCCCCCTCTGGGGTCAGCACTGTATGAATCCCTGTCTTGAGGGGTTATCAGGTGTTCTTCAGTTTCTGGGCTGCCTCATTAGCTGGCAAAGTAGCTGCACATATGTATTTTAGATACCCACTTAGCATCCCTTGAGTACATAGAACTGCCCCAGATCTGACAGTATCCTAGAGCAGAAGTAGACACAGACAGAGCTTCACTGAAGATGTTCTCCCAGTCACACTGAATAATTTAAGAAACTCCACACATGCACACTGAGCAAATCACGGTTAATAACAGATCCCCCGTGATCTCATAGAGCCTGATGTAGAATCCAGAGTCAAGGTTTGGTATGGATTCTTCTCCTCCAAGGATGAGCAGGATGAGCTAACTTTTCAGATACAGCCATAGATAGGTGTGCTCGGAGGACCCCCTCACAGATTGCTTGACCTCTGTGTGCATTCTCGGCACACCTGCACCTAGTAACAAGATCAGTCTTGTTACTAGGTTATGTGGTTGTGTGGCAGGCTTTGGATGGAGATGATGGAGCATCTTGGCAAGTTTTACACATCTGAACAACAGGTGCTCCCTGACCCTGAAGTGTGGAGAAGGCTGAGGGATAAGTAGCACCTTGAAGTCTAAGTAACAGCCTTTATTATTTGCACAGCCCCTCACCTTCAAATAAAACTAGGCAAATATAAAAGGAAATTAGGTTGCTAGCCAGTTTATATCTTAACGAAGACTAACATACCATTCCAGGACTCTAAGGCTATGCTTCCTTGAGCCATAGATATCATCAGGGTATTTGGCAGCATCGATGGAGCTAGATACCCAGCCCAACACAAAACTACATCGGAAATTTCACACAGATGCAAGTTATAGTTCCTATTCCCTAGAACCTCAAAATGTGTCCATTCTTTCGCTATTTCCTTGGCAAATATTTGTTTACTATCAAACTAGGTGCTGAAGAGACGCAGAAAGATTAATTGACTAATGTTGTTTTCATAATGTGATGGAAAGAGCTTTGGAGTCAGTCAGCCGTGCATTTGAATTGTGATGCTGCACTCACCATCTCTGTGGCCTTTGGTAAGTTAGTCACCCTCTCCGAGTGTCAGCAGCCTCAGCTATACTAAAGGGGTGAGGTCCACCTTTTGAATTTGGTGAGGGTTAGATGAGCCCCTGCGTATGAAACACCTAGCTTGGTGCCTGGCACATACTAGGTGTGCTGTAGGTCCTATTCCCCAGGAAACAGACTCTCAGATTCTGAGACTGGTATGCAGATGAGTGCTGAGGAGTGCTTTCAGAGGGAGTCCTTGGAGGGAGGCAGGACTGGGCTGAAGGAGGAGCTGACTAGCAACTGAGAGCTGAGCCTTTAACTTGGGAGCTGCAGAGCTGAGCAAGTGGCCCATTAGAGATATCCTGAGGCAAGGGGACCTTTGTCCTTTGTCCCCTTGCACTGACTTCCTGTCTTCAGGGAGGACGTGTAACCTTGGGTGAGGCAGCTTCTGTCAATGGAAGGCAATCCCTAGTGTAGGCAGACAATATCCCCCGTCTGCCCAAAGGCAGGAAATCCTGGCAGAGCACCACAGTACTCAAAGTACTCAATGACTATGAGCTCCCTTCTCTCTTCTGCAAAATTCCAGATGGCTGGAGCTCAGTGGAGCAGATGAGGCATGAACTGCTGAATATTAAGTGTGTGTGTCTTAGAGGAAGCACAGACACAATGTTTCAAAGTTCAGAGAGGGCTTTTAGCTGAAGGCTTGAGAGATATGCTCTTGAATCAGTGTAAGAAAAACAGTGTAAGAAAGTATTTCATTGTGTGGGACATAGACAAGAGTGCTGAGTTAGGGGAAAGGGAGCCCAGGAGGGGCTGGAGAAGTTGGGGAAAGATTTGTGGCAGAGTGTCTCTGTGTTGGCTCATCAGTATCCCTCCCTGTGCTTATTAACAACTAAGGTCTTGGGATCCACTAGGACCTACTGGGTCTGAATTGGGAATATGCATTTTATAACCCAACTAGTCAATTCTGATGCATGCTTAAAGTTTGGAAACCCTGATTAGCAGCTTTAACCCATCTTAGTCTTACTCATTCTTTAGAACTCAGGCCAAGTGCTGTCTCATTAACTTGTTGAGCACTTGTGACAGTCAAGCTGCTGTACTCAGCCGTAGTGAAATACCAGACTCTCTGTCATCAGGGGCTCACGATCTAATGAGAGGGCAGGAATGTAAACAAATCATGTGGGATAAAGATGGGCAAGTACTATTCTGTGGGAGGATGACTTTGGAGCTATGCAGATCTGAGTAGTAATTCACGAGTTTCCTAGCTCTGTGGTTTGGATAAAATCCAGAACAAAAGTGCGGGATTAACTTTGGATAATAGAAGAAACTCCAATTCCTCTTGGATAGAGTGAAAGAAATATTTCTAAATCCTCTTAGCCTCACCTTTAAGTACTAAAACATAAAGACATGCAAACTTGTTTTTGTTTGTTTGTTTGTTTGTTTGCTTTGAGATGGAGTCTTGCTGTGTCGCCCAGGCTAGAGTGCAGTGGCACAATCTTGGCTCACTGCAGCCCCCGCCTCCCAGGTTCAAGCGATTCTCCTGCCTCAGTCTCCCGAGTAGCTGGGATTACAGGCGCCTGCCACCGCACCTGGCTAATTTTTTTGTATTTTTAGTAGAGACGTGGTTTCACCATGTTGGCTGAGCTGGTCTTGAACTCCTGATTTCGTGATCCACCCGCCTCGGCCTCCCAAAGTGCTGGGATTACAGGCATGAGCCACCACACCCGGCCAAGACATGCAAACTTTTTAAGATTAAATTGCATTGCCAAGAGCCCCTTCCTTTTACCCGAGGAGGCACTTAGCCCCCAATTATTCTTCCAATTATTCTGTAGTACCAACAGTCTACATGGTGCTCATCATGTTCTTCCTGTTCTGCTCCCCTTGAGGAGGTCCAGGGCTTGTGACGCCACTCAAGGAAGGCTCAGCACTACCACTGTGGTCATCCCAGGTGCTTCTAGAGCTGCGGACCTCAGCTTGCCAGAGAGAAGCCAGGCAGGTCCACGGACAGGAAGAGAGAAGGTGGCCTGCTCCTGTTCTTAGGTCACACTCTGTCCCATGGGCCCAAGTCAATTCTCATGTCCAGAGTCTTAGAGTCTCCTGTGGACAGTCTCTGGTATTTAGTTTTTGCCTCAAATCCGAAAGACTCTCAAGATCATCAAGATCTGTCAGTTTCCAGCTCTCATATATCTAAAGCATGGGGGCATAAACTCAGTCCAAAAGTCGGGAAGGGAATAGAGACTGGATAATTCCTCATCATCCTCTTCTCCCCTCAGCTGAAATGCATTTTCAGAAGCAACAGTCCACCTCGATGTCATGATTTTCCCTGTTCCCCTGCTCCTTGCAACAACAGTGTCTTGGGACATCTCGTTCATTTAGCAGAATCTCTTTGCCTTACTTTTGCACTGCTACAGTGTCCATCAAAGCATTTGTCCATAAACCATATGGATGGTCTGCAGAATCACAGAATCAGGGGCCACTGATTCCAACTCGGGGCAATCAAGGAGGCTTCAGGGAGGCAGCGCCCTCGATCTGGGAATAGCAAGCCAGGCAGTGAGGAGGTGGAGAGGCAGCTCAGGATAGGCTCTGGAGTCTGAGAGCCCTGAGTTCAAATCCTGTGCTGCCTCTTTTTTCAGCCACAGGAGCTTGGGCCAGTTTCATGGTCATCTCTTTCCAGTTGGAGTCCATGGCTCCACCTCCAGTGAACCAGAAAGCTACTCAAACTTTAAAAAATGCTCTGGTCATTTACAGTATTCTAGGGCCAATTTTGATCTCAAGGTTCCTGTGCTTCCCCTTCTGCTAGCTGTCAAGGGAGAAACTCCTCCTTATGGTCTAGCAAGTTGGAGTGAAGTGCCAAGATCATGGCCATAGGAGGTGTAGCCTCGCCCACCATGGGTAGCTTTGAGGATTACAACTTCTTAATTTGTTACAGAAGTAAGAGTAGGGGTAGATGAAGAAAAGTTTGTAAGGTTGTAGGGAAATTTATGCCCCCTCCCCATAATATAATCATCATAAAAGCTAATATTTACTGAGTACTTATTATGAGGAAGGTAGAGTATTAAGTGTGGATTAAATGAAATAATGGATTACCTTACTAACCCTACATTAATATTGAGAGATCTGTATTATCGGTCAGGTGCGGTGGCTCACGCCTGTAATCCCAGCACTTTGGGAGGCTGAGGCGGGCAGATCACGAGGTCAGGAGATCGAGACCATCCTGGCTAACACGGTGAAACCTCATCTCTACTAAAAACACAAAAAATTAGCGGGGTGCAGTGGCGGGCGCCTGTAGTCCCAGCTACTCAGGAGATGGAGGCGGGAGAATGGCGTGAACCCAGGAGGCGGAGCTTGCAGTGAGCCGAGACCGCGCCACCGCACTCCAGCCTGGGGGACAGAGAGAGACTCCATGTCAAAAAAAAAAAAAAAAAAAAAGAGAGATATGTATTATCCTATTAATTTTCCCCAATGAAATGTAAATTCCATGAATGCAGGGACCTTGTTTAGCTTGTCTGCTGTTATATTCCTAGGACTAAGATGAGTACTTGGCACATAAATACCTATTATGGTCTAAATGTTTGTGTCTCCCCAAATTCATATTGTGAAATCCTATGAGTACAAAAATATAGTTAGAATGAATAAGATCTAGTATTTGATAGCACAACAGGGTGACTGCAGTCAACAATAATTTATTGTACATTTACAAATAACTAAATGAATATAATTGGAATGTTCATAACACAAAGAAATGATAAATGAGTGAGGTGATGGATACACCATTTATTTTGATGTAAAAATCTCATGTACCCCATAAATATATACACCTACTATGTACCTACAAAAATTAAAAATTAAAAAAAAAGAAAGAAATCCTAACCTCCAAGGTGGTAGTATTAGGAGGTGGGGCCTTGAGCAGTGATTAAGTCAGGAAGGTGGAGCCCTCATTAATGAAATTAATGCACTTATAAAATAGGTCAAAGGGAGCTCATTTGCTCCTCCTACTGTGTGAGGACACAGCAAGTAGGTGCCATCTGTGAACCAGAAAGCAGGCCCTCGCCAGACACCAACTTTGCTAGCATCTTGATCTTGGATTTCCTAACCTCTAGAGCTATGGGAAATACATTTCAGTTGTTTGCAAGCCACTCAGTCCATGGAATTTTGTTATGGCAACCCAAATAGACTGTGACAATACCCAAATGGTATTTGCTAACTGGATAAATGATCACCTTTTTCTTACAGATGAGGACCCTAATGTTAGAGAACTTAGGTGACTTGACCCTAAGCAGCCTGACTCAGCGTCTGCTGCTCTGAGCCACTCATTAGACCACTCCACATGTTGGTGAGCTTCAAGGGCGAGTAGAAGGCTGGAAAGTCCGTGGTAAAGTTTCAGAATAACTGGTATGAAGAGTACAAGAAGAGGGTGGCCTGAGAGAAACAAAAAGATCGCCTCGCATTTGAAAGCCCACCAGACAACATCAACATCTCTGTCAATCCGCAGTTGTGAAAGAGACAGCAGTTTATTCATAATTCTGCTGGTTAACCCTTAGAAGAGGAAGCCATGTATATGTGTGTGTGTGTGTGTGTGTGTGTACCTATGTCTGTATGTAGGTGCATGTGTGTATGTGTATATCTGTGTGTGTCTGTGTATTTGTGTGTGTATGCATGTACGTGTGTATGTGTATGTGTCTATGTGTGTATGTGTGTTTATGTGTGCATGCATGTCTGTATGTGTATATGTGTCTGTGTATGTCTATGTGTATATGCGTGTTTGTATATGTGTGTATGTGTGTGTATATGTGCAGACGCATGTGTGTGTGTGTCTGTGTGTGTGTGTGTGTGTGTGTTTGGGATGAGGTAGGGGGAGGTGAAGGGAAAGCAGTGGACAGAGGCATTGCATTGATTGTTAGGTTAACAGAGCACTAGGCAACAAGCTTCCTAACAGAGCACCCTGTAAACAAAAATATAAAGTTGGTTATGTGCGGTCTAAGCTCACACAGCTAATCAATGGAAGAGCCAGGATTAAATATGCATCCAAAGACCCCCAGCCAGGGAGGAGATAGCTTTCTTCTTATCATTTACTCAAGCAGACATTCCATTACCCAGTCAGACTTGACCACAGATTGCTTTTTACAGGGAGTACCTCATAGGACCAGTGTTCCAAATGGTAAAATACCCCCAGTGAATGGAGAGGTGTGTAGCAAGGATACCCTCTCCCTTCACAGGCAGATAGCTTTGTATCTACACTCAGCATCAGCAGGCTTCACTCCACCCTGCCAAGCTTGCTGAGGGCAGGCATGGGTTTTATTGCTCTTCGTTCTCCCTCCACACCAGAATAACTCCTGGTGTTCTATAGGTGCTCAGGAAAACACACATTTCATTAACCTGAATTAGTCCCTGAAGCCAGCTGTGCAGAATCCATATCTGGGGGAGCCCTGTGGCTGGGCACCCCATCTCTTCACTCCCCTTCTCCGTGTGCATGGGCCTGGGTAAGAGCCACAGCATTTCGGAGACATGAGGCATGGCCCTGTCCGAGAACTCCTACACTGCCCAGCACAATCCCTAGTAAAACACCGACCTGCAGAATAACTTTCCACTTCCTGCGTATCCCATCTTGAGACATTCCTTCCGAAGCTTTAGCTGAAGATTTCGTAACCGCCCTCCAGATCAGTGGTTCTTTATTCTTTCGTCTCTCTCACAGCCCCACCTTCTTTCTTGATTTTGATCTTCTCCTCGCTCACTTTATATTCCTTTATGCATCTATCTCTGGCCTTCTTCCTCATTTCACTGAGGCAGTTGTAGTAAAGTGACATGAGTGCTCTACTCCGGGTTAGGAGGCTTCGGCTTCGCTCTGCCTCTTTCTTTGCCTGCACCAGGAAGTTGTTCAGCTTCTTGAAGCCTTATTTTCTTCTCCCACTAAATGAGATGATCCATATAGGTATTCAATGATACTTTCATTAGCTATGGAGTTGTTGTGAGATTAAATAGGACAGTATTTGTGAAGCCTTGCAGATACAAAGCTCAAAGTACACATTAGGCATTGTTATGACTTTCTATCTTTATTTTTTCTTCCGTGTGGTTTTCTCAAAGATCATTCTTAAGGATACTGGAAAGATATACAAAGAAAGGACAGGACAGAAATTAGAATGTTCACCAGGGGAAATGCTTAGATTCTTAGAGACAAACTCAGCTCATTGGAGGGCTGAGCCTGAGTAAGGCTCCTTCAGAAACTGGATGAAGCGATGCACATCTATTTATGTAGCATTCCTTTATACATTTATGAGTTTCTGAGTATAAATAAATGTATATGTATTACGAACTTGACTCACATATTAAACTATTTAATATGAGAATATTTAATAATCTTGTGAGATGAGGAAGAGATATGAGAAAGGGAGGGAAAAGAGAGAAAGAAAGTGAGTCAGGAGAAATGAAAGAGGGTCATGGATGGTTGGTGCCCAAGCAAAAGAGGGAAAGGGAGAGATAAAAGAGATGGGAGGGAAAGCCCTGGGCTCGGGGAGCAGCAGTGGCAGGATTGTCAGCCAGCTACTGAGAGAGAAGATCCTGGAGCTGGTAAGAAGCTGACTGAGTATGTGTTGGACATGGCATGTGGTCTTTTATGAAACAGGTTGGATATTTAGAAAGTGAAGCTTTCAAAGTCTCTCTTTCTGGCCTTTGAGGTTCCCTTAGTTTCTGTCATTAAGGAGTCTCTTCTTGAGAGGTGACATACGTATTTTTCCCCAACAAGGCCCTGGTTGAAGTGAAAGTAGATTACCTTGAGGGGAAACACACTAGTCCAGTTCTTGCACTGCTATAAAGAAATACCCAAGACTGGGTAATTTATAAAGAACAGAGGTTTAATTCGCTCACAGTTCTGCAGACTGTATGGGAGGCATAGTGGCTTCTGCTTCTGGGGAGGCCTCAGGAAACTTACAACCATGGCAAAAGGCCAAGCAGAAGCAGGCACGTCTTACATGGTTGGAGCAGGAGAAAGCATGGGAGGTGCCACACACTTTTAACATGCCTGGCTAATTTTTGTATTTTTTTTTAGTAGAGATGGGGTTTCACCATATTGGCCAGGCTGGTCTCAAACTCCTGACCTTGTGATCCACCCCCCTCGGCCTCCCAAAGTGCTGAGATTACAGGTGTGAGCCACCACTCCTGGCCCCCCTTTTTTTTTTTTGAGACAGAGTCTCACTCTGTCTCCCAGGCTGGAGTGCAGTGGTATGAGCTCGTCTCACTGCAAACTCTGCCTCTGGGATTGAAGCGATTCTCCTGCCTCAGCCTCCTGAGTAGGTGGGATTACAGAGGCATATGACCACAGCCCAATTAATTTTTATATTTTTAGTAGAAACAGGGTTTCACCATGTTGGTCGGGCTGGTCTTGGATTCTTGTCCTCAAGTGATCCACCCGCCTCGGCCTCCCAAAGTGCTGGGATTACAGGCGTGAGCCACCCTGCCCGGCCCTCTCTGGTTTCATCTTGGTAGTTGCCTGCCTCATTCCGCCAGTGCTCACAGGGTAGGAGATGACCATCCATTCTGGCTTCCCCATCAATGGTAAGAAAGACGGCTTCAATGCTGTGTCATTTACCACTGTTGAAACCTCAAGGAGATATGCTTTTGACTTAAGGATTGAGAAAACCCAAAATGTCTTTAGCTATTAGGATGTTATTGATGACTCATTTGTAATGTCTCTGGAGTCTGACTGAAAAGGATTTATTAAGCTATGTTGCATAATATAGTAGGATTCTACATTTAATAAGTATGTGCTCTCTTTCTGTATATATATATATATAAAATACATATATTTCTATCTATCTATTCACCTATCATCAATCTATTCATCCATCTCTTGTAATCTATTGTAATCTCATACTTATTTGTATGTTGTTGAATTAATGTCTATTTCACTTACCAGATGGGATACTTCAAGACTGCAGGAGCCACATCTCTCTCATTCACTGTAAGTCAGCTCTGTTTGCAACAAGGCCAGGCATAGTAGGTGCTCATAAAACTGTGCTGAATGAAGGAGTGATCCATGTAACCCTCTTACCCAGTCCCAGTCATTCTTCATTCTTCATTCCTTCATTCCTTGCTAACCCTTTCTTGTACTGCAATGGCTTTTTAATTTTTGATTTTTTGAGATATGATTCACATACCATAAAATCCACTCATTTAAAGTGCACAATTCCATGGTTTTTAGTATATGCACCCAGTGGTACAACCGTTACCACTACCTATTTCCAGAACACTACTATCTCCCCAGAAGAAACCTCATACCCATTAGCAGTCATTCACCATTTTACCTTCTCCCCTGCCCATCGCAGTCAGCAATCTACTTTCTGTCTCTATGGATTTTCCTATTTTGGGTATTTCAAACAAATTGAATCATTCAATTTGTGGTATTTTGTGTCTGGATCTTCTACATAGCGTAATGTTTTCAAAGTTCATCAAAGTTGTAGCAAGTATCAGTACTTCATTCCCTTTTATGGTCAAATATGTTCCATTGAATGGATATACCACATTTTGTTTATCCATTCATCAGTGGATGGACATTTGGGTAGCTTACCCTCTTTGGCTATTATGTATAATGCTTCTATGAACATTCCTCTACAGGTTTTTGGGTGGACATGTTTTCAATTTTCTTGGGTATATCTCTAAGAGTGCGATTGCTAGCTCTTTGTTTTATTTAATTTTTGTATGTGTCTCCCTAGATCATACTTTTGGTTCACTATTTCTCCTTTTTGTTGTCCTTTAGTTAGAATAGAAGAGGCAGGAATCTCAGCCATCAGCTGAATGCACCTTGCCATGTATGTGGGCTAGCTGACTGTAGTGGGAACATGGACTCATTGAATTATGGGAGTTCCCTGCAATAGACAACCCTCTATTGCAACCAGAGCTATACCTGAGTATTGGGAACCACACAGACAGGGCTAGTCATTTCATTCCCTACCACTTATATTACCTCATTTATTCCCAGCAAGTCCCTAATGAACAATCTTAAAGATGGTTTAGCACACCATGGCTCCTTAATGGCACATCTTAGTCACAACCCCATGGACAAGCCTGACTCCACAGGACAGGGACGAAGATGTTCCCTTTTGCATTGCAAAGGAGTGATCTGGAATCTTGAAACTTCTTTCTCATCAGAGCAATAGTGGAGGAAATCAGCCGTGGGTTTGACTGGGTGTGCTGACCATCAGAATACTTCTTGGCTGTCAGCAAGTCCAAAGTTGTGCTGGGGAATGATAATGTCTGATGCCCAGATAAAAGGTTCCAATCAATGAGAGGAAACTTGTCTATGCAATGGAAAACCTTTCATTGTGTCTGACAGAAGCAGGAGTGCAAAGTCATAAAAAAACAAAAGAACAAAAATTTGCTTGCCAATTCCCTGAAAGGCCCCTTTTAAGTATCAAGATTCCTAGAGCTGGGGGGAGTGGAGATCTCAGATGTCATCCAATAGGTTATTAATGTTTCAAGGACTGCAGAATCATAAAAGTTAAATATGGAGAGTAGCTATTAAGCCTTCTAATCTCTCCGCTGCCAATACCCACCTTTTCTTCCTTCCTCTCCAGGTAGGCTGTCAGATCTGGTTTAAAACAATGCCCATGACAGGGCTTTCTCTTTTGCTGCAGTTGTCTCTGGTGAGATTTGACAGGAAGTTGGCCAGAATGATTTCCTAAATCAGGAACATGAGAGGCAGAAGTGAGAGGCGGAAGTGAGAGGCGTTCTTGTGTGAAGCTCTGTAGCAAGGCAGCACCTCCTGGGGAAGGAGAAGCTGGAATCCATAGCCTCAAAGACGTTAGAGACAGGCAGTCAAGTGAAGTGTCTGACTGTGGAGTTGGTCCTACCCTTGCTTGGTCATACGCGGTAGGTGCCTACCTTCATGGTTTGATTTGAGATATGCCTAGGGGCTCTTTTCCTCCTCTCAGCTTGTGCATGACTATCAAAACCCACCAGTAGCAATTCTTTCCTTTGGGTTAAGACATGATTTCTTATTAAATTGAAAATGCTCCTGGGAAAAAGAATACGTTAAACCCGATAATCACTCACCTCAAGATATATTTAAGCATCAGATCCTTTTCAAACAGCAGTTTCTGAAGACAAACTTTGATGAGACTGGTGTGGGAGCAGGGTGGAAATGTGGAGAGGAAAATTGACTTTATAGTAGAAGCACATTCTCTGGCAAGCTTGCGTCTCCAGGCGGCAGAAGGTACTTGTTGGAAAGGAAGCTCAAACCACATAAAGGGCAAGTCCACACTCACCTTTGGCATCGTATTGACTCTAACCAATTCTGTGGTCAGTTATCCATCCCTGCACATCATGCCCACTACTGCCAGCTAGTCCAGCATGCACCCTGAGGTGAATGAGCACTAAGGCTGCCTCTCTATACATCCTTCTTTCCTAACCCAGCTGCCCTCTGCCTGGCCAGAACAGTGCACAGACATCAAAACAACTCTGCACCTCCATTTCACTTGGAGGTCTGAGTGAATTTCCAACCTGCTTCATGCCGCTGATAGTATAGCAGGAATCTGGGTCTGCAGACAGAAGTTGTAGCTAGCCTCTTTATCCAAATATGTGGCAGGCAGAATAATTATCCCCCCCACTCCCAAGACATTCTGGTTCTCATCCTCAAAACTGGGGAGCAGTTACTTTACATGGCAAAAGGGACCTTGCAGATGTCGTTAAGTTAAGGACTTTGAGATGGGGAGAGTGACCTAGGGTTTTTAGGTGGACCCAATGTAATCACAAGGATTCTTAAAGACAGAAAAATTGGCCCAGCTGTGGCCAGAAAGAGACATGGATGGAGGCTGTGGCAGGAGGAATGCTTGAGCCCAGGAGTTCAAGTCTAGCCAGGGCAAAATAGTGAGACCCTGTCTCTAAAACAAACAAACAAACCAACAGTTCAAATAAATAAGTACATTTAATTAAATAAAAAAGAAAGAGACATGATGATGGAAAAAGGATCAGGGAAAATCAATGCTGCTGGCTTTGGAGTTGGAGGAAGGGGACCATAAGCTGGGGAATGCAGAAAAAAGAAGGAAAAGGATTCTCCCCAAAACTTCCAGAATCACAGCCCTGCTGACACCTGGATTTTAGCCCAGTGACACCTGTATTGGATTTCTGACCTACAGAACTGCAAGATAATAAATCTGTGTTGTTTTGAGCCACTAAGTTTGTGGTAGTTTGTTCCAGCAGCAAAAGAAAACAAAATGCCATTAGGAAGATTGAGATGAGTTCATCCCTCCGTGTCCCTCATCCCCATCCTCCTTGGTCAATTCCAAAATAAAGGCTGTCCTGCCATGTCCCCTTCTATACATTCATGCCCATTTAGCTCTCCTCTTCCTCACCCAACTTATCCACCAAAACTTTCTGCTGTGCCCTTTGAGACCCCCTTCAATGGTGATAGATACTGAGTACTGAGCAATTATTTTTATATACTATCTTATGTGCTCTTCATGCATTATAAAGCACTTCAGTTCCACGTGTATGGAAACGAAGGCTTAGAGAGGCAAAGAACATTGCCCAAGGCCACTCAGCAGGGAGTGCCAGAGGTGAGGTTTAAATCCAGATCCGCCTCTGTGTTCTTGGCCTCTATTCCAATGCTTCCCATGGGCCATGCCATGGGTTAATAGCTCCATGGGGTATGGATGTGTGTTAGGAGGAAAGAGGACTCTGTGGCCTGGGGTCCAGGCCTAACTTTCTATTTTCTCATTGCTGCTGCTGAGAACACTGCTTACAAGGAGCCTGGACCTTTGGGGGATCCCCTCTGTCTCCCTAGCCCTGTCTTCTACTGCTCCCTTGCTCTCTTATCCTGGCATGGCTGTACCTGCAAATGCTTCACATCTGGGTAAATCCAACAATCCGCCTTTGCCATTGTTTTAGTTAGACATTTTTGGGTTGTGGGTAAGAGAAACCTCCTTCAGTCAACCTAAGAGAATTTTAGAAAAAAATCTCAGGCTCCTATTTGTGGTCTCTTCTCCAATCTGCCACCTGCCATCCTCTTGGGGCTTTTGTGTTTGTGCTGTGGATCCATCTGGGCTTCTTGCTTCATAATTCTCTCCATTGGCACCTTTGTTATTCACCCACATGGAGAATAATCCACCTAAGACAGATCCATTCTGAAACATCAAGCTCCAGCATCCAGCCCTCTTCCCAGCTTCCTTTCTCCTTCCAGTTTCCTCCTTCCTATATTCCCTCAACATCCGTTCTTCCCTAAAACCTTCAAGTCCTTGATCCTCCCTTCCTCTCATGTCTATTAGGCCCAACTTGGCTTTTCTAGATGCACATTAGAATCATCTCTCTCACCCCAAACTGCTAAACACAGACGTTCAGAGGCTGGGGAGCAGGCAGTAGTATTGAAACCTCCCCAGTGATCTTGATGCACAGTCACAATTGAGAACACTGCTTACAAGGAGCCTGGACCTTTGGGGGATCCCCTCAGTCTCTCTAGCCCTCTCTTCTACTTCTCCCTTGCTCTCTTATCCTGGCGTGGCTGTACCTGCAAATGCTTCACATCTAGGTAAATCCAACAATCTGCCTTTGCCATTGTTTTAGTTAGAAATTTTTGGGTTGTAAGTAACAGAAACCTCTTTCAGTCAACCTGAGAGAATTTTAGAAAAAAAAAATCATAAAAAAGCTGCAGGGAGGCAGCTAGGGGTCTGAATGACCTAGAAATAGGGGCTAGAGTACTACAGGAAGTCCAGGAAATTGTCTGTATCATCATCTTCATTTCTCTTTGTGCTTCTGCCCCTGTCTCTTTTCTTGCTGCATTCTTTTTTCTTTTTATCCTCGTGGTAAAAGTGGCTTCCACCAGTAATTTCTGAATTTACAGTTTCAGAGAAGGTAGTCTTAGATGGAAGCTTTTAGATCCAGTTTTAAATTCCTGAGGGAGGGGTTCTGATATACCAAGATGGGATCAGTTTCATGCTGCAGGACCAGTCAATTGTGGCACAGTCATGGCTGCTATACCTACATGTACAGAGGGATAGTGATCGCTGCAGTACTTGGAAAATTGGAGGATGGGAGGGAGAACTGTACAGCCAAAACAACAGCAGGGATACTGAATATCATAGAGGAAATTCACCCAAATACAAGGGGTGGTGCCATTGCAAAGTTTCTTTTACAGTGTCATCTGGGTCCTTGACAGACTTCAACAATCCTTTCATTCATTTATAGTCAGTAATTTATCAGTCACCTAAGCTGATTCCAAACTCTCCCCAAATCTTCCCACTACCTCCTACTTTATAGAAAACTTAGAAACCACAGAGCACAAAGTCGAACTCTCAGTTACTTCTCTCTGAGAAACCAATCTATGCTCACACCTCCGGTCTCACAGCCTTTCTCCTGTGCCTTCCTGTTCTATCACTCTGTCCCTCTATGATGTGTCTTCACCTGCTTTTCCTACAGGTTCTTGCCCCTTCACCGGTAACTACAACCATGGTGCACCCACTCCCACATATCTCCCTATGGCCCTAGCTCACTCTTCCTCCCTTCACAGGCTGACTTCTGCCTTCAGATGTGAATGTCCTAATTAATCCTCAGTACACTCCTTGTGGCTTCTGCCTGTTCCACCCCTCCTAGCACAAATGACCTCCTAATTGCACAACACAATGGGTTATTTTCAGACTTTGTCTTAATGTGCGCTCTGCTGCATTTGGCACGATCTTCTAAATATGTCTCAAATACTTTCTTTTCTTTCTGTCCCTGTGGCCATGTCAGGCCCTCTTCAAATCTCCCCTGAACTGCTGCAGCAGTATTCTTCATGGCTTCCTACTTTAGTCTTACCCATCTCTATTGGCGTTTAGTGGCCTTTCCACGTTTAGTCTTAGTCACTTATTGCTATTAAAGTTACATTTCTTAAAAAAAAAAGTCTGATCACACCACTTTCCCACTTTCAATACTCTCATCATTCTCTGTAGCCCACTAGATGGGTTCAAAATCCTTAGCATGGAATACAAACCATTTATGACCTGGACCCCTCCTACCTGTCCAGTCTCATCTCCCCCCTTCCCTTCTGTCTCCTGTGCCTACTCGAACTTAGCTGCTTGTAGCTCCCTCCACACACCACACTCCGGCACATACTATTCCTCCCACCACTCTGCCCTGCCATTTTTCTCTCTTTCCTTCTCAGCTGAACGCCCTGCCTTGTTGAAGCCTTTCCTGACTGCTCCAGGCAGAGTTCCTTGTTCTCCTGTTTTTGATCCCTATGCCCCTGTATGTTTTTCAACTGTAGGGCTTCTCACGTTGTATATTTATGATTTCTTTACACATCAGCTTTTCCTCCAAGATCATAGGCTCCTCTAGGGCAAAGGAGGGGGTTTAGCCACTCTTAGGCAATAAATATGTAATAAACAAATGAATAAATGGGAAGGGGTATCCATGGAGACTGGGTTGGAAAGTGAGGCAACACTCATTGACATAGGAGACTGAGCCAAAAACACATGGACAGTCTCTACCTTCCGGATTCTATCCCCTGATGGACATTTAGCCTGTTTGCTTGCTTTTGTTGCATATACCTGAATACCTGATTCAGGTAAACAGCATGTCCTTCTATTCACATCTGCTTCCTTTGATAACTTCTATCAGGGTATTGCTCAGCTTCTTCTGACTTCTACCTCTTTACTTTTCTCCTTAAAATCCAATTTCGAAAAGCAAGTTGAGGAGTTCAGCCACTGAAAGATCTTCAATGATTTATTTTTGCCTTCCTTATTTATTAATGGGACCACTTTCTCCTTGATATTTCTTTTTTCTCTCTGATGTGTTTGTAAAAGCTCTGCTCCCGCCTCTTAACCTGATGCATTAGATTAGCCCAGCCTTTGGGTTTCCTTCTCTCGTCTTTTCCTTTCCACCCATTCTGACTCTAGTTGAGATACTTTTATGTCTTCTTCCCTAAATCCCTGTGTCCAGAAAAATTTTCAGCTCATCTGAAACCATCATGTGGATCCTGGAAGAAATCAAACTGCTGACTTCCTCATCCCTGCATTTTGCTCTTTTAAAAATGACCTCGAGTCTTGATTAGCAGGTGGTTAAGAGTGCAGTCTTGGAGCCTGTCTGCTGGGGTTCAGATCTCACTTCTACTACTTACTGACGGTATGGCCTTGCTGAAATTACTGAAACTCAAATTGCTTGTGCCTTAGTTTCCTCTTCTGCAAAAATGGGCTTAATAATATCTACCTCCTGAGGTTGTGTTGAGGATTAAGTTTTTTCAAAGCTATAACATATTGAGAAGAGTGCCTGGCCCAGAGTAGCCCACCGTGGGTATTAAATCTTTCTACTGTTTCACCTTCACCTCCTCCCTCACCTTCCTTTTACTGTGTAGAGTGTGCTCTCCGGTTGGTTGGCACGAAGCATTCAGGAATTGACTCCTCTGGTTAGAAAACATGTTTCTTGATACTATCTGTATGTAATGACCAGAGGATGAACACAGACACAAACAAAAGCCAGGCCCTGTTTACAAACCCCAGGGATTATAACAAAAGCAAAATGAAAACGACATTTTATCGAGTGCTTACAGGGTTAGGCACTATGATAAGTGCCTTACATAGTTTATTTTATATCATTTCTTTCTTACAGCAAGCCTTTAAGGTGGAAATCGTATCTCCATATTTTATAGAGGTGGGAGTTGAACTGTAGTAAGGTTAAAGTTCTTGTCCGACGTCACACAGTAGCAAGTAGCAAAACTGGAATTGGAACCCAGATTGGCCTGGCTATAAAGCCCCCACCCTTCATCACATGGCTAGACTCTGTCCCAAATAAAAGAGTGTTGTGATTGTTATTCCATGATCTGGTATAAAGTAATTTCAAGAAGGAAATAGAGGCTGGGCGTGGTGGCTCATGCCTGTAATCCCAGCACTTTGGGAGGCCAAGGTGGGCAGATCACCAGGTCAGGAGATGGAGACCATCCTGGTTAACATGGTGAAACCCCATCTCTACTAAAAATACAAAAAATTAGCCGGGTGTGGTGGCACGCACCTGTAGTCCCAGCTACTTGGGAGGCTGAGGCAGGAGAACGGCATGAACCTGGGAGGCAGAGCTTGTAGTGAGCCGAGATCGTGCCACTGCACTCCAGCCTGGGCGACAGAGCAAGATTCCATCTCAAAAACACAAACAAACAGAAAACAAAACAAAACAAAGAAGGAACTAGAGCCAGCATACCATTGTTCTATTGTAAGTGAGAGGTGAGGTGGGCTTGGATGAATGGGTGACGGTAGAATGGAGGTAAAGTAGTGAATCTGGGGGTAAGTACTTCATCTCCCGCTGCCCCCGGGTGGGAGGAGGGATTGGGATGCAGCAGAAACCACCCAGCACAGGGCCCTGACATTCTACAGTTGCTCAGGGAATGTCTGCGTGGTGAACATAGGAATGCACTAAAAGTAGCTGGGGTGGGGCATTGGCAGCTCTTGGGGCTGGGCTTACCTTGGGAAGGGGGGGGTACTGTGGGTGCAGGAGGCCCCAGAGAGAGTCAGCCCTCTGCTTCAGGGCATGTGCAGGACACCGCAGTGGTGGGGCTCATCAGGAGCAGAAGTGCTGGGTAAAGGAGACAAAGTCCAGGGACCTGCAGAGGCCACCTGCTGTCGCCAGCTGCTTAGGGAGGGTTGGGTTTATGAGGAGGAGTCAAGCGAGGCCACACCCTCCACTTCCATCATTGGTGAAGGTGATAGCAGTTGGGGGAGGGGCAGCTTTATGATTCTCACATTGGTTCCAGAAGCTTTGGGTGAATGCTGAGGGGCAGGTGGCTAACCTGGGCCAAACTACCTGCAAGGGCATGTCTGATTCTGCCTAGAATTTAGAATGATTAATTTGAGATGGCCAGGCCACCCAGTGGAGACTTGTTGTTAAGAGGGTGACTCTGGGAGCTCTTCCCAAATCCAAATGCCTTGTGGTGACCACTGACACTGTGGGGCTCTGGCCTCTACGCCACGCCTCTCCTGGCTGCGCCTCCCTGAAGGCCTCTTTTCTGTCCCTCAGATGAGTCTTTGCCCTTGCTATTCAATCTGCCTACAACTGTCATCTCTGCCTTCAGGACGGACAGGCTCCTTTGTCTAATTCTAATCTCAACTCCAATATCGCCTCCCAGTTTGGCTTTTCTCAGTGCCTCATTAACACAGAGCCCTACCCGCCTCAGTCTTTCTCACACCAGCCTGTTTTATTTCATTTCTAGCATTTGTTGTCATCTCGGAGTATTTGGTTTGTTTGTTTACTTGCTTAATCTGCCTTCTCCATGAGTTTAAGCTCTATGGGAGCAGAAGCTTTGTCTGATTTGTTCATTGTTCCTACATTAAGTTCTTAGAGAAGCACCCATCCCATAGTAGGTGCTCAATAATTATCTTCACAACAAATGAACGAATGAATCTGAGCATCACCCCTAATGCACCAAACTCAGTTTAATGTGAACAAATTCAGTCTCTGTTGTGTTAAGGGATTTCCCTGGTTTCTGGTTCAGAATTCTAGAAGGCAGTTTTATAAATATAAAACCATAAAATTTAGTTGAACCTGATGTCAGGAAGAGAGGTGAATTTTCATGAGATCACAGAAGGGAGAGAATAACCCACATGATTATAAAAGACTGCAAAATAATTTGGTGTAAATCGAAAAAGGCATGCTACTGAGCAGAATTTTAATAAATATTATGTCTGCTTATTTCTCTATTTGCAAAGAGAAAAGCCACCTTGATGCTTGTTTGGTGTTCAGCACTTAAAAAGTTCAACACTGGAAATCAGCGAGAGAAACGGAATCCTGCCTATTCATTTGGAAATGCCCCTGTGGAGAATTTCCTGTTCATGTTTTTACTGCTTAGAACACATTTTAGTTCTTTCCTGAAGCAGCTTTACTTTCTCTTTTCTTATTTTAAGGAAACATAATCAACTGTGCTGCTTCTCAAATGCCTCAATCGAGTAGCCATGATCAGAAAGACCCATTCATTCTTACAGTTTCAGCTTTGCCCTGCTTCAGAACAAGTTCCTTACTTATTTCTGTTACTTGGACTCCTGGTTTTTTGGGGGGTTCCATTTATTCTCTTGCTTCCAGGATATCTAAGTCCTGTCTATCCTTGAAATTGAACGTACCCATATAGCTTGCTGTCTAACAGTCAGAATCAACACCCCTTCTCAAATTCCCAAATTAGCTTCAGAAATTCCCCTTCTCACTTAGTCTCTGGGAAGTATGATCTGGGGTCCCTTCTCACTCCTTTTCCCTCAGGAGCATGTTATGAACAGTGTTGAAGGCCTCCTGCCTTTTGTGGGGCTGGAAGGCTCTTAAGGCCCTCCTAATTTTCCTTGGGCCTATTGCTGTTCCTTTTATGTCACTCTGTGCCCGCTAGCATCTGCCCTTCTCATTCACAGGCTGGGCCTGAGCCTCTGCATTTGGGCTGGTCGATGAGAATTATTGTTGTGCCTAAGCTGTTCTGTTTCCTGTACCACTTTCCTTAGCCTGGCCATTCAAAGGAGCAGATCTACCATTAATGGGGATGCTGGCCCTAAGATTTCTTGGCAGGATCTGCCCTGCCTTGTGTGCATGTGCCAGTGATCCCCGGGCCTGTGGTTTCAACCTCCCCAGTCCCTCATTTATGCAGGAACAGTCAAAGCCAGGTATACACTTCATGCTTACAACTTCTGAAATGCTTTACTTTTAAAACTATTAATACTTAAGAACAACAAGACTTGCAAAAATTCCTTTAAAATAGGCTACTTCTTGGCTGGGCACAGTGGCTCACACCTGTAATCCCAGCAGTTTGGGAGGCCGAGGCGGGTGGATCACGAGGTCAGGAGTTCAAGACCAGCCTGGCCAAGATGGTGAAACCCTGTCTCTACTAAAAATGCAAAAATTAGCTGGGTATGGTGCAGGCACCTGTAATCCCAGCTACTCGGGAGGCTGAGGCAGGAGAATCTCTTGAACATGGCGGGCAGAGGTTGCAGTGAGCCAAGATCATGCCACTGCACTCCAGCCTGGGTGACAGAGTGGGACTCTGTTTAAAAAAAAAAAAAAAAAAAGAAAAAAGGTTACTTCTCACTCTCAATATCTAGGACAGGTTTAGATAGTTTATTTCATTTAAAAAATATGTATTGAAAATCTAGTACATCCAGTCACCGAGCTAGATGCTGAGGAGTGTGAATAAATGGGAAACCTACAGTCCTTTAAAGCTGAAACTTGAACAGTGAGTAAGGGCTAGGGAAGCAAAAGGAGTGGAGGTATGGAGATAGTGCACCAGGTAGAGAAAACAGCATGGAAAAGATTGGAAGAGGGCCAGATGTGGTGGCTCATGCCTGTAATCCCAGCACTTTGGGAGACCAAGGTGGGTGGGTCACCTGAGGTCAGGAGTTCGAGACCAGCCTGGCCAACATGGTGAAACCCTGTCTCTACTAAAAATACAAGAAATCAGCCAGGCATGGTGGTGGGCAGCTGTAATCCCAGCTACTCAGGAGACTGAGGCAGGAGAATTGCTTGAACCCAGGAGGCAGAGGTTATAGTGAGCTGAGACCGTGTCACTGCATTCCAGCCTGGGCAACAAGAGCGAAACTCAATCTCAAAATAAAATAAAATACAAGATTTGAAGAGGAGCAAGATTATCTTAATGGTGAAACTTAATTAAGGCCAGGGCTCTTGAGCAAAATGAATCAGTGAGTGAGAATGGTAGAGATGATGTGTGGTTGAAGAGATGGTCAAGACAACTTTGTAGAGCATGTTTGAAATTTGTAACAGACAAAGTTATTGATGCTACTTAAGCAGGGAGTGATGTGATTGTATTTGCAATTTTAAAAAGACCTTTCTGGAGAATGAGTTAGAAAGAGTAGAGAGTGGAATCAGTAACAGCAGTTAGAAAGCGATCAAAGGTGTTTTAGGGTGCAGGGGAGGTAGAAAAGATGAGGAAAAGTGGATCCATTTAAGAGATAGTTTGGAGATAACCAGAAGTAACCATGAAGCTTCAGCATTATATAAGATGGGTGGAGGGAGAGATGGTGGTGTCAGAATAAGCCTTACATTTCTCTCTTGAGTGCTTGCTGTAGAGAGAGGTCTTTTATTTATATTGGTTAAGATTTAGGGAGGAACAGATTTGGAAGCTGGAGAGCAAATGCTGAATTTGAGACAGGTTGAGTTTAAGGTGTCTTAAATACAAACGGAAGATATCATGTTAATGGTTTGATATATAGATCTGGGGAGGAAATAAAAATCTGGGGACATTGGCATAATGATGGCATTTAAAAATCATGGGAGTGGGTGAGATTGTTTACAAGGAGAGAGAAAAAGGCTCCTAGTATCTAGTTTGTCTTTATCTACACAATGTTAAATAACTGGTCAATTTTGTCAGTAAATAAACAATTTCATCTTGGCTTGAATTATCTGTTTAACTAAATTGACCTGTTCATCTGGTAACACTAGGAACTTCTGATATAGACATGGCAACATTTCCCCATTCCTTTTTTGGAACTAGTCTCATATAACAATACAGAGAAAGAAAATTAATTTAACTGTCTCTTTTTTATGTTGTTGTTGTTGTTGTAAAACTAGAAGACAGAGGCAGTATTTGGACTCCAAAATACATACAAGAGCTGCTGAAAATGACTCAGATATAGCAGAAGCCATGTGGAAGAAAGAGAAGAGAAACGTGGAGAATACAGAGAAGGTCTCAAGATATCAGGTCTCAGAAAGTACTAGAAAGAAAACCCTTCTTGATACCAAGGGGCTCCTTCTCAGTAGTATACATTTACATGTTTTCACTTGGGATCTGATTTGGTTCAGAGAAGCAGAGGAGGTGGGACCCTACAAAGAGTGACACAGACGTGCCATACCGGCAGGAAGCCGCCACCTCTGTGGCAGTCAAGAAGAAAGGCCTTTGGGTTCTAAAACCTGCCAACTGGAGGATGGCCCTGACTTCTCTCTCACCTACAGGAAACTCCTGGATAGAGTTGGTCCAGGAAATCTAACTCATTCAATAATGAGCAATCAAAATACATTAGTACAACATTGATATAGAGACTATTAAAGATACAGGAGAAACAAGTAGCAGTAGAAAAAAAGATCCATCTAAAACCTGTTCCTATAGAATTCATAAAAATTTTGAGTAAACATTTTGCTCTGAATTTAAAAAAATGCAATAATTGCCTTTATGAATAAAAACCCCAAAGGAAGCATGTGAGAAATCAGAGAAGCTAGGGTGACACAACAGAAGGAGATGATGTGTGAGCTGGCAGGAAAGAAATAGAAAAACACCCTCGAAACTGTCACGGAAAAAAAAGGGCAAAATTGTAAAGAGCATAAAGAATTGACAGCACTGAAAATATAGTAAAGAACATAGAAAATAGACGGGAGAAAAACTAACAAAATAAATGCAAACAAAATGAGAGTCTAAAAGGAATAAAGAGAAAAAAAAAGATAGCTGTGGAAGACAGAAGGGGGCCAATCCAAAATTCACAGGGGCGGAGTCTCCAAAGACCAAAACCCAAACAATGAAACTTTGAAAATGAAAAACATACTTAAAATGGCAGAACTAAGATTGCTCTATTAATCAATGTAAATGAGCTTAACTTTCCTACTTAAAAAAAAAATCCAGCTTAATTTAAAAAGGAACACCTGATTGTGGACAAGAGCTGATCCTAAAACAAAGTGACTGAAAAAAGGTTGAAAATAAACAAATAGGCACAAATACACCAGCAAATGACAGCAATAAGAAAGCAGAGGTTGAGATCTTAATATCAGCCTAGGCAGAATGCAGGGGAAAAAGCACTAATGGAATCAAAGGGATTTGAAGATACTAATGTATGCAGTAATGTGTAATGAAGATACCACACTGATGAAATCTGCACACTGACTAGAGTAGTCTCAGTATTCATCAAGCAGAAATAACAGAAAATAAAGGAGAAAAGATGGAAACACATTAAAAATAGGAGACTTTAAAATTTTTTAATTGGACAAATTAAGAAGAACAGCCAACTAACATTAGCACTGAAACTTAAAAAACAAAAATCTTGCATTAGAAATTAAAAGATTTGCTTCTTAACAATTCTTGAGTCAACAAGGAAATGAAAACTGAAGTTAGAAAACAGTGGTAATTAATTACGTACCAGCATCTAAGGGACACAGCAAAGCAGTGTTCAGAAAAAGACATAAATACATTAATCAATCAAAAAGAAAGGTGAACATAAATGAATTCAGGAGTGGTATCTGTAAGTTCCACCAACATGTACTCTCAGCCTCCTGTCCAGGTAGAATGATGTCAAATTCAGCTTAAGAATTTAAGCGGAAGACAATTTTGCTCTCCCACAGACACTAAGTGCATAGGTACATGTTTCTCATTTTGAAATATCAGATAGCCTCTCTTTTGCCACTTTTTGGAGAAATGGGCTTATTAGGCTTGCAGAAAGAATTCACTAAACAATTCTCTCCTCTTCTCTCCCCCCAGATGAACATGAAATGAAGAGGTAAAGGGATGTGTGGGTCAGAAAAAAGACGGTATACTCAAAACAGGACAATTGTGGAGGGAGTATTTCTGTTCACACAGGTGTGAGTGAGGGCAGTGATTGTCAACCTTGGCTGACTTTAGAATCATCTAGAGAGCTTTTAGAAACTGTCAATGACCCTAGTCTTTCCTTTTGTAGCATTTTATAGCAATTTGTGATTATTTGATCAATGCCTGTTTTTCTGAAGATTGTATGTTTTGTGGGAACAGGAACTGCATCCATTTGGACGAACCCTTCCTGCCCTACCCTGGTTCTAGTTCAGTGCCTGCTCAGTCACTCGGGAATTTTTAATTGCATTGGTCTTAGGCAAAGGCCCATAACTGGGATTTTAAAGAACTCCCCTGCGGTTCTACTAAGCAACAGGGTCGGGACTACTGGTGTCAGGGATCCTATAGTAACGTGGAGATGAGTACAGACACCTGGGGAGTAGCCTGGCCATGACTACTCCCCCAAAGGGATGAGCAGAGGGAATGGTTATGGGAACCTGAAGTATAGACCAGGCCACCTTGAGGGGAGCAGTAACATTTGATCAAGGAACCAAATCAAGAAACAGACGTACAGGGAGAGAGCCCAACCTCGTTCTCCCGTCTCCTAGGATTCTGTTTCCCATTAGCTGAAGCCAGCTGGAAGCCTGAGGGGACAGAGCACCAATGCTGTTGTCACCATCAGTTTTGGTGGAGTTACATGTGGCATTCACTTCAGATTGGCCAAGTAGCAAATCCTGGCTCTACCGTTTACTGGCCATGTAACCTTAGACAAATCATTTGGACAATTTCCTCATCTGCAAAATGGGGGTAATAATTCCTTCAGAGGGTTGATGTGAGGCTATGATGAGATAAGATATGCAGGAGGAAAGATGTCTCGTTTAAGATCTTAGCTAAAAATGAATCACTCTGCATTTTGGCCAGAAAAAAAAAAAAAAAAGGGTAACTTTCAGGGTGAACGTTACCTGAGTAAATTCTCCTTTCCCTCACTAGAATTAATTCACTTTTGGGCAATGGTTCTCAGACTGTTTGGAAAGGCAATAGGCTTAGCAGTTAAGGGCTCCATGCCCAAAGTTGGCATTAGAATTTGAGCTCTGCCACTGACTAGCGATGTAACCTTGGGGATTTAACTTAACCTCAGTCTCAGCATCTGTAAAATGGAGATGGAACTAGACTCTTCCTCATAAAGGGATTTGAGGATTAATTAACATCATGCACGCATGTACAGGGCTTACCATACTACCCGGCATTTCATAAGCACACAATAAATTTTAACTACTCTTATTAAGTTTTGGAGAACAACGGAGCCTGATGAGCTAGATTTTGTGCTTCAATGTTAATAAAAATTAATAAATAGAACATTTTCAATTTTGTTTTTCCCTTCAGTATATTTAAAATCTTTAGTGGTAACTAGTTTGTTGTCAAATGTGTGGGGAAAGAGAGGATGCTGCTTATTCCAGTGGTTTTAGCTTCCCACAGACTGAACTTGAAGAGTATCTTCTGGGTGAGCCACATGGAAAGTTTTAACTTTATTGAGAGAGTTATTGTGCCGAGCATTTCCTGAGTGCTTCTTGTGTGTATCTCACAACTACCCTATGAGGCTGAGGTTCCAAATCAATATTTAAGATCTCTAAGGTTGTCCATATATTATCCATCTTTTAATACATTATTCAAAATAAATAAGTAATAAGTTAATATGATAAAATAAAATCTCAGTATTTTGTTGTATTCTATAATCTCCCCCATCTTTCATTTGGGCTCTTGAATGAACACATTGAGAGTTATTATTTGATTATTTCCCATGCCACACTGTTCAATCACCCATCACGGCAATAGGGCCTAGAGTTTTGCTATTATACATTTTTACTTAGCAATGGGCTACACACAGACACACACACACACACACACACACACCTGTACGCACGCACGCACAGGTATACACTTCCTAAAGTTAATATTAAATAACCAGAAAGTTTTCAGAGTACATGAATAAGTGTATTGTTCTTCCTACCAGTCCTATCTTGCTTCTAGCACAGTGAAATTTGGCCTGCTATCTGCTTAGCACAAGGCTCAGCAAACCCTTGTTGAACAAAAGGAAATTATGTTGAATTCTCCAACATCCTTGCAATTGCCCAACAGTTAAATCTATCCCGGTTTCTCTTTTCTTTCTTTAGGGTTCTCCTAATCAGTTTAGCGTCTCTGACCTACGTTTCCATGTTCTGACCACTTCCTCTCTCAGCTCATTGATAAAGATTTTCCCATAGGAGGCCAACCCAAGTATGCCTAACTATGATGACCGAGGAAAGGGTCCGGTCTCCTTTGTTTATGAGCTGTCTGAGTCTACCAGGGAGGTCATGACTTTAAAAATATTTTCCCTACTCTGAATGGTGGGTGGAATCAATCTAGGCTTTTGGCACAGAGGCCTAGAGGAGTCTTTGAAGCCGACTTTGCCTGCGGTAAAGAAGCCTGTCTCTTGCTTTCCTATTCCCAGTCTGTTGAGCGTCTGCTGATGGGGCCACTGTTGTGTGGGGAGGGGAAGAAGCCTCCCTGATTCGAGGAGAAACCGGAGTGTTTGCACCACCCTGATGAGGGATACAAATATATTTGCCCCTGGTGAGCTGTTTGTAATTAATGCATGCTTTGTGGTTTTAATCTTTCTTTAATCTGTAAAGCTATAAAAATTTACAGCTCAATTTTAGAATCAAGAAAAAAGCTACATTGCACAGCTCAGTCCTTAAAGTTAACCGATTTCACAAGATCACAACTGCAAGGAGAGTGTCCACAGAGACTCTTCCCGTGCTGTTCCGTTATCTTTTCTCAGTGGTCTTGTTTTGTCCCTTATCCAGAAGTCACTGGAAACAGGAGAACCATCTCTCCACCTGTTTCTGCCTCACAAACACACACAGTGCCCCAAAGAAAATAAACAATACAGTACATGGTCTATAAAGCAAAGGGAAGAAAAGAACATCTTAGGTAAATACCAGACTACTTATTTTATGATTTTTAAATGTCATTTTTGCTCCAATATTGACTTTTTTTTACGGAGGATGAATTATAGATCCTGCAGCACTGGGAGAGACCAGAGTTTCCTTTCTTCGACACAGCTGGTCAAGTTAAGAATTGAAGTCTTGGTAATTAGTTACGAATTGCTTAGTATGGAAGCCCAGATTGCTGAGAGAACCCTGCGAGGTGACCCCTCCGGGGAAGACAATACACCCGGGAAAGGATCGGAATGGGCAACGAAGAAGCACAAAACAACATCCCAATCTTGTTGCTACAAACAGATGTTGCCGCGGGCTCTCGCTTGCAAGAATGAAATACAATACAATCCCTCATTTGTCTGACCAGGCTTCTCTCTCCAAGAATTGGTTTCGAGGCAAATTATTTCAGGGTTGCACAGGCTGGTAAAAGGCAGTGGAATTGGAAGCTATCGTCCTTGGCGACCTCAAGTCTCAGAAATGATGCTGTGAAAGTGAAAGGGGTTGAACAGGGGTCAGGGGGAGACTTGGAGCCAGAAACCAGGTCACAAGGAAGGAGCGGGCGGCCAGACTTCCAAGAAGAGGTTTTGAGAAACTAGCTAGAGGGAGCGAGTGTGAACTGAGATTCCTGGAAGGAGGTCATGGGAGGCTAAGGGGGAAAGAAAGAGAAAACTAAGTTAGCATCAACCCTGCCCTTCCTGAGATTTTGATTGTTCTCTCAGTGCCTATACAGACAGAGAAATGCAGGCTTAAAGAAATGGAGATTGCATTAGGGAAATTCAATTTGCCAAGACAAAAAGAAGTTCATTCAGATGAAAAGGGGTTAGGATTTGGAGAGGGGAAAGCCCTTTTGTTTTGTTTAGAAGAGGTTGTTTTCTTGTTTTTGTTTTTTAATAAAGTGTATATTAACTTGCCCTATTTTCCAACTTGCTTGTGAAGGCAAGTGAGTCAACTGTACTTTTATATGTTTTGCCAAAAAACATTATTATTGTATTAGAAGTTAAAGGCAAACACTACTACAAACCTATGACTTAAATCTTGAATTTATTGCTCTCCATCTATTTTCCTTAATCTAACTGCTTCTATAACAATAAGCCATTATTGTTGTTGTTGTTGTTGTTTTAGAAATAGTGTCTCGCTCTGTCACCCAGGCTGGAGTGCAGTAGCACTAACATACCTCACTGTAACCTTGAACTCTAGGGCTCAAGGGATCCTCTGGCCTCAGCCTCCCAAGTAGCTGGGACTACAGGCATGTGCCACCACACCTGGAGGAAAGTTTTTAATTTTTTTAAATTAATTTTTTAGCTTTTTGTAGGAAGGAGGTCTTGCTATGTTGCCCAGGCTGGTCTTGAATTACTGGTCTCAAGCAATCCTCCCACCTCAACCTCCCAAAACACTGGGATTAAAAGCATGAGCATAGGAAGCCATTTTGAGGGCAAGCAATACTACTGAGAATAGATATTTGTTGAAAACCAGTTGTATGCCTAGCACTGCATTTGTAACAATAATACTAACCAGTGCCTATATAGCACATCTATCTATGTATCTATCTATATATCTATGTATCTATGTATCTATCTATCTATCTATCTATCTATCTATCTATCTATCTACCTATCATCATCTATCTATGCTAGGTGCCAGGCTTATTTTATGAGGTCTACATGTAATATTAACCCCATGACAACCCTATAATATAGGTACTATTTTTACCTGCTCTTTACAGATGAGAAAACCATGGCTCAGTGAAGTTAATGACTTGCCCCAAAATTATGTAGCTAGCAAGTGACAGAACCAGTGTTCGGGTCAGACTGCTGGGTTTCAGAGTCTGGGCTGCCAACCATGACACTCATTTCTTTTCATGGTAATTTCATGCCTTTCAAAGTAGGTAGTGTTATCATCATTCCCAGATAAAGAGATTGAGATTCAGAGATTGAATAATTTAACCAAGATTGCCTAGTAAGTGGGAAAGCCAGAATTCGAATCCAAGCCTATTGGAATCCCATCTTAGAGGGAGAGCAGTAGCTGAAATGCTTTAGACCTGTGCATTTTAAACTTTAATGTACACACAGATTGCCTGGGGATCTTGTTAAATGCAGGTTATGATTCCATAGGTCTAGAGTGGGGCCTAATATTCTGCATTTCCAACAAGCTACCAGTTAATACTGATGTTGCTGTACCATAGGACAACACTTTGCAAAGTAAGGCTTTAAGAGTTGGGGGCCATAAAACAGAAGGTGTTTCTAAGCTGTTCCCCCATCCCTGCTCTGAACATGGAGGTGGCAAATTTAGCTTGGGATTCTGCAGTTTAAAATAAACTCACTATTTTCTTTCCTTAATCATCATATACTGCCATTGAGATTCAGGGAGTTTCTTTCATAAGTGTAACCACTTATACTCTTTTTGATTTTAAAAAAAAAACCATGTCATTATTAGATTCATCCTAAATGTCACCACATTCTTCATAAAATATCTCTTTAAATTTCTTTTACATACATGCATTCCCTCTCGATTTGCATTTATGTCCTTTTGTTCTGATCTACCTAATAAACTCAAATTGATCATCAACCAAAAATTTATGACATGTTGAATTTAATACTTCATTCAGATTGCTTCCTAATCACCTACTTTTAGAACTGAATCTGGAATCCCATTTTGTCCATTTCTCTTCAATCAGAAGATCCTTCATTTGGTTAGTTATCTTGAATTTCCTGTGGAATTTGTACCCTCCAACTTAGCTCTGTCTTTCTTTTCTCTGTAAACACCATAACTAGATTCTGAACCTCAAATCTATATGTCAACTGCGGCCTACCCAACCCCCTAGAAGGCAATAGAACAATATCTTGGAATTTATGATTTATGCCAAGGCCCCTTGTCAGCCTCACTTCTACTGCCAACTGAGCTGAAAATTGAAATTCTGGTTCAGTCTGTAGAGTCAGACTCTGTTCTTCTGTTGTGTTAACTAATTCATTGCTAACCTTAGCTGCAATGTTCTGCTTACTCAAGAGCATCTCATATTAAAGAATTTAAATATCATTTACAATCTCTTTATTCCTTTCCCTCATTGATCAAACTTAACCAGAGCAACAATTATTTCCTTCTGGGTGCTAATTTTTTCCTCCATTTCATGGCACCCTCAAACAAAGCTTACAGGCACACTGCAATCCTTCATTAACTGAAAACATGCAAAGTGCACAAGCCCTACCAATGGAAAGTGCAATGCAAAAGCCAAATGAGGTAAATTGCATTACTTGACCCGCCCTGGGACAGTTTAAAGAGTGTTACATATTAATACGCTGCCAAGTCTCAAGATGATGGGAAGATTCTCATCAGAACCCAAGGCAGTTATTGAGGAGGAGACCACCCCTGCTGCACACAAATGCAGTCTTGCTGATAATCAGTGATGGACTTTATGATGAAAAATACTAAAAATTATTGTTCAATGGGGGAAAAATGATAGAAGAGGTCAACCAGGGTCACCATGGCTAGGCACCCCTTCAACCAATATCTAATTAATACATTCATGATGTTTGTTTATAGTCACTCATTTCATTTTATCATCATGCCTAGTATATGTGTAACTGTTTGTATTTGAAATTATTACCCTTGCTATATTGTGTGCCTTACTATATTCTGTCACCTAGAAATTCTGTCTCACCATAATTTATTTCTCTGGCCTTAATATGTTTGAATTACAGTTATTCTAGGGAGTTTCTTTTGGTTATGCCTACAGAGGTGGAGCAGCAGTATGGGAAGACAATTGCAGACAAAAGCCACAGCTCTTAAAAATCCATCCACGGTATTAAGAAAGGAGTTCCCGGCCAGGCATGGTGGCTCATGCCTGTAATCCCAGCACTTTGGGAGGCCGAGGTGGGCAGATCGTGAGGTCAGGAGATCGAGACCATCCTGGCTAACACAGTGAAACCCTGTCTCTACTAAAAATATAAAAAATTAGCCAGGCGTGGTGGTGGGCACCTGTAGTCCCAGCTACTTGGGAGGCTGAGGCAGGAGAATGGCATGAACCCAGGAGGCGAAGCTTGCAGTGAGCCGAGATCACACCACTGCACTCCAGCCTGGATGACAGAGGGAGACCCTGTCTCAAAAAAAAAAAAAAAAAAATTGTTCCTGGAGTAATTTTGAGTCACTCTGTGCCTCGTCCCTGACTCCTGCCTTCCATAGCTGTAATGTCTTCAGTTCCTGACTCAGCTTTTCCCCTGGACTTTGGAATTCAGATTGCCCTTGGAACAGTTTTTTTTTGAGATGGAGTCTCACTCTTTCGCCAGGCTGGAGTGCAGTGGCGCGATCTCAGCTCATTGCAACCTCCGCCTCCTGGGTCCAAGTGATTCTTCTGCCTCAGTCTCTCGAGTAGCTGGGACTACAGGTGTGTGCCACCACACCCGGCTAATTTTTGTATTTTTAGTACAGATGAGGTTTCACTGTGTTGGCCAGAATGGTCTCAATCTCATGACCTCGTGATCCACCCGCCTCGATCTCCGAAAGTGCTGGGAATACAGGCGTGAGCCACTGCGCCTGGCCGTCGTTGGAACAGTTTTGCCCCTTATTGGGAACTCCCAAAACTAATTGCTCAGCTCACTGCCCAAGTGGCTGACTTTTCTGGATTGCAGAACACACATGATCGTGTAGATCTCATAACTGAATATTCATGTCCCTGGACTTTGGCTCTGTCCAGGCTCCGTGATTACACTGGGTGCAACAATTTGGTTATTTTAAAAATGGAAAGTACCCCCAAAAATTTAAGGTTAGTTTGACTTGCACAATATCAATTCATCTTCATTTAGGAAATGTCTGCTAAGTTGTCTTGCCATGTTAAGACTAATCTTGAGCCAGACGTGGGGGCTCACGCCTTAATCCCAGCACTTTGGGAGGCAGACTGGGGGAGATGGCTTGAGCTAAGGAGTTTGAGATCATCCTGGCCATCACGGTGAAATTCTGTCACTACAAAAATACAAAAATTAGCCAAGGGTGGTGGGACGCCCCTGAAGTCCTAGCTACTCTGGAGGCTGAGGTGGGAGGATCGCTTGAACCAGGGAGGCAGAGATTGCAGTGAGCCAAAATTGCACCACTGCACTCCAGCCTGTGTGACAGAGCGAGACCCTGTCACAAAAAAAAAAAAAAAAAAGACTAATCTTGTTTGGGTGCATCTTGCCTGCTGGAGTTGTCTGAGTGACCACCAGCATTTCCCTCGGCCCTCTGAGTGACTGATTCACACCACCGTTCTGCTCTTCTGCATATGCAAACCTCAGGAAGGAGTCCCAACGTGGGGAACTAAAGATGCATTAAATGCCTTCATGGGGTCAGGGAAGAGTGGCCAAGGTTAATGTGCTCGGGTCCCTGCTCTCTTTTCACGCCTCTTCTCTATTGTGCTGCAAGCATCATGTCTGCAGGAATGTGTTGTGACCAGAATACACAATACAGATCCCACAGCATGTGACTGACAGCGTTATTTAGTCAGTGGTCCAAAAAGAATGCTAGCCAACATCTCTAGAGCCCAAGAAAGCCATGAGATCCTGGAGGCAATTATCACAATCAGTGTGTTCCCCCCTCCTGTAGATGACAGTAAAAATGGTATTTAGAAAACACCTTGGCTGTTGCTTCTGAATTGAGAAAGCCCCTCTACAGATATCTCAAAGGGGCTGTGAACTCTGCCTCAAATATCCCTCTGCCCCTCTCACCAGAACCTGTTAAGTTCTCCATGTCTCCAAGTTCAGCAGTGACAGGAGAGTGGTGCATCCCTGTTGTCACCTTTTGACTGATTCTTTTGTCTACAGAAGGCCTTCTATGAGCTGGGATAGCTTGCAAGATGCTGTTTTCTTCCCCAAGATGGGTGATGATGGTTAAACTCACACATGGACATCCAGGCAATGTCCCTCACTGGGGAGACATATAGGCAAAAACATTAATGTATATATTTAATTGGGTTATAATCTATTGACCATAGATACTAAGGCACTGAGCAAGCAATTAACAAAACAGCTTTGACTAAATATAGTTAGCACTAAATATAGTTGGTTAATTGGTATTTAATATGCTTATTAAATGTCAATTAAGTATCTTTAGCAATGAATTGGTACCTAATTAACTTACTATAGCTATCCTGTTACTTGACATTTGAACAGCTAAATATTCTTTACAAGTTTAATGTTTTAATAAGAAACAAATTATCCATGTGTTGCTCATGAATTTTTCAGTTAGTTTAATGGGATTTAAATGTATCTCCCAACTTGGATTCATGTTTTTCTTTTTTTTTTTTTTTTTTTAATTATTATACTTTAGGTTTTAGGGTACATGTGCACAATGTGCAGGTTTGTTACATATGTATCCATGTGCCATGTTGATTTCCTGCACCCATTAACTCGTCATTTAGCATTAGGTATATCTCCTAATGCTGTCCCTCCCCGCTCCCCCAACCCCACAACAGTCCCCAGAGTGTGATGTTCCCCTTCCTGTGTCCATGAGTTCTCATTGTTCAATTCCCACCTATGAGTGAGAACATGCGGTGTTTCATTTTTTGTCCTTGCGATAGTTTACTGAGAATGATGTTTTCCAATTTCATCCATGTCCCTACAAAGGACATGAACTCATCATTTTTTATGGCTGCATAGTATTCCATGGTGTATATGTGCCACATTTTCTTAATCCAGTCTATTGTTGTTGGACATTTGGGTTGGTTCCAACTCTTTGCTATTGTGAATAGTGCTGCAATAAACATACGTGTGCATGTGTCTTTATAGCAGCATGATTTATAGTCCTTTGGGTATATACCCAGTAATGGGATGGCTGGGTCAAATGGTATTTCTAGTTCTAGATCCCTGAGGAATCACCACACTGACTTCCACAATGGTTGAACTAGTTGACAGTCCCACCAACAGTGTAAAAGTGTTCCTATTTCTCCACATCCTCTCCAGCACCTGTTGTTTCCTGACTTTTTAATGATGGCCATTCTAACTGGTGTGAGATGGTATCTCACTGTGGTTTTGATTTGCATTTCTCTGATGGCCAGTGATGATGAGCATTTTTTTATGTGTTTTTTGGCTGCATAAATGTCTTCTTTTGAGAAGTGTCTGTTCATGTCCTTTGCCCACTTTTTGATGGGGTTGTTTGTTTTTTTCATGTAAATTTGTTTGAGTTCATTGTAGATTCTGGATATTAGCCCTTTGTCAGATGAGTAGGTTGCAAAAATTTTCTCCCGTTCTGTAGGTTGCCTGTTCACTCTGATGGTAGTTTCTTTTGCTGTGCAGAAGCTCTTTAGTTTAATTAGATCTCATTTGTCAATTTTGGCTTTTGTTGCCGTTGCTTTTGGTGTTTTAGACATGAAGTCCTTGCCCACGCCTATGTCCTGAATGGTATTGCCTAGGTTTTCGTGTAGGATTTTAATGGTTTTAGGTCTAACATTTAAGTCTTTAATCCATCTTGAATTAATTTTTGTATAAGGTGTAAGGAAGGGATCCAGTTTCAGCTTTCTACATATGGCTAGCCAGTTTTCCCAGCACCATTTATTAAATAGGGAATCCTTTCCCCATTTCTTGTTTTTGTCAGGTTTGTCAAAGATCAGATAGTTGTAGATATGTGGCATCATTTCTGAGGGCTCTGTTCTGTTCTAATATTTTACATTTCAGATTTCTTTTAAACTTGGAGGGCTGATTATGTGAGAGAAAAAAGCTATAGAAGTAGCTTATAAGAAGTGTTCTAATGTTGTTTCTACCACCAGACAATCTGTGTTTATCTTAGACATATTATTTCACTGCATCAGAGGCTCAATTTCCTCATCTGCTATGTGGCATTAAGAATAAATGTTGCAATTGTTGAAAACCCAAATTCTATAAAACACATGCAGGCACTTAAATAAGCAAGATATCTTCTTAAAAATAATGATGAAAAATTCTTAGGAAGCTTTAGTGTGTAATCATTATAATAACTAAATCTTCATGTACACAACCTTAAGATAATTTATTATTGGAATAGAAATCCAATGGCATCATTTTCTGAGTTGTCCCGAAATAACATAAACTTGCTTTTATTAAATCCCCAGTTAGGAGGGGCATCTGAGCTGTGAGGTGCCTGGGTTGCTCTTCCAAACACACACGCCTTTCTCTTTATCTCGTCATCTCTTTACTGGCTCTTACTCATGATCCCATTTACTTTATTAGTTTGAGAGTGTAGCAAACTGTTGGTCTTTTAGCCAGAAATTGTTGGCCTGTGACTATGGCTCTATCATCTCAGATATGTTATATTTAAAATTTTTTATTTACTTAGTTTATGGTCTTAACTGACCTCTGTGTTAATTCCTCTATTTACTTGTACTCAATGGCTTCTTGATGATTCATCATCTTAGCAGCTTTTCTCAGGGCTGTTGGTAGCACACAGCAATGAAAGCATTGTGTCTCCATTTACGTTCACTTGTTTATATCTTCTTCACCACATAAACAAGCGCTGTTTTATTAAACACTTGCAATAATTTTAGTGCCAATTATCCTATCTTGGCTCACTACACCAGAGTCTTCACACTCATCAAACATTTGCTTTACTTAAGCTATAGCTATGATAAATTAAAGAAAAGAAGTACTTGGTGTCTCTCCCTCAGCATTTGTTGTTGGGTCTTTCCTAAATGATTTCATGGATTGTACTTATTCTATTTTTCAAAGTCTTTATGGTTTCAAACTATGGCTATTATTACTGACTAATTTATAGAGGTTGCAGTCAGCCTTGTTGTAGCAGCTTAACCCAGTTTTGTTTCCAGGGGCAATATACATTGTTGAAGTTAATTGTTCCCTAACCGCTTTTTCCATATGGCAGAGTGAGTCTCTCTGTAATAGCTTTGGAATGATTTATCCAACATGTGTCATTATGTCTTGGATATTGCTTGGGACGTCTCTTGAATCTTTGTTGGGACATAACATATTTCCAAGTGGATATGTTGAAACTGCTACCTTAAACCCACCAATTGCCTTAATTTTGTTGCCTGCATTAAGATCAGTTTGTAATATTTTCTCCACAAGTGAATTAAATGTTATTATCCTTATTATCATTATTGATGCTATCGTTGTACAGGTGCAAAAATATTTCTATTTCCACTGTTTCTGAATCTTCCTCTATGGATCTACAGTTAGTGATTAGTACTATATTAATCATTCATTAACCTATTTGGAGTTCCCTATTCATGCTGGAAACTAGTACAGGCTTTCAGTAAAGTTAGAAGAGACAGAGGATTGTGTGCTACCTCAATAGGCTTAGACAGTATAGTACAGTGTTTAAAACCAGGCTCAAGAGAGAGAGATACAGTCTCTCACCTCCGCTCCACTAATGGTGGGAACCTGGAAAAGTGTCTCCTAGCTGTGATTTCTGCCTCTACATAGGAGAGAAAAAAATAGTACTTACTATGTAGGGCTGGTAAGGATTATAGGGAGTAGTGTGCTTAAGGTATCAAGTATGACACCTTGCAAATGACAAGCTCTCAATAAAAGGTCAACTATTATTAACCAATATTGAACAATATTAAGCATGATTTAAGCAGATAGAAGAACAAGAAGACACCTTAAAAAATATCTATGGCTTTATTAACATCCAAGGAAAAAGATAATAAATGACAGTGAGGCCAGATCCTGGGTGCATAGATCATGAAAACATTAGCCACCAAAGCACCTGGCTGCTTTACTGACACTTCCTTAGTCAACTGCAGAAGAGCAAAAAGAAAAAAAATAATTTGTTTCCCTATCTCTGCATAATGAACTGTCTTGGCTGCATTGTTTGAAACAGTGAAGAAGTTTTGATATTTGCAGCATACTTCATGGTTTGAAAATGTTGATATATATGTATGCTAACTTGAGTATATCAGGCCAGTAGAACAAAGACATTCCAATTTCCATGTCAAGATGATAACTGGATTATTTAGGTGTCAAAAGTACAAAATGTGTATTAAACCTCTCTCTGCCTTGGTGTAATAATATTCTGTATGGGAGACGTATACATAATAGTCCTGTACAAGTCAAACAAATAAGCGTGATCTGCACCAGGGCAATGGAGTAGGACAAGGGCTTATGAATCAGACACTTACATTCAAAAGGAGACTGGCTCACGAAAGCTGACTGCTAAGATGGAGTCTTTAAAATGTGCTTAACTGCATGTGTCAGTTCATTCACTAAGGTTTTTACATTAAAAAAGAGAGCTACTTTATGAAACCAGCTATCAAGTAGAATCTGCACCACTTCATCACGTTTCACTCTGAGTTTATAGCAGAAAAACACACACACACATAGAGACACACACACACATGCATACATACACACTCCATCCTGGGAGTAACATTAAAGCAATTCAGTCACTGAGTGTTGAGCATCTGTTGTGGCCAGGCAGGCACTGTGCTAGGCTCTGGGGAGCCACGGATGAAGAAGACAAGGAGCTTGTGATCTAACAATGGAAACAGAGGCTTATGTTTATTTCTTCCCACAGTGATCCATGCAATACAAAACAAAGGGCTTTGGGAGCACAGAGGACGTAATAAGAAATTCTGCTAGGCGGTGGGTGAGGGGTACAAAGAGAGAGGGCAACATGTTGGTAAAGAATGTATACAATTCTGTCTTTTAAAACTTAATGCTATTTATATTTCTAAATCTGTGAAATTTCAAAACCAATACCTGTGGAATTGAAACCTTCAGTATATTCTGCCAAATGTGCCAGTATATCTGTCATAATGCCACCAAAAGTGATTATAGGTTACAGTGAAGATTGAAATAAGATAGAACCGAATTGATAAGCCATTTTGGCAAAACTCTACTTCTCTCTTCATATTGGTTGGTTGTTCACTCAAAACGAGCAGTTATTTTGGTGTTAAATGAAGAAAGATATTTGCAACTGAGAAAATTACCTGGTATCACATGCTTGTTATAATATTAACTAATTTCTCACCACCTCTCAGAAAATTTAATTAGCATTGACATGAATTGACAAACTCTGGCCCTATATCTGCTTCCATTAAAAAATAATTACATTTATTAGTGTTATTGAACACATAGTTTACCCAATACAATCCTTCTGACTTCCTGAAGCTTGTCGGGTACCTGAGCTACTGCAGTGGCATGCCTACTCAGCTATCCGCTTCCAAATGTTTCCCACTGTAGCCATTCACCACACTGCCTTTGAGGTATGCTTTCCTTCCAAAAGATGGATCCATTCAAATCACCTCCTTGCTTCAGAACCTTCTGTGATTCCTAACGTCTAATAGAATATAGCCTAGATGTGTTATCCTGGCATTCAAGACCATTCATGTTTTGATATCAACCTAACTTTCCTGTCTCAAGTTCTGCCAATCTCAGCGATGCACTCCTGTCACCATTTACTTACTGTCCTTTGAGCCCTTTGCTGTTCTTGCCCCTCTAGCCGCCCATGCTTGTTGACTTGCTTCTTTACGTGAAAGCCCTCTTGTCTCATTTTCTGCTGCCATGTGACCTTACACTTTAAGACCCAGCTAAATTTTTACCTTTGGGACATTTTTTCTGACCCTCCCTCTCAAAAGTTTATTGGATATGACCTTAACATGGTGCCCATATTTCTGTAGAAGCTCATGTACATATCTCTATCAAAGCAGGTATTCCTTCATTGCATTGCACTTAAGCATTTGTGGACATCTCTCTCTCTCTCTTCTTAATTAGAATCACCTTATACATCTCAAGAATAGGGACAATGTTATTCATTTTTATATACACAGAGCCTATCACGTTCCTCAGGTTTTCTTCTACAAATAAACAGTATATAGTCCAGCATCATTATCCTTACGTCACAAAAGAGGGATCCAGTGCTCAGAGAGGTTAGCGAACTTGGCTGAGGTCATACAAGTCCTGAACCCTTGGCCACACTTCACAGTGTCAACTGTTCACCATCATGTCTACAGATTTAAGGTTTTCTAAGAGTGCTCCTTTATCATCTGATTGACTTTTTTTCACATAGTACACAATTGTAGGCATTTTGTTAGTTTGCTAGGGCCACCATAACAAAGCACCATAGACAGGATGACTTAATTAAAAGGTATTTATTTCCTCACAGTTCTGGAGGCTGGAAGTCTAAGATCAAAGTGTCAGAAGGGTTGTTTTTTTTTTTTCTGAGGCCTCTCTCCCTGGCTTGAAGATAGTCATTTTCTCCCTGTTTCCCCACATGGTCTTCCCTTTGTGTGTGTCTGTGTCCTAATCTCTTCTTTTTATAAGGACACCAGTCACACTGTATTTAGGTCTACCTTAACAACCTCATTTTAACTTAATTATCTCCTTAAAGACTCTGTCTCCAAATACAGTCACATTCTGAGGTACTGGAGATTCAAACTTCAACACATAAATTTTGGGGGCACACAGTTCAGCCCATAACAGATACCTCATTTATGCCAGGCATCGCGGTAAATGCTAAACTGAGCAATCTGTGAGTCTGACCCTACTGATGTTCATAAAGTTGGCAACAAATCACGTACTATCATTTTCATTGACCGTTAAGCATTTATGGTAGGGGAGGAGGCACAATAGAAACTACAGACACAGTTGTCTTGGAAATTAATTAACTGGAAAAATGATTTTTTCATCTCATTTTCCCTTTGACACTATCAAAATCTCCAACCACCCTGGAGTCCTTTGCTTCAGAGAGGTGTCAAAGAAGGTGCCCTGTTCTAATTGTCAGAAACCCTATATTAGAATGTCTTGACTGACAACGCCACAAGTATGCTTACCACCTCAGTATTTATGATTTTCCTTGTAATTCTTGCTCTGACTACAAATGGCTAATATTGTAAAATAACCAAAGTAAGGGAAAGTGCTAAAATTTACAGAGCAAATTAGGAGTGCAGCATGAATTGGAAATCTCTTCCCCTAAGTGCCTGAGCTCTTTCCTTAATGCTGTGAATCATGGAATAAAGGACTTTAGGTAAAAGGCTGGAAAATTTTCTCTTTCTATAGTCAAAGGGGCCAAGATTTCTCATGCCTTCTGAAGGCAACATATCCTGTAAATGATGACAATACTGGTCACAGCCTTAATGCCCACATAAAAGAGCAATTGTGAGACAGTCACCTTCCTCCAGTCATCTCTTCAAGTCCCTTGTGTGTCTCGATCACTTTTAAATCACCACACTCTTTCTTCACTGCAGCAACAGTGAACCCAGAAGGCCCAAACATCTAAAACATCTTCTCCCCAGGGCTTCTTCTAACTCAATAAGAAAGTTTAAAACTCCTGACAAAGTCTCCTGTCTTTTTCTCCCTTCATGTTCCCTCCAGCGTCTTCCGTTTCTATTTCCCTCTGTGATGTGAAGTATTACAGATTCAGAAATACAATGTTTTGTGAATACTAGAGAACTCAAAGACCAAAGACGCAATGAGCAAACACACAACACACTATTGAGACAATAAAGCACTAGACAAGGTTTAGAGGTGTGACCTTGCACCGCTGGGTTCAGGGTGCAAAAATCAGGCATAGGAAAGTTTTACCAGGGGGATCCAGGCATAAATAAGTATCTTAGTCTATTTTGTGCTGATATTACAGAATACCTGAGAGTGGCTAATTTATAATGAACAGAAATTTATTTAGCTCATGGTTCTGGAGGCTGGAAAGTCCTAGATTGAGGGATTGCATCTGGTGGGGGCCTTCTTGATGCATTATAACGTGGTGGAAAGCATCACATGGGCAAGAGAGAGGGGTCCAAACTTGCTTTTATAATACACCTACTCTTACAATAAGGAAGGCAGAGCCCTCAAGACCAAATTCCCTTTTAAAAGTTTCACCTTGCAACATTGTTGCATTGAGGATTAAGTTTCCAGCACAGAACTTTGAGGAGCACATACAAACCATAGCAATAGGTAAGACCTATAGTGTTCTAGAAATGTCCAGCCAATACCTGCATGCTTTATGACTGTCTCCATAGCTTTCTTTTCCTTGATTTTTTCATATACTTACAACTTATATGGAAACATTCTGTTGCTTAATAAATGTCTCTATTTTATAAAACACTGTATTTCTGAGCCAGCTTTGCCATTTTTAGTTGTTTTGAGAAGTCCTTGACTATCCTTTCCTTTATTCTGCTTTCTCTATTAGTGGGACAACATTTCTTCCCTTCTTGTGGAAATGTCATAATTCGTTACTGGGCCTTCTAGTATCAGGTTAAGAGAAGATAGGGGGAGGGGATTAAAATAGAGTTGGTAAACCTAGTGAGGGCTACTGGCAGGAGGCTAACCTTCACAGAGTGAGATATATGTGTTTGCTTGTGGATTTTACTATTGAGTTGGTGCAAAAGTAATCATGGTTTTTGCCATTGAAAGTAATGGCAGAAACCGCAATTGTTTTGCACCAACCTAATATTTTGGAAAGTAATCTGGGACTACCAATATGAAACAAGTTTTGTATGAAGGAAACCACAACCTAGTGTTCAGAATCCTACTAATTTCTTTCTCTCCCTTCTTTTCCTGTGTATGAAGCTTTCCACCTCCCTCCACTCAGCTTGAGAAATGTCTGAAGTGGGAGTAATTGGAAAGGACCACCTGTGGGAATTTAAAGGACCCAAGAGAAGGCTTAAGCCTTGTCTACCATGTAGGTCAGAGGCAGGTGCAGCTTCAGGAAAGGGCATGGGGAGAAGGGGGCAACAGGAGAAACAAAGGGCCTGTCTTTGTGGTGCTTTCCTGCCTGGAACGTGTCCACATAGGAATTTCCAGAGGGTCTGGGCCCAGAGCTCCTGCCTGGTACAAAGTGATAGGCTGGCTTGACCAGAGGGAGAACCGCCCATATTTTTACATTTCCTTCCCCGCTCTTCCTCTCCTATCTGGTATGGTATAAATGGAAATCTTGAGTCGTAAACTTCTTGTGTCTTCTCTGTAGTTCTGATCCCAGCTGGCTGCAAACCAGATGTTTGATCTTAAATAGGTAGTTTTTACCTCTCAGGGCTCCAGTTTCCTCATTTGTGAAATTGAGCTAACAATACTTACTTCGCAGGTTTGTCGTGAGGATTAAATTGAAAAGCCACAGGAAAGAACCTAAAAGCTTGTCTGGTATGCAGTAGGCACTCACTGTGTGTCTATTGTTGAGGGCAGAGATGGTTTTCCTCTCAATCCCTCCAGGCCGCAGCGTCAGACAGTTCCCTGTACAAAGCAGGTGCTGGACAAATGTTAAATAAAGTAGGTCATAAAGCTGTGCCTTTGAGGAAACACTGAGCTCCACATGTGGGTTTCTCTGTTCCCTGATGCTCTCTCTGCCCGACCCCACACACACCCTTCCCTCGGGCCACTGGGGAACAACAAATTGAACTTAGCTGTGGTTTCATTACTCTATGCTTCTTCTGTGCAGCTATGCTGAAATGCACGTTTCGTTCTTTACTCAGTTCCACACACACCCTTTTAAATTCAGCTTGAATGTCCCTTCTTCTGGGAAGCTTCCCCTGACTCCTGCCACCCATTCAGGGTGTCCCTTTTCTGTGCTGCCACAGCACAAATGACACTCCACTGTCCTGGTCAAGGAAATTGTCTTTTTGCCCCATCGGCCCAAGGGCACTCCTTGTGCTCTACTGAATGCACATCCCCAGGGATAGAGCCAGGGCAGAAAACAGAGAGGGAACCTTAAAAAGGACCTTTCATGACCAAATGCAGGGCCAAACGAATGAACGTGACAATGTGGCTCTTTAATAGTGATGGAGTTTGAGTCATAAGCTAAATCACATTTCAGCAGATTGGGCCATCAACACAGCCCAGTGGCCCTGGAGGACAAGAAGTCTGTGGCCACAGGAAGGTGGAGAAGGTTCTGAAAATGCATTCCTCCTCTCCTCACAAACACACACTCTGCCAGAGTTATGCAGAAAAAGGAAATGTTCAACATCTTGCAAATGGAAGAAACTACAGGAAACGATGTTCTCCATTCCACCCAATACTACCTCCCTTAGTATTATTTGTGGGAATAATGGATATGGCACTGTCAGAGCCAGATGGATGTGTCCCTAAAGGACGTGCAAGCTTGGCTGTGGGTCCGCAAATCCCTCTCTGTTGAGAACTACCCAAGGCATACCTTGCTTTCAGGAATCACTGCAAGTGGAATGTTATGGACTATTATGATAATCAATTAATAATCAATTAGTTTAGTAAATTTCACTTGTAGAAAACCTGCTTAAACAATGATGAATCATGCAAACTCACCCAGGGCCAAAAGATGATAGAGTGGAGGAAAAAGTAGCTTTGCAGTTTACACACACACACAAAGAAAGAAAGAAAGAAGGAAAGAAAGAAAGAAGGAAAGAAGGAAAGAAAGAAAGAAAGAAGGAAAGAAAGAAAAAAAAACTTACTTAGAAACCAAATCCCCAAGCTTGACTGTCTCTGGAAAATGAATTCCACAGGCACTGACTCCAAGATGTTTTATCGAATGTGCTTTAGACTTGTAGGTGATGCATTGTCCCTCAGAGTCATTAAAAGAAACCCAGTTAGCTGTAACGCAGCTTAGCTTCCAAGAAGTGCAGACTGTCCACACTTGTACTTCCGCACAATATATGGTTATTGTTAGATGTGAACATCCCCACATGCTGCCTGGATGGGGGTCTCTTTGTCCTTTATTCAGATGTGGGGATAAGGATGCTTTCAGCACAGCAAGATGACAGCCATGCCTCCCCACTCAGAGCAGCCCCACAGTCCAAGCACAAGACAGAAACGAAAAGTTCCTTTGTTTGTAAGGCAATGCCCATCTTTTGTCATTCAGGCCCCCAAAGCTAAGGTATGTGCAGATCATTTTAGAATAATTTCAGTACTTTCTAAAAGACACAATCTCTACTAATTTTTTGGTCAGGAATGATGTTAGGAAAGCTTTATAATCTATTGTTGTGGGCACTATACACTGAAGGCATTTAGGGCTGTGCTAAGAAAAAAAAAATGTGGGTTTGTATTTCATTGGAAACAGAATGGTCATTATCCAGAGTCCAGATGACGGCTCCCTTTGTGACACTGCTTTGGGTGCGGGGCGGGGGCGGGGGGGTTCAACAAAAACCCTGCCCTTTCTACAAAAGACACTGGCCGAGAAATGCTCAAGGGAATGCTACGCTGACTTCTCAGACTTTGGGGAGGCAGCTTCAGGCATTTTGTGTTCAGGATGCTGAACCTCAGAGCAGGATCTCACTTCATTTTTTTGGCAGAGAGGGCAGGGAATGTTGATGACTGAAGATTTGCCCGAACGGAAGCCAACAGGGTGGCAAAGTTTATTGATCCCACTGCAACCCTGGCCCCCAGGGAGTGCCTGATTACATCTTAATGTTTTTCTAATGTATCTCAGCATCGCAGCAGTAGACATTTCTTTGCAGAGAAACCGTGCAAGACGTCGTACATCCTGGGCAGGGAGGGTAATTCCTGTCCCCTGGAACCTCAGCTTCTTCTAGAACAACTAAAGAGGAAGCCAATATTTTCAGACTCAGAGATACTTTTGAGTAGAACATTTTTATTTTCCATACTTCCCTTTTCTCCGAACTGACCTGTCTATCCTCTGTGGTGTGTGGGCGTGGGTGATTGTGTACTAAAATGATGACGTGAGTGGTCTTTTCCATTCCTGTTATGAACAATTGTGGAGTAAATAATTTTCACCTCCTGCTCCCAAGAATTGTGTTTTCTCATTTGCAACATACTGATTAAAATGGTTGAACTGAATACATCTTTACATAAATGCACATTTTAAGGATTTATTTTAAGCCTGAGATTATCATTATTTTCTTTCATCACTCATTTCTGGTGACACTTAAACCAACAACTCTATGGAAGGGGCCAGCAGATGTCACTGTAGTTCTGTTCATTCATCTCTTATCTTGACGGGATTCAAGTTCTATCCTTTTGGGCACAGCCGATCACATTTCTTATTTAATCAAAGCATAATGCATCATAACATTTGTAATTTTGTGTTGTTGTTGTCCGTTCATTGTGTGTGGAATCGGATACATATCTTTGCAAACAGAGATACAAACTATAAAGTAGCCCAGAGACCCCCAGTGAGGTGTAGAAATCAAAGGCCCTGCTGGGGAGCCATGATAAGGTGTAGGGACAAAAGAGCAGTGAGGGGCATGTGCACACTGACCCCCATTCTGATGGACAGCCTCAGGACTGAAGAAGGACACATTCTGTCCATTCTCATGAAGGGCTTTCAGGGAGAGGCAGCTGGGTGCCAATGCTGGGTACAAGGGAAGATCTCATGTCCAGGGATGGCTAAGACCTGCTCATTAGCAGGGAGGAGAACAAGAATTGGAAACCTGGTGATTCTTCAGGGATGAGGTTTCTGGGGTCCAGTGTTCTGTTCTCTGAATTTAAAAAATCACTGCAGAGTCTTGTGCGTAAAGAAAGATTCATGTGTTAATTTCGAGTCTTGGTTCAGTGGAAGGTACAGTGTAGTGTCTGGGAAAGTCAGTGTTTGAGGAAGAGAGGCTGAGCACAAAATGAAGAAAGCAAGACTATCTGCCTGAATTTGCGTTCCACATAACAGAAAGAAAGTCAATGTTGAGTTAAAAAATCAGACAGGGCTTTGTTTGGAAAGTAATCACATCTCTTCTGCTGAAGAGAAAACTTTTTTTGGCCCTTACTTTTAGTAACTTTATGTATAACAGGTGAAGAACATGGATGAACCATGATACGTTACTTATTCACAGAGACTGGCCTTATGCCAAGATCACTTAGGAATAAGTCAATGGAATCCTAGAGCCTGTGACAGGAGCTGTGCTAATGGGATGAGCCCTCTTAACAGAAGTCATCATACCCCCCTACTGCCAAATCATTCAGCTCCCCCATTAGCAAAAGCTGGGCTTTTATGGACTGATGTCCTTTCTAGTTGGACACATCTGATGGAAGGTGTGTGTCTTGGATGAGGTCTTCCTGCTCACCCCATCAATCAGCATCTCCCGCACATATATGCAGCTGCTGAGGAAGGGGTTGGATTATCCAATAATATAGCCAGTCCTAGTTCTACCTTACATGTTGCTATTTTGATTTAATTTTTATCCAAGAAGTTTGAGCCAAAATCATCTTTTGAAAACCAGATTCTCTGCTAGGCATTTTTCTTTCCCTTCCTCTCCACCTCCTCCATCTTTGTAGAACTAGCCTGCAAAATGACTTCCAATGAATGATTACTTATGCCTTTGTGTCATCTGCTTCTACACTGTATCAGGCTTGGTCTGTATTACCAATGAAATATGGTGGAAACAATGGTGTAAATTTCTAAAGCTAGATCATAAAGGACATCATAGCTTCCACCTTTCTTTCTCTCGGCTCACTCATTCTGGGGGAAGTCAGCTGCCATGACATAAGGACACCCCAGCAGCGTATGGAGAGGTCCATGTAAGAGGAACTGAAGCCTCCTACCAACAGCTATCACCAACTTTTCAGCCATGTAAATGAGCCATCTTGAAAGTGGTCCTTCAGCCCCAATCAAGCCTTCAGATGACCATAGTTCCATCTGACATCTTGACTGCAACTTCATGAGAGACTCTGAGCTAAAACCATCCAGTTGAGCTGTTCCCAAGTCCCTGACCCCCTGAAACTGTGAGAGATTATAAAGATGTTTTTCTTGTTTTAGAATGCCAGGACTAGGGTGAAGTAAGCCAGGTACCTAGGGTACAAATTTAAGGAATCAATCATTCTCAAGGTGATGAACATGCAGGGTCACTAGCCTCACCTGTGTTTGAAGTCATTAAGTAATTTTTACTAAGCTATAGATAAGTGATACAGTCGGTCTTCTTCTCCTCTTCCTCCTCCTTCTTCTTCTTTCTTTGCCCCTTTGTTGTATTGCATTCATCTAGGCTCACTCTGACCTCCTAGAGTTTTGTCAATTATTTCTCTTCAGGCTTCCTGCTACCAGAAGCTGTGCTGTAACTAACCTCCTAGAGATACCTCATTTGATTTAGAGTCCAATAGTGTAGTCCTTCATGTTAACCAATTAATTTAGAAAACAAAAGAGCCACAACCATCATGCAGTCTCTACTTTTCTAGTATTGATACATGCTAATGGCATCTTTATCAGGTGCTATCATATCAAGAAGATATTAAAGCCTCTCTCCTACCACAAGTTGTGATAGTAGAGAACATTTTTCATGATGTGAAACAATGGGTTTGTGGTTTAGAACACAGCCTGGAGTCACTGGGGGGATGAAGTAATAGCTAAAGTTAATGTAGGTCAATAAGAACCAGAGGCTTTTCAGTAAAGACAGGGTGGCCAAGGAGAAAGACTTTCATGAGAGGATCAAGGACAAACATCTAATTCAAAACCATAGAGCAGCTAATGTCAAATGCTTGCTCAAACTTTAGTTGAGCAGAGATTGATAGATGCTACTGCAAGACTAACATTTTCTGATCACTTCCAGAATGTGTCTACATACTCAACGACAATAAAATACACATTTTCAGCCTACCTTTTTTTTCTGATTACAAAAGATTCATGTGAATATAGAGCTGTAAATGAAAACAGGCCATTTATTTTATTCTTTTGCCTTTTGGCAAGCTTGAAGTTCTCTCTATGCTTTTGTTAAAGATCATACTTCCAGCAAATCCAATACAATGGGGGAGCCCTTCTAGGTTCACCTACACTACCGAGGTGGTAAGGAATCGTCAACATCTTATTCAGTTGAATGATTACTTACACAACGTACCCTGGAAAAGTGTTTTTAACAAAGATGTGCTCAGATGTGCTGAGAGTTGATGAAAATAAAATGAAGGGGACCAGTGTGCTCTTACTCCCCTTGAAAGATTTAGTACCACTGGTGTATTATTAAATCTGAAGACAAAGAAAACTCCTAGCAAACACTGAAAGGAGTCAGTATTTAAGTATAATAATAAGTAATAATAATAGTAACAAGAAGAAGGAGAACAAGGTGAGTAAAGAACAATAGCACCAGCCACATCTGTTGAGCATCAACCATCCAGGCACTGTCTTGTGTGCTTTATATGGCTTTACTTATATAATGGTCACAACAACCCAGTGAATGACCCCACTGCTACGTACCCTGAGAGAGGACACTGAGACACACACAGAAATAAGGTAATCAGAGATCAGACCTGCCAATAAGAGGTAGATTCAGGAAGGACTGTGATGTTTGAGGCTACCAATGAGACAGTTATTTTCTTTAGATGTTTTGTTATTTTCTCTTGACACTATTGTTGAAGTTCTTGAATATAATCCCTTCTAAAGTGATGCCTTACTCAGCACTACTCAATGGCTGGCAGCAGCCATAACCATAAAGGCCAGAGTTGGGGAATTACAGAAGAACCCTTCATCAGGATGGGCAGAAGAAAGACAGCCCACCACAAAGATTCATTGACAATAGCCTCAAGCAACATGCAACAGATAGCTTAGAGAATTTGATAATTAGCAGCGACAAAAAGATTGATTTGTCATCAGAGACTGATTTGTGAGGAAAGGACACAATCAATGTTCTTTTTGACACCCATAGCTAAAGCCACCAGTCAAAGAGAGTCTTTGCATATGACAAAGAACATGGGGAAAAGGTCATCCTTTTAGTCTCTTCATGTATTTTAATAACAAATTCAGCATCAGCACCCCCACCACTAGAGTGTAAGCTCTTTGAAAGGCTGAACCATTTGATCTTCAGCACCAAACATAATATCTAGCACCCAATAGCCATTTAAATATATTGTCTGGATATTTGAGTGGGAAAAATAATAATATACTCACAGCCAACGAACTGCAACTAACACAAGATGGCCTATGGCCTCTAGGCTTTGGCACTAGAAAGGCCTCGGTTGAAATCTAGACTCTGCCACTTCCTGGATGCACAACTGGAGAAATGACTGAACCATTCTAGACCTCAATTTTCTTACTTATTAAAAAAGGGGGTAATTGCAGTATATATTTCATGGACATATTTTGAAGGTGCAATTATGAAGAAATGATTGAGAACATGGACTTTGGAACAGACTGCATGGAATTGAATTCTTGCTCTGTCTCTTAATCAGACATATATAGGCCCAGGCAAATTATTTAACATTGCCATGGCTCAGTTTCCTTCTCTGTAAAACAGTGAAAATTATAGTACCTACCTCATGGTTGTTGTTTGTTTGTTTTGGAGAAGCAATACCTCATGGGGTTTTTGCTAGGAGTAAGTTAATGAATACAAAATGCATAGAAATATGTCTGGCACATAGTAAGTTCTATGTAAGTGTTCACTATGATAGTTAAGTCACAGGATGCTTTTAAAGCTCATGGCACAGTGCCCTGCATGCTGTAAATGCTCAATAAATGGTTGTAATTGCGTATTTTACTGGTAATAATTAACAGTAGCTGAAAGGAGGGGGTTGTCTAATGTGAAATGTGAATGAATTGCAAATTGCTATGCTGTTGCAACTTTAATAAAACTATTGTCTATTTCCTGGAACTGACACTGTAAATTAAACTATTCGCTCATCAAGTGGCTGTTTCCTGGGATTTTCAAGTTTCTTTAACATCCACCATTTCTCCTGGCTAATGTCACATGTTAACTTGTTAGAGATGATCATGTTAGTGATGATCAGTGTTGAACCTTAGCCTCAGCACAAATACCCTCTATATTTTATGGGTTATATCTCTGAGTCTTTAGCAATACTTATCTGGGGGACTCTTCCTTAAAGGCATACATTCTTATTTTATTGTGCCCATTTTTCTCAAAAGCAATTTTGGACTGCAAAGCCAATGCATGCAGAGGTATTGCAGAATTAGTGTGGTTTGGCACATTTGGACCCTGCAGAGAAGCCGGTAGGACCAGAACTTTGTCTCTTCTGTCTTTTATAGGAAGAAGCAGTTTACCAGGTTCTTATTCTCAATGGACCAACTGGGCCAGGGCTGGTTTTCAATGCAGACTCTCTCTTTTGCTCTTGCTGTGTATCGGAAGGATTCCCCCCGGTTGCTTGTCAGATGCAGGCTCTTGGCAACCTGGAGCCAAGCTCAGTGGAAGCGCATGTTTCCAGCCACGGCATCACCATTGACAGGAAGGGCTGGCATGTATCACTTTTCAGCATCCAACCAGGTGATTGCTTCCCCAAAGGTGGGAACAGGTGCTTCTCCAATCTCTCGACTGTGCCTTGTTTCCTCCAGTCAGGCTGTTTGGTGGGCTGCCCTTTAGTAAAATCCACTTAGATGGCACTTAGATGGCCGGCATTTTATTTCACCTATGAGAGCTGGTCTTTGCATTGTAGAATACGTCACCAGTCATGCCACTTTCTTGGAATAAACAAACAAGCATTTCACTCAACCTAGCCCATGTTACAGAAAGTCCATCATCATTAGACGATTTTTTGTAAAAAAAAAAAAAAAAAAAAAAAAAGAATTGTGCTCAAAAATGCAATTTCTTTGGGGAGGGGAAGTATTTTAAAAGCCACTGCCAGCCATGGAGAACTTAATGTGAATTAACAATCAGGGTTAAAAGTGTGGGCTCTGGAGCCAGCCCATCAAGATGTGGCCCTTCCTACCTATGTATTTGTTGAAGAAATGCCCAAGGGGACGCGTGCTTCAGGAAGAACAGTGGCCTCTTGTTCAGCTGCCATTATTCTGCAGATACTCAGAAGGCAAATTTCCCCCAGGATCATAAAACAGCACTGCCTTCATCCTGACTGCAGTCTGTACTGGCTTCTTGAATGAGGGGCCATCGACAAGAGGGACGTACATGGGCCTTACTCAAGGGGTAGTCAGAAGGGTTTACTTGATAAGCTCACCCTCTAGAAATCCAAACAGGGAGAGGCTAAGATCCTTAGCCTATAAGAGTTTTAGGAGAGAGAATGTGAGCGTTAACATTCTCTCCTTAAACAGGAGACTTTTATAATGGCCCCACAGAGTGACTGTTTGATTTGCTTGTTTGTTTCTGCTGGGTAGTTTGGAGAAGAGCTTTTCAAATGTAGGGGCCTTGTGCTGGTTTTTAGGGTCTGTAAGGCAGAGGGCTCCTGGGAAGACTGTGTTCCACTCTGCCATCCGGCTTGCATGGAGGATAGCCCCAGGGACAGAGCATGGAGGCAACAGTCAAGCAAAGAGGAAGGTTGTTGTAGAGACAGGAGAAGGCTCAAGTTCCATAGCAAGAAAAGTGAGTTCACGCTGGACCCCATAGCATACGTTGACACCCTAATTGTCACTTGCTTCTTCCTTTAGCTCCATGTTAGGGTTCACTTTACCTAAGGATCAATCATTCTTAGCTGCCCAAGAGAGGAATTCATTCTTTCTTCAAGGAAATTCAGTAGACATAAAGAATACATATCTCTATACATATAAATATACACACACATATATACAAACATACATATATATATGAATACACATATTTATTTATAAAAAATACATTGACAGAGGCCCTTTTATTTCCCAGGGAAATTGTATTTTAAAAGATTATTAGGTAATAAGAAGCCAGACTGATGGGTCTGGCTCTGGCTTGAGACATTTTAGGCATTAAAGCCTTAAGGAGGAACTATATTATTTGCAGAGAAATTGCAAAAGAAGAGGGAAAAATATGAGTCTGTTTGGATGAATCCATTCTCTAGGAAGACAAAACGCAGACCAATACAAAACTGTTTTGTTGAGCTGATCCCCACTGCCAATTGATGTACATTCTTGTGGCCTTCCTAAGACCCTTCAAACAGTACCACAGAGGCTGCTGTCTCTTTTATCTGAAAGGCCAGCCTTGTGTGCAGCCGGCTGACCATGAAAAACTAAAAATCCTTGACAGACAGTAAATTCCATTAAGGCAGGAACTATACCCATCCTTGAGCATAAATTCCAAATGTTTAGTTCAGAGCTCTGTGCCTCATGGTCACTTAATAAATATTTGCTGACTAGTTGACATACTACTAGGAAAAGATGTGTCCATGAAAATAAGCATGCACAGCATTTATCTATGTAACCTTGGGCCCATTTATAAGCTTTTTGGATTACTGTTTCCTCATCTGTAAATAATATGGTGCTTAACATTTATTAGGTGCCAACCCTGTGCCAGGCATTGAGCTAAGCATTTTATACTCATGATCTCATTGAAACCTTAAAACATACCTATAGAGTATAAACTATTATTATTTTACAGATGAGAAGACTCCAGCATAAAGAAACTTCAGGTCATTGAGTGGGTAATTAGCAGAGTGATGAGATGAAGGCAGGAGTCTGGCTCATGAGTTCATGATTTACCCAATACTCTGCAACAGGGATAACAAGGCCCCCTGTAATTAATTTTTTTATGTACCCAGTCAACATATTTCTGGGAAGTGCCTTCTTGGCTCCAGGGTTCCCCAGAGGTGTGAGATGAATTCAGCAGGAGAAAGAGAGCAAAGGTTCTTGGGTTAGGAATGCTCTTGGCTGCAAGTAACAGAACATCTAACTGACTATGCCTAGCAGGCAGTAGGCTTTCCAGAAATGGTGGTCCTGCTGCTGCATTTTTGGGCATTAACCACCCTGAGAATCTTTGGCTGTCAGAACTGCGCTTTCTTAGGCCTTTTCAGGGGAGGCAGCAAGAGTGGTGAAAAGCAAGAAGTATGAGTCTCCTAGCTTTGGCATGTGCTTTGAATCCTTGCTGAATCCACCAAGGCTGACCAGGTAAAGTCTTTTCTTCCCTCCCACACTCATGAGAAATGCCTCCCTGTGGGTGGAAAATACAGATATCCTCTGAATGGTGAAATCAGAGGAGCCCTGGCTCTTCTAATAATAACTTTTCATTTCCTGAAATGCCTGCAGCCCATTTCTGTGAAACCAGGCCAGGAGTAACTAACTAGAAGAGCAATGATTTGAGATTTTTTAAATTACTCTTGGTGAAACCCCCTGATGGTTCCCTTCATTATTTAAAATTAATTTTTTTCAGGTTACCATGCAAAATAGGGACTGCAGTGATTGAATATTTGGCTGCTTGTAAGGACCTATGTTTTTCACTATTGCCTCTATTGTGTTCTATTGGGCTATATTCTGAAAGGAGGTTAAAATATCTCTGCTAGCCACCCCATATGCCCCATTCTTATGGCCAGTGATAATGTTCTCATTGAAGCCTCCATCGCCCCATGGGCATCACAATAGCCTCCCACCTTATCTCCCCCCCTTTAATCTATTCTGCTCCCTACCACTGAATTAGTCTTTCTACAATGCTGCTTTTGTTATGTCATTGCTTTGCTTATAAAACTTTGTGGCTCCTCTCTTCTTGAATAAACTCTAGACTGTTCAGCCAGGCATTCTGATCCTCCACTCTCAGTCCCTTCTTTCCCCCTCATTCCCCAGTGAGAGCTCATTCCTCCCACTAAGCAGATCCTCTGCCCTGAATACACCATGCGTAGTTCTACTTTTGCTCCTCTGCACATCTCTTCACTTGGAGTTCTCTTCTCTTCCTCTCCCGCTCTCCTATTCAACCTTGGTTGAAAACTCTCTTCAACAGTGTAGAACCATAGACTACTCTGGCCAGTCTTGCTCTTCCTCAGCAATCTCTCTTTCTTACTCCCAGATATTCTATAGTCCTTCTTGTCCTGGGACATCTTCATGGCCAGTGATGATTTAACACATGCTGGATGAACTTACTTCTTGTATCTCCTGGACTACACTATATCATTTTCCCTGTTTCTTGTCCCCAGAACAATTGATGATGCTTGTTATCATCACAATAATTGATTGTGAGCAACTACAGGGATAGTTTTTGAGTTGGACACACGATGGCAGACATTATTAGTTGCCTATTCAGTCCCCTTCCTCACTGATGGAGTCTGACTTTATTCAGTGTAGCAGCATGCCCCACCTGGGTGGTTTAATCTTAAGCGAAAGCTAATTGCAATACTCATAAGTATTTCCTAGCTTCTTTTGCAGCTAGGAGTGGCCACACAACATTGTAATGGTAGGTATGCTAAAGGTCTCTGGGAAGGGCTTTGTTTCCTGATAAAGGGCACAGTGTTTGAGAAGGATGTTCATTGATGCTGAATATTTCACTCTACCTGCTTTGACTGTGATTTGGATGTTTGGGGCCTATGCTAATCATTTTGCAACTATGAGGTAATGAGCCTGAGTATGAAAATTCAACACACTGCTCATGGTAAACAGAGAAACAGGAAAAACCTAGGTGCTCAGTGTCTTTGTCGAACCACTGTGTCAACATGCAACCACCTCTCAACTTCCTGCATGTGAGATAATCGTCTTTAATACTTAAGCCATTGTTAAATAGATATTCTGTTACTTGCAGCTGAAAGCATTCCTAACTTGTACGACCAACTTAATATTTCTAGAGCCTTGAAGAATGCCTGAACATTATAAATCTAATCAAATGCTTTGACCCCATACAGGAGAAGATACTGTGATATTTTATAAAAAGTAATCTTCAAGAAATTAACATCATATGCATATACATCTAGGTATACTCTATTGACAATGTAAATAAGCCTTTTCAATGACAATATTAAAAATATTAAATCATAACCATAAGAATCTATTAGGTAATAGGTTAGCTGAGCAAGGGGAAACAAACAGTGTAGTAGAATGAATGCATTTAAAAAAAATTTGAGCTCACTTTTTTAAACACCAAATTCTTAGCTCTAAAAAAACTCACTAATACTTACACATTAATTTATTTTACTGTTTGTTAGGGAAACCAGCATTCCCTTGGCCTCATGATTTTTCAGAGGGCTTCTGCCAAAATAACACTTCTGGCCTTTCTTTATGCCCTTAATCATTTACTTTCATGGAAGGAGTGAGTTACCTGATACATATGTTTGGAAAAAAAATTCTGGGCATACTCCATCCACCCTCTCTCTTGGCCTCTGTTTCTTGTGGGGCAATTTGATCTCTGGATATGAACATCTCTGCCAATCCACACAGTAAAAAGTTTCATGAGTCTTGATCTGCTCCTCCATAGGTGAGGCCAGCAGTTTGAATGGACAAGTTCAAATCCAAGGGGATGTATTAGGAAACCCAGTTGTGGCCATTAGTCAAGCATTACTCTCTGATTTAGCTTTATTAGTAATTAAGTTGATATTTTGATCTCCATCAATCTCTCTCCTGTGTCTACTTCTCAACTGGTTCCAAACATAGGAAGGGAAAAGAAATTTATTATTGATTGGTGACCTGGAATGCCAACTTACAGCCACAAGTGTTGTATTCTTCTAGGATGTTTCTTACTTATTAGAGAAGCCTATCTTCTCATTTTGGAATAATAATATTACTTTATCTGATTAGTCATTTATGTATTCATTTATTCAATGTTTATTTATTGAGTATTTATGTACTATAAACATGCTGAATATATAGTAGTCAGCACAAACAGACAAGTATAAGAATAATACTATACTATTATATATATACTACTATGTATACATACACACGTATACACATATGTACATATATACATACGTAATATACATATATATACATAATTAGACTATACTGAGTGCCACTAAAGAGTGACACAGAGGACACATTTCAAGAAAACAGATAATAAAGAGATTTTATGTAATTAGGAAAATCAACAAAGGCTTCTCTGAGGAAGTAATAATCAATTAAGCAGGGATCTGAGGAATGACTTGTTATTAACTAGTTGAAGGGAGCAGGAAAGACTATTCTAGTCCCATGTAAAAGCCTTGTGATGGGAAGGAGTATGGCAAGAACAATGGAATTAAAGGAGTCCACAGTGGATTGAGAAGGAGATAAAGTGATACTGGAGATGAGGTTGGAGAGATAGGTAGGGGTCAAATCATGCAGAACCGTGAAGGCCACATTAAGTAAGAAGTTTGGATTTTTCTTAAGAGCAAGGGGAAAGCTGTCAGCTTGGCAGGAGGTCAGGCAGATGAGGTGGTTTGGACTAGGGTGGTAGTGATAAAGTTAGAGAAGGAGCCACCTTGGAGAAATATTTAGAAGATAAATTTCTTCTCAATATTTAGAACAACTCAGTCATAGGTGGGATGGGATGCACAGGAAGTGTCAAGGGTGACATCTAGGTTTCTAGCTTGTACATCTAGATGGATGGGGGCCATTTACTGAGAGAAGAAATCTTTGGAGAATATCATATTTGGGAGGAAAGATGATGAGTTTGGTTTTGGACCTGTTGAGTCTGATATCAGGCTTTTTAGACACAGAAGAAAAGAACCAGTAGGTAGTTCAATTTATGGGTCTTGAGAGAAAAAAGGTGATCTGGGCTGGATAAGTTATGTATACACGGTTAGTGAATAAGTTATGTACACACGACAATTAAAACTGTACGTTTGGATGAGCTTATCTGGAAAAGTTTACAGAAAATAGAGTCAAAGACCAAGACCTACAAGATTCCAACATTTAATGATGAGATAGTGAAGAATCTGCCTGAAAAGGAGAATAACAACTAGAAGTGACAGACATAAGAAGAAAATCAGGAGAATACCACATAAACGAGGGGGGAATGCTTAAGGAAGGGCGATGTGCTTAACTGTGGAACATTGCCAAGACAGGGAAGAAGTGAGCTGAAAAATGTTCATGGAATTCAGTCACTGAGACCTTAACAAGAGCCATTTTCCTAAAGACATGGGACAGACCTCTGGCTGGAGACAGCTGAGTACTGAGTGGTACTGGAAGGACACAGTAAGCTTAAGAAAATTCTTCTAGAAACTTTTCTGTGAAGGGAAGGAAGAGAGAGGCAGGGCTGAAGTTGGCAAGTATTTTTAAATGTGACTTAAGATGATTTAACAAGTTCAATGGGAAAGGTTTTCTTGAGAAAGAGAGTCTGCATATATGAAAGTAAAAGAATCATTGATAGTGTAAGGTTTCTATGAAGATGCGAAGGGATGAAGGGTAAAGTGCAGGACAACGAATTGACATTAGGTAAGAGGATGAACAGCTCCTCTATCATAAAAAGAGAGAAGCAAAGCTTAGTGTAGATTTGTAGATCAGAAGCCAGTGCATTCTTATTGGATGGCCTCTGTTCTCTGTGAAGTGGGTGAGGTCATATGCTGAAAGTGAAGGGTGAGTAGGGAGTGGGGATGAGAGAGCATAGAGATGACTTGTACAGTCATAGAAAGTAAGAGATTGAGTTGACCAAATCATGTGTATGGATTGTTGGACAGGACTGATGGCCCCATTTGAGTTGGGTGATCTTGAACTTAGGGTGAAATAGTAATAATTCCTCAAACAATTAAGCATAGCTTTTTTTGTTTGTTTGTTTTGTTTTGTTTTGTTTTGTTTGAGACGGAGTCTCATTCTGTCACCAGGCTGGAGTGCAGTGGTGCGATTTGGGCTCACGTACACTGTGACCTCCACCTCCTGGGTTCAAGTGATTCTCCAGCCTCAGCATCCCGAATAGGTGGGACTGCAGGCATGTGCCACCACACCCAGCCAATTTTTGTATTTTTTGTAGAGACAGGATTTCACCATGTTGGCCAGGCTAGTCTCAAACTCCTGACCTCAAGTGATCCTCCCGCCTCAGTCTCCCAAAATGCTGGGATTACAGGCATGAGCCACTGCTCCCAGACAAGCATAGCTATTTTTTAAATGCATGTCTAAAAACTCTATTGCTTACGGGTTTGTTTATATTGCCTTTAAGATAAAATCTTGGTTGTTGGTCAAGTCTTGTCTCCTCATATGCCTAGTATTTTTGGTTGTGTGTCCAGTTGTTTTTTATTTTAACAATGAACATTTATTATCTCACAGTTTCCATTAGGAGCAGAGTTGAGGTGCAGTTTAGCTGGATGGTTCTTGTTAGGCTCTCTCTTGGGCTTGGACTCGGGTATCAGCCCGAGCATCACCACCTGAAGGCTGGACTGAAGCTGCAGGAGTTAGTTCACTCCTCTGGCCATTGGTAGAAGGTCAAGCCCTCAGTTTCTCAGTACATAGACTCTCCATAGGGCTTGCAATTTCTCTGACATGGCGGCTGACTTCCCCAGCATGCGTGATGTAACAGCAAGAGAGAAGCGAGCGCTCAGTTACTTTTGATTGAATGTTTGCCATTACTACTGGCAGGTGCTGGGTTGAGGGGCTAGCAAGTCCCAGGAATTGAGATAAGAAACTTTAGTCCCTATGAGGGCTCCTATATTTCCAGTTCACTTTTCCTTCTTGGGTGTGGTCTTGGGGTCCTAACTAATATCCTGGGGTGTTTTCCAGGACACCTCCTTCTCAACAGGGCTTGAACCCCTATTTCAGACTCCCCAGAGCCTCAAGACTATCAAAATCCCTGCCTAGCTTCTCAGGGTCTCAGCCGTGCCTTCAGAATTTCAGGTGCCTGCAGCTTGCTGATCTCAAACCTTAGGTTCATCACAATCCACTCAAGGGTTTGTTAAAGCATAGCTTGCTGGGCCTCGCCCAGAGGTTCTGATTCAGTAGTTCTGGGGTGGAACCTGAGGCTCTGCATTTCTAACAAGTTCCCAGGTGCTGCTGCCTGCTCCGTGTCCACTCTCTGAGAACTACTGTCCTAGGGAAAAAGCAGGCTTAAGTGGGCTTCCCTCCTCTCTGGGATCTTGGCAGTGCGATTTCTCACTGCCTTGGTGACCTTCTAACGTCCTCAACCCAATGTTTCTTTTCATATATTATCATGTGGCCAGAGAGGGTTGATTTCAACCACCTACTTCGCTGTTGCCAGAAGAAAAACTTCCAAACTAATAATGATACCTAATACTTAGTGAGAAGGTATTCCATGTCAGACTGTGGCTGGCATGGCTGTTGAGTTGCACAACTCCAGGGGGCATTATTCACACTGTGTTCATTTATTTATTTATTTTTGAGAGAGGGTCTCACTCCAACACCCAGGCTGGAGCACAGTGGCACGATCATGGCTCACTGCAGCCTCAATCTCTTGGGCTCAAGCAATCCTCCTACCTCTAGCCTCCTGAGTAGCTGGTACTACAGGCACAGGCCACCACACTGGCTAATTTTTTTATTTTTTATTTTTTTTGTAGAGATGGGGTTTTGCAATGTTGCTCAAACTCCTGGGCTCAATTGATCCACCTGCTCTGGCCTCCCAAAGTACTGGGATTACAGGTGTGAGCCACCCTGCCCAGTCAACTTTGTGTGTGGTATGAATGTCTGTGCAGCTGCCTGGAGTTGTGTGGAGCAGTAGCCCTGTGGAGCTGGGCACTGTGTAGTGACCTTTGTATGTGTTGTCTCACTCACTCTTACAAAATTCCTATTGATATGATTGTCCTTATTTATAGATGAGGAAATAGAAACAACGCATAACATTCCTAAGGTCACAGGGTTTGTACATGACAGCACTTAGAGGTAAACCAGGTTTGTCTCATTACTAGGACTCTCTTTTTTGATTTGTGGAAACAAAGTTTGCATTAAGCTTTGACCTTCCCACATTCCCTATCTGTAAAATGGGCACAGGAGTACTTATTGTCAACCTCATAGTCTGGGCAGAATGAATTAACAAAGCAGTGGACTTAAACTCTTGAGAGTTTTTTGGGGTAAGATAATTAGCTTTCATTATCACCGTTCTGTTCAGGAAAGTGGTTTTCTTACGAAAGTATAAACACCCCCAGTTGTTAAGCAAGCAAATGAAGACAATCAATGGAGCAGAGCTAAGGCCAAGGCAGGTGTTTCAAATAGCACTGCAGAGTGACAGTAAGCAGCATCCACCTTTCCAATGGTACCATGCTTTAAAAAGCAACAGCTTTAAAAAGCAACAGCTTCATCCATTGAGTCATGTAAGACCAAGTTTCTCCTCTACTAGTTTTTCTCTTTCCCTTAAGGAAATCAGGTGTTCATGTCTTCTTTCATTTTCTCTCTTCCCTCAGTGACTAACTACAAAAGTGTTAATTTAAAAAGTAAGGATTTTGAGGGCTTCTAGACCCTTTAGGCATTAATATTGCAACCTAAAACCCTTTACCTAGAGGTCACAGGTTCAAGTCCAGGCTGGGTCAGTAGTGACTGAAAGTCTAATGACTGGCCATCTGTTGGCTGTTTTATGGTTTATGTGAAATGAATCAATGGTCTCAGCTCACTGGCCAGCCCACATCAGAATAGGCATTGCCAGACATTGGTTGGCATTTTCAGCACAGAGGCCAAGAACTCAACTGGAAGCTTTATCCCTGAGGTTGCCTTCTATAGAATACAGGCATGGGGTGAGGGAGGAAGGTCACAGTCAATTGGGAAAGAAGAGAGCCACTGTCTTGTCTTTCTACCTTCTTGACAAAAAAGAAGATACCTCTTTTCAGACCCATGAAAGAAGTTGACTTCCTGATTTGTCGTTCACTTTTGCAATTGCACTCAGCAGAAGAGTGAAGATGATTTCCATCAGTAAATGATGCAGGCAGTGTCATGCAGAGGAAACCACTGTTGTTTTCTGGGCTAAAGAGAGCCAGACTGGAGAACAGACAGGAAGGGGAGCAGGACAGAAGAGAATGGGCAGGATTATATGTAAAGGTAGAGACCTCTGTTTCTTCTTTGTACACATAAACAATCATGTGAGCCTGGAAGACCCAGAGAAGCAAGTGGTAGAATGGCCTGTGCTTTCTCTTTTGCCTATTTCCCTCCCAGCTTGTTCCATGCTCCCTGCAGAAAGGCAGGATATCAGACCCATATCTCTTGTTATCTCTCATGGGGTCAGTGTCAAGGGCAGACGTGAACACTGACGTGCCCCAACTACTACCCACCACTGAGGTGTGTCTAGGCATCTCTGGATATAGGCATTTCCCAACTTGTTTTGACTCAAGAAACAGAGAAAATTATTTTATTTTTTCCCTAAAAGGGGGAAGTTGAATTTTAAGAGTTTTTTTTCAGTTGCTCCATTGTCCTTATTACTAAAGTCGTTGCCTGAATCCAAGGGCCTTCCCTGACTTTTGTGTGAGGCTTGAATCTTTATGACACTGTCAGTAGAATGGAATATGGTAAGATGCAAATTGCAGTGGATCAAGATGTGAATGAAGTTGAGAAGGTTGAAGCAAAGAGCATGGAATATTCTTTCCCGAAATCTGGTGGTGGTAAAAGAGACAGATACAGCCTGGGCAGGGAGTTTGCAGGGAACTTTGTTAGAATGAAGAAGGAATTTTGCATGCATCTATAGTCTGAGAAGATGAAGATATTCTCAGATGAAGAAGGTGAAGAGAGGGAGAAGGAAAATGCACAGGGGGAAAGGGGGCAATAATTTTTAGACAAATGCCAGAGAAGGAACAAAAGGAAAGGAGGAACTGTATAGAAGAAGGAGATGGTCCTGAAGAAGAGACGATGAGGAGGGAAGAAAGGGTACTGTTATGGATGCATTTCAGGCATGGAGTGGCAAGTCACTGGGTTCTTCATCAATAATGAGCTCTATTTTGTTTGCGAGGTGGAAGGTAAGGCTCTTCATTGAGAGGTGGCTGGGGGCCCGAGGAATGTACTAAAGATTTGTGGGAAAAGGGAAAGGAAGCCACGAGGGAACAGAAGTGAAGGGCTGCTGGCAGGGCTGGGCTCAGATGGATTTACATCCTCTATCTGTATATTAGTGTTATCTTTAAAAGTCGTCTGCCATATCCTGGCTTTCAGTCATGCAGAGGATCACTGCTTTATATTACACAAGGAGACTTGGCGTGAGGAGAAAAAACAGACTGCAAAATGTCACCCAATCTATACATGGAATGGGGAGAAAACCACAACAACAAATGGGGCTGTCAAAAAAGTTTTCAAAGAACTTTCCAAAAAAAACCTTTTCTCTTATTTAAGTCCAAACAGCATGGAAAATAATATTCTGGTGTTCAAGCTCTATTCTCTTTCTGTTGGGGGTGATGCTTGAAGAAAAAGAAAAGTGTATTCTGCGGTTAGTGATATTTTAATTGGTCACAATATGAAGCAAAATTTCAAAACTAAATACTAGAAATATGTCCCCTCTGGAACATTCAATCAAAATCTATGGGAGGAAAAAAGCCTCAAAACGACAGCCAGAGAATAACAACAATAACAAACTTATTGTAAACCAAGACTTCAAGCAGCCAGATGACAGAGTTGAGTCAAGTATGTGTGTGTGTGTTTGGAGGTTTATCTCGGCCACTCCTAGGTGAAGGTTCAGCCCCAAACTCAGCTTACCCCCCTTGCAAGGGCGTTTTGCTCTGAGCAATATCATGATATGGGCAGGATTCACCTGAGGCCTCTGCAGTCCCACCTTTCCACACTGCAGTTCTTGCTTCCAATCCTTGTGAATAGCCAGTGTCTTCTCTGAGGACCTGACTCATAGAGGGTTTGAAATGCCTCCACACTGAGGCGAAAATACCTGAGGATAGAAAAGACCTCAGGAGTATTAACGTTTTAAAAGGACAGGTCTTAGGCAAGATAAATGTTACCGACCTCTGCAATTGCATCACATGGATAGGATCCTACTCTTCTTACTCACAAAAGCCATCTTGAGACCATCCCATGTTCTTGCCGGCAAGAAGCCTAAGTGAGATAGCTCATGAAATTATCTGGGTCCTGGAAGGAGACTTAGAAATTTTAACTTGTGTGGTGGTGCGCGCCTGTAATCCCAGGTACTCGGGAGGCTGAGGCAAGAGAATCGCTTGAATCTGGGAGGCAGAGGCTGCTCTGAGCATGCCACTGATCATGACACTGCACTCCAGCCTGGGCAACAGAGAGAGACTGTCTCAAAAAAAAAAAAAAAAAAATGAAAGCAAAGAAAAAGAAATTTTGATTTACTGTATGGATTAAGATAACGTCAAAATCATCATAACAAAAACTAAGGGTTACTGTAGACAAAATGGTCTTTGAGCTCTTTAGCATTCCATTTGGAAATTTAACATGTCATTTGACAACTTTGTTTTTCGTGGGGTTCTTTTTACCTTAAAGGTGAGAATTCATGTCTTACAGGTGGGGCACACGTGTGTGTACATGCATGCACATCTGTGCCTATAGGTTTGGCAAAATCTTTCTGCAGCAAACATACCACCAGAATTCCCTGTGCAGAGTCAGTCCCTGTCACTTATTAGCCCTCCCAGCCACCCAGGGAAGTAGACATTATTATCCCACATTACAGAAAAGGGAGCCAAGGCATAGAGCGCTGAGTGACGGCCATGCTCGCACCGTACGCAGGTGGCGATGCTGGGATTTGAACCTATGAGTGTAACATGGGTATAGTGTCTGGGCTCCCACCACTCTGCAAACTGGCTTTAAGAACTTGAGATGAGTTCTCAAACTTGGACTTGAAGATAGACTTCACAGAGGCAGTCATTTTTCTTTTTAACTAGCCGTTGAGGGATGAGTTTTTAAATTTGGAATGGAGTGGGTGGGGTTTGGTTAGTTTTCCACATGCATAAACAGGCATGGTAGGTTTGGGGAAATGCAGTAACTTGCAGGGTGGGTGGTTTAGGATGGACCTGGGGGTGGTGTAAGCATACACCCGGTTATCCCATGACAATCGGGTTTTCATTTGTGGGTCTAGCATAATAATGGCACCCCCTTTTTCTCTTTGAAGAGCCTGGGTCTGGCTGGTGTTACACGGTCCCTTCAACTATGGAGGCCTGCTCATGCAAGCCCCTGAATGACATGCTACGGAGTCTGGATTTGATTCTCTGAGTGGGGGGATGAAACATGTTTGATGACTCAAATTGCTTGGGAAAAAAAAGGAGTGCAGGAAGGAGACCTGTCCTTATAGGATCAAAGGACGTCCTTTGTAAGATTGCTGTGAAAATGAAATGAAATGAAATGCGTTTAGAACATGTAGTAAAATGCTCAAGAACTATTAGGACCTCCTCTCTTTCCTTTTTTTCTCCTTATTCCTTTTTCTCCTTGGGCTCTTCCTTCCCTGCTTCTCCTCCTCCTCTTTTTTTTTGAACCACAACCACTCCCTCTGCAGCTCTTATTCCCTGATGTCTCTGTCTCTGTAAGCAAAACCTGGGGAGTTTGCAGGGGGGCGGGCACAAGGGAGGGATAGTAGATTCGCCCTGAGAAACAGAATTCACGGAGCACCCAAGGTAGCCTGGAGGTGGGGAGGCAGCCCCTGTCCCTAGACCCTGTTTCTAGCATTTTCCAAGCTCAGCAGACCCAGCTGAAGGCTGTTACGTTGTATGATTATTCAACCTCAACCTGGCAGTAGGAAGGGAAAAATGCCCAACAACTGAAAGTCCACATTTTAATTCTTCCAGCTGGGATTCTGGTTAGGGTCATGTTACCAATAGAAACAGCACAAAGCCTGGAGTGTAATATTAATATCTAATAGACTGAGCATCACACATCAGCATCACACATCAAACACAGTGTGTTTTTGAAGCTGATATCAAATAATGTTTCTGCTCTTCATTATGTTCCTTTTGTTCTAGGGCAGTAGAAAAGAAACGAGTGAAGCATCCCTGGTCACATTACTTTGGGAGTTGCTAACAGCAGGCCAAACAGTAAACCACAGAAAACCTGGGGAAATTATCATTCATAAAGCACCATCAGTGTACCAAGGATATGGTACACACTAAGTTAGTTCTTCCAACAATCTTATGGGTAGGGATTACTATGCCCATTTTACAGATGAGGAAACTGTGCCCAGAGATTAAATAGTTAATGGTTGTACCAAGAGTGAGTGCTGGAGCTGGGATTTAACTACAAATGCATCATAAGAACAGCCACATTTTTGCAAGTAACAACACCTGAATGTCACACAAAAAACATCCATAGGTAATTTCATAGTGATGGATGAGCCTGATGTTGGAACTATTTATGGCTTATCGTAAGTGAGTAGGAGGGACATAGTCACCATGGACTCAAAATGCAGAGAGAGGAGTAGTGAAACCTAAAATCAGTGGCTAGGGTTGAAAACCTGGAGGGAGTAAGATACTAAGCAAAGTATATAGGCAAACAATGTAGTATGATAGCCACTGGTAAGTGCTACTGTCAGAGGCGTTGAGCAACTCCATCTTGAATAGGGGCTGTGTAAAATGAGGCTGAGACCCACTGGTCTGCATTCCCGGGAGGTTAGCATTGTTAGTCACAGGATGTTTACAGTCAAGGGAACAGGTTAATAATGTTTACTGAACAGATCCAGGATGTAACAGACCCAGGAAATGTCCGGATGCTTGAATATCTAAAGAACAAAAGAGTTCTTAGTTTAAGTTTCAGTTTAAAGATAATAATATAGATTATTGCAAAAGACAGTAGTTACACAAATCTTAACAATCCTTTCTCATGAGCCCTTGTAGTAAAGCACATCTTCCCCATGATTTTATTTGCCTTGCCATCTTATGTATAAACAGGTATTGCACCCAAGGTGGGCATGCTCCTCCTCTTGCTTTTGGGAATGCCCTGCTGTGCCTATGGAGTAGCCATTCTTTTGGTTCTTTACTTCTCTAATAAACTTGCTTTTACTTTACTCTGTGGCCTCACCCTGAGTTTCTTGTGTGACATCTAAGAACCTTCTTTTGGGGTCTGGATCAGGACCCCTTTCCAGTAACACTATGGAAAAAAAAAAAAGAGGAAAAAGGATGGAGAATTTTGGAGAAAACTTGGTTTTATTTGAAATTAATTAATAGTGTCAATATTAAGTGAATTTCTCTGTTCTTCCAAACTGTAAGCTCCATGAGGCCGTGGTTGTGTTTATTTTGTTCGCCAGCTACTTTCAGTGTCTCTAGCAAGGTTTGGCATGTTGTAGGTTTTCACGTCGTATTTATTAAATGAACAAATGAATGTGCACAGGAATTCTGGTGTATAGATGACTTCAGAAATGGATGCCCCTCCTCTCGTCATTCCACCATGTTTGGAATTCAGCCTTCCTTTGACTTTGGCTCAGCTTCTCCTCTTCCCACTTGTTTAGTTCTGTAGTCAGTTTACTCCCCCACTCTGTGGCATGATTGTTTTAATCCTTCCCTGCCAGCCATTCTTCCCTTCACTCTCCTCTTAGCAAACACACACACCCTACTCACACCAAATAAATACAATTGTCCTTTCACTTCTCAGAGAAAACACATGGAATTGGAAAAGAATTCCTCCAGGTTTCTGACAATACATCTACAAAACTACCTGCTCCATTGCCATCTCAACTCCTTGCTTCCTGCTATGTCAAAAGAGTCCTTTCTTGAGTTCATGTCCTTTGCAGGGACATGGATGAAGCTGGAAACCATCATTCTCAGCAAAATAACACAAGAAAAGAAAACCAAACACCGCATGTTCTCACTCATAAGTGGGAGTTGAACAATGAGAACACATGGACATGGGGAGGGGTACATCACACACTGAGGCCTGTCAGGGGGTGGGACGCTAGGGGAGGGATAACATTAGGAGAAATACCTAATGTAGATGACAGTTGATGGGTGCAACAAACCACCATGGCACATGTATACCTATGTAACAAACCTGCACATTCTGCACATGTATCCCAGAACTTAAAGTATAATAAATTTTAAAAAAAGATACATTAAAAAAAAAAGAATCCTTTCTGTCTAGATCAGTTCCCCACTGTGCTATGTATTTGTCCATTTGCATTGCTATAAAGAAACACCCCAGGCTGGATAATTTATAAAGAAAAGAAGTTTAATTGGCTAATTAACTTTGGTACTACAGGCACAGGCCACTACACTGGCTAATTTTTTTATTTTTTATTTTTTTTGTAGAGATGGGGTTTTGCAATGTTGCTCAAACTCCTGGGCTCAATTGATCCACCTGCTCTGGCCTCCCAAAGTGTCCATGTGTTCTGCAGGGCATACAGGAAGTGTGATGCTTCTGGTGAGGGCCTCAGGAAGCTTATAATCATGGCTGAAGTCAAAGGGGGATCAGGCATCACATGGCAAGAGCTGGAGCAAGAGAGCGAGGGGGAGAGATTCCAAACTTTTGGTTTTTTTTTAAGACAGAGTCTCTCTCTATCACCCAGACTGGAGTGCAGTGGCGTGATCTTGGCTCACTGCAACCTCTGCTTCCTGGGTTCAAGCGATTCTCCTGCCTCAGCCTCCTGGGTAGCTGGGACTACAGGCACACGCCACCACGGCCGGCTAATTTTTTGTATTTTCAGTAAAGATGGGGTTTCACCGTGTTAGCCAGGATGGTCTCGATCTCCTGACCTCGTGATCCACCTGCTTCAGCCTCCCAAAGTGCTGGGATTAGAGGTGTGAGCCACTGCACCCATCCTAGACTTTTAAACAACCAGATCTCAAATGAACTAGCTGAGCGAGAACTCACTTATCACCAAAGGGATGGAGCTAAACCATTTGTGAGGGATCTTCCCCCATGATCCAACCACCTTCTACCAGGCCCCACCCCCAGTATTGGGAATCACATTTCAACATGAGATCTGGAAGAGAAAAACATCCAAACCACACCGTCCATCTCCTCTTACCTCTGAGAAACCTTAGATTAGCACTTCTCATGTTTTTCAACCTTCTTTCTTTCCAGAACTTTTCCTAAACACAAGTTCAGGCTTCTCTCATCTTTAAAAATCTCCCCCTTTCATCTCTCTCTCTCCTTCTTTCCCAGAAGACATCTATATGTGTAAACTGTCTCCATTCCTTCTCCCACATCTCCCAGTCAATATTTGAACACCCAACCCAGTCTGACCTTGCAAAGTCAAAGTCACCAGTCACTTGGATTCTATTAAATCCAATGGGTGCCACTGGGTAGCATCCAATGTATTTGACCATTTCTTCCTTCTGGAAAAACATTCCTTCCTTAAGGTTGGTCTCCTGACCCTTCCAACTTCTCTGGTTACTTCTCAGTCTCTTTGGCCAGTTCTTCCTTCCCTTTGGGAATTTTAAAAATTCTTCAATCTTCTTGACCCAGTTCCAAGACGACCAAATAGGAACAGCTCCAGTCTACAGCTCCCAGCATGAGCGACGCAGAAGACAGGTGATTTCTGCATGTCCAACTGAGGTACCAGGTTCATCTCACTGGGGCTTGTTGGACAGTGGGTGCAGCCCACGGAGTGTGAGCCAAAGCAGGGCAGGGCATCACCTCACCCGGGAAGAGCAAGGGGTCGGGGAATTCCCTTTCCTAGAAAAGGGAAGCCATGACAGACAGTACCTGGAAAATCAGGACACTCCCACACTAATACTGCATTTTTCCAGCAGTCTTAGCAAAGGCATACCAGGAGATTATATCCCATGCCTGGCTCGGAGGGTCCCACGCCCATGAAGCCTCACTCACTGCGAGCACAGCAATCTGAGATCGAACTGCAAAGTAGCAGCAAGGCTGGGGGAGGGGCGTCCACCATTGCTGAGGCTTGAGTAGGTAAACAAAGTAGTGGGGAAGCTTAAAATGGGTGGAGCCCACTGCAACTCAAGGAGGCCTGCCTGCTTCTGTAGACTCCACCTCCAGGGGCAGGGCATAGCGGAACAAAAGGCAGCAGAAACTTCTGCAGACATAAACGTCCCTGTCTGACAGCTTTGAAGACAGTAGTGGTTCTCCCAGCATGGAGTTTGAGATCTGAGAACCAGCAGACTGCCTCCTCAAGTGGGTCCCTGACCACCAGGTAGCCTAACTGGGAGACACCTCCCAGTAGGGGCTGACTGACACCTCATACAGCCAGGTGCCCCTCTGAGACGAAGCTTCTAGAGGAAGGATCAGGAAGCAACATTTGATGTTCTGCAATATTTGTTGTTCTGCAGCCTCCAATGGTGACACCCAGGGAAACAGGGTCTGGAGTGGACCTCCAGCAAACTCCAACAGACCTTCAGCTGAGGGTTCTGACTGTTAGAAAGAAAACTAACAAACAGAAAAGACATCCACACCAAAACCCCATCTGTACATCACCATCATTAAAGACCAAATGAAGATAAAACCACAAAGATGGGGAGAAACCAGAGCAGAAAAGTTTAAAATTCTAAAAAACAGAGTCCCTTTCCTCCTCCAAAGGAATGCAGCTCCTCGCCAGCAACAGAACAAAGCTAGTTGGAGAATGACTTTGACCAGCTGACAGAAGTAGGCTTCAGACTATCGGTTATAACAAACTTCTCTGAGCTAAAGGAGGATGTTTGAACCCATCGCAAAGAAGATAAAAACCTTGAAAAAAGATTGAATGGCTAACTAGAATAAACAGTGTAGAGAAGACCTTAAATGACCTGATGGAGCTGAAAACCATGGCACAAGAACTACGTGATGCATGCACAAGCTTCAGTAGCCGATTCGATCAAGTGGAAGAAAGGGTATCAGTGACTGAAGATCAAATGAATGAAATGAAATGAGAAGAGAAGTTTAGAGAAAAAAGAGTAAAAAGAAATGAAGAAAGCCTCCAAGAAATATGGGACTATGTGAAAAGACCAAATCTATGTCTGATTGGTGTACCTGAAAGTGACGAGGAGAATGGAATCAAGTTGGAAAACACTCTTCAGGATATTATTCAGGAGAACTTCCCCTACTTAGCAAGGCAGGCCAACATTCAAATTCAGGAAATACAGAGAATGCCACAAAGATACTCCTCGAGAAGAGCAACTCCAAGATACATAATTGTCAGATTCACCAAAGTTGAAATGAAGGAAAAAATGTTAAGGACAGCCAGAGAGAAAGGTTGGGTTACCCACAAAGAGAAGCCCATCAGACTAACAGCAGATCTCTTGGCAGAAACTCTATGAGCCAGAAGAGAGTGGGGACCAATATTCAACATTCTTAAAGAAAAGAATTTTCAACCCCGAATTTCATATCCAGCCAAACCAAGCTTCATAAGTGAAGGAGAAATAAAATCATTTACAGACAAGCAAATGCTGAGAGATTTTGTCACCACCAGGCCTGCCTTGCAAGAGCTCCTGAAGGAAGCACTACACATGGAAAGGAACAACTGGTACCAGCCACTGAAAAAACATGCCAAATTGTAAAGACCATCGATGCTAGGAAGAAACTGCATCAACTAATGAGCAAAATAACCAGCTAACATCACAATGACAGGATCAAATTCACACATGACAATATTAACCTTAAATGTAAGTGGGCCAAATGCTCCAGTTAAAAGACACAGACTGGCAAATTGGATAAAGAGTCAAGACCCATCAGTGTGTTGTATTTAGGAGACCCATCTCGCATGCAGAGACACACATAGGCTCAAAATAAAGGGATGGAGGAAGATCTACCAAGCAAATGGAAAACAACAAAAAAGCAGGGGTTGCAATGCTAGTCTCTGATAAAACAGACTTTAAACCAACAAAGATCAAAAGAGACAAAGAAGGCCATTACATAATGGTAAAGGGATCAATTCAACAAGAAGAGCTAACAGTCCTAAATATATATGCACCCAATACAGGAGCACCCAGATTCATAAAGCAAGTCCTACAAAGAGACTTAGACTCCTACACAATAATAAGGGAGACTTTAACACCCCACTGTCAACATTAGACAGATCAACGAGACAGAAAGTTAACAAGGATATCCAGGACTTGAACTCAGCTCTGCACCAAGCAGACCTAATAGACATCTACAGACCCCAAATCAACAGAATATACATTCTTCTCAGCACCACATCCTACTTATTCCAAAATTGACCACATAGTTGGAAGTAAAGCACTCCTTAGCAAATGTAAAAGAATAGAAATTATAACAAACTGTCTCTCAGATCATAGTGCAATCAAATTAGAATTCAGGAATTAAGAAACTCACTCAAAACCATTCAACTACATGGAAACTGAACAACCTGCTCCTGAATGACTACTGGGTACATAAAGAAATGAAGGCAGAAATAAAGATGTTCTTTGAAACCAATGAGAACAAAGACACAACATACCAGAATCTCTGGGACACATTTAAAGCAGTGTGTAGAGGGAAATTTATGGCACTAAATGCCCACAAGAGAAAGCAGGAAAGATCTAAAATTGACACCCTAACATCACAATTAAAAGAACTAGAGAAGCAAGAGCAAACACATTCAAAGGCTAGCAGAAGGCAAGAAATAACTAAGATCAGAGCAGAACTGAAGGAGATAGAGACACAAAAAACCCTTCAAAAAATCAATGAATCCAGGAGCTGGTTTTTTGAAAAGATCAACAAAATTGATAGTAGCAAGACTAATAAAGAAGAAAAGAGAGAAGAATCAAATAGACACAATAAAAAATGAGAAAGATGATATCACCACCAATCCCACAGAAATACAAACTACTGTTTGTATTATTTGGTACTGGTATGCAAATAAACTAGAAAATCTAGAAGAAGTGGATAAATTCCTGGAAACATACACCCTCCCAATACTAAACCAGGAAGAAGTTGAATCCCTGAATAGACCAATAACAGGCTCTGAAATTGAGGCAATAATTAATAGCCTACCAACCAAAAAAAGTCCAGGACCAGACGGATTCACAGCCGAATTCTACCAGAGGTAAAAAGAGGAGCTGGTACCATTCCTTCTGAAACTATTCCAATCAACAGAAAACGAGGGAATCCTTCCTAACTCATTTCGTAAGGCCAGCATCATCTTGATACCAAAGCCTGTCAGAGACACAACAAAAAAAGGGAATTTTAGACCAATATCCCTGATGAACATCGGTGCAAAAATCCTCAGTAAAATACTGGCAAACCGAATCCAGCAGCATATCAAAAAGCTTATCCACCACAATCAAGTTGGCTTCATCCCTGGGATGCAAGGCTGGTTCAACATACACAAATCAATAAATGTAATCCATTGTATAAACAGAACCAAAGACAAAAACCACATGATTATCTCAACAGATGCAGAAAAGGCCTTCGACAAAATTCAACAGCCCTTCATGCTAAAAACTCTCAATAAACTAGTTATTGATGGGACATATCTCACCCACAGCCAATATCATGCCGACTGGGCAAAAACTGGAAGCACTCCCTTTGATAACTGGCACAAGACAGGGATGCCCTCTCTCACCACTCCTATTCAACATAGTGTTGGAAGTTCTGGCCAGGGCAATCAGGCAGGAGAAAGAAATAAATGGTATTCAATTAGAAAAAGAGGAAGTCAAATTGCCCCTGTTTGCAGATGACATGATTGTATATTTAGAAAACCCCATCATCTCAACCCAAAATCTCCTTAAGCTGATAAGCAACTTCAGCAAAGTCTTAGGATACAAAGTCAATGTGCAAAAATCACAAGCATTCCTATACACCAATAACAGGCAAACAGCCAAATCATGAGTGAACTCCCATTCACAGTTGCTTCAAAGAGAATAAAATACCTAGGAATCCAACTTACAAGGGATGTGAAGGACCTCTTCAAGGAGAACTACACACCACTGCTCAACGAAATAAAAGAGGACACAAACAAATGGAAGAACATTCCATGATCATGGATAGGAAGAATCAATGTTGTGAAAATGGCCATATTGCCCAAGGTAATTTATAGATTCAGTGCCATCCCCATCAAGCTACCAATGACTTTCTTCACAGAATTGGAAAAAACTAAAGTTCATATGAAACCAAAAAAGAGCCAGTATTGCCAAGACAATCCTAAGCCAAAAGAACAAAGCTGCAGGCATCACGCTACCTGACTTCAAACTATACTACAAGACTAAAGTAACCAAAACAGCATGGTACTGGTACTAAAACACAGATATAGACCAATGGAACAGAATAGAGTCCTAGGAAATAATAGCACACATCTACAACCATCTGATCTTTGACAAACCTGACAAAAACAAGAAATGGGGAAAGGATTCTCTATTTAATAAACGGTGCTGAGAAAACTGGCTAGCCATATGTAGAAAGCTGAAACTGGATCCCTTCCTTACACCTTATACAAAACTTAATTCAAGACAGATTAAAGACTCAAATGTTAGACCTAAAACCATAAAAGCCCTAGAAGAAAACCTAGGCAATACCATTCAGGACATAGGCATGGGCAATGACTTCATGACTAAAACACCAAAAACAATGGCAACAGAAGCCAAAATTGACAAATGGGATCTAATTAAACTAAAGAGCTTCTGCACAGCAAAAGAAACTACCATCAGAGTGAACAGGCAACCTACAGAATGGGAGAAAATTTTTACAAGCTACCCATATGACAAAGGGCTCATGTCCAGAATCTACAAAGAACTTAAACAAATTTACAAGAAAAAAATCAAACAACCCCATCAAAAAGTGGGCAAAGGATATGAACAGACACTTCCCAAAAGAAGACATTTATGCAGCCAACAGACACATGAAAAAATGCTCATCATCACTGGCCATCAGAGAAATGCAAATCAAAACAACAATGAGATATCATCTCATACCAGTTAGAACGGTGATCATTAAAAAGTCAGGAAACAACAGGTGCTGGAGTGGATGTGAAGAAATACGAGTGTTTTCACACTGTTAGTAGGACTGTAAACTAGTTCAACCATTGTGGAAGACAGTGTGGCAATTCCTCAAGGATCTAGAACTAGAAATACCATTTGACCCAGCCATCCTATCACTGGTCATATGCCCAAAGGATTATAAATCATGCTGCCATAAAGCCACATGCACATGTATGTTTATTGTGGCACTATTCACAATAGCAAAGACTTGAAACCAACCCAAATGTCCATCAATGATAGACTGGATTAAGAAAATGTGGCACATATACACCATGGAATACTATGCAGACATAAAAAATGATGAGTTCATGTCCTGTGTAGGGACATGGATGAAGCTGGAAACGATCATTCTGAGCAAACTGTTGCAAGGACAGAAAACCAAACACTGCGTGTTCTCACTCATAGGTGGGAATTGAACAATGAGAACACTTGGACACAGGGTGGGGAACATCACACACCGGGGCCTGTTGTGGGGTAGGGGGAGGGGAGAGGGATAGCATTAGGAGATATACCTAATGTAAATGACAAGTTAATGGGTGCAGCACACCAACATGGCACATGTATACATTTGTAACAAACCTGCACATTGTGCACATGTACCCTAGAACTTAAAGTATAATAAAAAAATTATTTAATCTACCTACTTCTCTCCACCTGTACTTCCACAATTTCAATCCAAAGCGTCAACTTCTTTCATCTTGACTAGTTCAATATGCTTCTGAACATCCTAGGCAAGACCACTCTTCAGAGGCATGCTACACACTACCAGGATTATTTCTCTACGTGAACTCCTTTAATGAGTTGCCAGTATGCTTAGATAAAAATAAATAGCGGCAATGGTCCTAGTCATGACCTGGCAGGCTCTGCATGTTCTCTATGGCGTCCCTCTTCAGTTTCATCTCAGACGTCTCTATCAGTTACTTTCTGCTCTGGACTATACTGGCTTTCTCTTAGTCCCTCAAATAATCACATTTCTTTCAGCATCAAGGCCTTTGGGTAAACTTGTCTCTTTGAATGTTCCTGCCCCCTCTTTTGCTAAACTCTTATTTATCCTTCAGGAACAAACATCCTTGAGAAGTTCCCCAGAACCTCTCAGGACTGTATTGAGTCCTTCTGTTCCAGGCTCCCATGGCACCTGGTCATAATAGTTATTACAGTGGTCTATTTGTGTAGTTTTGGTTTAATCTCTGTTCTGCTAGTTTGTAAGTCCACAAGGACTAATTTAAGCCTCATTGTTTCACCACTGTGCTCCCAGCATCAAGAACAGTGTCTAGGCCAAGTAGAAAAAATGAATGAGAGAATAAACCAACTTCAATTTTCAAAACCATTATCTCCAAGGTAAGTCTGTAAGACTGTTGTATATGATATTAGCATACTTCTGAGGTTTAAACCCAGGCCCTTACCTTATCTAATCCCTTCTTCATCTCAGCTCCCCTTCCCAACTGAGTTTGGGACTCTTTATGCGGATATCCACTGTCACCACCCACCTCTACAAGTTCTGTTTTGAGTATGTTTCCCTCCCAAATACTCTCTAGTTCTCATCTTCTCCATTTCAGCTATTGATGTCACTGTTTTCTTTATCTCTTTAATGCTAAAGCCAAAGAAACCTTAAAAATAGCTTTCAGAGTTCTCTCTTGATTACAAAAATGATACATTTTCATTGTAGAAATTCAACAAATATTTTTTAAAACCAAGAAAATAAAAACGACTTACTTCCTAAGGAGAAATAATCATCATATCTATTTTGGTATTTACAATTTCCAACTTTGTTTATGCATACCCCCACATTATTTTGAAAATGTGGTAGAGTTTTGCTTTCCTTTTGTTAGTCAATGTTTCTGTTATGTGGATTTTTAAAATAGAGAACTGTATAATGAATAATTATCAACATTTTGTCATTCTTGTTTTACATGATTCCTTTATTTTTGAGCATTGTAAAGCAAATCCCAAAGTTCATATAATTTTATCCTTGAAGATCAATTCAGTATATATCTCCAACACAGAAAACTTTTAAAAATTATAACTAACATGTCACTACTATTCCTGACAAAACTGACAATAAATCCTCAATTTCATCTAGTACTGAGTCCATATTTTGTTTTTCTGACCGTATCAATAGTCTTTTTACAGTTAATTTTTTTGAATTAGAATCTAAAGTCATCTACATATTGCATTATATACATGCAGATTTTTAAAAAATTGGGAACATATTGTGCAAAATGTTTATAATCTTCTCTTTTAACTTAAAAACATATTATTCACATTTTCCCACATGTTAAATATTTTTCTTCAGTGATTCTAATTTCTATACAGTAGTCTCCTTTTTACATCCAACATCTTATTATTGAGCATTTAGCTTATTTTCAATTATCTCTCCCATGAGTAAGGCTTTTATGTGCACACTTAGACATGAGACCTGGGCCCAGGGTGAATAAATATATTGGTTAGCTTTTTGATACTGCTAAATTGCTGTCCAGAAGGGTTACATTAAATAACCTTCCCTTGAGCAGTGTATTAGTTGTAAACACTCATTATTATCATTGAAGAATCATTATTGTTTGTACCCAAATCAGCAAGCAAAAATAGCTTGTTATTTTTTTATTTACATTCCTTAGTGTGGTGAAACATGACTTCATATATTTAATAGCCATTCAGATTTCTTTGAAAAATTGCATGTTCATATCCTTTGTCGTGTTTTTAATTTGTTTTTCATTTTATTATTGATTTGTATGGGCTTTGTACTTTACTGAGGCTGTTATAAATGTTGCAAATATTGTATTTCTGGAGTTTCTTGTCAACCCTTTCTAGAATTATGTTTCTTCCTCCCTCTCATATCTTTAATCTACCCTAACTTTTAATCACTTGTTCTTTCACAAATTCTTGAATGTGTCAACTTCTTTCTGATATCACAATGCTGTAACTCTAACTGAACTTCTTGATGGCCCTTCCTTCTGATTGATTTGTGTTTGTTTTTTTTTTAACTCCATTCTCTTTCCTAGTCCATTGTGAAGGCTGCTGCCTAATGAATATTTCTCTGATCACTTTCCTCATACTGCTCCTCTATTCACAACTGGACAATGGCCTTTTATTGTACATCGGATGAAATCTAAACCCCTCAGCTCAGTATTTAATGACATCTACAGTTTGACTTAAACTCTCTTTTCTAAACTTATTTCTCATCTTTTCCACAGGGGCCATCCATGGAGGGCTGGATGGTCTCCTCACTCTCCCATCACACAGCTCTTCTGATGTTTTTGCTTGTCTTTCTGGAAGTTCATTCCAATCCAAAATTACATCTGCAAGGGGCAGCTGAAGTCCATCAGTTCTGTGAAGTCTTCTGGGAGTTGCCTCAGCCTAGAGATCTCTTCTTCCATTTCTCCAAATATTTCAGTTAGCTCTAAATGAACAATTATCTCCTAATTGTTCAACTATTTAATTTTGGTTTCCTCAATAAAGGAGTTAATCCCTTTCTGAGGGCAGGTACTGTCACCTTCTTTTGATTTTTCTACACTGCATGTGGCCATCCTAGATAACTCACTAACAAATTCTTGATGACATGACTCTACATGGTAAGATGGCACTACTCACTTGCCAAGAGCCAAACAGATATTTTGGAATCATTTCCCAGATAGTGATAAAAAATGGGCACAGACCATTTGTAATCTTTCATCCCATCTTCCTTTTGACTAGTGTTTTCCCTGTAAACCATGAGTGATCAGGATTACATCTCTACATTCGGCAGGAGTAGAATAGAATTTCCATCTGCACACAAAACTGACTCACCAAGAGCAATTTAGTGATCTCAGTAGATGGGCTTACTGCATGGAAAGGCAGCCAACAGATGGGGAGTGTCCCTATCTTAGCCAGAGGAGGGGAAAGTATGGGATTCAATCTGTTTCTTTAAAAGCTGAAGGATAAACTGAAGATGATGTTCATAAAAACTGTATTTCCATTGTTAAGGAGAAAAATAGGTAAGCTCAGCCCTCTTTTGATAAAAGTTGAACAGAGAGGTGAAAAAGGGAATCCATTTGTTTATGTGCTTATCCTAAAGAGAACATTGAAAGTCAAGGGGGTATGTCCAATGGTTTGCAAAGTGGTGTCTCCAGGAGATATTTACAGTCAATGTCATCTACAGAAAGTTGCTGTCTTTGCTATAGTGAAGGGCAAATCATCTCCCAATTGCACTGCTTTTCAAGATTCCATGATGAGCTCTACTCTTGAAAATTTCTGAATCAAAATAGAATCTTAAGGAGTCTAACTCTAAATACAAACTTCATGTGTGAGATTCTTGCCACGGCTGTATGGCAGGTTTTTAAAGAAAGTATGAGAATGGCGTATTTTATCCAAGTGCTTGTTGCTGTTTTGCTTACTCGTGTCCTAAGCACCTAGAAAAGTCCTTGGCAGTTTTTAGGTGCACAATAAGTATTTAATTTTATTATTCCTAAATTATTGGTTCGATGGTTGGGTGTATACAAGTGCATATGTGGATATGTGCATTTGAATGGAGAGAAAGAAAAAGAGAAAGTACATGCTTACTCTCTGTGCTATAATGTCTCAAATATTAAATCATGACATATGATAATAATGGTCGTTTTTAAGTTACAAAGTTGTTTCACCATTCATTCATTCAGTTGTTATTTATTGGTTGCCAAATTGTGTACCAGGCAGTGTGGTGGGACACTAGGGATACAGACATGCGCCTTCCTGTATGTGTTTACAAATCTAAGTGGAAAAAATAGGTAAATAAATAGACTGCTACAGTGTGTTGTGAAATACAATGGTAATTAAAGGGGGCGTAGGGCATCAGGGATGGCTTCCCCAAGGAAGTGCTGCTCAAGCTGAGATTGAAGGTGGAAAGCCCTACCTAAGGGTCTGGCCCAGATGGAAAAAAGATAGAGGTATGTCTGCTCTCCTGTGCAAGGAGGGTCCCTTTCCTGTTCTTTCTTCAAGAATCTGCTGCCCCTACTCCCCACTCTCAACTGGTAAATTCTGCCAACGCCTTTGCTAGTTTGGCATTCCCAGTTCTGGGCAGGGGAGGGTACTGCCTGAGGGTGGCTTGGCATATCTGTAGTCTGCCGCTATCTCTCCATCCAGCTCCCAAGACCAGTGGCCATGGCCTGCAGGACTCCTCTACATGCTGGTGGGCAATGCCACTGTTCCTGCCTAAGTGCTGTCCCTGGGCTCTTTGAGCACCCTGGTGCCATCATTTTTTTGAATAGTTTGCTTTCTGCTTTAGCCTCCTGAGTAGATGCAGGCAGAACAATGTCACTAGTGAGATCCTCATCCTTTTCTCTACTTCAGGAAGAACGGGGAGACTAATGTATTGTGCTGAGCTCATTTGTTTGAATTTGAGGGGCCTAGAGTTCTTTCCTGGTCTTCCTTCCCCTCAGGGGTCAATTGAAGCTCTCATGTGGCCTCTCTTCTCAGCTGCTATGTGGAGGAACAATTAAGCAGAATGTGGTCCCTGACTTACCATCTGTCGAGTGAGGGAAATGTAATAATAAGGACCGTGATTTAGTGAGCACCTACTATGTGCCAAAAACTTTGCAATCATGAGCTCTAATGATATAAACAACCTAACAAAGTAACTGTGGGTGTTAGGTGAGACTCAAAGAAGTGTAATCATGTGTCCAGGGTGATACTAAGTTATAGAGTGGGGATTCAAATTCTTCTGCATCTTGCTCTAAGGCTATGGTCTTCGTAGAATGTCATGGGACTACTCACACACCTCATCATACTCCTAATACCTCCTTGCAATGTAGTATAGAAAACGCAACAGTAGAATTACGTGTTAGGGACAGTGATAAAAGAGATGGAAGACTAATTATGCCTAGGGACAGTGGAGAATTCATTAAGAAGATGATGCTTGAGTCGGACCATGAAGTATGAGTAAGAGTTTGAGGAGCAAATAAAGGAGAGACAGAACATTGGAGACAGAGTTAGAGTAGAACTCAAGGTCCAGTCCTGGCTTGGCCAACATGGTTTGTATATACAAGAAGAAGACACTTGGCTCTTTTGGGTCTCCATCTCCTCTTCACAGACAAAATGTTACAATAGCTGCCTACAGATCTTTACTAAGGTCCCTTCTGGTTTGGAACATATGATGCTACATCAGAAAACCCTGGGCCGGTTTTCTTGTTTCCACAGATAAGCATCAAACTCCTTGGCCCTACTGTTCTCTGCAGTGGGAAGGGCATTTACCCTTTCAAACTTCCAGAAGCCCATTTAGTAAATTAATGCTGGAGCTACTGTGGGATTGAATCACAGCTTGCTGTTGTCATCAGCTTAGCACTCCTAGAGACAGGCTCACACTCAGGCTACCCGGCAGCCAGCTTAGGAGAGAGGGGCTAATTGTCTTTCCCATTTCCTCCTCTGATTATAGGGATCCTCTTAATGATGAAGGTGGGAAATGCAGCCATTCAAAAGGAAGGAGCATTTAATGTTGTAAAGTAACATTTCTACATCTAATGGCAAAAGCTACACATTTTCACTGTAGACAAGGATGAAAAGTAACAGCGAAGAAAAGATCACTTGTCACTTCTTTACTATGAGAAAATCATGTCAATATCCTGTTTTTCAGGCACGTATTTTAGAAAAATATACAGAGAATAATAGTGTGTGATACAAGCTGTTTGTAATCTGTCTTTTTTCACTTGAGAGTATGATGAAAAAATCCCATCATTAGTGCTCCTCTGAGGCAGTATTTGTAATGACTTCTTAACATTCTATACATTATATGGTTTGTTCATGATTTGTTTAACTAGTCTTCTATCACTGGGCACGAAGATTGGTTTTGAACTTTTCACAGTCATAAACAACACTGTGATGAACATCTTGCAGCTAAATCTTTGGGTCCATAAATGATTACCCCTAAGCCTAGGAAGGGTGTTAGGCAGGAAGGCTGGATTTAGAAAAAGCCTTGTGTGAGGCTGCAGGAACAGCAGCTTGGTTTAGAAAGCATTGTTTTTCTGGTTGCATGTGCTTAGGATGATTGGCCAACCCAAGACCCAAGGCACACCCCGCTGAGCTGCGTCAGTCCTGCCACCTGGCACCTCCCATGAGCTCTGAAACCCTGCCACGGGGCTGGTGCCTCCCAGTTGAGAGTGCAGCCTCGCAGGGTGGGAAGGCACCATGGGGAAAAGCAGGAGAGAGCCCTCAGCAATTTTTTATGACACCAGGCTTCTGTTCAGTGCTTTGGATAATTAAAAACAGACCCCCACCCAGGCCACATCTTTAGTCTAAAACATAACTGCGTGTGGATTTTGGAATTGGCTCCTGAGGGACAGGGTGGAAGCACATTCCTCTGGGACATCTAAACCAGGCTGGAAAAAGTGCTCCTAGAGTATTGTGTGGAGATGAATCCTCCACAGGCAGTGCTGGGAGAGATGACCTCATAGGTCCTTCCCATCTGTAATTCCTGTGATGATCCGAACAGATTTTACAGTGTGGCCAGATTCAGAACACAAGCATTTAAAAAACAAACCACCCCCTGTGGAGTTGCAGACAGATCTTCCTTCTCTATATTTTCAGCCTGAAAATCACCTCTGTTCTCCCTATATCTGGGGCTGGCAGCATCCCTTCCTTGGCTTCGTTGGTGGGAGAAGCACTGTCTTCCTGCAGAGATGGCAAAAACACATTCTAGAGCCCACCCTCCTCGGGCCATGGGGTTTACAATCACTTCCTACTGTAGTCCTTCCTGAACGAGGGAGGAAGAAATGAATCCACAGCCCACCACGGCCACCATTGATAAACTGGCCCCTGATATAACTGGGGCAGTCAGGGTGGGGCTGCAGACTTCCTGCTTCTCCCTCTTGGAGGCTTGATAACATGTCCTTGGCTTTTTTTCTCTTGGAGTGAAAACCACAGCGGGGACACACATGTGGTTGTGAGATGGTAGTGACGATGCTATAATAATAATATTGGTATAGGCCTGGGCTGCATTTGTCCAAACTTCATTCATTTGACAAATATTTCTCACTAGAATAGTATCAATTTATCTATGTATCACTAAAGTCTTCGAAGGTAAGAATCTTTAATTTGCTTACTGCTGTATCCCCGGGCTTGTAATTTGCTCTCAGTAAATATTTGTTGAATGGATGAGTGAGTGAATGAGTGAAGCATGTCCTATGGCACACCGTTCTGGGTTTCACTCTAGGTTCTGAGCCTTCATTTCCTCTTCTGAGAAATGGGAATAACAATGCCACCTCCTCGGGAGGTGGTGCTGATGAAATCCCTTGGTCACGTGCCTAGCACAGCACCAGGACTCAGGAGGCCTTGACTGAGTCCTTATCGTCCTTCGCCTGATGCACATTCTGGACTGTGCAGCTCCCGGAGGGTTGAGCCAGGCTGGGAAGATACAAGAAGGGACGGCTGGCTGTTGATGTGTTCTGCCGTCCCTCCCTTGTACCTGGTGGAGGAAGCTGGCTGTGCCTATACGAAGTCATCAATCTTTTTCCAGGCCACACACCTGGAACTGTGTGCACTGAGAGGCATCCGCTCCAGCAGCAGCTGGTTCATCTTATAGCTACAGCCCAGACACATGGAGAATTTAGAAACAGGAGGAGGAGGAGGAGGAGGTTTTCCTTCCTCTCCACAAAGTCTGAAGCCCCCAATTTTATGATGTGCACTAGCACATTGGCTTGGCAACTGATGTGTTTCTTTTATAGCATTGCTCTGCATAAAACTGCGTGATTCCAACTTATGGTACACCAGAGTTTGATTATATTTAAAAGTCAAACATGGAAGATGTCCGTTGTCCACATCAGGGAGGAAGGATAAGCAGCACCATGAATCACTATTCTTTGTACACTTTTATTCCCCAAACTAATTGCTCATTTGCTTAAATAAAAGGCTCCACTATGAGTGTCTGTCATTAGCAAATGAAAGCTGATTACATTTCGTAAGAACGTCGGAACTTCTTAAACCTTATATTTCATACCAGAAACCTAAGCTGAAATATTTCCATGTAGTAACACTTCTGATAGAGGAAAAATAATTTAAACAAATAATTAGTCTTGAGAATAAAAGTGTACACAAAAGCACAATTAATGAATTTACTAATTGTTCTTCCCTGCTGTGGACATAGCTCAAAGTCGAATTTTAAGCTCTTGCATAAATATAAACTACTGTACAAGCCACAAAATGGGATGACTCACCATCAGTCATTAATGTTGCTTTAAAGACAATCTCAAGCTCTCAGAGAAAATGCATTCACCTAGGCAGACATAATTTTGAAAATAAAGCAAGTTTTAGATGATAAACTGGTCTTTGAGTCTTTGGGAAAAAAACACACACATGAGAGATTTGCAAGTTTTAATGCCCTATGTAAATATCAGACAGGCAACATTTACCTTACTCAAAATTCCCCATTAGCTGAATAGGAATGAATTTGGTCTGTCCTGACCATGTAGTCAAATGTGTCTACCCTCCCTCTCTATCCCACCCTTTGCTGAAATGGAAGTAAAATGTGAACTGCAGTGCCTTTTGTCTGTGATATTCTCTACATGTGATGAAGCAGCTTCTTCCTTCTCCTCCCTATCCTCCTTTTCTTTATCTTCATCTTTTCTTCCCACTTTGATTCCTGCATAAGTAGTGTTTCCTGGCTACAATGTATAGATTGTAAAATAGAAATTGTTCTCATTTTCCCAGCCTGGGAACAAAAGTAGGAGAAGACAATAGAGAGATATTCCAGTTAAATTCCTAGCAGAACTGTTGTATATTTTCTTAGAACAACAACAAAAACTTGTATGATGGTTATTTTTTAAATACGGCTCCTAAAGATTCTTATTTCTAATTGTTATATTTTATGTTAAGAAACACTGGAGCAATCATCTATAAGCAATGCACTTCAAGGCAAACCTACTTACATATAGAATTGCTCACTTATATCTACGACTTTGACATCTTAAAGGACTCCATGTTGACATCAACCCATAACATGGAACATCCAGACACCCATCACGTTGTGGATTTTTCTTTCCTCTCATCTAAATTTTATAATGTAATGAACTGATCTATAATATTATAGTCTGATCTTTGTTTTTTTGTTTGTTTGTTTTTGAGACAGAGTCTCGCACTGTCGCCCAGGCTGGAGTGCAGTGGCGCAATCTCAGCTCACTGCAACCTCCGCCTCTCGGGTTCAAGTGATTCTTGTGCCTCTGCCTCCAGAGTAGCTGGGACTACAGGCACTTGCCACCACACCTGGCTAATTTTTGTGTTTTTAGTAGAGACAGAGTTTTGCCATGTTGGGCAAGCTGGTCTCAAACTCCTGGCCTCCAGTGATCCACTGGCTTTGGCCTCCCAAAGTGCTGGAATTACAGGTGGGAGCCACCAAGCCCGGCCTTGTGGTCGGATCTTAATAGGGAAAGCTGCAAATAAGAAGAGGCCCTGGGATTCTAGAAGTAGTTTAGGAAGTGTAGGGATGGCATATTCTGGGGGGAGAAACAGGAAATGAATGGTCTAAAAAGGAGTTCAACTGCTAAACATTATTTGAAAACACTGCTTTGTGAGATTTCGTGGGGTGGGAGGGTGAAGGCTCTAGAGTAGCAGGGAATGGGAGGAGGGCACAGGGTGGTGGGCAGGAAATGCCTCTTCTCTCTCCAGCCAGAGCAAATCTCCATGTTGTCTTAGGCTACCGTGGTCTGGTTCCATGAGGCTGGGGCAGGGAAGTACAACGTAGTAATGCAATTTGTGGGGCTTCATGAAGGGCCCTCTCTCCCCACCAGCATGAGGTTTAGATTAAAAAGTTTGTTTACTTCTCCCCCTTCTCCCACTGGCTCAGAGCAGAGAGGGGAGGCAGGGGAGGGAAAGGGGAGGGAACCAAGGAGAAGGAGGTGCTCTTGCCTAGGTCTTTACCAGGGACAGTGTCAATGAGGTCAGGATCTCTTCAATTTTGTTTGTCCAGACAGTACAGTTCTGGTGATTTTGGTAATTTCAGCAGAAAAGAGGGCCTGCACGATGTGCATGGGAGGAGGCAGGGCAGGGGAGGAAGAGGGCGGTGGGGGGATGGGATCTGGCTTTGAGGGGACAAAGGACACAGAAAGGAGACGGGAGAGACAGGCAAGCCAGGGTATTTTTCCATCTTTACATTTTGCTCAGGGCCATTCAAGTCCACCAGTGCAAGCCCCAGTTCCCCTGAGATCTGCTGGAGAGCAAATTTCTACAGGCAGAAAATCTAAGCAGAGAAGGCTCCTCTCAGCCGCGCGCAGCTGGGAGCGCTCCTGCCGCAGAGGTGCCCTGTGGGAGGAAGATGTCCTGGGGGCTCTGACCATTCCGCCTCAAAGCCAGTGTGGGGGCTGTGTTTGCTGCTCTCTGATGGTTCCCGTACTCAGGATCCCAGAGCATGGCTGGGTGCCCAGGCTTCCTGCCTCTTGCCTCCCTTCAGATCCTGGCTCTGGTCATCTTTCACCTGTGTGACCTTGGAACACAGTTATTTGACCTCTCTGCATCTCAATTTCCTTCTCTGTAAAGTGGGGGTAACCATAGGACCTGCCCTATAGACCTGCTATGAAGATTAAATGAAGTAATCAATAGAAAGCTCTAGTAGAGTGTCAGGTACCACGTAACTATCATAAATGTTAGCTAAAATCCCAATTGCTTTCTCCTCCAAAGAGCACAAAATTCGCCCTTGTATCCAAGTGAAGAACGAATCAGAACTGCTTTGATTTTTTTTTTCCTGGAATGGTTTCCAGAATGATTTGGCTTCTGGAGAGGGAATTATAAGGCAGCTGAACTTCTCTGGTTCTGTCTTCGACTCATTATCGTGCAGGAGTAACACAGGTTAATCGCATAGCTAATTAAGAGATAACATTAATGGAATCTGAGTTGGTGCCCTGATAAAGCCGAGCCCTGGCAGATAAATGCTGAGGTGGAGCCAAGCCATTTATTTGAGGAGCAGCAGGGCTCCTATCAGGGCACCAACTCCGCTTCCATTAAAGTTATTGATATTACACCCCAATCTACAACTGTAAGAAAATTCAATGTGTCTTTTTTTCTGTTTCTGTTTTCAGAGGCAGCTCAGCATTTGCCATGCTGGCTGAACAAATGCAGCAGAAGCTAGGTGATATAGCCGCTTTTATTGAACAACACACTTAATAATGAATTAACAAATAAATGAATGAATGAACATTAAAGAAATTCATTCACAGCAAACAAACACCACTGCAATTAATATGCTGCCATTCGCAGGGGGCTGTTGACAGGGCATCTAGCAGAGCACAGCCCTCTCTGGATTGATCAGCTATTTTTTTTTTTTCAGGGCTCTGCCTTAGAGCAAATCAATGAAGAACCTAAAGTACCATTTCTATATTTCTCTCTGTCTCCTTCCAGTTAACTTGATGAAAGGGTTTTGGAGATTTCCTCCCCTCCTTGCTTTAATAAATTCTCTCATGGCTTTTTTAATTGTTGCTTTTTTCACCTTTCTCGGGGAATAATGATCAATTACTGCATTCAGCTAGATGATGGCTGACAAATTCTATTTGACATAATGCAGCCATGATTTAAGGAAGAGTCATGTGCTAACTACACGGCTGCTTCCTGAGGAACAATGGGGATTGGACTGTACCCTCTGTGATGGTGGGGAATTTAGTATCCTGCAATTAGGCAAGTGCATTTCACCGAAAGCCAAAGATAGTCTCAAAGAGAACTGGACGCTATCGTCTCTGGCCATGGATCTGGGAACATCTTCACCGTCTACATCCTCACAGCGTCCTGCACACAGGCTGCTGGTGCCCCTTGTCTCTGCTCCCTGAAAGCCCCCACACAGGCAAATTCCCTTCAGAGTCAATAAGCTTCAACAAAGGCCTTCGCCAGGCTGAGGGGAGTCAGCCACTGAAGAAATTAGACTTCACTTGGCATTCCTGTGCTAAGAATGTTAAATACCAATTCCATAATGAGAAGTAAACACTGGGGCTGTCTGAGAATCACAAATCAGTACCACGCAAGCTCATCCACAGTACAGGCGTAACTGTGAGTTGGTCAGAACTGCGTCCGGAGAGCCACTCTGCCACTTTTATAAACCTTGAACTCTCGGAGGCTTGGGAGAATGTGTGCCTAAAACACAGTGCCTGGAATGGGTAAATGCTGAACACAGTGTAGCTCCTGTTATTATTGCTGTGGTTGTTGCGATGGTCATATGCACTTGTTTTATAGCCCAGGCTTAAGTGAAAGCAAAGCTGAATTCCCAAAGAGTGTCAATTAGGAGGAGAGAAGGAGCTATCCCGTCCCAACTATTAACTCAGATAACAAAAATTCACAGCCAGGTGTGGTGGCTCATGCCTGCAATCCCAGTACTTTGGGAGGCCGAGGTGGGAGGATCACTTGAGCCCAGCAATTCAGGACCAGCCTGGGCAACATAGTGAGACCCTGTCTCTACAAAACCAAAAAAAATGAAAACAAAAAACACCCACAAAATTAGCTGAGTGTGGCGGCTCCTGCCTGTTGTCTCAGCTACTCAGGAGGCTGAGGCAGGAGGATTGCTTGAGCCCTGGAGGTCAAGGCTGCAGTGAGCCATGATAGCACTGCTGAACTTCAGCCTGGGTGACAGAGAAAGATCTTATCTCAAATAAATAAATAGATAAATAACAAAAATTCACTCTAGACAATGTGAGCTTGATATTTTGCATTATGATGTCAAGTAGGAGTGAATTTCAATTTAAAAAAAGTTCTGTCATTTTTTTAGCTATATAAATTAAGTTGAAAATCGAACATTCACACACTGTGTTCTTCAAAATTCTCATTTACTGAGTCTCAAAAGCAGATATACTCATTTTAGCAATTTGCCAAGTAAATCTGAAAACACCTGAGACATTGAAACTCAAGGGGAAAATTCTTCTTTTTCTCTTGAAATTTTAAGCAGAAATTTTATAATAAGGTTATATGTCATAATTGTGTCTGTATATATGAAGGTCTGTCATTAAGCCTTATAAACACATGATTACATGATTTATTTTCATTGCCTCATTAAATTAGTAACTCCTAAGTATATAAATATGTGATAAAATAGTCTATGAAAACTACATGCAAAAGGCCCTCACGTTAGGAAAAGGAACTTGCAAAATAAAGAAACTCACAATTAAGAATTAAATCTGTAAAATCTACACACAAAGCAAACCAGAGTTTTATGGAGATGGTGACCTACCGTGCCTATGTACTAAAAAGTAAATTCTATTCTGTTCAGTCCTTGATAAATACACACAATTTCCATGTCAAGCTAACTCTAATTACCGACAAAGTCAATATGAGGTGCGTGCCCAAGAGCACAGAATAGCTAGTGGACATGAGGATTTTCTTGATTTTTTTTCCAGGGGACAAAACTTGAGTTTTTTTTTTTTTTTTTTTTTTTTTTCTTTTCTGAGACCCAGTCTCACTCTGTCGCCCAGACTGGAGTACAGTGGTGCGATCTCGGCTTACCGCAACCTCCCCCTCCCAGGTTCTAGCGATTCTCCCGCCTCAGCCTCCCTAGTAGCTGGGATTACAAGCACCCACCACCACGCCCAGCTGATTTTTGTGTTTTTAGTAGAGATGAAGTTTCACCATGTTGGCCAGGCTAGTCTCAAACTCCCGACCTCAGGTGATCCACCTGCCTTGGCCTCCCAGAGTGCTGGGATTATAGGAGTGAGCCACCGTGCCAGGCCAAATCTTGAATTTGTGAGTCCCAAACAGGCCACTTCTTTGTGTGTATGTTTCTCCACATTTCTTTCCATTTAAAGTTATAGCAAGATGCTCTAAAAGAGTGGCTACATTGGCAAAAAGAAGCATCTGACTTCCTAAAAATGTGCAAAACATGTCAAAGTTAGAAACTTGATACCTGACCTAGTCCATCTCGCTGCGAGGAATCAAAGCTTCTATTTTCTGTGGTTCTCTAAAGCCTTTATCATATCCATATTTGCCTTAGTTTTCTGCCTTAGTTCATCTCTCTTTTTCACACCTTGACTTCTACAATATGTTATGCACCATCTGTATTCTTTCACCTAATTCTTTGTGATTCCTTTCAACCCAGTTTTTATTTACTTCGTGAGGGCAGAAACAGTTACATTTATTTCTCCCTATTCCCTGAACCAGATGCACAGTATCTAGCATAGAGAAGGTGTTTCTGAAAGTGTTTATTGAATTGAATTATTGAATGTGGCCCTCTAATCATCACTTCTCATTTCTTGTGTGAGTGTGTGTGTGTGCGCGTGTGCGTGTGTCCTCTGGAATTCCTTAATAAAATGGGTCTTAAAAATTACCCTTTCCTAACTCACTGCGAACTCCGACATATCTTTTTTGCAGGTGGTCAACTTCTTCAGCTCTGCTGGGGCCTCAAAATGTCCTCAGTTTCTGTGTGTCGGTCTCTTGTACTTTTCTTTCCACCATAATTTTTCACTGAGAAATTGCCTCTTTTCTTTGCTCACAAGTGACCTGAGTGGCTTCTGGGCCAACCTTGTTTTCTCCTGTGCCTACCATGAGTATGAACTGTTGAGACACTAAAATCCCAATCTGCTATGGCCACGGAAGGTTTTAACAGTGATTCACAGGAAATGCCATGGACTCTATGCTTCTGCTCAATGAGGGATGCATCTTGAGCCTTCATCCTTGCTAGACATTATTCTTCCTACAGAAGGAGCAATGGAGACCCATCTTCTCTACAGCATAGGCGGGTTACAGACCATCCACAAAGTAGAGGGAAACCACTCTCTACTAATAATTAACTGGCTGCAGATATTTTATAGTGAGAAGGACAAATGCTCTTTAGCAATAAATTAGCATAGTCCCTGTTCTTTTTGTAAATAAAAAAATCACATATACCGTCTAATTATTTTCTCCAAATAATAAGTGCCTTAATCAGCTGGAATCCAGCCAGAGAAATAGAGCTCGCATCAGCTCGATGGAGAGAATTTTATATGGGGTACTGGTTATAAAGGTGTTGGAAGAGTTAACAAAAACAAAAACAAACAAACACATAAAAAATGGCAGGAAGGCAAATCAGAGGTTTACAACAATAGGAAACCTCTAGGACTTGAAGGTGTGAGCGAGGCAGTGGTGCTTCCAGAACCCAGATGCTGTCTGATGGCAAGTGAGGTCACAGAGGGCAGGCCTGCACCAAGGATCTGGGACTTCAAGGGAGATAGAAATGCCACCTGAAGCAGAAAGAGAGGGAAGAACTACCTTGGATTTTCTTCCTCCCTCTCTAAATTACCAGGCTCAGAACCCAGAGCTTTGCAATGATTGTAATACAAACTTCCGTGGGCTAAAAACCACACGAAATGCATTTCAAGACGCTTAGAAGCACCTGGACAATTCGAGAAGAAAATAAATCCCAACCAAATCAGAACAAACCCTCTAGTATTATCCACAACCATCCATGAGGTTTTTTTTGTTTTGTTTCAATTTGTTTTTTAACCACTCTTTTAATGAGGAATAAATAGAACTTGATAACAGAACCCCAGTATAGATTCATGTATGATTTCTTGCAATAATTATATTTCATGATTTACCCCATAGAGTTCTCATTTCATAAGTGCAGTCATTTCAGTTAATTTTTTTATTGTCTTCATAAAGTCCAACATCCACAGATTCTTCCAGGTATTGTCACAGATAGATATTTGAGTACAAAGTGGTTCCTTGTTGACCAGTACAGAAATAACACTGGTGCCCAACTTAGGCAAATAGGATGTGACCTTTCTGGCATTTATTTTTGACTAGAAAAGCCACATGTTACATAGCCATGAACACATTTCTCAGTTCCTCTTATCTTTTAGCTCAGGTCACCTCTCTGACATTTCATTCCACCAAACAAAACAAATGGAGAATTTTTTTTTAATCTCTTGAAAAATCTTATCCAAACCTTCATCAAACTATGAGACATTAGAAAGTTCTTATTCTCCTAGAGAGTACCTTAGTTCTTCCTCCAGTTCCCCTTTCCTTCTCTTACTCTTTTCTCCTTTTCCTTGAACATATTTCTCTCTTCATAACCAAGTTCCTATCTCGGGCTCCAATTATCTTCTATATCTTGACTCTTACTGTTTTCCTTCCAGAAACTTCCTTTACTTTTCACTAATTAATTAGAAGGGAGTGTCCCCCCTTATCACCCATACCAATCCTACTGATCAGAAATCCTCCCTCTTCCCTTCCCTGGGATCTCTACCCTACAAAGTTCTTGAAACTTACTCTTTTTACAGCACAGAGGGAAAAATATCTTATCATTTGCAGTGTCAGAGAAAAAACTCTTTTTAAGTTGTTTGAGAAATATTGACAAATCAACTTGTTCATCGTGTTCAATATTTGGAATAAGAAACCTCCATGGCTTTGTTTCAATCCTCATTTCATTTCATGAAATGGAACCTGTTCTCTTTGCAGACTCCCATAGTAAGTATCTTCCCCAAAGTACAAACCAGAACGGCAAATCCAGGTTAAAGCAAGCTCTGTGACGATGTGGAGCGTCAGACCAGACCCCAGACTCCTCCAAACCCCAAACCTGGTAGCCAAGGAAGGGGAATGCCCATCACTTCAGGGGCAGGGACCCTCTGCGGAGATTTCTCAGTCTCCTGTCTTAATGAGTTTAACTCCAGAGATGGGCAGCTCCAGGCTCCCCACTGAGCATAATTACCGTGATGGGGCACCTGGGGAGAGACTGTCACAAAGATAACTGGGTCTCAGGCTATTTAGTGCTTTACAGATGAGAGTAAGGTGGTGACTTGGAAAAATGAGGTCTGGTTTGGATAGGAAGACTGCTATGGTTCGTTTTCCTCCCTCCTGTGGAAGCATACACTGTTGTGTTTTTAATTGATGTACGTGAACCCAGGGCACAAAATGGACTCACGTGAGAAATCACAGGATACCAAGACCGGATGGGACTGGAGGGGTCATCTCGTCTACCCTCAGCCTGCAGGCAGGACTGCTTACAAGCTATCTTGGAAGGAGGGCCGACTGCCCTTTTCATCACTACCTCCGGAGGACTGAACACAGCAGATGACCAAGGTCTACCTGGGCACCAGTGCACACTGCAAAGGACTATTTGTCTGTGTTTATTCTGGCTCTCCTTGCTTAAAAGCCATAGTCAGGGTCAGGATCAGGTCCCCAACACAGGCAGCTTAGAGCAGCACACCGAAATGTCAAAAATTCACCGGATGGCATGAATATACTGAAGAATACACAAAGAAAATATATTGAATCATCTTGTGCAAATTCACACCTCACCAAGGTGCTGAATGAGGAGAATGATCTCTTAACCACTGTCAGACTCTTCCTGTGAGTGCAGCAGGATGGGATAGGATTATCTGCTTTCCCCTAAGAAAAAGTTCGTGGAGGACCTAAAACAGGGAATGGTGGAAGGGGGATTGGACAGCTGGTCCTGAGGCATCTAGATGCTGACATCCAGGCTCCTGCAGAAAGGCAGCACCTAATCATGCAGGTCAGGAGGAGGTAGGGGGTTTGGGAACTGCAGTCCCATTCTGGCTTTAGGGCCTCCCTTGCCTGTCTTAATGCAATAACATGGAGAGAGGTTGTGTTTAGGGTCCAATGTAGGCGAGCCACAGGGTGCGGGCTCCAGGAACTGGCAGAGAGAACTGTCCCATGGTGCTAGCCAGACTAGAGGACATCCGCCAAGAAGCCTGGGCACATTCCCCTGATGCCAGGACACAAGGGAAAGTTGTAGGGCAAATGGGCCCTGCTCCCTGCAAAGAACCGAAGTGGAGATTTCTCTCTAGACTGTCCACACCTGAAGCCACTGGATTTCACATGTCTCTGAAGCCTCTAGAGGAGATGAGGAACCCCTCCTCTCGGCCAGAGGTTCACAAACTATGGCTCATGGGCCAAATCTAGCCTGTGGCCTGCTTTTGTACAGCCCAAAACCAAGAATGTTTTTATATTTTTAAAGAGTTGAAAAGAATACAGACCATATCTGGCCCACAAAGCCTACGTTATTTACTCTCTGTCCCTTTACAGAAAGAGTTTACCAACCCCCGTCTAGGTCACTAATTCTCAAATTTGCATGTTCATAAAAACCACTTAGGGCACTTATTAAATCTGCAGATCACCCCACCCGATATCTGAGTTAGTAGGTCTTGGACTGGGCCTCCCATATCTGCATTCTAAGAACTACAGAAGCTAATTCTAATGTAGGTGAACCTAAGATAACCTTAGCAATATTCCCTTTCAACTAATCACTAAGTCTATTTTATAATTTCTATGTGGCCCGCACTCTACTGAGTGTGGTGGGAGATACAATTTGTGGATGATAACTCCACTCCACTCCATCACACAATGCGCCATCTTAGGTGGGGAGAGGAAAGTCCTGATATGAGCGATAACTCAGGGCCAAATGGCTTGGGGCCAATTCCACATCAACTGAGAGTTTGGGTGCAGGGCCACTGTATCATTGCAGCCGCCCTGAAGGCAATTGGTGCAGAATGGGGTGTTTGAGAAAGAGTAGGCAAGTTTGGGATATGCAGAAGGTTTCACAGACATTTGCAAAGGCACAGAGCAGGAAGGGGCTTTGGGGGTGATAGCTATGGAGGTACAGGCAGAGAGCAGAATGGCCTGACTGCGGAGCACTGTCTGGAGGGCAGCACTGCTGGGCTTCCTCTTCACAGCAAGAAATACTCAGAAAAGCAGCTTTTCTTCCTTATCTCCTGCTGAAGCCTCGTTAGATCCTAAGCCATGGCAATCATGATTCTGTATCTTTCTACCTAAACTGCTTTTGCCACTTTTCACTCTTTCCCTCCTTGCATCCACATATCCTCTCTAAATTCTTACCTCATTGAGAATTTTTTCATCACGCACTACGAATTTATGCCTATATTTTTTTGCAAATGTTATTCTTGTAGACTAGATTGTTCTTTCTATATCGCCTTCTTATTTATAGAGAAAATTCTCTCATATCTCAATACCCAATTTAAGCATCATATTCTCCATGAAGCAAAACTTTTCCTAACCTTATTCCTTCTAAACAGAGTTCAGTTATTTTTTATTTTGCACCACCCTGGTATCTTGAGCAAGGCAAAAGATAGGGCTTATATTGTATTAGAGCTGTTTGTCTTCATTTCTATCTTCTGAATGAGACTATGAACTCTTTGATATCAAAGACCATGTTTATCCACCTTCATTTCCTTGGTGCCTACAACAGTGCACACAGCAGTGATCCGCAAACATTTCCTCAGTGAATGATTGAATGATTTATGAGCAGGGCATTTTCAGCTTGGGGAAGCCCCTAAACATCAAAGGAGTGTGGCCTTGCTGATGCTATCAACGAGACCTATACAGGTTCTTAAATAAGGGATGATTCCGTTTTAGGTTACTTATAAAGAAAATATGCAGGGGAAGTGGGAGTCTAAAGATGATTCGCTGAATAGATAAGAAGGCTGGAGCTTCTCCCTAGAGGAATACAACCTCATACTTTTATAATAACCCCTTGGCACCCCAGCATCTTTAAATTCAATAAATATCTGTAGAGGAAGATTACAGGTGAGATCTGAGCTAGACACTGTCCCACGTATATTGTGCCTTGGCTGGGCCCTGTGCTATTTGATAACCTGAGATTTCAGATGGAATAATATGGGAAGAGCTGCTGGTGCCCTGGAAGTTCTAGAAGACCAGAATAAATTTAAAAATCATAATAATTTTAATATCACCTACACCTCTAATCTCACAAATCTTTTTAAATTAGAACTTAAATCTGCCCACAATAGGATGTGGTCCAGTAGCAACTTATTTACCTTAAGGACAAGAACCAACACTACATGCAGAGAAACTGGAGAAGTTCTAGAAAACAACCAGAAAGCACAAAGACAAAGGAAAACAGGTCTATGGAAGTTCTGTAGAAGATGCTAAGAGGGAAGAGATGGTCTAACAGGCTACATGGAAAATGTCAATGGGCAAATGTCAGTGACGGTTGTTTCTAAGCCGTAAAGAGGAGATTCAAAGTAGGTGGGAATGTAGCAATTTTTTTCCAATTGGTGGTTCTAGGATTCTGAGTTTTGTTTGTCAGGGAATGTGAGTATTATTTAGGGGAATATGGTAGAGCCAACTATCTGGACTCCAAGGATATCCAGCCAGGGTTTTTATTTTCCTGACTCCTCACATCTTCGTGGGACCAAGTGGTGAATGCAGGCCAATGGAACGTGAACAGAAGTGGCAGGTGTCACTTTCAGGCGAGATGGTTAACTACCTAATGTGCCTTCCCCATACTTTCTTCTGCTTCTACAGCCACTGGAGAGGCCCTCGATTAAAGTTGGAGACATCTCAAGATGGGAGAAGCCTAGATCCCCATGTCACGGCTTGAAGGAGAGCCACCAGGAAAGCTGCCAGAAGAGAAATATCTATATTGGTCTCAGCGTGCAGGAGAAATTAACTTTTATTGGATTAATCGTTCGAGATTTGAGGTTGTTCCTTACAACTTATTAATTCAGGGTAGGAGGCTAGATTTCCAGGAAATTTTCAAGGGGCTACCAAGTCACAGCCTAAATTAGCATTTTAGGCAGGTCGCAAGCAGGATAGGAAAGTCCTGGGTGGTCTTGGGGCAAATAAAAATGTAGGAGAGATCTTGGCCAGCGGTCCTTTTTCCCCATTGATTTTTGCTGGGGGCAGCAGCCTTCGACTCATTGATTTTAGCTACTGATTAAGTCATGCTCTCCGGCCTGTCAGCAGTCACTTCATTTCCTTTCATCTCATGTTTTCACCTGCTTGAAGCTCCACAACAATCAGGATGTGGATTTCACAACTGAACATTCAGGAGGGCTTTAAAAATGGCTCCCATCCCTGCATGACAGTTTTCAGCCCAGACTCTCCGTCTCTCCTCCAAGACAATTGTTCTCCGGGCTGATGCCTGTTAGGCAAAGGAAAATGCTAAAGCCAGAGGCAGCTGGTCTTCACAGAGGCTACAGCAGGGCAGAGTTCCATCTGGAGGAAGCTGGAGACCGCCTGGGAGTTACCTCAAGACCGAAATGCTCCTTTCTCTTCTGCAGAACGAGCTGTGAAGATACCCAAGACCCAAAGCGAGATTTACAGCAAACAGGAACTAAAGAGCAGAAGGCAGGTGGTAGCTCAGATGCCAAAGCAAGCCTCATTGCAGTTGAAGAGGGGCACAAAAATAGAATCGAATGTGGCCCAGAGTGCTTAGAGTGGGAAAGAAGATTCGAAGCCTCGGGACAGATCTGTAAGGGAGAGAGGGGTGGAAATATTCTCCTCACTCACTTGCTCTCTCTCTCTCTCTGTCTCTGTCTCTTTCTCTCTTGCATCTGTGGTTGCTTAAACAGATAAACAAAACAAGATGGCTGCTGATGGATGGCTGTCCCCTGCACTCTGACAGAAACATCTTCGTGCTAGGTTTGCCCAGCTGAACACATGCCACAGTTGATCCATCTGTTGAGCAGGCCACACACCACTGCTGATCAATCTTCACATGCCAATTATGTGATGTGGAGTGGGCTGGAAGGAGCATGCACAGGTGAGGGGGGCTTGGTGCAGGGAGGAAATCACTCTTGGGATTCTTCTCTGTGCCCCTGCTCTCACCTTTGTCCCTGCTAGGAGAGAGTGAGGGGACAGTGAGGGGTCCTCTCCCCCCAGCACCACACCATCTTATATGTAGTGCTCCACTAGACAATGTTTGGTGCTGCCTCCATCCACCTCTGGGGAGGGCCAACAGAATCCAAACATGAGAGCTTAGGATAGACAGGAGATTGGTTCCTGTTTGTGGCAGATGCAAATTCTGTCACTAGGCTGGAGAAAAGCTGGCCACTGTGCAGTCTTGTTAGGATTTCTTTGTTTTTTGTTTTTTGTTTTTTTAGATGGAGTTTTGCTCTTGTCGCCCAGGCTGAAGTGCAATGGCGTGGTCTTGGCTACTGCAACCTCCGCCTCCTGGATTCAAGTGATTCTCCTGCCTCAGCCTCCCAAGTAGCTGGTATTATAGGCGCCCACCACCACCGTGGCTAATTTTCTATTTTTAGTAGAGATGGGATTTCACCATGTTGGCCAGGCTGGTCTTGAACTCCTGACCTCAGGTGATCTGCCCGCCTCGGCTTCCCAAAGTGCTGGGATTACTCCCAAAGTGCTGGGTGGGCGCAAGCCACCGTGCCTGGCCTTTGTTAGGATTTCTGACAGGGATAGAGATTTGTTTTGTGCCCTCTCTTTTCTTCTTCCCTACGATAATAGGCACACCAGAAGCTTAACTCCTTGCACAGCGGGCTGGACTATGCTGTCCTCAAGGAGGTCAACTCCCTTGGCAGCTGAGCCCCAGACATACTGATGGTGGTGTCGGTAGGGGAGTGGCCAGTTTAGCACTCGTGTGTGTGTGTGTGTGTGTGTGTGTGTGTGAGTGTGTGGTGTGTAGTCAACACATCTTCTCAATTTTTCGTTACCAGTTCAAGTAGCTATCGAAGGGAGTCCCAGGGAAAGCTGGCAGGACCTAGCACATAAGAGAAGCCCCAGTGTCTAGATGGCAGTGTATGGAATGAGCTCGTGGAAAGCCTGGGTTATGCTCCTGAGCCCACAGAGCAGCACACTCAATGCATTTGTAAGATTCTTGTCTTCTCCTCTCCAAACCAAAGCCTGCATAGCAATGACAGAGGTCCTCTTGTCCTTCCCAAACTCAACTCTTCTTTCCTCTCCATAAGCATTGGTTCATGCATCTTACTTACCAGCAGGCCAGAGTCTAGCCTGCTCTCCCTTCATAATCTCTTCCATCACCTTAGCCAGAGGGACCTCTTCCTTCTCTCTATGCACTTCATTGTCTGAATATCTCATAGAATTCTGCTGCACACGATATGGTTTGTGAACGCCACTAGATCATTAGTCCAGTGAGTTCAAGTCCCTGTCTTGCACATTTTGGTGTTCCTGCACAGCGCCAATAATAGTGCTATTCAACTACTGGGCTTGAAATATATATTCACTAAAATGAGGGCGTTCTCAGGAAGTGGCAACTTGAAGATTTGCCCCTGCAAAGTATAAGCCTCAGAAAAAAATAGTAGCAACAAAGACCCTTACATGTATGCCACACTCCCTGCCTTCAAAGCTTCTTCAAGAACCAGGAAGTCCTGTTGACTGATCAGTTTCACAGTGCTTCCCTGGCCATTGCCCTCCTGCTGTGAAGCCATGGGAAACTTCCCTCATTTGCTATTATTTGTTACAGGCCCCAAAGTCAGAATCACTCATTGCTAAGTTTTGGTTTTCAGGCTCATGCAGAAGCATTTTCATTTGTGTCCTTTTTCATCTGACTCTTTAAACGAATCCTTCTTGACTTCAGATCTTTGCACAAACCTCCCGTGTCATCATCGGGGAGCTCTGGGCCCAGAGCAAAGGTAGGGGGCAAAAAGCCCCAAATCTGCACGTTTTATTTCATTGGTACATGTATTTAATCCATCTGCAAACTATTCATTGGATAGCATTGTAGGCTTCCCTCTCTGGGAACACTAAGGTATGTGTATTCAACAGTGGAAAATAAACATAAGATTTTATTACAAAGTGCCACTGCTGCTCCTGGCATGAGTAATTTGTGCACCTGCATTTTTAAAATGTTTCAAAGTTTTTCCCCTTGGTGGATTCCGTGGTAACACACATTAGCTTCCCGGCTGTCACAGCCTGGTTCTTGTAGGCTCCTGTTACTTCTGCCCATGCGATCCAGACGTCGTTGTTTTCAGAGCAGATAGCAAACAAACATGATGACTGCCCCTGTAAGCCTTTGAGAGTGCAGGTTCCTCTTTTGTCCTGATAAATGCCTTCCTCCCAAGAATTAGCAAAGCTATGGAGTGGCTTAATCCCAAATCCCAAGAGGTAAAGCACAGATTATCAAGGGAGGAATAAAAGTCAGGCTTTATCCCCAAAAGACATGGGGATGGTTTTAGAGACAAAAGCTGAGTTGATCCCTTCTGCCATGCTCTTTGCCTTGTAGTCTGCTGTTTCTTAAGCACAGAAACCAAGTCACTTGCAGCTCCTCACTGAGGTTCTCCAGCAAATCAGGCAACCTAGTATGATCCAGTTGGAACTGAGATGCCCCGTTAGTGATGGAACCTGGCTCCAGGGAGCTTCAGGTTTGGAGAATGGTATGGAGGCACTGGAAGGGGAGAGCACTATTACTTGGAATGGGACACAGCATCTTGGCTTTCTTTTATCTTTTCCTTTCTCTCTCTCTCTCTCTTTTTTTTTTCAATGATTCTCATTTTTGCAGGTGTCTAAAGTCAGCTTTGTGTACACAGTGCTAACTAAACAATTTCCCCTGTGATCTGTGTAATCTCCTGGAAATGTTCATTGATTCCTTCCAATGTCCCCCACAACAGCCCAGAAGACTGGCAATTTCGAGTCATCTTAGGCATGTTAATACTTTCTTAAAGTCATATTGCAGCATATTGCACACTTCTCCCTCAAACAATGGGTCTCAGAGGAAGACGATAATGACCCACTGCTACATCAACTTGATCATTAGAGTTTCTGTCTCTCTAAGCAACATCAGGCAGATAACTTGATCTAAAGAATATTTATTTATCTGTCCAATGCTGCAAATAGAGACAGAGAGAGCTCCACTGATAGAATCGCTGGGTGTGAAATCTTCATTGTTCAGTGTGATCGAGAGCAATGGAATGCTTGTTTCATTTAAATAATACCGAGTTTTCCAATGCTACACACCATCTGCCTTGGGAGCTGCCTGGCCCAGGCACAGAATTTAATGTATGTGGCATTTTAAATGGTTTAAATGCAAGTTTGTTCTGGTTTTAGTCCAAGGGATGGTAGTGAAGTAGTAGGCAGTGTTTTCACTGCTAAGGCTCAGATTCTTCATTCTTGCTGTAGATGAGGCTTTTGTTGGCCAACTGTCCATCTCTGAGCTTGACAGTCCAGGAAAATAATTTTTCCAAGAATGTAATTTTTTTCTGGGAGAACAGGAAGAATCTTGCTTTGATATCCTCTGATTTTATACACCAATACTTATAGTCAAGTCCCAAGTTTAAATTCTGGGAAACGTTTCTCAAAGAATCCCCTAAAACTTTTGAACCAGGTTTTCTGGTTAGTTCTGCCTTCCATGAATGTATGGACCATTGTCTAAAAGGAAAGACTCTTTGAATTGTAACTAAAACCAAATATAAAATGCGAGTGCATACACACACACACACACACACACACGAGTTTATTTGGAGAGAAATCAAAGACTTATTTTGACAGAGACCTCTCGTGCCCAGGTTGCTGATGAATGTTATTTTGCGTAAAGAATACTAGAAGCAGACTGGGTAACAACACAGGAAGTAGGTGCCACATTCAGCTGTGTTGTATAGTGAGTAGCATTTGATAAATACACCTTGTCTTGGATTCAATATTGCTTAGGCTCTGTCCACAGTTTTAGGCAAAGAAACTATTTGGACTAATTATTTCAACAATCCAGGGTAAGGATACTGTATCAGTATAAGAAACTCTAACTGTTCAAATGAACAACCCTACAATTTCAGCACCCTAACAGAATAATGGTCTATTGTTCCTCCCACCACCGTTTTAATATGAGTTGGGGGTAGTGTAAGGCTCTGCACCATGAAGTCATTCAGGGATCCAGGCTCCTTCCATCTTTTGTCACCTCCATCTTTACCATGCAGTCACCAAGATAACCACAGAAAACTAAGAGAGAAATAGAATGTGGAACCTGTACACTCACTCCGACTGTCTTGGTCCCAAAGCCCCTCCTCAAAACAAGAGAACTGGAAATGTAATCTGGGGCCAGTCTTTGCCACATGCCATTGCCTTCATTACTAGATGGTTCATGTGAAAATATCCAGCTGCAATCATAGGGAATTGTTCCAGTTCTCTCCATCTCATTGTGTCTTGGAGCTGGTGGAAGGAACACTTACAGAGCCCCCTTCCTGAGGTACTTCTCCATGAGTACTAAGCCAGTGTCCTCCACAGGAGCTATGGCCTCATGGTGAGTGGTTGTGAACGGAGCTGATGACGTCACCATGGCACTCGTGCCCGAGATGTTCTTCCATCAGTTTCAGTGACTCCAGTCTGGTTTAGTTATTCTCCAGAGTAGCAGGATTTCTTTCATTTGCAACTTGAAAAAAAAGTATCATAATATCAAAATTAGGCCATAAATATTATATTGTTATATTGAAATAATAAATACATTGGTAAATCATAATTTATACTTTTATAATAAATTAGTAAATTACAATTTTCTAATTAGTTATTTATTATAAATTAATATTTATAATTAACTTATAATAGTTTATAATTTATAATACATTCTCAGTATAAATTTCTTTTACAAATTTGTTATACAATAGTATACATTTGTTATATAATATTCTTTGTTTTTTTTTTATTCTTTTTACTCATGTCTTTTTTTTTTCTCATAGTTTTTTTTTTATTATTATACTTTAGGTTTTAGGGTACATGTGCACAATGTGCAGGTTTGTTACATATGTATCCATGTGCCATGTTGATTTCCTGCACCCCTTAACTCGTCATTTAGCATTAGGTATATCTCCTAATGCTGTCCCTCCCCCCTCCCCCAACCCCACAACAGTCCCCGGAGTGTGATGTTCCCCTTCCTGTGTCCATGAGTTCTCATTCTTCAATTCCCACCTATGAGTGAGAACATGCGGTGTTTGGTTTTTTGTCCTTGCGATAGTTTACTGAGAATGATGTTTTCCAGTTTCATCCATGTCCCTACAAAGGACACGAACTCATCATTTTTTATGGCTGCATAGTATTCCATGGTGTATATGTGCCACATTTTCTTAATCCAGTCTATCGTTGTTGGACATTTGGGTTGGTTCCAACTCTTTGCTATTGTGAATAGTGCCGCAATAAACATACGTGTGCATGTGTCTTTATAGCAGCATGATTTATAGTCCTTTGGGTATATACCCAGTAATGGGATGGCTGGGTCAAATGGTATTTCTAGTTCGAGATCCCTGAGGAATCGCCACACTGACTTCCACAATGGTTGAACTAGTTGACAGTCCCACCAACAGTGTAAAAGTGTTCCTATTTCTCCACATCCTCTCCAGCACCTGTTGTTTCCTGATTTTTTAATGATGGCCATTCTAACTGGTGTGAGATGGTATCTCACTGTGGTTTTGATTTGCATTTCTCTGATGGCCAGTGATGATGAGCATTTCTTCATGTGTATTTTGGCTGCATAAATGTCTTCTTTTGAGAAGTGTCTGTTCATGTCCTTTGCCCACTTTTTGATGGGGTTGTTTGTTTTTTTCTTGTAAATTTGTTTGAGTTCAATGTAGATTCTGGATATTAGCCCTTTGTCAGATGAGTAGGTTGCAAAAATTTTCTCCCATTCTGTAGGTTGCCTGTTCACTCTGATGGTAGTTTCTTTTGCTGTGCAGAAGCTCTTTAGTTTAATGAGATCCCATTTGTCAATTTCGGCTTCTGTTGCCATTGTTTTTGGTGTTTTAGACATGAAGTCCTTGCCCACACCTATGTCCTGAATGGTATTGCCTAGGTTTTCGTGTAGGATTTTAATGGTTTTAGGTCTAACATTTAAGTCTTTAATCCATCTTGAATAAATTTTTGTATAAGGTGTAAGGAAGGGATCCAGTTTCAGCTTTCTACATATGGCTAGCCAGTTTTCCCAGCACCATTTATTAAATAGGGAATCCTTTCCCCATTTCTTGTTTTTGTCAGGTTTGTCAAAGATCAGATAGTTGTAGATATGCGGCATCATTTCTGAGGGCTCTGTTCTGTTCCATTGATCTATGTCTCTGTTGTGGTACCAGTACCATGCTGTTTTGGTTACTGTAGCCTTGTAGTATAGTTTGAAGTCAGGTAGCGTGATGCCTCCAGCTTTGTTCTTTTGGCTTAGGATTGACTTGGCGATGTGGGCTCTTTTTTGGTTCCATATGAACTTTAAAGTAGTTTTTTCCAATTCTGTGAAGAAAGTCATTGGTAGCTTGATGGGGATGGCATTGAATCTATAAATTACCTTGGGCAGTATGGCCATTTTCACGATATTGATTCTTCCAACCCATGAGCATGGAATGTTCTTCCATTTGTTTGTATCCTCTTTGATTTCATTGAGCAGTGGTTTGTAGTTCTCCTTGAAGAGGTCCTTCACATCCCTTGTAAGTTGGATTCCTAGGTATTTTATTCTCTTTGAAGCAATTGTGAATGGGAGTTCACTCATGATTTGGCTCTCTGTTTGTCTGTGATTGGTGTACAAGAATGCTTGTGATTTTTATACATTGATTTTGTATCCTGAGACTTTGCTGAAGTTGCTAATCAGCTTAAGGAGATTTTGGGCTGAGACAATGGGGTTTTCTAGATATACAATCATGTCATCTGCAAACAGGGAGAGTTTGACTTCCTCTTTTCCTAATTGAATACCCTTTATTTCCTTCTTCTGCCTGATTGCTCTGGCCAGAAATTCCAGCACTATGTTGAATAGGAGCAGTGAAAGAGGGCATCCCTGTCTTGTGCCAGTTTTCAGAGGGAATGCTTCCAGGTTTTACCCATTCAGTATGATATTGGCTGTGGGTTTGTCATAGATAGCTCTTATTATTTTGAGATACGTCCCATCAATACCTAATTTATTGAGAGTTTTTAGCATGAAGGGTTGTTGAATTTTGTCAAAGGCCTTTTCTGCATCTATTGAGATAATCATGTGGTTTTTGTCTTTGGTTCTGTTTATATGCTGGATTACATTTATTGATTTGCATATGTTGAACCAGCCTTGCATCCCAGGGATGAAGCCCACTTGATTATGGTGGATAAGCTTTTTGATGTGCTGCTGGATTCAGTTTGCCAGTATTTTATTGAGGATTTCTGCATCAATGTTCATCAAGGATATTGGTCTGAAATTCTCTTTTTTGGTTATGTCTCTGCCAGGCTTTGGTATCAGGATGATGCTGGCTTCATAAAATGTGTTAGGGAGGATTCCCTCTTTTTCTATGGATTGGAATAGTTTCAGAAGGTATGGTACCAGTTCCTCCTTGTACCTCTGGTAGAATTCAGCTGTGAATCCATCAGGTCCTGGACTCTTTTTGGTTGGTAAGCTATTGATTATTGCCACAATTTCAGAACCTGTTATTGGTCTATTCAGAGATTCAACTTCTTCCTGGTTTAGTCTTGGGAGGGTGTATTTGTCGAGGAATTTATCCATTTCTTCTAGATTTTCTAGTTTATTTGCATAGAGGTGTTTGTAGTATTCTCTGATGGTAGATTGTATTTCTGTGGGATCGGTGGTGATATCCCCTTTTTCATTTTTTATTGCATCTATTTGATTCTTCTGTCTTTTCTTCTTTATTAGTCTTGCTAGCGGTCTATCAATTTTGTTGATGTTTTCAAAAAACCAGCTCCTGGATTCATTAATTTTTTGAAGGGTTTTTTGTGTCTCTATTTCCTTCAGTTCTGCTCTGATTTTAGTTATTTCTAGCCTTCTGCTAGCTTTTGAATGTGTTTGCTCTTGCTTTTCTGGTTCTTTTAATTGTGATGTTAGGGTGTCAATTTTGGATCTTTCCTGCTTTCTCTTGTGGGCATTTAGTGCTATAAATTTCCCTCTACACACTGCTTTGAATGTGTCCCAGAGATTCTGGTATATTGTGTCTTTGTTCTCGTTGGTTTCAAAGAACATCTTTATTTCTGCCTTCATTTCATTATGTACCCAATAGTCATTCAGGAGCAGGTTGTTCAGTTTCGATGTAGTTGAGTGCTTTTGAGTGAGGAGTTTCTTAATCCTGAGTTCTAGTTTGATTGCACTGTGGTCTGAGAGACAGTTTGTTATAATTTCTGTTCTTTTACATTTGCTGAGGAGAGCTTTACTTCCGACTATGTGGTCAATTTTGGAATAGGTGTGGTGTGGTGCTGAAAAAAATGTATATTCTGTTGATTTGGGGTGGAGAGTTCTGTAGATGTCTATTAGGTCCACTTTGTGCAGAGCTGAGTTCAATTCCTGGATATCCTTGTTAACTTTCTGTCTCGTTGATCTGTCTAATGTTGACAGTGGGGTGTTAAAATCTCCCATTATTATTGTGTGGGAGTTTAAGTCCCTTTGTAGGTCACTCAGGACTTGCTTTATGAATCTGGGTGCTCCTGTGTTGGGTGCATATATATTTAGGATAGTTAGCTCTTCTTGTTGAATTGATCCCTTTACCATTATGTAATGGCCTTCTTTGTCTCTTTTGATCTTTGTTGGTTTAAAGTCTATTTTATCAGAGACTAGGATTGCAACCCCTGCCTTTTTTTGTTTTCCATTTGCTTGATAGATCTTCCTCCATCCCTTTATTTTGAGTCTATGTGTGTCTCTGCACGTGAGATGGGTTTCCTGAATACAGCACACTGATGGGTCCTGACTCCTTATCCAGTTTGCCAGTCTGTGTCTTTTAATTGGAGCATTTAGCCCATTTACATTTAACGTTAATATTGTTATGTGTGAATCTGATCCTATCATTATGATGTTAGTTGGTTATCTTGCTCGTTAGTTGCTGTAGTTTCTTCCTAGCCTCGATGGTCTTTACAATTTGGCATGTTTTTGCAGTGGCTGGTACCGGTTGTTCCTTTCCATGATTAGTGCTTCCTTCAGGAGCTCTTTTAGGGCAGGCCTGGTGGTGACAAAATCACTCAGCGTTTGCTTGTCTGTAAAGTATTTTATTTCTCCTTCACTTATGAAGCTTAGTTTGGCTGGATATGAAATTCTGGGTTGAAAATTCTTTTCTTTAAGAATGTTGAATATTGGCCCCCACCCTCTTCTGGCTTGTAGAGTTTCTGCCGAGAGATCTGCTGTTTGTTAGGCTGATGGGCTTCCCTTTGTGGGTAACCCGACCTTTCTCTCTGGCTGCCCTTAACATTTTTTCCTTCACTTCAACCTTGGTGAATCTGACAATTATGTGTCTTGGAGTTGCTCTTCTCGAGGAGTATCTTTGTGGCGTTCTCTGTATTTCCTGAATCTGAATGTTGGCCTGCCTTGCTGGATTGGGGAAGTTCTCCTGGATAATATCTTGCAGAGTGTTTTCCAACTTGGTTCCATTCTCCCCGTCATTTTCAGGTACACCAATCAGATGTAGGTTTGGTCTTTTCACATAGTCCCAAATTTCTTGGAGGCTTTGTTCATTTCTTTTTATTCTTTTTTCTCTAAACTTCCCTTCTCGCTTCATTTCATTCATTTCATCTTCCATCAGCGATACCCTTTCCTCCAGTTGATCGCATCTGCTACTGAGGCTTCTGCAATCTTCACATAGTTCTCGAAACTTGGCTTTCAGCTCCGTCAGCTCCTTGAAGCCCTTCTCTCCATTGGTTATTCTAGTTATCCATTCTTCTAATTTTTTTTCAAAGTTTTTAACTTCTTTGCTATTGTTTTGAATTTCCTCCCGTAGCTCAGAGTAGTTTGATCATCCGAAGTCTTCTTCTCTCAACTCGTCAAAGTCATCCTCCATCCAGCTTTGTTCCGTTGCTGGTGAGGAAATGCGTTGCTTTGGAGGAGGAGAGGTGCTCTGCTTTTTAGAGTTTCCAGTTTTTCTGCTCTGTTTTTTCCCCATCTTTGTGGTTTTATCTACTTTTGATCTTTCTTTGATGACGGTGATGTACAGATGGGTTTTTGGTGTCGATGTCCTTTCTGTTTGTTAGTTTTCCTTCTACCAGACAGGACCCTCAGCTGCAGGTCTGTTGGAGTTTACTAGAGGTCCACTCCAGACCCTGTTTGGCTGGGTGTCAGCAGCGGTGGCTGCAGAACAGCAGATTTTCGTGAGACCACAAATTCAGCTGTCTGATAGATTCTCTGGAAGTTTTGTCTCAGAGGAGTACCTGGCCTAGTGAGGTGTCAGTCTGTCCCTACTGGGGGGGTGCCTCCCAGTTAGGCTGCTCAAGGGTGAGGGACCCACTTTAGGAGGCAGTCTGTCCGTTCTCAGATCTCCAGCTGTGTGCTGGGAGAACCACTACTCTCTTCAAAGCTGTCAGTCAGACAGGGACATTTAAGTCTGTGGAGGTTCCTGCTGAGTTTTTGTTTGTCTGTGCCCTGCCCCCAGAGGTGGAGCCTACAGAGGCAGGCAGGCCTCCTTGAGCTGTGGTGGGCTCCACCCAGTTCGAGCTTCCTGGCTGCTTTGTTTACCTAAGCAAGCCTGGGCAATGGCGGGTGCCCCTCCCCCAGCCTCGCTGCCGCCTTGCAGCTTGATCTCAGACTGCTGTGCTAGCAATCAGCGAGACTCTGTGGGCATAGGACCCTCCGAGCCAGGTGCGGGACACAATCTCCTAGTGTGCCGTTTTCCAGGCCTGTTGGAAAAGCGCAGTATTAGGGTGGGACTGACCCGATATTCCAGGTGCCGTCTGTTACCCCTTTCTTTGACTAGGAAAGGGAACTCCCTGACCCCTTGCGCTTCCCGAGTGAGGCAATGCCTCGCCCTGCTTCGGCTTGCGCACAGTGTGCTTCACCGACTGTCCTGCACCCACTGTTTGGCACTCCCTAGTGAGATGAAACCGGTACCTCAAGCAGAAATGCAGAAATCACCCGTCTTCTGTGTCGCTCAGGCTGGGAGCTGGAGACCGGAGCTGTTCCCATTCGGCCATCTTGGCTCCACCCCTTTACTCATGTCTTGATTCTATAATATTCTTTGTTTTTATTACTTATACTAATTTATTATTATTTACCATAATTTATGATACAGTATTTGTAAATTTTATTTATACTAGCATAAAATATTTTATTCTAGTGTTAAAGGTGCTGTGTTCTGAATTTATAGCTACATGCAGTACCAAGTTCTTTCTCATTGCTCATTGTGTAAGCATTTGAACTTGCCTCTGACCTATCTGCTCCTAACACAATACTTCTGACCTACTGGGCCCACATTGTCAAAAATGTTAATACATTTTTTCAGTCATTCTATAATATTTCTTATATTTGTGACTTGTCCTATTTTTAAAATTGTAATAGAAAACAATAGAACAATGGAATTACTTCAAAAATTTTGCTAAAGGGTATTTGAACCACTTGGAGTAGAAGCCACCTCGCTGCGTTTATATGCATCCACTCCCTTGTGCCAGAGATAAATTTGCTATAGTCTCTGTCTCTATTCTAAGTATGCTATACAAACAGGGGCCTACTCCTCAGGAGAATAACCAAGCCAAGGATGTCATGTTCCATCTTTGTGATGAAATGCAGATTGGTCGTTAAAAGGCAAATTCTTCATTTCCAAAAGCTGAATTTAAATGATGCTTTAAAAGATTTTAGCTAATGAAATTTAGGCCCCTCTCCTTCAAAAAAGAGGAATTTAAGAAAATGCTCTGGAACTTAGCCAGAGTATTTAATTTGGTCTCAAAATGCATACATTTTATTTTACTTCATGATCTTGCCTTATAGTATTTTGTTATCTAGAGGCTTGCAGACAAATGTCAATAGCCTTGTTGAGTTCAGCATTACTGCCTGCTTGGTTTGTCTGATTTATTTCTGTGCCTCGTGGTTAGTTAAGCATAACCTGTGTGGTTTCTGGCTGTTCCAATAGCGAAAGGCTGTATGCACCAGGAATAGTGCTGCCACTCGGCACACTGTGGGTGAGCTCATCATCACTCTGGCCAGGTTCCTCCTCTACTTTGCAGCCCTTTTCTTCATCTTCCTTGAACTAATTTGTTCAAGAAGGGACGACAGAGATGCCCTCTTCCTCTCCAGTGTTTCTATCAGTTGAGGCTGATTTTTCAGTCTGGACTCCGCTTAGGAGGTTTTAGGTTTTGAGGGGGTTTAAAGATTCTTCCAGGACTCACCAACTAGTCCTGAAAGACTTCACTTTTGGGAAGCCTCTTCCATCAGTTCCTCACAAATGTCCAAGCACGAAAATCTCACTTGACTCCCTTATTTCTGTTCCCCTGGCTCGGATGAGTCACTGTGGAGTTGGGTTGCTGCTGTGGGCTGGCCAAGGAGAACTGGATGAATGAAACCCTGTAACACCATTCAATATAGCTGCTCTCAAATAACCAAAAGCTCTTATTGGAGTGGTAGCCATGTGCAAAGGCAGAATCTGCTTCCTGAAGCTGCCAGACCTGCAGTGACCTAGGAGAGACAGTCACTTTCTTTCCTATGGGGTGCTGGAGAGGCAGGCATCACATCTAACACCTTCCAAGTTGTTTTGCTATAAACTCCAGCGTGGCTTTGGAAAATTCAATTTCAACCTGTCCCATACATTCCTCACCCTCAAGACTATGAGTGGAGAAATTGAACCCATGGATTCATGGTGATGATGATTGAGGTAGAACGGGCTGATAAAGGTGGTTTCTGCATGTCCAGGTCTCCTCAATGCTAAGAAATGCAGATGAAGCATTTGTTAAACTAATGTGGTGGCCTCCAGCCCACCCACAAGCCCATGCCATGGTTCTGCATAAATGCCCATGGGGAGACAGGCAGCAGTGATCCAGACACTGGAGGATGGCACTCTCTTAAAGTGAGATTGTGTGGCTCACCCTGGATGTGAACTTAAATGAGGAAAAAAACTGAATGACATTCACAACCCAAAGTGATTCCACTTCATCATTTTGTACACATACATTCATGATGTGTTATATGTTATATATAATTTACTCAAGCATGCTTTTAAAAATAGATTTGAGGAGCATGGAGACCCCAGAAGTGTATGTTATTGTACTGGGCTTGAGTTTCTCTTTCCCTCCCACAGAGGACCTCTGAGGGTCTATTTGAGGGCATGAATATGGAAAATTCAGCTCCAGCTCCTCCACCCCACTCCCTGAACAGCACTGCAGAACTGTGCTAAGCTCTTGTGGCTTGGAAAGAACAGATGCAAGAGACATAATAAGTATAAAAGGAATTTGGGGAATGGGTCCTAAGAATCACCGTGTTTCCTATCACTCTCAGAAAATGCATCTATTTTCAGGGGGTACTGTACATCTGTGTGGCTCCAAACCGCCAATTATTTTTCCAAGCAACATAATAACAGCTTTCTTCTGAAAATGTCAAACAAACACTCAAATGGAATACAGCTTCAGAAATTTTCACTTAAGTTGATTTGTTCCAATTACTCAGACCTGCTTTGCACACCCGCCCCCCAACACATAAAAGGCAAGTTCTGTTTTTATCATCCTGTTCACTTTTTCCAGATAAATAAAGAGACAGGAAAGAAGAAGGCAGGAAAGAAGGATGGCAGGAAGGAAGGAAGGAAGGAAGGAAGGAAGGAAGGAAGGAAGGAAGGGAGGGAGGGAGGGAGGGAGGGAGGGAGGGAAGGGAAGGAGGGAGGTAGAGAGAGAAAGAAACCACCTGAATTCTACATATACTATTAGAATACAACCACCCAGGACAGGAAATATAACTGAAGAAGGCAAAGAGAATACTGTCCCAGTGTATATCTGCACCCCTTTGTCTGTTTGGGCACTGAAAGGTCACAGATACCACTGGTCTTCCTGTTGAGCCACTCTGAATGTAATCTGTTGGGTTTGGTTTGCTGAATGTATATGCACGTCAAAGATTGTGAGCATGGATTATTTATAAGATGTTCACTTCCAATTAGTGCGGCTTAAAACGTGAGCTTCAACTTGGCACACAGCAGCTGCAGTAGCCTGTTCTGAGAAGGTTGGGCAGGTCTGGGGGTAAGCAAGCCTCTTGCTGAGCAATGGTGTGAGCCAGTGGCTAAGGTAACATTTGGGAGCAGCCCTGTTTTGAAACAGATTCTTATTTCAGGTAAACAGTCCTGCAAGTGACATGATAAAATACATATAAGAGTACTATTTTCCAAGGGCTGCCCGGGAAGCAATGCATATAGGCCCAGAGACTGTTAGGTCATTTTGACCCATTACTCCTCAAGTACCCACTTGGCAAATTGATGGAGTCACATTTAGGACCCATGTCCGCTTTGGTGGAAACCCCATTTTGTACCTTGATGGAGACTCACAGATAGTGGCTTCTAAATTCCAAGATCGGGTATGAAGGAACAGCTTCTGGGAAAAACAGTTTAATTTACCCATTTTTTTTAACCAAATCTAATTAACCAAATTTAATTAACCCATTTGCTGAGGTTAATGAAACCCTTGTTAACCTGACTCAGAAGGAGGCTGGAAAGGAGGCCTTTTAAGCTAAGATTCCTAATAGGCTCCATGCCTCAGGGAGCCATGAACCCGTCAGAGACAGGGCACCAGGTGCATGCTCTGAGGCTGCTGACTCTGTCCTGGAAGCCCGCAAGGGGCTGATTTGAACACAGACCAGGATCAGAAATGTGGCCAGCACTCTAGACTCTCCTGAAGTTATTCAAAACCCGACTTTTTGTTATTTAGTCTAAAACAAAGTGGACCTCCAGAATCCTGACATGTTCCGCTGAAATTGCGGCCGGGCACTCCAACACCGAACGGAAATGATTTGGGGATGATGTACATCCTCAATTAGCCGACCTGCTGCTCCATGTTATGGGGGGCCTCCTTCTCCATCAACGGTATTGGCGAGGCAGCCATAAAGACCCAAAGCTATGATTCTCCTGCCTGAAGTTTAGTGTCAGTGCAGTGAACTGACAAGCTCAGCCTGTTTTGTAGTTGTCAGGAGTCACTGTTATAAAACTCCCCTTCATCTGGCATTGGCCAAAAGCCCCGTCAGCTGACTCAGCTAAGAAGGTTTGAACATCATGAAAGCGGGTGCCCTTTCCTCCCTTGCAATGGTGTTTACTTAGCAGTTCTTTACCCTGGCTGTGTTTTCTGACCCTTTGGGGACAGTTATCATGCTAAGCCTGTCCTTGTCTGGAGAGTGGTTCATTTCTTTCCTAAATGCAAAGCTTGTGCTCAGGAGGTAAACAATGGGCCAAACCTCTGCAGACATACAGAGAGAAGAGGCTAAACAGGCACTCTCTGCAGTCAGAGAACATTCTGTCAGGACACAGAGGAGCTTGAGAGCTCCAGAGGGCACAGTATCAGGAAACCATAGAGGTCTTTTCTTCTCAACTCAAAAGATGGTGAGATCAGTTCAGGACTGGCCTGGCCAAGTGAAAAGATTTGGAGACATCACACATTGCTGCATGCAATGAGCTCAAAATCTAAGGTTGAGAGAGGAGGGGTTCACAGCGGCATGAGATGCACTTCCTCCCACACTGAAAGCTGTTGCTTCCAATCGGACCCTCCATGCCGGTGACCTTGAGGTAAAAGAGCAGAAATACAAAGTGAAGCATTTCTACTGCTTGAAAGGAATACATTTAGCAAGCCCCTACCTCCTTCGATCTTTTGTAGGAAGACTGTGCCAAATGCTAGATGAACAATTTTATCCCTGATCCACCAAAAAGGGAAGGAAAAAAAAGCAGCTGAGGCTTATAGGAAGGATTTCTGCAGAACAACGTCAGTGGGAAAACATTGTAACAAGACTTGGATCAGATTTACAACAGGAGCAGAGCTTTTTCTTTATTGATTATTTTAAGTCTTTTTCAAAGAATTTTCCTGGGACTTTAGAAAAATTCAATGGAAGACATTACTTATTTGCTTATGGGTGGAGATGGCACTTTTTCTGAGAAATATATATATATACACATATATTTCTAAGTAATATATATATTTCTCTATATAAATTTATATTAGAAATTTATATATATAATTTTAATAATATGGGTGGAGATGGCACTTTCTTTTTCTAAGAAATATATATGTATTTCTAAGTACTGTATAGGTGTGTCTATGTATATGTATATACCTATATAGTACTATATATGTGTCTATATATACTTATATAGTACTATATATACTTATAAAAGTATATATTATATACATTATATTACTTAGAAATTTATATACATATACATTTATATACATGTAAATTTATATACATATACATTTATATACATGTAAGTTTATATATATATACATTTATATACATGTAAATTTATATACATATAAATTTCTAAGTAATATACATTACTTAGAAATATATAATTACATATAATATATAACACCAAACAGAATATATAATATATATTATATAATAAATTTAATATATAAAATTATATATGTTTATATGTAGTGTGTGTGTATACATGTATATATATATATATACACAAAAACACAGAATTTGGCATTACTTAGCATGGAAAATATAATATTTTGGGGGTGTTTTCCTAAAAATGGCCTAGCCTTTCAAATATAAAGCATTCTTTTCTTTTTTATTTATTTATTTTTATTTTTATTTTTTTTTATTATACTTTAGGGTTTTAGGGTACATGTGCACAATGTGCAGGTTTGTTACATATGTATCTATGTGCCATGTTGATTTCCTGCACCCATCAACTCGTCATTTAGCATTAGGTGTATCTCCTAATGCTGTCTCCCCCCCTCCCCCCACCCCACAACAGTCCCCGGAGTGTGATGTTCCCCTTCCTGTGTCCATGAGTTCTCATTGTTCAATACCCACCTATGAGTGAGAACATGTGGTGTTTGGTTTTTTGTCCTTGCGATAGTTTACTGAGAATGATGTTTTCCAGTTTCATCCATGTCCCTACAAAGGACACGAACTCATCATTTTTTAAGGCTGCATAGTATTCCATGGTGTATATGTGCCACATTTTCTTAATCCAGTCTATCGTTGTTGGACATTTGGGTTGGTTCCAACTCTTTGCTATTGTGAATAGTGCCGCAATAAACATACGTGTGCATGTGTCTTTATAGCAACATGATTTATAGTCCTTTGGGTATATACCCAGTAATGGGATGGCTGGGTCAAATGGTATTTCTAGTTCGAGATCCCTGAGGAATCGCCACACTGACTTCCACAATGGTTGAACTAGTTTACAGTCCCACCAACAGTGTAAAAGTGTTCCTATTTCTCCACATCCTCTCCAGCACCTGTTGTTTCCTGATTTTTTAATGATGGCCATTCTAACTGGTGTGAGATGATATCTCACTGTGGTTTTGATTTGCATTTCTCTGATGGCCAGTGATGATGAGCATTTCTTCATGTGTATTTTGGCTGCATAAATGTCTTCTTTTGAGAAGTGTCTGTTCATGTCCTCTGCCCACTTTTTGATGGGATTGTTTGTTTTTTTCTTGTAAATTTGTTTGAGTTCATTGTAGATTCTGGATATTAGCCCTTTGTCAGATGAGCAACCTACAGAATGGGAGAAAATTTTTGCATTCTTTTCTTAAAATGTCTTAAGTTTTAGCCATCTCCCTCATTCTTTTCCAGATAAATGCCTCCAAATAACTTAGTCCTCAACCTGAAGCCAAAGTGATTTCGGCGTACCGGGATTGAAATACTTCTGCCTTCACAACTGAATGGATAAAGGGGCACTCCTTGTGGCTCCTCATTGTGTGTCCCCTAGAGGGTCAGCAAGGCCAAGAATTGGTTTGTGGAACAAATATCCATTACTACAATCAGGGATGAAAAAGAGTACACCCCATGGATTTTGCTCTCGGGAGTGATTGGTTCAGCGAGTGAAATAAGACCAACATGCACGGAAGGGTTGATGATGCTAGAATCTCCTACACTTTGCCAGCCACAGGTAAGTCGAATCAGTATTGACTCAAATCAGCACCAGACTGGTCACTTTTAGAAGTGATACCATGGGAGGCAATTAAACCCAGGAAAATGCTGAGCACTAGAATGACCATGCAGGAAGGGGCCTTAGAAATAGATCCTGTACGTCTTCACCTGATGGTGACAGGGCCAGAACAGAAGCCTACAAGGGTAAGAGCAAGCTCAGCGCCACAGAACTTGTAGGTAACAGAGCCAGGCTCAAGTGCATGCTTCCTGACTGCAATTTCAACACTCCCATTCAAGGTGAGAGTGAAAAGTATTTTCCCCTCAGCTTTCCCCGGTGATATTCCCCTATGCACCAGCAGAGCATGAGGGTATGAGACGAAGATGCACATCCTAGCCCCAGCTTTGCTACTGACTAGCCACGTGTGTTTCAGCAACTCACAAAACTTCTCCAGATTTCAGACTCCTCATCTGTAAAATAAAGTCATTTGATTTGTCCATTGCTCTCCATAGTTCACCAAAGTGCCCCTCATAGGAGAGTGGAATGGATGAGGTTTAGTGTAGAAGCTTGGAGATGTGGAAATAAGTGACCTTGTGCAAGTGAGAAATGCACTCAATGTATTGGAATTTGTCTGTCTTAATAATTTGTGTGGCTTCTACATTTTACTTTGTAATATATCTGTGTTTGCTTTCGGGTGAAAATACTGTTTGAAATGTCTTACTATCCATGAAACTTGGTTCACCAAAGAGGGCCTGTTTTCCCTGAGGGACAAGGACTAGAAGGTTTTCTGAGGCCACCCCAGGCCCCTATTCATTGATTTCATGTCTTAAGTTTGTGTTTTTTATTTTATCACACCCTCCTATTTCTGGTTCCCAGAATGTAAGTAGTTCTCCCTCCACGATGTTCAACGGTCCTCAATAATGTCCAGCTATGTGAAGATGGAAAGGTGAGGGAAAATTAGCACCATAAGCAGAGTCTGGAAAGGTACACAGACATTTAACAGATGGAAGCAGGAGGGCTGCCATTCTAGAAAGATATGAGGAGTGCTCATCAGCCTGGCTTCCGCTAGACGAGATCTACTTTGGTGTCTAGCCAAATTTTGATCCTTTGCCTTAAATCTTTTCTGGAAAGAGATGGGCTATGAATAAATATTTGGATTTAGGAGGAATTAGTTTAAACATCTCTGAAAAATACCACATTATCTCTTCTTCAGATGCAAATCTTTTGAGTACCTAAAAGTGGATTTTCCTCTCTCTGGAGTTGACCCCAAAACCAAGCCTAACTTTGCCTTGGCTCTCTGATTCTGGCTCCCATCACCTCTGGAACTGTGGGGTGACTGGGAGTGGAAAGCATAAAGCTGGGGGATGCAAAGAAGGATGGTTCTCACCCAGTCTCTGGGCATTTATCAGTAGAGAGGGAGGTCAGCCAAGTTCCTCATCTGCCACAGCAGCAAAGGCGTTCTCCCCAGTGACTTTTCCAGATGGAAAAGTGCTCTGAGCTTCTGACCATCTCCCAGAGGCTAAAGGGAATTTGATGAGGAGAGACTTTTGCTCTTCGAGGCAATTGCGCCTGCATGAATCAAGCTGTTGGTTGGCATCTCCAAGCACCTTGCACATAGTAGGCATATGACAGTGATTTGTCAGATGCACAAATCAATACCATTCTTCCACCAAAAAAGAAAAGATGGCAAGTGGTTTATGAAAAAGAACATTCCATTACAACACAGCATCTCGGCCCAGGTTTAGTGTTCAAGCCTATATTTAGAGAATAACAGACTAACCTAGAAGAGGATGGAATTATTGTGTAACCAAATGATTTCAACTCTGGCTGCATGTTAGAATCACCTGGTAAGCTTTTGAAAAATGCTGATGCCCCACTTGAGAGTAATTGAATCAGAAACTCTGGGGAGAAGCCCAGGCATTGGTATTTATTTGTAATTTCCCAGGTGATTCTGGTGCACAATGAGACTGTAAATGACTCATCTCTCCAGGCAGGTGGAGTGATTTACCCAGGATCCCACCAGGCTGGTGCGGGGCCGGGGAAGAGAATCCAGGTCTCCCCATCCAACCCTGTGCTCTTTCCCACACACCACATCAACTCTTCTTTGGCCCTGTGGCCTGTGGGATAACTTGCACTTTTCCACTGGGAATAGGGAGCCGCAGTTGACCCACTAACCCCCTGGAAACAAGTGCCTCGGTACCATGGGAATTTTCCTGGTCCTATTTGTGGAAATGCTCCAACCTTGGATGTTTTTCCAGTAAAGGACATTATGAGCAGGGTCCCTTTGGTAACTATCTATAAGCATTATTTGTGAGGCATGGGAAGATTCTGGCCCCAAAATATCCCCTTTGCCTTCAGTTACTTATGCTACAAGGCATGTTATAAGAATATTTTAGGTGGTTAAGAGATATTAGTTATTAGAATATAAATAAAGCTGTGAGTAGCCCCTTTTCTCTTGCTAGTCTAAATGAAGAGTTGAAGGTTTAAGTACCTAGCACAGTGCTTAGCTTTAAGTTTCACAGTACTTAATGGCAACTACCTCTTATCCTATTCTTGCTATGTTTGAATAAACCATGCTGGGTCTTACGTACATTCTCTAATTTAATTATCACTCAAAACTTAGGAGGAAGTACATATCCTTGTATTAAAATGAAGACACTGAGGCTCACATTCTAATTGTGATGCCTATAGATTTGAATGAAACTGGAAGTTCCTATTAGCTTGAACTAACCCCTTCTGCTTTACCTAAGAGGAAAATGAGGCCTAGAAAGGTGCTGTGATTTTCTCTGGGAATATGTATCAGGTTCAGTTGTTTATCAGTGGTTCATGTCATAATTAATGTATCAGTTCCTTTCAAAATTAGAAAAGGAAAGGCCTTTGAGTCTCTCCGTTTGGTGTTCAAATCCTGGTCTGACCATTTTCTGGCTGTGAAAAAAGTTACTTAACTTGAAAGAGCCCCACCTCTGGAAGGAAAGGAGGAAGGCAGGGGAAGAAAAAGAAGAGAGAGGGAGGAAAAGAAAGAGGAAGGAAAAATGCAGAGAAGGAAAAGAAAAAGAAAAAAAGAAAAGAGAAAGGCAAGGAAGGGAGGGAGAGGACCATTCACTACACAAGGTAGAGACAGAAGATACATGATGAGGAAGTGGTTGGTGGTGCGAAGCCACTGAAGGTCAAAGGGTGCTTGATGTTGCCTTCTAAAGGATATTTTCTTGAATCCAAGATTCCAATCAGAAGTCCAGAACCTGCTGCAAGAAGGAGGAGAAGGCTTGAAACTGGGATAAACAGAAGGAGGAAAAGTGTAAGTGAGAGGTTCTACAGAAACAGGGCAGGGGAAGAGCTGAATTTGTTCCAGAGAAATTCAGGGACAAGAAAGATGTGAAAAGAAAACGCCAATGGTGGGTTCATGAGGGCTCTGAATGGCTTCCCTATAGGACTGAAGCAAAAGGCATCGTAGGAGTCCAAGGCATGAAACAGTATATTCCACCAGAAGAATGTACGTCTTTGAAGTACCCTGCCCCACTCCCCAAAAAAAGGTCCATTGCAGACTATAGCTTTTGAAGAAAAAAGAAGGAAAAATCGGTGAAAGTGAATCAAAGGAAGTGATAAATCTGTCAGTGACCCTCTCCTGAAACAAAGCACATGACGCTTAATTAATGCATTTAGCTGCCTAACCAGAGAAGCCTGGTAGTCAGGCCCACCTCCAGAGCCTCACCCAGTTCTGGAGTTCTTTGAAGATGAAAAGCACTTTTAAGTGCGGACTCGGACGATGACCACGAATGCTGTTAACTCCATGGGGAAAGAAATAAAAACACATATTAAATGTGTTATAATACTTACGAGCACCGTTTGAAGGCAGTGTCCTCTAAACATAGGAAGGCATACGTAAGGAAGTAGAGAAAAATGAGAAGGGGGTTGAGGGAGGTGGAGAGGCCAGGGCAGGCCTGGTAGGAGTGCTCTCTAATGCCACACACTGGACAGGGTGACAAAGAAGGCTTTAGGCAGAAGGAGGAGGGAACAGTGGGAGACAGGACACTACCAATATGAAATGTCAAGTGCCGGGAACTGAGAAGAGAAAACTAAGGCCACTCTGAGACTGGGCCATGTGAGAAGAAAACAATTGTGTCACGGTGAGGAGGTAGAAGTCATTAAATGTCTAGAGAAGGGACATTACCCACATTTAAAGGCATCGAGCACCAAAGCTTTACTACTAGCCTGGGAAAACAGTGAAAGAGGACGTGAACAAGAAATTCTCAAAAAGCAGAACAGCGCTCCTGGATGAGAAACTCCGTAGAAGCTGAACGCTGCTCCTCAATGGCCTTTCTCTGTCTTTCTCTCTCCTGTCTCTGTGTCTCTGCTATCTATCCAGCACTCATCAAAGCTAGCTGAAATGACAATAGGCAATACTCAAAAATGAGGAAAAGCAAAAAGTGGCATCCAAACAAAGGTAGGGACCTGTTTACATGAACCATGTGTATTAGTGTATTTCTTTTTCTTCCCCGCCCCCCCACCCCCCCGCCGCCACTTAGGGAAATTTCTAAGGTAGCAGATGGACCATTCAAAGACTTAGAAAATGAGGCCAAAGAGATGAATAAATGGTAAGAGTAGTGAGTCTTGCTTTTAAATGGAATTCGTAATTTCTTTTTTTTTAAATTAAATTTGATTTTTTTTTTTTTTTTGAGACAGGATCTCACTCTGTTGCCCCAGCCAGAGTGCAGCAATGCAATCACGACTCACTGCAGCCTCAACCTCCTGGGTGCAAGCATTCCTCCTGCCTTAGCCTCCTAAGTAGCTGGGACTACAGACACGTGCCACCATGCGCAGCTTTTATTTTCTTGTAGAGACAGGGTCTCGCTATGTTGCCCAGGCTAATTTATTTCTCTTATTTGATTCAAGAACATAAGAGCATATCTGAAGTTTACTCATAAATGTGGGGAGACTTTCATGCCATCAGACTAACCCCGCAGAGGAGGGCAAGAAGAGGCCAAGTGGTATGGCAGAAAGAACATGCAAGTGGTGGCCCCAAGCTCCAACTGCTTTTATTTGCTCCTCTGGGGACATTCAGCCTTGGCCTGTTACCAGATTCTGAGGTTCAGTTTTCCCATTTGTGTCAGAAATATGGTATCTCAAAAACTGGACTCAAGAAATCTCTTTTTCTGAATTGACATATCACCAATACTTTGTGAATAAAATTTTGGAGCTTTGGCATTTTCATTACCTCCTGATACCTGCTTCAAAAAAGTACTACTTTCCAGGTATCAGCTTATGAATCTGGGAGAAATCGCGTCAGCTGTACTTAAGCCTTCCTTCTGCTAACTTCCTGGTCAAGACATTGTTGAGTTTGACGCTTCTTTCTAGGCAGCCCCAGTATAGTTTCTTGGGACGAAGTATGTTCAAGGAGCCTTTCCCATTCTACCCTAATAAAGTAAGTGGATGGGACCATCTCTCAAGTGTTCCTGGGCCACCTCTTCCTGTGTACCTTGGACACATCCATTGGGAAGGCCTCAGAGCATGATGAGGCTAAGACCTGGGTGTAGTCTAGGCCCTCTCATGCATCAGCCGTATGGCTGGAGCAGATGTTACTCTTCTTGTGCCTCAGTTTTCTCATCTATGAAACACTCATAATAAGTGTGCTTCAGAGAGTTGTGTTAGATAAAATAGTACATAAAAAACACTTAGCACTATGTCTGTTTTAGAGTGAAATCAATAAACACAAACCTTTATCATAATGTCATTGTCATTAATACAATTACCAAGAACTTATTACATAAGGAGTAGCCACAAATTAAATTCTGCTCACTGCTCTGGTTGTTCATGACTCAGATGTTTTTCCCATCCCCTTTCTGATTCTTATTGCTGGGTAGTTTTTTTTTTAATTAATTAAAATATAACAAGCCAAATATTGTTTAATGTTAACAGTTAATTCAGGAGAATTATTTTTTCTCTTTTTTAAACACTTTAATTCATTCCACTTACCTTTATATTGGGGTCCTCAGGGTTAATTAGGAGCAACTTTGTACTTGGATAGTTGGTTAATCACCAAGAAGAATGTTGGAAGAAAGCTACTCATATGCTTTTCATCTCAGCATCCAATTCCCAGGAAACCTGGAAAAAACCATTTTACTTGTCTAAGGCCACCTACAGTATTAGGTAATTATTAAAGCTGATTGCATATCAGAGCCTAAATACAGTGCTGCAGAACCGTGCTCCCCTCATGCTCCCCTCACAGCAAATGAATCAGAGATGCTGCCATGTATTTTTGAAGAGTAAATCTTTGTGCTAATTAATTATATCAATATCAACATGTTGATATTGATATAATTAGCACAGTGGATGACACTGATATAATTAGCACAAATATTTACTCTTCAAAAATAAGTGGCAGTGCATATGCATATAATAACCTTAATAATAATACTGAGCTGTTATAGCATCACTTTCTCTGAGGAGTTTACAAAATACATAAATAGCAAATAATTAAAACTCAAACTCCGTTGAGAGCTTTGATAGCATCATTGAGCAAAGTTGAAGGGGTTTATGCAGTCAGAGTAACCTCATAAATACATTCTGACAGGGGCATTTTTTGCCCAAACAGAAGTGACTCTCCAAGCAGCTATCAGCAGGCCTAAACTAAGAGATATACCAAATTCTGTAATTGAATTGAAATTGAATAGGGCCCTGTCTCTTTCTTTATTCTGATTCATGTTCAACTAATCTAAAACCACAATTATTTTATTCTAAAATGAAACAGAATTGGGTAAAAGCAAGGATGTTGGGATACAAGACAGAAAATACATTCAGATGTCCTTGTCCCCAGCGTCTTTTACATAGAAAGACCATGGGCCTGCTAAATCTATCCAGAGGCCATCTCTCTTTTGTTTGAAAATGTAGACTCCACACCTCATCACATAATTGTATGTGGTACCATGAGAAGAGAGGTGGCATGGTGCCTAATGGTTCCATTGGCACTCTGCTATCAGGAGCCGATGAGAACCAACTTTCCCACTGTGTTTGTGATGGGAGATATTAATCTTAACCAATTTCTTATTTCTTTATTTCTGAGAACAGGCTAATTGAGTTTCACATTCTCTTACCATTACAAGTATATTTACTGCCACCAGCACAGCATATATGCACAGAAACACACACATACATATCTGCACATGCAAACTGATAAACATCACACACAAAACAAAACATAACTGTGAGTTCCAATGAACCCATTGATAAGCATGAAAGATACAGGCCAGGAGACTTTTAAAATATGTTGTGCTTACTGGCAAACATTGGAAAAGTAAAATTGACTTCATGGACTGACAGAAAGAGACATTAGTTATTTTAACCCTCCTTTCCTTTAAGCACTAACTTCTATAATGGAGCATCCCAGATATTTTGCTTCTTAGTGCCTCTTTGGATGTGAAGATTGCACAGCAGGAGGCAACATCTGGGGGAGAAAGGAGAGATTGTGTAAGAGACTTAGGATATTGGTGCGCACCCGGTTGTGATTCTTGGATATGTTTCAGAGAATATTTTAAAAGGCAGCCTCCATTGTAATTATCACTTATAATTAATTTCTAGGTGCAACAGCAGAAGAGTATTTCAATATTCCAGTTTTCTAGAGAAAAAGGATTTTTCTTGCATTTATGCAGATTTAGAATTTCAGCTGTAAATTGACCTCCTCCTTACCACAAACCATATTGTTTTGCAACCTCTTAATACATAAAACTGCCTTGGTCCTTCAGTGAAAGATGTCATTTTTACCATAATGAGAAAAGCTGGAAAGTCTCAGCATCTCATGAACGTCATTGCTCAAACAGTGCTTGGTTCAGGGAGGGAGGTTCAATCCTGATGCCTGTGATTGTCTCATTTCATTCTGACATCATAATTGAGACTAATCTCCACTGATTTTTTCCCCTACGTTCGTTCTTGCTTTCAAGTTTAATCATCCACTACAGTTTGGACATAACAGCAGTGGAATGGGTGTTTTCTGAAAAACACACATTGGAATCATTTTGCATTGTAGCTTCAGTTCATGACGTTTTGCTAAGCAGGTATCCAAAGGCACACACTGAAATCATTTTGCCGGCATACTCTTGCATTTTAATAGCTTCCTAACAGGGTATCTGAAGAAACACTCTCGAAACATTTTGCCCTCCTAATTTTATGTTGCAATGACATCAAAATGTCATAAAGCAATTACCGTCCCAAGCACAGAATGATCTTTAGAAGTTACTTTCTCCATAGGCTCATTAACTAACGCCTTTCTAGCTTTAATATCTTGATTGTTTAAAAAAAGCTTAATACTAATTGAGAGGCTTCATTTAAAACTGAATACCACTTATTTAGCACAATCTCTGTCTCTCTCTCTCTCTCTGTCTCTCTCTCTCTCCCCTCTCTCAACCAAATTGGACTAAGCTGACAGAACCCTATATTTATAGATACACACACACCTTCTGACCACTCCAGTTAAGATTCTAAGTGGAACTGATCTGGTACAAAGCAAAAATCAGCCTAGCGGATTGCTTTGGAGTCAAAGGAAACAGTAGATACTGGCTGTGTCCTTGGCAGTGAGCACATCCCAAAGTTTCTGCATTGCCTGAAAACATGAGGCTGGGTACTCATTATGGGGTCTGGAAGAAATGTGAGATGCTTAACTGGAGAAGTTCTACATGGCAACACAACCATCTGATTCCAACCACACTTAGTTCTAATGATTGAGATCCACCAGGTATTTCTCCAAATAAAAATGCCAAATCAAGGGAACAAACAATGACACGTTGGGTTCAGTTATTCTGTGATATAGGCTGTGATTTGCAAAGCTATACCCTCCTGAAACATCTGTAGGAAGAGTTAAAGCTTAAGTTTTCCTCTGAGCCGTTTGAAATAAGTAAAGAATAGCCACCAACCTCTATCACCTTTTCTAGTATAAACATTAAAACAAATGTGCTTGTCTCACATGTGCCAGATAATACTCATAACTTAACCTTTAACTATCTGAGCACGTTCTTATCTGGATAATGGAAGGGTTGGAAATGAGCTCAACGAATTTGCACAACACAATGCCAAGGATGTAATGGCCTCTCTACTCAAATCAAGAGATAAGATGGTCTCTGACTTTTTCTATAGACTCTCTGTCCATGGCTAAACAACATAGCTCTGTTCTTGCCAAGTATTTTTTTTTTTCTGTTTTAAGCATCCTCAAAGGTGACCCATAGAGTTCTAGCAACCAGTCTGATCATAGAAAAGAGGCAGAATGATTGGTTCAGATGTCTGAAAGTAAAGCTAAAACTGGGAGGAGCTACTTTGTTAATAATAAATAACAAGAATGATAGGTGAATAAAAATAAGCATCTTAATGATTTACCATTGCTATGAAACCAATAGGCTGGTAATCCAATCCGATATCTGCAAATTTGTATAATCCTCAGGGCAAAACAATTTAATGGGCTGTCTCTTTTATAGTTACAAAAGGCCTTTCATGTGATCAATTATACATAAGAGTACAATAAATGTAACTTTCTTCATACTAATCACATCTAACTTAAATTCTCTTGTTGGTCTTTGGAGTGTATGTGGCATTCCCAATAAAGTTTTTAGTTCTGACTCTTACCAAAAATTAATCTGCCCAGAACTTCCAAATAAATCTTCAGTATGAGAGCCTTTTTTTTCACACTAAATAAAACTGTTCAAACAATATGGTTTGTTAGAAAATTGCCACCTCCTCCTGTTCTGGCCCCTTCCTCGACACAACAATCCTGCTGCCTCTGTAAGCCAGTGGGCAGTGGGGGGTTGGTTTGATTGTTTTTCTTCTGTTTGGTTTTGTTTGTATTTTGTTGAAAAGGCAGCCTAACACTGTGTTAACACCGTCACCTGAGGCTAACAAAACTTGGCTGAGAGATGGAGATTTCCAGTCCTCACTCCAGTGACAGGTCCCAGGAGGCCCTCAGACCCTCCCAGATTCGTATAAAGTCTAAATTCCCATCTGTTTTATTATACATTTAATTGGTTTGCTCCTCTATGGAACAGGAAAGTAAAATGAAACCCCTCATCATGTGCCACTTAAGTTAGGGGTAAAGGTCACGCTGACTCTCAAAGAAGTGTAAAAAATAAGAAATGACTAAATTCCTCCCAATTGCCTAAGTCAATCAGTTGATGCCTGACTCTGAGTTGGTTGATTCAACAAATTGGTTTGTTAGCTACTATTAAGTACCAGAAACTATTCTAGATGCTGTAGATACAGTCATAAGTAAGAATTAACTCTGTGTTTGCTTCCAAGAGCAGAATGGACTTTAAGACCTCCCCTGTTCCTAGACACACGATATACAATTCATTTCACAATGGGAAGCATCTCAGGACATAAAGCATAGCACTGAGGAAAAGAATAGAGAACATCAGTGGGTTCTTTTCTTCAAGCATCCAAGAAGAAAAGAAAGGTTTCTCAGAAAGGAGATTTCTTAAGGTCCTAGTTGGGGGATTACTTAATCCCTAGAGGACCCATTTTGGAGTTACATATCCTGAGAAAGTTGCATGTATGTGAACGTTTAGGAAAATCCAGGCCTAACTACTAAAATAAAAGGTGAGAGAGTTTGTGTGTTTGTGCATGTGTATTGTTTGCCCAAGAGTACCTAAGGAAACATATTCTGAAGGCTCACTTGCTGCCTGCTCCATAATTTTGGCCTTTCAAGTGTGGTTTGCTAAAGAAATCAGGCACAGTACAGCAAATTGGAAAAATGAGCTGGAACATCGTAATCTACTTCAGCTAGAGCAAAGAAAAAGACATCTGGTAGGCCACTTGGAAGCCAGCCAATGATGAAGACTTCAATTAAAATAAAGAACATGTCCTCAGGAGAGCATCTCTGAGCTCAAGAAGTTATAAGTCCAGTGAGCTACTTGAAAGCCAACTACTAGAAAAAGCCATTTTCAAATAAAACAATCAAAGTGAGCAGGCTTTGAATTCTTCCAAGAAACCTCTTTCTGCATGTCTGTCCTAACTAATGATTTAATAGGAGTTAGGCCACTACTCAATCCTGGAAACGGGCTGTTATACAAGAAGAGAAACTGTAGGTCTGCCTGTAATGTTTCTGGGGAAACTCAAATGTTAGCATCAAGTTACAGAGGGTGCTATGGTGCGGCAGAGAGTGAGCTGGACTAGGAGTTAGCACATCTGGGTTCCAGTTCCAGCTTTGCCACTTGTTACTTGTGAGTCTTTGGCAGGAGACTTCATCCTTGTGAGTCTCAGTTTCCTCAGCTGAAAATGAGGTTACTAAAACCTGCATCATAGAAATAAAGGGAGAAGTACATGAAATATTCCATGGAGAGATGCTTAACACTAGTGCCTGGCATATAAAATGCTTACAACATGTTAGTTAAAGAGTATAAACCTGATAAAAGATAAAAATCATCTTTGCGGGGGTGGAGCCAAGATGGCCAAATAGGAACAGCTCCGGTCTCCAGCTCCCAGCCCCAGCGACACAGAAGACGGGTGATTTCTGCATTTCTGCTTGAGTTACCGGTTTCATCTCACTAGGGAGTGCCAAAAAGTGGGTGCAGGACAGTTGGTGCCGCGCACTGTGCACGAGCCAAAGCAGGGCAAGGCATTGCCTCACTCAGGAGGCGCAAGGGGTCAGGGAGTTCCCTTTCCTAGTCAAAGAAAGGGGTAACAGACGGCACCTGGAATATCGGGTCAGTCCCACCCTAATACTGCGCTTTTCCAACGGGCCTGGAAAACGGCACACTAGGAGATTGTGTCCCGCAGCTGGCTCAGAGGGTCCTATGCCCACAGAGTCTCGCTGATTGCTAGCACAGCAGTCTGAGATCAAGCTGCAAGGCGGCAGCGAGGCTGGGGGAGGGGCGCCCGCCATTGCCCAGGCTTGCTTAGGTAAACAAAGCAGCCAGGAAGCTCGAACTGGGTGAAGCCCACCACTGCTCAAGGAGGCCTGCCTGCCTCTGTAGGCTCCACCTCTGGGGGCAGGGCACAGACAAACAAAAACCCAGCAGGAACCTCCACAGACTTAAATGTCCCTGTCTGACTGACAGCTTTGAAGAGAGTAGTGGTTCTCCCAGCACACAGCTGGAGATCTGAGAACGGACAGACTGCCTCCTAAAGTGGGTCCCTCACCCCTGAGCAGCCTAACTGGGAGGCACCCCCCCCAGTAGGGACAGACTGACACCTCATTAGGCCGGGTACTCCTCTGAGACAAAACTTCCAGAGGAACTATCAGACAGCTGAATTTGTGGTCTCACGAAAACCCGCTGTTCTGCAGCCACCGCTGCTGACACCCAGCCAAACAGGGTCTGGAGTGGACCTCCAGTAAACTCCAACAGACCTGCAGCTGAGGGTCCTGTCTGGTAGAAGGAAAACTAACAAACAGAAAGGACATCCACACCAAAAACCCATCTGTACATCACCATCATCAAAGACCAAAAGTAGATAAAACCACAAAGATGGGGAAAAAACAGAGCAGAAAAACTGGAAATTCTAAAAAGCAGAGCACCTCTCCTCCTCCAAAGCAACGCAGTTCCTCACCAGCAAAGGAACAAAGCTGGATGGAGGATGACTTTGGCGAGTTGAGAGAAGAAGGCTTCAGACGATCAAACTACTCTGAGCTACGGGAGGAAATTCAAAACAATAGCAAAGAAGTTAAAAACTTTGAAAAAAAATTAGAAGAATGGATAACTAGAATAAGCAATGGAGAGAAGGGCTTCAAGGAGCTGATGGAGCTGAAAGCCAAGTTTCGAGAACTACGCGAAGATTGCAGAAGCCTCAGTAGCAGATGCGATCAACTGGAGGAAAGGATATCGCTGATGGAAGATGAAATGAATGAAATGAAGCGAGAAGGGAAGTTTAGAGAAAAAAGAATAAAAAGAAATGAACAAAGCCTCCAAGAAATTTGGGACTATGTGAAAAGACCAAACCTACATCTGATTGGTGTACCTGAAAATGACAGGGAGAATGGAACCAAGTTGGAAAACACTCTGCAAGATATTATCCAGGAGAACTTCCCCAATCTAGCAAGGCAGGCCAACATTCAGATTCAGGAAATACAGAGAACGCCCCAAAGATACTCCTCGAGAAGAGCAACCCCAAGACACATAATTGTCAGATTCACCAAAGTTGAAATGAAGGAAAAAATGTTAAGGGCAGCCAGAGAGAAAGGTCGGGTTACCCACAAAGGGAAGCCCATCAGACTAACAGCTGATCTCTCAGCAGAAACTCTACAAGCCAGAAGAGAGTGGGGGCCGATATTCAACATTCTTAAAGAAAAGAATTTTCAACCCAGAATTTCCTATCCAGCCAAACTAAGCTTCATAAGTGAAGGAGAAATAAAATACTTTACAGACAAGCAAACGCTGAGTGATTTTGTCACCACCAGGCCTGCCCTAAAAGAGCTCCTAAAGGAAGCACTAAACATGGAAAGGAACAACTGGTACCAGCCACTGCAAAAACATGCCAAATTGTAAAGACCATCGAGACTAGGAAGAAACTACAGCAACTAACGAGCAAAATAACCAACTAACATCATAATGACAGGATCAGATTCACACATAACAATATTAACGTTAAATGTAAATGGGCTAAATGCTCCAATTAAAAGACACAGACTGGCAAACTGGATAAGGAGTCAGGACCCATCAGTGTGCTGTATTCAGGAAACCCATCTCACGTGCAGAGACACACATAGACTCAAAATAAAGGGATGGAGGAAGATCTATCAAGCAAATGGAAAACAAAAAAAGGCAGGGGTTGCAATCCTACTCTCTGATAAAATAGACTTTAGACCAACAAAGATCAAAAGAGACAAAGAAGGCCATTACATAATGGTAAAGGGATCAATTCAACAAGAAGAGCTAACTATCCTAAATATATATGCACCCAACACAGGAGCACCCAGATTCATAAAGCAAGTCCTGAGTGACCTACAAAGGGACTTAAACTCCCACACAATAATAATGGGAGATTTTAACATCCCACTGTCAACATTAGACAGATCAATGAGACAGAAAGTTAACAAGGATATCCAGGAATTGAACTCAGCTCTACACAAAGTGGACCTAATAGACATCTACAGAACTCTCCACCCCAAATCAACAGAATATACATTTTTTTCAGCACCACACCACACCTATTCCAAAATTGACCACATAGTTGGAAGTAAAGCTCTCCTCAGCAAATGTAAAAGAACAGAAATTATAACAAACTGTCTCTCAGACCACAGTGCAATCAAACTAGAACTCAGGATTAAGAAACTCACTCAAAACCACTCAACTACATGAAAACTGAACAACCTGCTCCTGAATGACTATTGGGTACATAATGAAATGAAGGCAGAAATAAAGATGTTCTTTGAAACCAATGAGAACAAAGACACAACATACCAGAATCTCTGGGACACATTCAAAGCAGTGTGTAGAGGGAAATTTATAGCACTAAATGCCCACAAGAGAAAGCAGGAAAGATCCCAAATTTATACCCTAACATCACAATTAAAAGAACTAGAAAAGCAAGAGCAAACACATTCAAAAGCTAGCAGAAGGCTAGAAATAACTAAAATCAGAGCAGAACTGAGGGAAATAGAGACACAAAAAACCCTTCAAAAAATTAATGAATCCAGGAGCTGGTTTTTTGAAAAGATCAACAAAATTGATAGACCACTAGCAAGACTAATAAAGAAGAAAAGAGAGAAGAATCAAATGGATGCAATAAAAAATGAAAAAGGGGATATCACCACCGATCCCACAGAAATACAATCTACCATCAGAGAATACTACAAACACCTCTATGCAAATAAACTAGAAAATCTAGAAGAAATGGATAAATTCCTCGACAAATACACCCTCCCAAGACTAAACCAGGAAGAAGTTGAATCTCTGAATAGACCAATAACAGGTTCTGAAATTGTGGCAATAATCAATAGCTTACCAACCAGAAAGAGTCCAGGACCTGATGGATTCACAGCTGAATTCTACCAGAGGTACAAGGAGGAACTGGTACCATTCCTTCTGAAACTATTCCAATCGATAGAAAAAGAGGGAATCCTCCCTAACACATTTTATGAAGCCAGCATCGTCCTGATACCAAAGCCTGGCAGAGACATAACCAAAAAAGAGAATTTCAGACCAATATCCTTGATGAACATTGATGCAAAAATCCTCAATAAAATACTGGCAAACTGAATCCAGCAGCACATCAAAAAGCTTATCCACCATAATCAAGTGGGCTTCATCCCTGGGATGCAAGGCTCGTTCAACATATGCAAATCAATAAATGTAATCCAGCATATAAACAGAACCAAAGACAAAAACCACATGATTATCTCAATAGATGCAGAAAAGGCCTTTGACAAAATTCAACAACCCTTCATGCTAAAAACTCTCAATAAATTAGGTATTGATGGGACGTATCTCAAAATAATAAGAGCTATCTATGACAAACCCACAGCCAATATCATACTGAATGGGCAAAAACTGGAAGCATTCCCTTTGAAAACTGGCACAAGACAGGAATGCCCTCTCTCACCGCTCCTATTCAACATAGTGCTGGAAGTTCTGGCCAGAGCAATCAGGCAGGAGAAGGAAATAAAGGGTATTCAATTAGGAAAAGAGGAAGTCAAACTCTCCCTGTTTGCAGATGACATGATTGTATATCTAGAAAACCCCATTGTGTCAGCCCAAAATCTCCTTAAGCTGATTAGCAACTTCAGCAAAGTCTCAGGATACAAAATCAATGTACAAAAATCACAAGCATTCTTGTACACCAATAACAGACAAACAGAGAGCCAAATCATGAGTGAACTCGCATTCACAATTGCTTCAAAGAGAATAAAATACCTAGGAATCCAACTTACAAGGGATGTGAAAGACCTCTTCAAGGAGAACTACAAACCACTGCTCAATGAAATCAAAGAGGATACAAACAAATGGAAGAACATTCCATGCTCATGGGTTGGAAGAATCAATATCGTGAAAATGGCCATACTGCCCAAGGTAATTTATAGATTCAATGCCATCCCCATCAAGCTACCAATGACTTTCTTCACAGAATTGGAAAAAACTACTTTAAAGTTCATATGGAACCAAAAAAGAGCCCACATCGCCAAGTCAATCCTAAGCCAAAAGAACAAAGCTGGAGGCATCACGCTACCTGACTTCAAACTATACTACAAGGCTACAGTAACCAAAACAGCATGGTACTTGTACCACAACAGAGACATAGATCAATGGAACAGAACAGAGTCCTCAGAAATGATGCCACATATCTACAACTATCTGATCTTTGACAAACCTGACAAAAACAAGAAATGGGGAAAGGATTCCCTATTTAATAAATGGTGCTGGGAAAACTGGCTAGCCATATGTAGAAAGCTGAAACTGGATCCCTTCCTTACACCTTATACAAAAATTAATTCAAGATGGATTAAAGACTTAAATGTTAGACCTAAAACCATTAAAATCCTACAAGAAAACCTAGGCAATACCATTCAGGACATAGGCGTGGGCAAGGACTTCATGTCTAAAACACCAAAAGCAATGGCAACGAAAGCCAAAATTGACAAATGGGATCTAATTAAACTAAAGAGCTTCTGCACAGCAAAAGAAACTACCATCAGAGTGAACAGGCAACCTACAGAATGGGAGAAAATTTTTGCAACCTACTCATCTGACAAAGGGCTAATATCCAGAATCTACAATGAACTCAAACAAATTTACATGAAAAAAACAAACAACCCCATCAAAAAGTGGGCAAAGGACATGAACAGACACTTCTCAAAAGAAGACATTTATGCAGCCAAAACACACATGAAGAAATGCTCATCATCACTGGCCATCAGAGAAATGCAAATCAAAACCACAGTGAGATACCATCTCACACCAGTTAGAATGGCCATCATTTAAAAATCAGGAAACAACAGGTGCTGGAGAGGATGTGGAGAAATAGGAACACTTTTACACTGTTGGTGGGACTGTAAACTAGTTCAACCATTGTGGAAGTCAGTGTGGCAATTCCTCAGGGATCTCGAACTAGAAATACCATTTGACCCAGCCATCCCATTACTGGGTATATACCCAAAGGACTATAAATCATGCTGCTATAAAGACACATGCACATGTATGTTTATTGTGGCACTATTCACAATAGCAAAGAGTTGGAACCAACCCAAATGTCCAACAACGATAGACTGGATTAAGAAAATGTGGCACGTATACACCATGGAATACTATGCAGCCATAAAAAATGATGAGTTCGTGTCCTTTGTAGGGACATGGATGAAACTGGAAAACATCATTCTCAGTAAACTATCGCAAGGACAAAAAACCAAACACCGCATGTTCTCACTCATAGGTGGGTATTGAACAATGAGAACTCATGGACACAGGAAGGGGAACATCACACTCCGGGGACTGTTGTGGGGTGGGAGGAGGGGGGAGGGACAGCATTAGGAGATATACCTAATGCTAAATGACAAGTTAATGGGTACAGGAAATCAACATGGCACACGGATACATATGTAACAAACCTGCACATTGTGCACATGTACCCTAAAACCTAAATTATAATAAAAAAAAAAAAGAATTTCTACAATAAAAAAAAAGTCATCTTTGCTAAAAATCAGCTATTAATGTTCATATTAGAGTAATGGAATCTGATATAAAGAGCATATATGACATAAATACTCTAACCCATAAGATAATGTTGTGTTTTCCTGAAGAAGAATCATGTGACTATGGAAGGGACAAAAATAATTTTGTAGAGTCCCAGAAACAGAAACAACTGGACACCAAGGCATTGAATCTCCACTCAATAAAAGAAATAAAGGGTCGGTGGTTGCAAATGTAATGAGGGTTCTGTAGACTGAAGTTGCACAGAAATTTTCAATAGACATGCAGGCTACTTACTTCTTGGTGTATCAATAACAGAGTTTTTTGTTAATATTCTTGATATAAAATTTTTAACAAGACCATTTGTATATTATAATTATTCCCAGAAATGCCAGTAACCATGAAGTTAAACACCTGAATGAAGAGAATTAGCATAGATTATGACCCTAACTCTTTTAAAAAATTTATTTTAATTGACATAAAAAACTGTTTATCATATATAACATGTTATTCTAAAACATAGTTAATTATCATATATGGTATGAGATGAGGGTCTAACTTTATTCCTTTGCATGTAAATATCCAGTTGCCCAAACACCATTTCCACATTGTTTAATGGTTAAGTCTACCTAATTAACGTGTTCATTACTGCACATACTTTTTTTGTGTGATGAGAACACTTAAAATCTACTTTCCTAGCAATTTTCAAGAATGTAATACATTGTTATTAACTATAGCCACCATGTTGTATGATAGATCTCTTAAGTTTATTCTTCTTATCTAACTTTATTCTTTTGCATGTAGATATCTAGTTGCCTAAACATGACTTAGACACTGTAGAACGTATATTTTGGATATTAACCCCTTAATATCTAAATGTGTAAGGGGTTTTTGGATGTAAACCCTTAATATCCAAATCTCCAGAGGTATGGTTTGCAAATATTTTCTCCCATCCTGTAGATTGTCTCTTCACTCTGTTGATTGTTTCCTTGGCTGTGCAGAAGTTTTTTAGTGTGATATAATCCATTTGTCTTTTGCTTTTATTTTGGGGTTCATATTTTAAAAACTCATTGCTCAGACCAATGTTATGGAAACTTTCTCCTATGTTTTCTTCTAGAAGTTTTATAGTTTCAGGTCTTACATTTTGTCCTTAATCCATTTTGAATTAATTTTTATATATGGTGTGAGATGAGAGTCTAACTTTATTCTTCTGCATTTGGATATCCAGTTGTCTAAACATCATTTATTGAAGAAACTCTCCTTTCCCTATTGTGTTTTCTTGACATCTTTGTCAAAAATGAATTCACTATAAAGGCATGGGTTTATTTCTGGGCTTTTTATTCCATTCCATTGGTCTACTTGTCTCTTTTTATGCCAATACCATGCTGTTTATGCTATTTGGATTATTAAAGTTTTGTAGTATATTTTGGAGTCAGGTTGTGTGATACCTCTAGCTTTGTTTTTTGAGGTTTTTGTTTTGTTTTGTTTTGCTCAAGATTACTTTGGCTATTCAGGGTCTTTTGTAGTTCCACATAAATTTTAGGATTTTTTTCTATTTCTGTGAAAAATGTCTTGGGATTTTGATAGGGATGGTTTTGAGTTTTTAGATCACTTTGAGTAATATAGACATGTTAACAATATTAATTCTTCCAATTCATGAACATGGTATGTCTTTCCACTTATTTGTTCCTTCATTTATTTTTATCAATGTTTTATGGTTTTCAGTCTTTCTTTCACATCCTTGGTTAAATTTATTCCTTTTCCTTTTTTTTTTTTTTTTTTTTTGGTTTAGATGGAGTCTCGCTCCGTCACCAGGCTGGAGTACAGTGGTGCGATTTCACTCACTGCAACCTCCGCCTCCCGGGTTCAAGTAATTCTCCTGCCTCAGCTTCCTGAGTAGCTGGGACTACAGGCATGCGCCACCACACCCAGCTAATTTTTGTATTTTTAGTAGAAACGGGGTTTCACCGTGTTGGCCAGATGGTCTCAATCTCTTGACCTCGTGATCAACCCACCTCAGCCTCCCAAAGTGCTGGGATTACAGGCGTGAGCCACCACGCCCAGCTGGTTAAATTTATTCCTAAGTGTTATGCCTGTAACTCTTGAAAAAGTAATTCTTAAATAAACATCAATTAATATTCTAGAGAGAATTTGTTCATTGAGACTTTCTTATTCACTAAGCACAAACAAAACCCATCTCTGCCAGGCCTTCTGTATTATTATAATATTTAAATTGATCTGTGTTTGTGTATCTTTCTCTTCAGCCAGTCAGGAGTGTCTTGAAAGTAGAGATTGACTGTTACTCCTCTTTAAATCTTCAGCTACTATCAGAAAGACTGCATATAGTATATGCTAAAAAAAAAAAAAAAAGTTCAATGAATGAATGAAAGAATTCACCAAGAGCAATGCCTTGTGGAGTGGGATATATAAGTTTTGTGGCTTGTATATCTAGATAAGGGTTGGGGAAGGGGAGGAGAGGGGCATTAACAGAAGGTAAATAATAGAAATAGACTCATCTTATACTTCAGAGTTTAGATTGGAGGAGATGGTCCTTACATTCCCAAATCCAAACAATTGCTTTATTGGGCTGCTGACCCCAGGAAAGATAAAGTTCATTAGTAAACACTCTCTTCCTATTTGAAAACTGATGGATAAAGTCTGAAATAAAGATAGGCCAACTATGACTCCCAAAACTAATGACTGCTGATTACAGTAGAAGAAATCCCTCATCCCCTGCTACAGAGACAGCCTGCCCTCCAGCAGATGTGGAGGAATAATGCCTTTGCTCTCTTGGGAGATTCAGAGGGATCTGAAAACTGTCAGGCCTTGAGAAGTGGGAGTAGGTTTTTTGTGAAGCCAAGGATATGTGGATTCCAGGAGTCTGTGCCAGAGAACCAGGGCCTTACAAAGAAAATCCCCTTAAAAGTGGTGGGAGAAAAGAAACCAAAACCAAAACATGAATAAAAAGCACAGAAAAAAAATGGAAGAAGCTAGTTTTTTGGCCAGCTTTGCAAATGTACTGAATACAGTTGTGAATAATAAGAAGAGGAGGAAGTCCAGGATCCTTATTTGATAAGGCCTTGTAAACATGTCTCTCATTGTTACCTTTCTCTTCTGACTTTTAATGGAGAGAAGCACATACAATAAATGAGTCTGCATCATCAGATGGAGTATTAGCATTTGGGCTGATTTCCTCCTAATGCTTTAACACACATCTTCAATTCAAAGAAGCCACATGTGCAGATGCCTTTTCCACAAGAAAGAAAATTGAGAGAGAATAGAGGCATTGTCCATTCTACTGCCATAACCTTTCACAGCCAGGGTTCATAAAAGCCCTTACTATTGGCCAAATGCTGGTCCCTTCATCTGGGAGTGGGCAGGACTGTGAGGAGGAAGGAAAGATGAAGGTTTCTCTAGGGTATCTCATTATCACACCAATTGGAAGGCCACCCTGAAAGTGAGAATCTACAGTGCCCAATACACACACATGGAATTCACCCATGAACTTGTCTTTTCTATGAAAGTCTCCTTCACTCTGTTTTGTCTTAAAACCACACTACCTGCAGCACTGGAGAATAGAAAGGAGCCACACAGTTCTGGGGTCTGACCCTGGCTTTGCCCTTCACTGGCTGCCCCAACTTAGACAAGTTCATTACCTTCTCTAAGGTTGTTCAATCTTTCTAAAGAATACAGAGTGTGTTACCACTCTTAAGGGTCACCTAGAGGATTGAATGAGCGAGCCTATGTGAAAGTGCCTGGCCGGTGGTGAAAACTTAATGAATATGAGTTTCCTTGATGCTCTTGTTCCAGAGCAGAACTACTCACCCAAGGGGACCTGTCAGGCTTAGCCTCTTTATTCCACATTTCTCCCCACTCACCACAGTAGCTTGGCCAATATTATGGGACAGAAGTCATCTAGTCCATGATGGCAAATCTCATGTCATTTTCTAGAATGTCTATTATGAAGTTTGTGAGGCCAGGCACAGTGGCTCATACCTGTAATCCCAGCACTTTGGGAGGCCAAGGCGAGAGGATTCCATGAGCCCAGGACTTCAAGACTGGCCTGAGAAACATAGGGAGACCTTGTCTCTCCAAAAATTTTTTTAAAATTAGCTGGGCATGGTGACACGTGTGCATGGTGGCAGGTGCCTGTGGTCCCAGCTACTTGGGAGGTAGGAGGGAGGATCCCTTAGGCCCAGGAGTTTGAGGTTGCAGGGAGCTATGATCACATCACTGCATTCCAGCCTGGACAACAAAGCGAGACCCCCTCTCTTAAAAAAAGTTTGCTCAGCCCAGTTACTCAGGAGGCTGAGGCAGGAGAATCGCTTGGACCCAGGAGGTGGAGGTTGCAGTGAGCCAAGATCGTGCCACTGCACTCCAGCCTGGACAACAGAGCGAGACTCTGTCTCAAAAAAAAAAAAAAAGTTTGCTCAGGAGACTGAGGCAGGAGAATCGCTTGAACCCAAGAGGCGGAGATTGCAGTGAACCAAGATCGCGCCACTGCACTCCAGCCTGGGTGACAAGAGTGAAACTCCATCTCAAAAAAAGAAAAATTGTAAGCTCCCAAATTGTCAGCTTCAGGTAAGTATGGCAGAGCTACAAAACACAACGCCATCCATGATTTTGGAATTCTCTTGGCTCTTGAAAATAACATGAATAGTAATGGCAACAATAACGAAATTCTGCTACTTTTAGTAGCTTATAAGTAAGTTAAATAGTTTGCTAGGAATCTTATGTAATGATTATAACTTAAAGGAGTTATTATTTTTGAGCACTTATGTGCCATTGTAATGTGTATTACCTAATAATCATATAAATAATAATAGCTAATATTCACTTAAGCTCTTAAAATCTGCCTGGCACTGCCTCCCCCCTTGTATAGGAAGTTGAGGCTCCAGTAAGGAAGTGACTTGCTTAAGGCTACACAGCTCATAACTGGCAAAGCTGGGATATCAATTTAGGACTAATTTCAAAGGGTGTGCTTTTAATGACTATACCTTGCTCCTTTTGTGAGAAATCAGTTTCAGGTGAGATAACCTCAGAACACGGAATGTTCCCAGAGCCATAGAATGACCCTGGAGATAAAGGGCTACCTTAAATCAGATAATATCTACTTTGGCCCACTCTAAATTTAGGGCCTCTGAACGCCCCTGCTCTTCAATCTGCACCCTCAAAAACATGCCCCTTAAGGGAGTGGCTACAATCTGAGGGTGTTTTGTCCCTTGATCCAGCCCAGGATTAGACACCATAGATTTGTTTTGGGTGAATACCCTTTCTTATTTCCCAGCCACAACCAACCAACCTACATGGGACCTGCGACTGCATCCTGGGAGGACTGTTTTAACGAGTAACTTTTGGGCCGGGAGCGGTGGCTCACGTCTGTAATCCCAGCACTTTGGGAGGCCGAGGCAGGCATATCACAAGGTCAGGAGATCGAGATCATCCTGGATAATGCAGTGAAATCCCGTCTCTACTAAAAATACAAAAAATTAGCAGGGCGTGGTGGCAGGTGCCTGTTGTCCTAGCTACTCGGGAGGCTGAGGCAGGAGAATGGTGTGAACCTGGGAGGCGGAGCTTGCAGTGAGCCGAGATTGTGCCACTGCACTCCAGCCTGGGCGACAGAGCGAGACTCCATCAAAAAAAAAAAAAAAGAATAACTTTAGCAATGGTAGAGGTGCAGTCACTTATAATTATAATTTCCAGGATCTGGAGTAGGTGCAGTCACTTATAATTGTAATTTCCATTGATAGTAGCATTCTCATGCTGCTGTAAAGAACTGCCTGATACTGGGTAGTTTATAAAGGAAAGAGATTTAATTGACTCACAGTTCCTCATTGCTGGGATGGCCTCAGGAAACCTACAATCATGGCAGAAGGCAGCTCTTCACAGGGTGGCAGGACGGAGTGAGAATGAGTGCCAGCAGGGGAAATGCCGATGCTTATATAACCACCAGATCTCAGGAGAACTCACTCACTATCAGGAGAACAGCATGGGGAAACCACCCCCATGATTCAATTACCTCCCACTGGGTCCCTCCCACAACACGTGGGGATTATTGTAATTCAAGGTGAGACGGGTGGTGGGAACACAGAGCCAGAGCATATCAGTTTCTTTTTTCTGAAATGCCTCATCCACCTTCTTACTGTGGTCTGGTGCTTCCCTAACAAGTGAAAAGTCTTCACTATACGAGGTGATTGGTCCTGGAAAAGAGAACTTAAATGCAAACCAAGGTGGAAATACCCAGTTTGTTTCTATATTGGAGATTTCTATATTGGGAAGGAGAGGGAACTTGGATGCCTAGAAATGGAAAAGAGAAAAGGATGTACTTAGAAAAGGCCAGAGACACCCCCAAACAATACACCTCTTATAGTCGAGCCAAGAACAGAGCCCACCCTGAATTAATGTGACAGCCTGCAACAAATGGCTGGGAGCCATTGGATTACAGGAACGTGGCTGAGGTATGGGAGGTGTGAAAAGGAAACCAGAAAACTTAAGAGCCCTGGCTCTGGAATCAGATGGGATTTCAAATCTCACTTTTGCTACTTGACAACTGTGCATGACCATTGGGAAAGTGTTTTATAGTCATTGAGCCTGTCTCCTCCCTCATAAAATGGAGATGGTACTAATACCTCTCACTCTCATTGCCAATGAAACAAAATAATACACATAAAGCATTTCTAACAATGGTTGACAAACAGTTGGTGTCTGATAAATGTTATTGACAATGACACTGTTAGTTAATATCATTAACTTTCGCCAGCCTCCCAACTCTCCCTCATTCAGAGGGAGTGATTAGGGAAGTTCATCTTCATGGGTTTGGAGTGCTGACAAATGTCCTGTGGAAAAAGACCATGGAGGAGCAAGGGATCAGGAGGGGAAGGCAGGAGTGCGGATTCCACTAGCATTGGGGTCTGATGACCACTGGGCTTCAGAAGCACTTCTGAGAGCAGCTGAGACTCCAGATGCTTCATTTTTTACAAAGTTGCTTAATGCAGAGCACAAAGACTTTATTATTTCCACTGAAAACTCCACACTTTCTGCTCCTATCTGGTAGGTAAATATTCTCATCCCCATTTGCAGGGTGGTAAAAACAAGGCCTGACAGACCCTTGCCGGGGCCTGAGTGTGCACAGTGGGCCCTGAGGCTGCTTTGTCCAGGGGCAGCCCCACATCTGCTGGCTCAAGCAAGTTGATTGGCCGTCAGAGTAGCTCGTCTTTGCTCCGTTCCTGAGTCCTGAGGAAATGATCAGCCACCTGAGAGGATGTGTTACAACTCAGTGCTTTTTAAGCTCCCCTAACACTGTTTCTGCAAACGTTGCTCAATTTCAAAATGATCTTTTTACCAAACCTTGATTTCTGCAGGCCGAAGCCTTCCTGTGACACATCGCAAGCAGGCTGGAAGTCAAGTGGTGTTTCCCTTACAAATTACCCAGAATGCTAAGGATGATATATAATCTGTGCCTGAGCCCACGAGCTGTCTCAGACATGGTGATGGAAACCAGGTAGCTGTCTGCTCGCAGTCACACATGGCTCTGGGTGGAGCCTAGAATCACAGGGAGTTTTCTCGTAAAACCGAGAAATACGGCACTGTCCTCCAGAGAGGAGGAGCACGTGACCTGCTTTATTGCTGTGCCTTTGAGCCCATGAATCGCCGATGAACTTCAGTGGCTCTTCCTGGCTGACCTGTTGCATGTGGTGTTCATCTCCAAACAGCTTCATAGTTAACACAGGAAATTCATGGTGTTGATCTATTTGAGAAGCAATTTAGGACTTGAGGTGCCTGTGCTTTCTTCTTCCCATCATCATTTCTTCTGTGGCTAATATACTATCTGCATACTCCCTTTCCTCATGGCACCTGCTGCTTTAGCCAGCATTAATTCCTATAAATTACTAGAAAAGAGAAGGCTTTCGAGACAGAACCACTTAGGTCCAACCGAATGCTCCGACATGGCAGGGTTTTAGTCTAACTTGGTCACCACTGTCTGTTCAGTGCCTAGCATAGCACCTAAATCAGAGTAAGTGCTGAATGCAAATTTATAATACACTAGGGACTCCTGGGACTCACTGTCTGAAGGTAGAAGCTACCAAAAATTACCAGGACCAAATTATTGCCTTTTATAAACCAATTTCAGATCTACAGTTTTAATAATTAGGCTTCACTTTAGTTAACTACTAGATTTAAAATCGCAGCAAAATGATAGGTAATATTTTACTGCATGAATACTGTGCTGTCTCTTAAAGTTTTGTCATTAGGACCTCTTAAACACTCTTGGAAGGGAGCTACTTTAGAACTAGTAGGTCTCTCCTGTCTTCTTCTGATTATTAAAGAAAAACTCTTCTCTGTGTATCACAAGTCCCCACACCCCCACCATTGCTTCACTTGACAACCAGAGAACTCTCCATTCCCGCTAACCAGAAGGCAATTCTTGAAAGGCACCTTGGGTTATATTCATGTATAAAGAAAGTCTGAAATTAAGAAGTAAAAGAACATGTTAAGGTTGCCCAGTGTCAGGTTGGGTTCCTCCAAAACAGACTCTGAGATGAAGATATGTATAAAATGAATGAATAAGGTGCTCCCAGGGAATCTGGTAAGAAAATGAGGGAAACAGAGTAGGAAAAGAGAGGAAAGCAAGCAAGCAAGCATGTGGCTCAGTCAAAGCCCCACAGAGGATCTCACCCTGATCTCTAAGGAAGCTCTGGAGCCTGAGTTACGCCTCAGCATTGTCTGCTCTAAGGGACTTCCATCTCCATCTGTCATTGGTTAAAAGATGCACCGGGGAGAATAGGAATTTCCAGGTGTTTCAATTTCTCATGAATGTGGGCAAAGCAGGCTCTGGTAGCCTAAGTGTGGACCCCCAGAGGACAAGCACAGGTGTGCTGTGTGAGTGGGGAGGGTGGGTGTGATATCCGTAGAAGGGGACCCAAGGGGACCTGTGTGGGACAACTACACCCACTGCCTGGGCTTCTGGCTGGTGAGCACGACTCTCCTATCATCATGCAATGCAGCTCCCAATCAGTAATCAAGTCTTTTCTGGAAAGTCTGACTCTATGGTCTCATTTTCCAAAGGCTGAACTATCAAAATGCTTTCAGGAGCCCACCAGGAGTCATGGAAGTGGAATGATTTGAGGGGCCCCTGCTAATTCCTAATTCCTTGCCTGAAACTCCACTGTTAGATATTTCTTTGGCCTAGGGTAACCTGTGTCAAAATATGTTGTCTGGAAGGGGCATTCCACTAATGCAATCACAACCATGACTCCTTTCATGAGGTTCATTGTTCCGATTCTCCAGTCAGCTCCCCCTAAGGAGAATAAGCCTTGATGTGGCCAGGTGTGATGAAGTGAAAGCGTAATGGGAGAAGTGAGGGTGGGGAAGGTCCCCAGGGTTGAGGTGCTGTCTGGAAGGGAGCCACAGAAGAAGGAGCAAGACACAGGCACCTAATGGGGCAGGGGCAGTGGATGTGAAAGGAAAGGATTTGGGGCAGGACTGAGTGGAGCACAAAATGATAGGGTGCCAGAGAGGGACAGCACTGTCACAGGGCAGCTTATTCCACATTTCTGTTGGGGGACAATCTGTTAGGGTAAAGCTTATCTCATATTTCCGACTTTCCATCCATTGGAAGAAATGTACAGCCTTTAAAGAGAAATCTGGCAAAATAGGTTCTGCCTTCCAGGGATTCTCCCTAAGGCATTCAGATGCAGTTACATTCTCCTTTTGTATAATATGTGTTCTCCTCTCCTCCTTAGTAGGAGAGCCCTGATTCTGTTGAGTGTGCCAATGTTACCAATAAAGTATTTTCTCCTCCCTAGGCTTCCTTGTAGCCAGGGGTAGATTTGCTTTGGTTTTGGCTATTGAGATGTAAATGGTCATCCGGATAGGGCTTGGGGTAAAGCTTGCTAAAGGAGGCCAACTCAACTGACAAGTCCCTTTTCAGCTTTTTTTTTTTTTTTTATTATACTTTAGGTTTTAGGGTACATGTGCACAATGTGCAGGTTTGTTACATATGTATCCATGTGCCATGTTGTTTTGCTGCACCCATTACCTCGTCATTTAGCATTAGGTATATCTCCTAATGCTGTCCCTCCCCCCTCCCCCCACCCCGCAACAGTTCCCAGAGTGTGATGTTCCCCCTCCTGTGTCCATGAGTTCTCATTGTTCAATTCTCACCTGTGAGTGAGAACATGCGGTGTTTGGTTTTTTGTCCTTGCGATAGTTTACTGAGAATGATGTTTTCCAGTTTCATCCGTGTCCCTACAAAGGACATTAACTCATCATTTTTATGGCTGCATAGTATTCCATGGTGTATATGTGCCACATTTTCTTAATCCAGTCTATCGTTGTTGGACATTTGGGTTGGTTCCAAGTCTTTGCTATTGTGAATAGTGCCACAATAAACATACGTGTGCATGTGTCTTTATAGCAGCATGATTTATAGTCCTTTGGGTATATACCCAGTAATGGGATGGCTGGGTCAAATGGTATTTCTAGTTCTAGATCCCTGAGGAATCGCCACACTGACTTCCACAATGGTTGAACTAGTTTACAGTCCCACCACAGTGTAAAAGTGTTCCTATTTCTCCACATCCTCTCCAGCACCTGTTGTTTCCTGACTTTTTAATGATGGCCATTCTAACTGGTGTGAGATGGTATCTCACTGTGGTTTTGATTTGCATTTCTCTGATGGCCAGTGATGATGAGCATTTCTTCATGTGTGTTTTGGCTGCATAAATGTCTTCTTTTGAGAAGTGTCTGTTCATGTCCTTTGCCCACTTTTTGATGGGGTTGTTTGTTTTTTTCATGTAAATTTGTTTGAGTTCATTGTAGATTCTGGATATTAGCCCTTTGTCAGATGAGTAGGTTGCAAAAATTTTCTCCCATTCTGTAGGTTGCCTGTTCACTCTGATGGTAGTTTCTTTTGCTGTGCAGAAGCTCTTTAGTTTAATTAGATCCCATTTGTCAATTTTGGCTTTTGTTGCCATTGCTTTTGGTGTTTTAGACATGAAGTCCTTGCCCACGCCTATGTCCTGAATGGTATTGCCTAGGTTTTCTTGTAGGATTTTAATGGTTTTAGGTCTAACATTTAAGTCTTTAATCCATCTTGAATTAACTTTTGTATAAGGTGTAAGGAAGGGATCCAGTTTCAGCTTTCTACATATGGCTAGCCAGTTTTCCCAGCACCATTTATTAAATAGGGAATCCTTTCCCCATTTCTTGTTTTTGTCAGGTTTGTCAAAGATCAGATAGTTGTAGATATGCAGCATCATTTCTGAGGACTCTGTTCTGTTCCATTGATCTATGTCTCTGTTGTGGTACCAGTACCATGCTGCTTTGGTTACTGTAGCCTTGTAGTATAGTTTGAAGTCAGGTAGTGTGATGCCTCCAGCTTTGTTCTTTTGGCTTAGGATTGACTTGGTGATGCGGGCTCTTTTTTGGTTCCATATGAACTCTAAAGTAGTTTTTTCCAATTCTGTGAAGAAAGTCATTGGTAGCTTGATGGGGATGGCATTGAATCTATAAATTACCTTGGGCAGTATGGCCATTTTCATGATATTGATTCTTCCAACCCATGAGCACAGAATGTTCTTCCATTTGTTTGTATCCTCTTTTATTTCATTGAGCAGTGGTTTATAGTTCTCCTTGAAGAGGTCCTTCACATCCCTTGTAAGTTGGATTCCTAGGTATTTTATTCTCTTTGAAGCAATTGTGAATGGCAATTCACTCATGATTTGGCTCTCTGTTTGTCTGTGATTGGTGTACAAGAATGCTTGTGATTTTTGTACATTGATTTTGTATCCTGAGACTTTGCTGAAGTTGCTAATCAGCTTAAGGAGATTTTTGGCTGAGACGATGGGGTTTTCTAGATATACAATCATGTCATCTGCAAACAGGGACAATTTGACTTGCTCTTTTCCTAATTGAATACCCTTTATTTCCTTCTCCTGCCTGATTGCTCTGGCCTGTACTTCCAGCACTATGTTGAATAGAAGTGGTGAGAGAGGGCATCCCTGTCTTGTGCCAGTTTTCAAAGGGAATGCTTCCAGTTTTTGCCCATTCAGTATGATATTGGCTGTGGGTTTGTCATAGATAGCTCTTATTATTTTGAGATACATCCCATCAATACCTAATTTATTGAGAGTTTTTAGCATGAAGGGTTGTTGAATTTTGTCAAAGGCCTTTTCTGCATCTATTGAGATAATCATGTGGTTTTTGTCTTTGCTTCTGTTTATATGCTGGATTACATTTATTGATTTGCGTATGTTGAACCAGCCTTGCATCCCAGGGATGAAGCCCACTTGATCATGGTGTATAAGCTTTTTGATGTGCTGCTGGATTCGGTTTGCCAGTATTTTATTGAGGATTTTTGCATCAATGTTCATCAAGGGTATTGGTCTGAAATTCTCTTTTTTTTGGTTATGTCTCTGCCAGGCTTTGGTATCAGGACGATGCTGGCTTCATAATATGTGTTAGGGAGGATTCCCTCTTTTTCTATCGATTGGAATAGTTTCAGAAGCAATGGTACCAGTTCCTCCTTGTACCTCTGGTAGAATTCGGCTGTGAATCCGTCAGGTCCTGGACTTTTTTTGGTTGGTAAGCTATTGATTATTGCCACAATTTCAGAACATGTTATTGGTCTATTCAGAGATTCAACTTCTCCTAGTCTCTGATAAAATAGACTTTAAACCAACAAAGATCAAGAGACAAAGAAGGCCATTACATAATGGTAAAGGGATCAATTCAAAAAGAAGAGCTAACTATCCTAAATATATATGCACCCAACACAGGAGCACCCAGATTCATAAAGCAAGTCCTGAGTGACCTACAAAGGGACTTAAACTCCCACACAATAATAATGGGAGATTTTAACATCCCACTGTCAACATTAGACAGATCAACGAGACAGAAAGTTAAAAAGGATATCCAGGAATTGAACTCAGCTCTGCACAAAGTGGACCTAATAGACATCTACAGAACTCTCCACCCCAAATCAACAGAATATACATTTTTTTTCAGCACCACACCACACCTATTCCAAAATTGACCACATAGTTGGAAGTAAAGCTCTCCTCAGCAAATGTAAAAGAACAGAAATTATAACAAACTGTCTCTCAGACCACAGTGCAATCAAACTAGAACTCAGGATTAAGAAACTCACTCAAAACCGCTCAACTACATGAAAACCGAACAACCTGCTCCTGAATGACTATTGGGTACATAATGAGATGAAGGCAGAAATAAAGATGTTCTTTGAAACCAATGAGAACAAAGATACAACATACCAGAATCTCTGGGATACATTCAAAACAGTGTGTAGAGGGAAATTTATAGCACTAAACGCCCACAAGAGAAAGCAGGAAAGATCCCAAATTGACACCCTAACATCACAATTAAAAGAACTAGAAAAGCAAGAGCAAACACATTCAAAAGCTAGCAGAAGGCTAGAAATAACTAAAATCAGAGCAGAACTGAGGGAAATAGAGACACAAAAAACCCTTCAAAAAATTAATGAATCCAGGAGCTGGTTTTTTGAAAAGATCAACCAAATTGATAGACTGCTAGCAAGACTAATAAAGACGAAAAGAGAGAAGAATCAAATAGATGCAATAAAAAATGAAAAAGGGGATATTACCACTGATCCCACAGAAATACAATCTACCATCACAGAATACTACAAACACCTCTATGCAAATAAACTAGAAAATCTAGAAGAAATGGATAAATTCCTCGACAAATACACCCTCCCAAGACTAAACCTTTTCAGCTTTTGCCTTTCGTTCTTCCCCTTTTTCCTGCCTAGAACTAGATATGATAACTGGAGGGGGAGCAGCCATCTTGTGTCCATGAAGACAGGAACACAGATTAAGGAGGATGGAGCAGAAAGGCGAAGGGAACTAGGACCCCTTATGGTCTGATGGCACTGCAGTGCTAACTCTGGACTGTCTACATCTGGAACATGTGTCAGTGAGAACAATACTACATTTTGGTTAGACTATTTTTCCTGAGTTCCTGTTACATATGTAATCTGTCTACCAAAGGCTAAAGATGGAAGAAGGGCTAGGTATTCACATTTCAGTTCTTTTTGGCTCTTCTCTTTTTTTCAAAGTGGCATGTCCTCAGGATATAGAGATTCTTTGTTTCTCCTTGCACCATGCTCACTGTGTGGGTTCTACCCCTGTTGGTGGTGACAGGGCATAGTCTACAGCTAGGTGGGTAAGTTCAGTTCAGAGAGGAAACTGAGGAAGCCCAATTGTGGCCACACATCTAAGCACTCTGTAATCTTTAAAATCGCCTTATCAGAGACAAAGCTCATATGTTGTCCTCCATCTGCCTAATTTCTGTGTCCATCTCTTTTTTTTTTTTGAGACAAGGTCTCACTCTGTCTACTAGGCTCAAGTGCAGTGGCACGATCTTGGCTCACTGCAGCCTCAACCTCCCAGGCTCAAGAGATTCTCCCACCTCAACCTCCCAAGTAAATGGGACTACATGTGCATGACTCCACACCCGGCTAATTTTTTTGTAGGGATGAGATTTCGCCATGTTGCAGGCTGGTCTCGAATGCCTGAGCTCAATCAATCTGCCTGCCTTGGTCTCCCAAAGTGCTGGGGTTACACGCATAAGCCACCAGACCCAGCTGTGTCCATCTCTTAATAGCTCTAGAATTTGGAGAAGAATCTTATGCAAAGGTGCTTTGGGCCCCTCACACTCCAGAACCGTTTTGCCAACCGACAAAGCTACCTTAATGGCTTTACAAACCCATTTCTTAGAAACCACCACTACTTTTGCACCAACCTAATAGATCCCATGTATGCCACTGAGAGAGAAGTAGAGACTGAATATTATCTTTCTTATTGCTGTATGCGCACCACTGCCACCCACACAAATGCTCAGAGCACATGCAATGCTCTCACACAAATATTCTCTCCTCCAACAGCTCGAGAGTCTGTCTCCTGAGAGATGTATGCTTTACAAGCCTGCATGTGGAATCCAGTCCATTTACTAATAGGTGCCCACTGAGCATTTCCTTATTAAGTAAGTTCCTCCTCTAGATATAAGCTCCATGAGGGCAAACTTGGTCTAGCTGTTTACCATTGTGTGCCCAGAGCCTGGAAGGGAGGCTAAATAAGAAGTGCTCAATAGATAATATATATATAATTTTATGTATATAATATATAATCTATGTAATATATAGTTACATATATGATTATATATAATATAATTACATATAATTAGTTTTACAAAGGCAGTTTAGTTTTGGGACTATATATTATATATGTAATTATATTATATATATAATGTAGATAATACAGATAATATACACTTATGTATATATATAATATATAATATAAATATAGATAATATAGATAATATACACTTATATATATATTTCTTAAATGAATGAACAAATTAATGAAGTCATCTCCAAGTGAGCTAAATTATTTAGTCAGTTTCCATCTATCTAAGTGAAAACTGATTTTGGATGATTTCCTCTACTTTTTAGTCAACTCAGCACTGTTCTTTAATGATTCAATCTCTTGAAAGTACTTTCTAATGGGTTTGGTTATTTTATTTATTCTGTTTTGCTCAATCGCAGATAAATTTGCATTCAATTGGTCCTAAATGGTTGGCAAAGACCCATCCTTGGCTAAGACTCATCTAACCATAACAAGACAAGCTGCATTTGGGCACTTTTCCACAGAAGCAAAAAATTATTTCCCACAAATATTCGATTCTTCATTTATGGGTGGACTGTTCTGCATGAATATTATCTATATGTTTTGAATTCCTTCTTCTTCCAGCTTTCCAGCATTTGAGCTTTTCTTCTAATAAATGATTGGAAGGGTACACAAAAGGAGGTGCATCTCACACCGGTTTACGTTGCCAAGTAAAAGTAGTTCAGTTACCTGCAACTCCTGCATATTGAACTCTGAATGCTGCTTTCTCCTTCTTCCATGCATGCCCATAAGGTTCTCTCTGAAATCCAGTCCTCTCACTCATTTTTATGTGCAAACTCTGTCTTTCAGGGCCCAGTCCATGTGTTTTCTTCATGAAAACGCTCTGTAGACAGACTTAAATGCTTTTACCTCTCTGCACCCAAATGCACCAGATTTGAAGGTTTCTTAGAATGGATTCTTCCTGCCTTTTGCACAGACAAAATCAATTCACTGAGACCACAGTATTTCAGTAAGGAAAGAGTTTAATTAACCCAAGGCTGGCCACACAGAAGATGGAGTTATTACTCAAATCGTCTCCCTGAAGGCTCAGAGGTTAGGGTTTTTCAAGGATAGTTTGGTAGGCAGAGGTTTAGGAAATGGGTGCTGCTGCTTGGTTGGGGATGAAATCATAGGGGTGTGGAAAACGGTCCTCGGGCACTGTGTCTGCCTCTGGGTGGGGCCGAAGGACAAGCTGAGTCACGAGTCACAGGTCTGGGTGGAGTCAGCTTGTGGTTAGCTACGCAGAAGTCTGAAAAGACATCTTAAAAGGACAACCTCAGGTTCCACAATAGTAATGATAACATCACTACAGGAGTAACTGGGGAAGTCATAAATCTTGTGACCTCCAAAACAACGGCTGGTTATCATTTAACTATGCCTACATTTTAGCAGAATTTGGGCCCCTCTCACAATCCTAACTTTGTGGCCTTTTATTAGTTTTACAAAGGCAGTTTAGTTTTGGCACTATAAACTAAATTCCTCTCAAAGTTCGCTTGGCCTATATCCAGGAATTACCAAAGACAGCTGGGAGGCTAGAAGCAAGATGGAGTCAACAGTGTCAGGTTCCTCTTACCATCTTAATTTTGCAATGGAGGTTTCATTAGCACTTATCATATTTTGATGGAAATTCATCAGAGCAATTAAGCACATAGGCTTTGATCCAGACTCACTGAGTTCAAATCCTGGCTCTATGCCTTACTGGTTGTGTGATCTGGGGCAAATGACTTTATCTCTCTCTGCTTCAGTTTCTCATCTTTTACAAAAGAAAAGGATAATGGTAGTATTGGGCCCAGCATGGTGGCTCATGCCTGTAATCCCAGCACTTTGGGAGGCCAAGGTGAGAGGACTGCTTGAAGCCAGGAGTTCAAGACCATCCTGGACAAAATAGTGGTAAAATGGCCAGCCCCAGGCCAGTTTTTCTGGGAAAGGCCCTAAGTTCTGAAGCTGAACTAGTGTTTCATCCAGGGAACATGCTCATTGGTAGGTGCTGAACCTCAAAGCCACTCCAAGATAACAAGGACAATTTTGGCAGGTGGTCCACTGGGGTCGATCAGGTGCTCATTGTATTTACCAAGGCATTTATTATGTGGACATAGTTTAGGCTGGTGTTCAGAGGGGTTGGGATGGAGACTTGCCTCTGGTTGCTAGTAAACTATATTTTATAGGTTATTCCCAGCATTCCTGTGGCAGAGCTCCATTCTCCCCTTCTTCATTGCCCATGGAACTGTAATTTTCCTTCTTAGGTCAGTGATATGTTTGGCCCAAGACATTGGATGATGTTTGGCTTAGGCCAAACATGGAAATTGCTTTTTCCCTTGTGATATAATCACTTTTCCAGATTCCCCTGTGACTAATGGCCTTATGATACTATTTAATGAAGTTTAAGAGAAAGTCTCCTGGGGGAGACTTCTAGAAAAACTTTTGCTTTCTTGTTAAAAGGATAGGCACAAGAGAAGAATTATTTGGCACCACCTCTTTCTCTTTCTTAAACACAAAATGTGATCTCTGGAGCTATGGCATCCATATTGCAACCATGAGACTACAAGCATGAGGATGAAAAACCAACACAAAAGGGATGAGTAAGTGCAGTGATAGAAAGAGCCTGGATGTTTGATGGCATTGTGGAGTTGCAAAACCAAGAGGCAGGACTGAGAGTGCTTGCCTTTGGACTTCTTGTTATAGTTTAAACTATGGGTTAGTAAGCATTTTCTTAATAGGCCAGATAGTAAATATTTTAGGTCTTTTCACCACAGGGTCCTTATAGTCATTGCTCAAGTCTGCCATTTTATGCAAACTCAACCATAGACAGTATATAAATGTATGGGTGTGGCTCTTTCTATTTCAATAAATCTTAGTTTACAAAAGCAGGTATTGGCCATGGACCTTAGTTTTCCAATCCCTGGCTCAAGCCACATTGAGAAGGATATTCTTTTTTTTGCAGCTCAATGAATTCTAATCATATATTCCTTCTCCCTAAATTCTACTCACTAGCTTAATTAATATCTAAAATTATGCAGTTAGCACCCTACTTCTTGTTTAAGTGAAAGCTCACTCTCCCTGTTGTGGTATAAATGGTACTAAAGGGAATGAAACACCAATCTTTATCAGTTATTTATACCTTAGTATAAATTGTTTTAATAAGCCCTTTGTTAAGCAAAGAATGTTGTAGGCTAGATCAGTTTTAGGAAGTATTTACTCCCTCTTCTCACCTCCATAGAAGATGGGCTTGGCCATGTGACTTGATTTGGCCACAGATATGGGTAGAGGGGATAGTGCATCTGTTCTGACCCTTAAGAGCATTGCCTCCTTTTTCTCACCTGTCTTGTGACTTAGTGCCTCTCTATTAGTATAAATACCCTATTAGCCCCAGAATAGGGCAGACCTGAAACCTACCCAAGACGAGCTGAGATTAGCAAAATCTAGTCAATCTTTTGATCCACAGCAGGGCCTAGAGCTCAGTGAGCTCGGTGAGCTTAGGCTCTCACTTCAGTAGCGCCTAAAACCTAGACCCTCTGCCTAGAGTAGAGCAATCCAAGATGGCTGTAGATAAGTGAATAAGAAATAAATGCTTACCATTGCTGCCACTAAGATTTTGTGGTGTTTTTCACGTAGCATTGTTGGATATGGGTAATTAAGGGAGAGTAGGAGACGCTGAAACATAGGCTAACTCTACCTCCTTTATATTTTTGTGAGTGTTGCCCCAAGCTAAGCTTAGAAAGCTCTATGTCTCATGGCCTACAGGAAAAAGCTGCAGCCTGCCTCTATTTGCAATTGTAACACATAGAAAGAGAAATCTTGCAGAATTCCTCATGCATATTTCCCACAGAGGGAAGGAGGAAATTTGGGAGAATCCCTTCTCAATAATAACCAAGTACTTAAGAGACGACTTAACCAAGTACTACTATGTAAGTTGGAAATGAAACCTTTTGGCTGGACTCAGGAAGGGAAATAGATTGCTTCAAGCATTGTGAGTAAAGCCCCAATTCTCCAAAGGCAATGTTGTGGAGTGGAAGGTGTAAATCGAAAGGACTGCAGTCAATATGATTTGGTTGGAAACCTGCTTCCATCAGGGAAAATTATGTAACTTTATTGACACAATTTCCTCATAAGCAAATTCTGGATAGCAATAGCAATCTTGCACAGTTATTTAGAAGAGTAAATGAGATGATCATGTAGACTCTATGGTTCATGGTAGATGGTCAATAATAAAAAAACAGTGATTTGTGCTATTTTTCACCAAATTTCTCATTTTCCCTTTTTACATGAAAAGATACTATAATTGATCTAATGACATAGAAACATGTATATATCATAATTTAATTATTTATATTTAAAATTGAATGGTAATCATAGCTGGAGGTATCTGGTTTTCCCAGCAGTGAATGACACTGCTCCAGTCCAGATGAGTTTAACTGGAAGGTAGAGATGCTGTTCCTCCCTTTCTCACTTTGATTGTTATGGAGGAGAGGGAAGGCCTCAGGGAGGCTAAGTTAGAATGTGAAGCAAGTCCTAGGCTTCCCAAGCATATGGAGACTTCTGCCAAGACAAGGCACAGTATTATTAAGATTAACGGTTTTCAGATGGAGTCAGCCTTTTCCACTGACTCAAGTCAGAATGACTGGTAATGATGTTCATAAGATGCCATTTCCTGCCAAACAGTAAGATGTGGAATTTGTTAAATTAAGCCATGTGATGGGTCTGAAATGTATTAACTTAATCCATAATGAATGTCACTTCATTCCTTTTAACATACTTCCTCAATTAAGCTATGTAGGCCTCAGATATCTAAAGAAATTGAGCTGTCCCGCTTGTTGCCAATTGGTTAATTCCTTGATGATGGATAAAAGCTACTAGCAGCTTTTGTTTTTAATTCATTTTTTTCTTCAGTAATAGCAATCTTTTAATCAGCTGCTACAAAAAAACACTTAATATCCCATAAATAAATGCTCAAGAAAGTCAAACAATTAGTAAGATTAATGTAAAGAGGCTGCCTGAGCACCTCTGATGGGCCCCAATAATGGGCTGCTATTACAGTCAACGGGCCACATGAAGGACCTGGTGGCCATTTTTATTTTATTAGCCCCATGCTGGACACACAGTAGATGTTCAGTGTTTATCAGGCTGAAGTGTACTAAACCCTGGAGGACTCTTAAGGTTTCTGACAAGTGTCTTTCCACAAGACAAGCATTTCTGGATTTCTGGCAGTCTTCCCCATTCCCATGGGAAATGTGCTAGAAATTCTTAATAAGAGCAATATGCCTCTGCTGCACCCACAGAGTTGGGGGTGATTTGGTTTGGCTGTGTCCCTACCCAAATCTCATCTTGAAATGTAGCTCCCATAATCCCCATGTGTTGTGGGAAGGACCCCATGGGAGATAATTGAACAATGGGGGTGGGTTTTTCCCAAGCTCTTCTCATGATAGTCAATAAGTCTCACAAGATATGATGGTTTTATAAAGTACAGTTCTTCTGCACATGCTCTCTTGCCTGCTGCCATGTAAGACATGCCCTTGTTCCTCCTTCGCCTTCTGACACAATTGTGAGGCCTCTCCAGCCACATGGAACTGTGAGTCCATTAAACCTATTTTTCTTTAAAAATTACCCAGTCTTGGGTATTTCTTCATAGCAGTATGAAAATGGACTAATATATGGGGCAGTCTTTACATAGGGAGGCCACTGCTTCATGTCCACAAGTGACTTAGGCAGCTTAGGCTATACCTGCTTCAGCCACCAAGGCAGGCATGAAGCACAACAGATATCCAGAGACTTTCCTGGGCAGTGTGTTATTTGCCCACAAAAGCATGGTGCAATCTTGCACTATGTGACCTATCAACAGATAATAAGGTGAAATATTTCAGCTTATGAACCTCACCTTCAATGGTGGAACATACCAATTTGAAGGAAACTTTTAGATAAATAGTTGTCAAAGGTAAAATTACTAAAGAATCTAATATTTCTATTGTTTTGTTATCTTTGGGGCTCACCTGATATTAGAAGACATAATCTATTGCCAAAGCCTCTTCTATATGTGAAGAAGCCAGATGGGGAGCTGGGGCAGTTTAGATCAGAGTCAGTATACTACAGCCTGTGGGCAAATAAAGTGTCATTGTAATGTAACACAGCCATGCCCATTCATTTGTGTATGGTCTATGGCTGCTTTTGAGTTATAATGGCAACGTTAAATAGTTGGGACAGCAGTCACATATTTCACAAGGCCTAAAATATTTACTATCTGGCCATTTACAGAAAACATGTGCCAATCCTTGGTTTTGATTTTTCAAATATATTCACTCTCTTTCTCCCTTGTCTCTAATAAGATTATACTTCTCTCATCTGCATTGATGTTGGCTTGCCATGTGACATGCTTTAGCCTCATGGTAGACTAGAGGGCATGTCTACACCCCTTGACTTAGGGTCTGCAGTGGACCAAACTCAATGTTTCTGTCCACTGGCTATTCAATTAACAAGAATATATGTGGCCTGAGAGAGACTTTGCAAATGAAATTAAAGCTGCAGATCTTAAATCAAGGAAAGTAGCCCAGATTGTCCAGGTAGGCCCAATTAATCACGAGAGCCCTTAAAAATGGGGAAATATCTCTGGCTGGAGTCAGTCAGAGAAATGTGGCAGAAAAGGAAGGTGGAAGAGACTCAGTACAAGGGAAAGTCAGAGATATGTGAAGCACAAGAAGGACTTGATGTGTCCTTGCTGGCTTTGCAGATGGGGAGGAAGGCATGGGAAGGAATGTTGGAAACCACTAGAAGCAAAGATGAGCCCTTGCTGGAAAGTCAGACAGAAAACAGGGACTTCAGTTCTGCAACCAAAGGAACTGAATTTGGCCAACAGTCTGAATGAATTTAGAAGCAGATACATTCCCAGATCCTCCAATAAGAAGCACAGCCCTGCTAACCCCTTGAGCTAAGCCCATGAGACCCATGGTGGACTTCTCATTTGCAGAACTGTGTGAGATAATAAATTTGTGTTTTAAGTCACTAAGTTTGTGGTCATTTGTTATGACAGCCATAAAAAGCTAATACTAGGTCTACCTTGCTTTTACCAATAGGATGTAAAGAAACAGGATTCATGAGAGACATCAAATGTGCCTAGGTTTCTACCATTGCCATAAGAAGTACATGATGCAGCAAACCTACTAGTCTAAAGAGATACACAGACCAAATCCGGACCCAACCTGCAGCTTGGAGTGGAGCCCAACTTAGCCCAGCCTGGATCAGCCAGCTCCTAGGCAACCTATAGATGCATAAGCAACATGACTGTTTTTAAAAGCCACTGAATTTTGAGATAGTTTGTTATGGAACATTATGGTAGATAAATGATGAATACAGGAATGCATAATAGGTTACTTCCATAATGAAAACCTAAAATATATATAACTGGTGTAAAAGCTACCGTAGGGAGCTAGAAAAAAATGGCCAAAAACAAACTAAAACAGAAACAGCCATGCAAACACATGTGGCAAGAGACTGAAAAACTGAGAGCGTACGGTATGACATGAGCATGTACATGTTAACACCATGGCAAACACTGGTAAGCTATTGCGTGCAATAATCTGGGAGGTTGAATATGTACTTAATGAATTTATAGATTTGAGGGAGGAGATATGAAGCAGAACGTTGAAAGCTTGAGTTGTTTCGCCTAGCTGCATTTGACAAACTCTGAGAAGGAGAAGAACTCAGAAAATAGCTGACTATTTTTGCAAGCAAAATTTTGAGGAAATATAGAAAATCCAGAAATCTCATTGTAGAAAATAAAACTGACTTTTTACTAAACCAAGGGCGTGGCCATGATGATAGAGACTACGAAAAAATCAAATCAAGCTGCCAAAAAGATATATTCTCAACATAAAAACCACATCAGAGGGATGGCTGTTTCACACTTTGTTTGAACTACAAAAGAAATAAGATGATGTCTAACATGCTTTCTCAGCAAAGCAAAAAGGCTTGTAGGAAGATTAGGCATAGTTCTACAGACATCTGATGAGACCAAAATACTCCTAGTTGATTCTAGAGAGAGAAGCCTGTCTTGGAAATAACTAAGAATGAGTTTTGGGCACATGGAATTGACTGGAATCAAATATACAGAAAACCCACACAACTTTTGAGAAACGTACACAGTAGTTTCCTCTTATCTGCAGGGGTTATGTTCCAAGGCCCTCAGTGGATGTCCTAAGCCATGGATAGAACCCAACTCTATGTATTCTATGTTGTTTGTTTGTTTGTTTGTGACAGAGTTTCACTCTTGTTGCCCAGGCTGGAGCGCAATGGTGCGATCTCGGCTCACTGCAACCTCCGCCTCCTGGGTTCAAGCCATTCTCTCACCTCAGCCTCTTGAGTAGCTGGGATTACAGGTGTGCACCACCAAGCCCAGCTAATTTTGTATTTTTAATAGAAACGGGGTTTCACAATGTTCGCCAGGCTGGTCACGAACCCCTGACCTGAGGTGATCCACGCGCCTTGGCCTCCCAAAGGGCAAGGATTACAGGCATGAGCCACCATATCTGGCCTCTATGTTTTTTTATACATATATACCTATAATAAAATCTATAAATTAGGCACAGCAGGAGATTAATAATAAAATTAAACAATTATAATAATAAGCTATAATAAAAGTTGTTTGCATATGGTCCCTCTCTCTTAAAATATCTAATTGGATGTAATATTTTTGGGCCATGGTTGACCGTGGGTAACTGAAATCGTGGAAAGTGAAACTGGCTAAGAGAGAACTGCTGTATTGGCAAAAGCACTGTTGGACATAGAAAAGGACTGAAATTGTTTGAGCTATAAACATCCCTTCTCTGAAGAAGCTACTCAGCCTTTAAAAAGAGTTTCTTTTCTTGTCTTCATCAGAAGTAGCCAAAGAAGATGTTGAGAAAAAAAAGAAAAAAGACCTTCCAGAAGGTGGAGCTAAGAGTGGTGGAGAACAACGGACACAAGGTCCACCCCTAAGGAGCAGAACTGGGGCCTGGAGGAGAAACATTACTAACCCCAGGGAAGGGCCTGGACACTTTTGCCCAGTAGACTTTTCAACTTGCTGTGAATAAGAGCAGCAATGGGCCACTTATCCTTTCCTTTTCAAAGAGGAGAGGGCCTGTCCCTGTTCCACCATTGTGTGTTAGGCGAGGAGGGAGCACATATCTTGCCTTTTCAGTTCTTTGGTCTTTAAATCAACCCAAACTTGATGTGGTTTAAGAAATCATGGGCTTTGGGCCTGATGCCGTCATTAGATGAGGCTTTTGAGGGTCCTGAGATGGGGTTTCTCTCACGAATGGCACCTTTGAGTTTGGATTTGACCTTGCAATTTGCTTTGGTCATGTGGGAGACCAGAATATGCCATCCCCAAATATGAAGGATGGTTGAACTGAAGATGATTAATAAGAAGCAGATACAGGAACGCTGTCTGCCATCCCTCTATTTGCCTTTACTTGTCTAAAAGCAAGACTTAGATTTACCAAGACATGAGGGTGTCCTGCCCCTCCACCCTTCCCTTTTACCAAAGAGAGCAAAGATAAACCACTGAAGACAACCTGAGATCCTTATTGGCTTTGACACTGTACTAGAGAAATTCACATTTGCTAACTTTGCTAACTAGCCTTTATCTGCCATTTACTTGCCTTCCTCCAAGTTACTTACCCTAGAGTCTCAAAGTCTTCTTATGTGTTGTCATTTCTCTAAAAATTTAACTTTCTTTGTTGAAGATGCTATATAAACAGGAATTCAAAGCCACTACTTTGAGAACTACTCATTTCCTGGGTGTCTTCCATGTATATATGAAATACACATGTTAATAAACTTGTTTGTTTTTCTCTTGGTAATCCCTTTTGTTACAGGGGTCTGTTCCCAACTAAGAACCCATGGGAGTTATTCTTCCCCTAGAGTTAACAGAATGCCATCAGAAGTGACACAAACAAGAGATGTGAAATGTCTTTAGGTGGTTAATCTTATTCTCCTGTGCTTCTTCCATTACCATGATAAGAGAATTCTCTCACTGGTCCACTGGTCCAAGGAAGATGAGAGACGTATAGACCAAGCCTGATCCCAAACTGAAGCTTGAAGCTAAGCCCAGCTGAGCCCAGCTTGAATCAGCCAACTTCCAGCTGATCCTCAGATACTTGATGGTTGTTTTAATCCACTGAGTTTTGGGTATTTGTTACAGCATTACTGTAGCAAAAGCTAATGATACCGGGATTTCTTTTTTCTTCTTTTTCCCAAGAATTTCATTATGAACACCAGTGGGCAAGTTCTGTGTTTCCTGTTCTTTTTAATATGTTTCCCAATTAGTCTTGTAGCGGACAGACCTCTACTTTGGGAGCCAGAATACTTAAATACCAGCTCTGCTGTGTACTGGTTGTATGATCTTGAGCCCATAAATTAATACTCTGTTGGACTCAGTTACCATATCTATGAAACAATGATAATCGCCCTAACTTCATACAGTTTTGTAAGAATGAAATGAAACAGCAGATTTCATAAAACAGTGTATTGCCTGACATAAAGCAGGGCCTCAATATGAATTGAGCCTAAATCATTGGAATGAGCTACTGGATGCTTTCCAAGTTTTCTTTCGGCTCAACAATACCATGGTGTTAAGAGATGTTTGGTTTTCATCACAATACTTGCTCACCGAGGCTTGTTTAATGATGACAAACATTTTGATTTCACTCTTTGAGATCATCCTGACACTGGTAAGATGCCTGGAAGGGTCAACGCATTGACTTAAATTTATACTCTATTGTGAAAGGCTAACACCAGGGCACATTTTAATATCCATGAGAAAGACACAAAATATTTGGGTTTACAAATGAGTTCCTAGCACATATTAGGTCATTGTATGGAAATAAAAGAGAACATGTTCAGTTAGTTTACAAGCCAGGTAACATCTCTATAGTGGCCATAGATATAGATATCCTAGAGAAAGATATCTAACAGTATGTATATATTTCAGAAAAGACTCTATAACCACTTCAACAAAACACTGAAGTCTAAAGCACCTATCCAAATAAACTAACAAAAATTATCCCAACAACTCATTTAAATCTTTTTAGAAATGCATTATGTGTTGCTAAGTATGGTAAAAATCCTTATATACTAAAATGGAGCTTGAGATTTCTAATTTAAGCTCTTTAATTTTTGCATCTTTTTATTCAGTCTTTACTATTGACAAATGTGTGTCATACATAAATTTGCTTTATTTTAGGAAATGAAAATTCATAGGCTTATTTTTATTTTTATTGGTGAATTCTGGGTGCTGCTTGGCCTCTGGGTCATTGTTATAAATGGGAAATCTCATAGTTAAGGACTGAGGATATAGAAGGTACCAGAGCTGGGAATAAATCTCTAATTACATTAAATGTCCTGAAAATGAATTTTTCGATTAAGCCCCAGACAACACTACTATTTTCCCCCAAAGCTGAATATAAATAGAAACAAACAATAGCAAATAAACAAACATATAATTCAGCTTCTTTAGAGATTCTGTTTAACTGGGTTTCAGTTAATTGCAGTTTTGCTGTATTTCCTCACAATGCCGTTTTCCTTACCATAACTCTGTAGATTACCAGAGTGGACTATTTCATGCACAATTTATTGCAGCGACAAGCAGTATTTATCAGTTCCTTCATGGCAAAGAAGAATCATCTGCTTGAAGGCCATCACTCACACTGCTGTCAGCAGAGTGGCAAAGAGCTGAATAATAAAAGAAAAGACCCCCACAAATACTGGATCTGTGATAACTCCATTAATTTGAGAATAAGAGGACTTTTAAAAATGGGGAGAAAATATCCAACCTTTTAGCAGAACATCCTAGATAAGATAGAGCCCAAGCCTTGGCTCATCCATCATTGTTTAGAATTAGCTTTCATGCACTTGACCTTAACCATCACTCTTTTCGTCAAGCCTGGGTGTCAACACAAAAGAAATTGGTTCATGGATGAAAGTACTGAATGAGCATCTGATCACAATTCTTTCAGGCGCTTACCTTCTCACAGTAAGGGATCAATTAAAACCAAATGGAGCAGATTTCTCTGGATATCTGGGTCGTCAATGTGGAATGCTATGGTTTGGGTAAAGAAGCATTTAACTGAGGAGAGAGAGGCTCCTGGCCCAAGCACAAGCGGGCCAGGCATGTATGTCATAAGCTGCGGGATGTAAACACACTCAGCACTGGACACAAAAGGACAAGGACACAAGAGACCGTCTGTCATGTCATTACCTGAATATCTAGCTGTATTATTTATAAACCAACTTGCAGCAGATGTTGTCTTTTTTAACACAAATTCTCCTTCCAGGGCATTATGCATGAGGCCTAATTGTAAATGCCTATATTGTTTCTTTCCTCTACTGATTTATTGTTCTATAGACATCTACATGGGAACGCAGTGTGGAACTGCGCTGTTTTCTCTATTAATTATTTTCACTCTTTGATTACTAATTTCAGAAGACAAACTTTTCACTGTTGACCTCCTCAGGAGTGGATTGTTTTACAACGAGACTGTATTAGGGAAATGAGTCCCCAGTGAAAGCAGAAGGGCATGAAAACCTTGTGTCTTATTTACATTAACCCAAACACAAGTTTCTCAGTCATTTCCCTCTTAAATCTTTACCTACTCGTGAAATAAAAGTCACAGATCCAGGAACAATGCTTCCACTGGAGTGATGGCAGTTATTGCACAATACTGGAGCTGTTACAATAGAATCAAAGTCTGTAAAAAAAATTACTACTGTTAGACAATAAGACATGTATGCCTATCTCTGTGCCAAAGTTGTAAAACCACCAAGCACTACCCTGGGCACCCAGTAGGTAGGTGCTCAGATAATAGGAGTGTTCTTCAAATTTAGAATCTGACATGATTTCCAATGTAAGTGTTCATGATATAATGAGTTACAATTTGGGAGAGCCTGGAATTCTTTTCCAGAGAAGATTTTGAAGGCTTTTGTTGAGCCATGGGATTTTGTTGGTTCTTTTGACCAAACACCCCTCAGTATGTGCAATTGCCCATCTTCCTGCCTACTGGGAGAGAATTGCAGTCCCTGGGGAGCATCCAGGGAGGCTGGCCCTTTCCATACCTTCCCTCTCACCTCCTCTCAGAAAGAGGGCGCACTCCGTACAAGCCAGGACTAAAATGGAACATCCAGTGGCTCCTGGGGGCCATTGTCCTGAGCTCTGGTGGGGAGACAGAGATAGAGATGACAAGGTGAGCATCTGCTGCCTGTTTTACAGGCTGCCCATCTCTGCCTGGGTCTCACACCTTTCTCAGGACTCCATTCTGACCTTGGATGAAGTGTGTGCATTGAGAATCTAGATGGTTGGGACAGACCATCTATCGAACTCAAGTCTCTAACCTGAGCATCAATCCCTTCCATCCTACGTCATTTAAATGACCACCCAGCTTCTGTAGGGATGCCTCTATGGATGGAGACACACTCCTCCTCAGGCAACAGCTCATTCTCTTTGGTGAGAGCTCTAACAGAAAGTCTTTCATTGCACTAAGGCTTTGCCTAGAGAAGACCGTAATTTCTACCATTCTGTTCTATCAGCTTTCTGGATCCACACAGAGTCCTTCACTGTTCTTCCCTATGACAGATATTGAATGATTTAATGAGATTGTGCAGGGCTATCGAGCCATATTTCATTTTTGTGCACAGGGGAGATAGTTACTTTCTGCCCACTGTGCCTAGTTCCTCTCAACTTTGTCAAAAATGAGCAGAGATTTTTCCAGCCTGGGGCAGATTGAGTAGCTAAGCCTGGCTAGAGCAGGCAGGGCTGTCCACCATCTGGAGGGAGGATGGGGAGCATAGGTAGTATAGAACTAATATTCTAGAAAGAGCTCACATGGATGGTTCGTCTTGAAACTTGATTGTTCCCAGGCTGATGTTTCTTATTTTACTCCAGTGGAATTACTTCATTTCAGATATTAAATATCTGGCCTTGGAGGTCTGCTTCAGTTCTGAAGGACACTCACATGCTCAAAAAGGCTCAAAGAGGCTTTGTACATAGAAGATCTGGTGGCTTCCCTCTTTTCATTGTGAAAGTAGTCACCTGCTCTTTAGAGTAGGGATATAGAGATAAACCATACTGACTCTCAGGGTCCCCAACACTGAAAGACACTGTCACTATTATTATAATCATGGTTGGTTTATTGCTCCAAGCCCTGTTTTTATAGTCAACTGTAGCAACCACACTATATATTCAGGTTCTACCTTCTGTTGCAAACCACTAAGCCATTTTGCTGCAAAAAGGACAACTCTAACTCCCCTGCCATCCAGATGTTGTGAAAGGTATTTCACTTATTTTTAAATTCATCTAATCATTCATCCAATGTCTACCCTCAACAACACGTGTGAAAACCATGCTAAATATACATCCTCAGTGCCTGCCACCTTAGTGGGTCTGCAGTAAGTTGTCTATTGAGAAAAGCTTGGATGCTGTAGTCTTATCATCATTAAAAAGTGGGCAGGATCTATAAATAGCACCCAAATTTTAAACTACTTTTCTGGAGCAAAATGTTTGCTTAGTCTCGCCATGCAATATTTAAAACTATTTATTTTGAAGTAATTACAGATTGGCAGGAAATGGCAATGATAATATAGAAGGGTCCTATAGACCGTTCACCCAGGTTCCCCTAATGGTAACGTCTTGTGTAACTATAGTAGTACCAGGACATTGTCCCAATGTCAATTGCAGGTCTCACCAGCTTTACACATACTCATTTGTGTCATCACACATTTGCTGATTGTCTGGCATTCAGTACACAGCATACGACTCCTATCTGGCATCTTAGAAGAGCTTACTTAGAACTTTTAGAGGCACACCTTTCTCCTAAGAGTCCATTTATGGTAGCTTCTAATTGGGCTAGTTTCTCAAGATCTCAGAGTCAGTATACTCTCTCTCTCTCTTTCTCGTTTTCTCTGTCTTTCATTTCTCAAGAACACAAGCAAACAGGGTTCTGATGTGTAGTAATAATGAAGAGATAAGAAGGTCTGGTACTTGTGGCTATTGATTAAAATCTGTGATTGGACCCAGCATAAAGCCAGGAGAGAGTAGAATTGTGCAAAGCAAATAGGCTTTATTCCAGAGGCTGAGGAGAACCTCCGTCCCTAAACAGTGTAGCAAAAAAAAGGAGCATGAGGAAGAGAAGAGCTAATCTGTAACAGGCACATGCTGAATATTTCCCAGCAAGGTTCCATGTGCTGGGTCAGGAGGCTGGGAGCCCAGACAAACCCTGCACCGCGGTTCCAGCACTTTGAGTTTGAGCTCCCTGCTTGCCAAGCTCCTGGTGATCCAGAGGACCTCAGGAAGATCCAGGCAGTGGGGAGGGGGTGGGGGGAGAAGAGGTGAGGGGGAGTGTTCCCAGCCAAAACCTACTTCAATGGATCAGCCAGCCTCTGAATAGCAGCTTTTGACATCTCAGTGGGTTGTGAGGGAGGTGTGGTCATCACAAATGAAACAGACCACAGGGGGTGCAGGAGACCTCTGCAGGGCCCCTAATCAATTACTAAAAACACGGAGTGGGTCCTCAGAAAATGAGTGAAGGAGACAGATGCATGCTGACACTCAGTGCTATCGCTGGGCACCAAAGGAGAAATTGGGGGATTTTCAGCTTCACAGAGGATGGGGTGATTGTTTTCTTTCATCAGCCGTTGCCCTCAGAAAACAAAAGAGAAACCAGAAGAGAAACATTGCCTATGGAAAAAAAATACATATAGAGGCTGAAAAGGAGGAAATAAAAGGAATGAAATTTGCTTTTACGAAATAATTTAAATAGTCTTGAATGCCCAGAGGGCCCAGGCACTATATTATGTGTTACAGAGAGGTTGCTATCTCCCAAAGGGGATATGAAATGGGAGATGAATATTATTAATCATCCCTATTTGCTATATGTTAGGAAACCGAGGAAAAGTGAAAATGAGTGATTTTACCTTCAGATTCACATGCTGTGGCAGCCACAGGGCTGGGATTGACAGACAAAAGCTTGACACCCTGCAAAGCAGAAGAGACACCAGCAGGCTGGGGGGCTCACGCAGTTGAAGGCAATGATGCCCAGGATCCCCATATGCCACCTAGCAGCAGGGTCGTCTGCTGCCTGCAGTACCCTGTAGGAGTGGCTGGGGACTCCTTTGCTGGGTCATGTCCACCAGCAGTTCACCTGCTTGGCTCGGGCTGGCTCCAGTTCACTTAAAGGGACTTTAAGGGATTGGGTTGATGTTGAACCTCATTGATCAAACTGAGATTACAGGGAACAGACTAGAACATCAGATTCACTAGACAGGAACTGTCTATTTAGTTTACTTCTATATGCCCAGGACCTGGAACATTGCCTGGGGCCCAATCTGTATGTGTGGGATAAGGGAACAGATCATATTGCCACTTTCTCGGTGCTGGTCATGGTGACAGGCACTAGAAACAGAGAGATGAATAAGTCAGCCCTTCCTGAAGAATTCTGTGAGCACCTAAGAGGTGTTATGAAGGGGTAGGGAGGAGGAAGTTCTTTGACGTAAGAAGTTTGGTTTTATTTCAGAAGGATTTCTCATAGACTTCAATAAGTGAATATGGCTTGCGAATTCCCAAGAGGGGCATATATTTGCATCCTTTCTGAAGTATAATTGATGTGGAAAACCCACTCCCTGTTCTGGACACACCTTTACAGTGTATACTGGGACTGGTGTTTGTTCCTTGGGGAAAGCATGGCACCTGCCCTTGAGTAGCACCTGATCTCTTGGTAGCCACTTCCATCCAAGGTCTGCCAAGCAATAACTCAGTCTTCCATGCTTACTGGTCTGAGAGATGACTGGATCACTGTAAGACCATGGCTGCCAACTACTCTACCCCAGACATTTTTGCCCACTGTGGTCCCTAGATAGTCCTTACCTGGATTCCCAACCCCAGGCCCTGGAACATATGGGTAGAAGTCCTAATCTCCTAAAGACAGTCAGTTCTAAATCTAAGCATGTGCTCATGATCTGATATTTAAAGCTGAGATAGACTCAGAATCCTTGAAGCCAGTTCTGCTGTCAGTAATTCTGACCTGGTAACACAAAGTCTAAATCCTGCCGCCATGCCCATCATCGACACAGGGATGAATAACAAAAGAAAACCGCACTTTCAACCCCACAGCCAGAATAGGCCTTCATAAGACAGAGCCCAGAGTTTGCCACGTGTGGTGTTCAAAGTCCCCACATTTCAGCCTCGATCTCCCATGTAGAGGGCCGTGCATTCTCTCAGGCAGCGGACTCTACCCTTGCTGTAGTCCGAAAAAATCACCAGTGTCCTGGTACTGAAGGGAGTTAATTGCGTTTAGAAATACTCCAGGTACTGAGGTTGGTTTGGTCAAAGACGTGGGCAAGGGTAGGGTAACATATGCATCCACTTTCATGAAATACACGTTAAGAATAGCGGGCTCTGTGTTGCCTAATTTATAATGGATCCCACACACACTCCTCCCTGCCTTCTTTTCCTGGCGAAGAATGTGAGGAACCATGGCAGTATTTTTCTTTTAGGTATAACAGTCTGTCAGTATCAAATTCTCTCAGTCAGTGGGGAGCATATAGTGTTGATTTACTGAAAATCTGGGATTATGTCTGCTCTGTGGTGAGTCGATTTAAGAGAGGAGAGGTAAGGGTCTCGGAAAGGTGAGGAAAAACACAAATGAAAGCTAGCAGGGAAAAAATAGCTTGACAGTTAAGATACAGTGCAGCCACCATCAAAATCTTCTAGAAAGAGAAGCCCAGGAAGGAACACACTCACATTCCCATGAACACGCACGTACATCCGCTTCAAGTCCCATGTACTGGAAGGTTTGCAACCTTTTCAATTAACCCCTTTCTCTTTGGGGCATTCTGGATGTGTCAATGAAGGCTTAAATACTGTCATGTTTCACGCTGGAGAGAAATTGTGACAACAGATACAAAGTTTTGTTTCAGTTTTTAAGAACTGGCTTTAAAAAAAAAAGATTTGTGGTGAGTAAAGGGAATTCTTTTCTTCAAGGGCCCTTTGACACTTGACTACATTCCTAGACCTTTTTGTCACCAACATTTCATTATCCTGATCATATCCCTAGCCTCCTGCTCTTTCTCTCCTTTGCCTCAAAATAGTTGTCACCCTGTGTTACTTTACCCCAAGACTATTCCCTAGGAGCCCCTCAACCTTCCCTTTCTTCGTTTACTCTTCCTCCTTTTTGTCCTGTTTTGAAGTGGAATACAATAACTAAATAGAATTAAAATGTGCGGAAAATAACAAACCCCGTGGCAGTATCTGAGTGCTTTTGAGAAGGGATTTTGGTACCTTTCTTTTTTCTGGGGCAAGGCTCCCGGCAAGCGCTGGGAAGGATAGAGTCGTGGAAGTGGTGGCAAGTGGGTGACGGGAGTTCTGGGGTTGATTTTACCCCCTACCTGCTCCCTGACCCTCACTATCTTCAAGAAAATTTCTTCCGAGGCTTCAGGATGGTTGGCAGGGGTGTAGTGACTTTTGTCGTCAAGAATCCCAGCACTGATGCTGTGACTCAGTAGCTCTAGAAGAATCAGATGAGAAAGGCAAGCAATGAGGCTCCCATCCGATGGCTAGAAGGGATTCAATGTGTCTTTCTGAAGGCCACTGGCAGCTGCAGAAGTGAAGGATGTTGGGGATGGGGAAGGACCGCACTTGTAAACCCCGATTGCTGTGGCCACCAAGAGACACAGGCACTGCTGAGTGTCTCAGAGCTTGAAAAGAGAGATGAGGAAAAAGAAAAAGAGGAAAGAGGGGATAAATAATAGTAAAGAAGATGCCACTAGCATTCTGTAACTCTAGAAAAGAATACAGAGATATCCAGTTGTGAATGAAGCATCATTTTGTCTCTTTATCTTATTTATATATTCTTCATCTGCATACTTGGGATGCCTGTCATTTTGCTAAGTGGACCCTCTTAGCTCGTGACTGTCCAAGACCTGCCTCTGAGTTTAGGACAGGGGTCCTCTGTGAGGAAGCCTGGGTTCTGCTGTTAGAAGCTGTAAAGCCAGCCTGCCTGTTGAGTCACCATGTGCCTGGAATAACCCTGGTTTATGCCTGTTGTCTCTGAGTGATTATGACTAATACCCCCTTTCACTAAAGTGTCCTGATTTTAATGAGAAATTACATAGTCAGTCTACATACAGACAAATTAAAGACTTCTTTTAATAGGACTATCAACCATGCCTCCCACGTTCATTGAGACTAAAAACTGCCTGAAAAGAGTTACTGCAAAATCAAATTCCAGGGCAAAGAATAACTCCTTCAAGATCATTTCTCCTCCTCAGAGACAAGTGCAATGAGACCTCAGAAGAGGCTCCTGTTCACACATACTTGGGCCCCATTTGGATGGTATTTCTCTCTCCCTCTCTCCCTCTCTCCATTTTTTTTTTTTTTTTTTTTTTTTGCACATGGATCTGGCTATTCAAAATGGCACAAGAACCTGGTTGTGACCAATGTCATTCAAAAGCAGCATGACAATGACAAGTGTAATAGCGAAACCCTACATAATAGTGGACCAGCAATGGGGCCCACAGGGCTGGCCAGCTTGGGGTTCATAGAGGGCCCTTTAAAAATTTAGCCTTAGGGGCGCCTTTCACTTTATTATCGAGACCCAGAAAGAATGCTGGGGCCCATGAAAGAAACAACTGCAACTCCTCTCAGATTCTCTTCATACTGCACGCTGCAACAAAGCCTGCCTTTTTTACATTTCAAAAGAGGCTGCTTTCTCTTTAAAAAGTAGGAGCTACTTGGTCTGATGCGGCTGCCTTTATCAACCATGAAGTTCCCAGCAAGGTGCTGTTAGTGCCTGATTAAACCTCATACCAACCCATGTCCCCCATGGTAACCCAGAAGACATCCGCTGAGACCGGGAGCACTGATTCAGTTTAATTGCCCAGGCTCTCTGTGATGACCGGATTTCTTGTCTCTCAAGGCCTGGAATGGAAATCCATGTGATCAGATGAACTATCCGGGTGTCTTGACAGATCTGAAATATGAATATGGAGATGGCGTTGTGCTCCGCAGTGACTTATGAAACCCCAATGGTAAAATATGATCTGCCATTGAAACAATTTCAGCAGTGTATGCGTGATTCACATAAAACTCATTTTCTAATGGAACACTAATTATTAATAAATCAGGCCAAAAATGGAAAAACAATGTGTGTATACCTACACATGCAAGATGTACACATATGTATAAGATATACATAAGTATATATTTATACACATATGTCTGTTTATTTACCTATATATAAAAATACATAGGGCCTCATTTAGACTGTATCGGTCTTGGTATTCTTGCTTTTCTTGGACTAATAAGATCATAACAACTTGTATTTACAAAGTATCCTACTCCAAGGAATTTGAACATTGATAATATCTGGTTTATTCTCCCTCTTCTGCAGGGAATGAAGAAATAGATGGTGCCACCTCCTTTAATTTCCTAGAAAGAGAAAACAAGGCACTGATGCAGCCGGCGATGAGCAGGAATGGGAACCTGCAATCTCCTGGAATCTGCAACACATTTCTGCTCTATCAGAAGAAGAAATGCAAGGAAGAAGTCAGATAAGATGCTCTAACAATCCTCGGGTCACTGGATTCCTCCTGGAACCTCCCTTCCTTCTGGAAAGCCATCAAAAGTAAAGGCACTGGCCCTATAGGACCACAGGGTCACTTAAGGAACATTACAGAGCAATGATTCTTGACCTTCTCAGCTTCAAACTCCCTTCTAGAAATTGCACCCCCTTCCCCACCTCAGACTATTTGTTCCAAAGGCTTTTATCTACCAAAGTTGATAGAGGGGGCTCTAAGAACAGCTTGAGATTTACTGGTCATACCCCAGAGTCCCTGTGCTGACATCGACATCTTTCCCATCCACACAAATTATCCGTCGTTAACACACGGACTTGCTATATTTCTAACCAAATCAAAGAAATTGTATTGATCTTTTCTGCAGCCTTATTCTGAGTAAATATGTGATTTCCATTAGGCTTTTTGAAATATGTAAAATATATAGACTCCCATTACCACCTTCAGGACCTCTAGGTGTTTGGGGACCTTTACTAGGAATTCACTCCTATGCCCAAAATGAGTTTGAAGATGAAAATTATAGCTAGTGGGGGAAAGAACTGTTGGTGTAACAAGATATTTAAAAGCAAAAATTTTTCCCCACCTGGGTAGGTCGGGGCCTAGCATTGGAGAAAGGGATGTTTTCAAAATGAGAGTAACTGCTAAAGCAAAATGTGTAAAACTGAGACATTAGGCAAAGAAGGGAAAAGAAGGGAAGGGTGCTGGCTTATAAGAGAAGACAATTCTACTGTGTTAAACTGTTTCCCCTGAAACAACATTTCCACTCAGCTGGGAAATTTTCTGGGCTCCCGAAACTTCATTAGGTTTCTGGCAATTACCCCAAGGAGACACCTGAAAAGGCAGGCAATAGTTACACAACTGGCATGCATTGTGTGACAGAAATAAAGGAAGCTGCACATGCTTTTATTCATTAACGTATTTTTTCCACAGTGCCATAAGGAAGGAAATTGTAAATTTGTAATCAGGCAGATCTCTAAGTTTTCCAAGAATGGCTGTTCTCTTCCCAACTAGGGTTAAAAGACAATTTGTTGCACTCTGGGCAAATCCTGACTTGGTTCCTATCTTACTTAAGTAAGGTTTCAGAAATAGTCATAAATCTTTTAAAATATTTATTATTAATTCGTTTTGGGGCAGCTTTTATGATTCTAAAACTTCAGGATCTGTTTGAAAGTTTCCTGAGTCTCGAGTTTCATGGAGAAAGGTTGACAGGGAACCAAATTCCACCAGTGGTTTAGTGGTGTGTGAGCACAGGCCATCAGCCAGAACATTCAAACATGTCTACAAAGGGGATGATTCGGGGTCGTCTCTGCCGAGAAGTTCTATGGACTAGGGGGAAACACTTTCTTCTTTCCCCCAATACTATTTGGACTAGTTTCTAAAAATGGACAGAAACACCTAGTCAGCCTTGTGAGAAATCCAATCACTTTGTTAATAAACAGAAAAGGGTACTATCAACACGACTTATTTTCCACTAACTAGTTAATGCAAATAAGGCAAGTTAATAGGCAAAATTCTGACTTCATTTCATCTATTGCTTTACCCCACACCAAATGTAAATGTAAAAGGCTCCTGAATTGGGTGCCTTATAATCTCGGTCCACTGACAGATTATCTAGAAGCAGATTCACATTTCCCCCAAAAAAGAACCCTGTAAAAATAGCCATTGCTCTGTGTAGATATCAAATCTGTGCCTCCTGCAGGGGGTGCAGTGGATGCAGAAACCCAAATCCACCTTCAGGAGAGGCAGCCTGGAAGAGTAGCATGAAGCAAGGAAAGAAGAGTTGGTGGACGGGTTCTCAAAAAATCTTCCTTACAGCCAAGTCTGTGAGGCCAGGGGATAGTCTCCCAAGGGAAGTGGTGGGAACCCCACAGTTAGAGGTGTTTAGAAGGGGCCTTGATGGAAAAGTGGAAATGTAACCCTAGGTTAAAAACCGTGCCCTGAAAAGGGATAGGAGAGACAAGCTTAAAGAGATTCTTTCAGCTCTAATTTCTAAGAATCTCATTAGACTACAAGAGAAAAAAAATAAAAGAAAAATGAAACAGGAAACGAAGGAAACAAAAGTCAGAAGAGAAAATAATGTTAAGGCACACTGTTAACAAACACACCGGAAGACCCTCATAATCCCCCAGCCACTGTTCCATCCAAATGCCATGTAAGGGCTTGCAAGCTGAAAATCAAGTGAGCAGAGGGGAGATCCCTCTCAACTGACTGTGAACAAACCCTGCGAACTCCAGAGCCATTTGTCTAAACCAAGTGCTGAAAGAAAGGAAGCCTGAGATGGGGTAGCCACGAAGATTCATTTCCTTGTGGAGTTTGGCTATTCCTCCTCACTTTTAATCAATGCAATCCTGTCTAAATAGCCTACTTTCCTTAGCAAAGAAGTCTGGATTTAAGCTCTGAGCTTGCTTTTTTTTTATTAAAGGCATGTTGGCAATATCATGGTACATGACTTCCCTGATTTCTAGCAAACAGAGTCATAGATAACCTGAATACCAGAGTGCTAGCTGCTTCACTCCAGTTGAAATCGGCCTAGATTAAACATGTAAGTCATATAGTATTCCAGCATGAATAAACACGATCTGTGTATTTATAATTGTGTGTGTGTGTGTGTGCGCATGTGTGAGCGTGTGTATGGTGAAGAGCAGACATTTCCATGCTTAGGATTTTTTCTTTTAACTGGTGAAAATAACCGTGACCTGAGTTGAGAATGAACTAGGCTCCAAAAAGGCAGTTTTCCTGAACATGTACAGACAAAGGAAATAGTTTCCTTACCAGAAAGGAGTCACTTGAAAGCTTTTAGGCCAGACCGTGCTCGGGCTCAGATTTCTTTTCTTTTAGCCCTTTGATGAACAACTCATATGGAGATTCAAGCGTCTTGTGCCTGGTTTGAATTTAAGCCGTTGCTGACTTTAGTGGAAAACTTTCATAAACTCAACTCAGGCTTTCTTCCTTTCCCCACGACTGCTGACCAGGTTTTGATATATCTTTGGATATTCATCTTGAGTCATTCATTCTCAGTGTGATCATTATTATCAACTTGACGGAAAACAATTTTTCTGCAAGAGAGATTGAATTCAGTCTTCTTTCTCTTGCAGCTCTGAGTTCTGTCATTCTTCTGGAGCAGGGGGAGGGTGAGGCGGGGCTGGGAGACTACTGGATGCAGGAAGGAGGATGGAATGGGAGTGAAGCCTGTCGACAGCTGCTGGAGATCACATATCTCCGTGGCAGTGTTATTGCTGGGACAATACCACATGGATCCCGTCCAGTACCCTAGCAAGAGGGCATATTCCACATGCCAAAGCCCTTCTTCAGGAATGAGCTTGGTAGAGAGTGTAGTTTTCAAGAAAAGCCTTTGCCCTCAAAACAGGACTCTTCCTGTGGCTCTCTTGAGAATAGTTCCCTGAAGAATTTCCCCTCGTTTTTGCTGGGCTCTTTGGTGAGAGTTGAAAGTTTGGAATGCCCAGAACACTTTGTTCAGGAACCTGTGCTGCCTTCAGAATTGTGCAGTGAAAAACAAGAGCCTTGGAATCAACCCAGCCTGGATTTGGAGCCCAGCTCTGCCACTTACGTGGGTAACTTTAATAACAAGTCTTCCTGGTCCTCAGTGTATATGTGAATTTGAGAAATCCTCAATTTCTGGATATTGGAAAGATTAAATGAGATTATGTTTCTAAAGTTCACTGTCTCTGCTTCATTCTTCCTCTCTGACCCTATGCTCTTGTTGATAACTTTGCAAATTCTCCTGGTCCTACGTAACTAAAACAATTGTGTCCCGTCCAAGCATGGAGGATCCAAGAATGATCCCTAGGGTGTGTGGGGCCAGAGGCGAATCACATGGCGTGTCCTCACTCCCTGCACGTTTACAAAGACACAATCAGATTTAAGCGATTTTGAGGGCAGATTTGAGTTGAAGATGAAAAATATCACAAAAAAGGAGAAGTCTACGGAATATGTGTGGAAGCAGGAAAAGGGGACATCCTGTTTGGCCTTGGGGTGGCTGTGTGGGGCGCTGTAAGATGCTCCACGCCCAGCAGCACTGATCTCCAGAGGCCCCTGAATTCAGCTCAGCACTTGCTCACTGCTACAGCACATAGGGGCCCCCTGGCCCAATGCAGACATTCTGATTGGCCAAGACCTCTGGGAATGGCTCTCACAGGAACCCTTCTCTCTTGCAGTTCCTGAACTTCAGGAGGCTCACTTGCCACAGTTCTTGCATAAACTTTGTTGCAAATGAGCCAAGTAGTTTGTATTTGTTTTTATAATGGTGCAAATCCGATAGGTAACTACCCACACAACCACTTCATTTAAAAATATATAAGACCAAGCCAGGCACAGTGGCTAATGCCTGTAATCCTAGCACTTTGGGAGGCCAAGGCAGGTAGATCACTTGAGGTCAGGAGTTCGAGAACAGCCTGGCCAACATGGCAAAACCTGGTCTCTACTAAAAATACAAAAATTAGCCAGGCGTGGTGGTATATGTCTGTAATCCCAGCTACTCGGGAGGCTGAGGCATGAGAATTGCTTGGACCCAGGAGAACCCAGGAGACAGAGATTGCAGTGAGCCAAAAATGCACCACTGGACTTCAGCCTGGTTGACAGAGCAAGACTCCGTATTAAATACATACATACATACACACACACACATATATATATCCATTTATATATATATATCCCATTTTAAAAACCAAGCTGTGTGTGGTGGCACATGCCTGTGATCCCAGCACTTTGGGAGGTCGAGACAGGAATATCATTTGAGACCAGGAGTTCAAGACCAGCCTGGACAACATAGCGAGACCGTACCTCTATCAAAAAAAAATAGCTGGGTGTGGTGGCATGCATCTGTGGTCCCAGCTGCCTGGGAGGCTGAGGCAGGAGGATCATTTGATCCCCAGATGTTGAGGCTATAGTGAGGCATGATTATGCCACTGTACTCCAGCCTAGGCAATAGAGTGATACCCTGTCTCAAAAAATAAAGAAAAAAGAAGAGAAGAGAAAGAAGGGAAGGGAAGAAGAGAAGAGAAAAGAGAGAAAGAGAGGAAAGAAAGAAAATAAAAGGAAAGAAAGAACGAATGAACGAATGAACGAAAGAAAGAAAGAAAGAAAGAAAGAAAGAAAGAAAGAAAGAAAGAAAGAAAGAAAAAGAAAGAAAGAGCTATAGAATGTAACCACATAGCTGAGGCTTCCCTTTGAACGTAGCCCACTGGTGTACTCATTTCCTAAGGCTTCTCCTACAACTTACCATGACCTAAGTGGCTTAAAACAACACAAACGTGTTCTCTTGCAGTTCTGGAGGCCAGATAGAGGAACTCAGTCTTACTAGGTTCAAGTCAAGGTGTCAGCAGGATTGGTTCTTTCCAGAGCCCCTGGGGGAGAACACGTTCCTTGCCTCTTCCAGCTTTTTGTGGCTGCTCCATCCCTTGGCTTGTGGCTACATCTACTCCAGGCTTTGTCTCTGGGGTCACATTGCCTTCTCTTCTTCTGGAATCAAATCTCCCTCTGCTCTCTCTTATAAGGACACCTGCAATGGCATTAGGGCCCATTCCGATATGAGGATAATCTCTCCATCTTGAACTCCTTGATTTAATCACATCTGCCAAGTCCCTCCTGCCATATGAGGCGACATTCATAGGCTTCAGGCATAAAGATGTGAACATCTTTGGGGACCTTTATTTAGCCTACCACAAACGGAAATCCCCCTTCATTAACAACAGCCAGCAGTTGCCTTGTTATGAAGTGTTTTTTGCCCAATAGAATAGAAAAACAATAACTCTTTGGCATTCTATTTTTTTTCCATTCTGAATCTATAATACAGACCAGTATATTACATGGGCGCATCATTTCCTGCTACTGCCATTGTCTCTGCCATCTCAGGAAAGGCGCTGAGAAGTGGATTCTAAAGATAGTGACAGTCCTAAGACCTCATTCTCCTTTATGCAGAATGACTGAACACAAACATCCCAGTCCTTTTCCATCATGTTAAAATTGATGATGTGCTCCAAGTCTGACCAGAAAGCATGTGCTTTTTCAGACACACAAAAACCTAAATTTATACCTCCTTAAGGGACAAAGAGTGGCATTAAAGCCAGGAATGGTTGCCCAGTTGAAAAACAGGAGGTTGTGAGGGAACAGCTATTTTAAAGTCACTCTGATACGACCTGTTCCCCAAACAATTCACCGAAGGGTCACAGTCATTGTTGCTAGGTGGCATAACATTTATTACTATGGTGTCCTGGGCTCCCTGGATTGGTAACAGACACATCTATTCCTCAGAGGATGAGCAAAGGTTGATAATGTCCTCTTACCCTAGGCGAGCTGAACTTCAACCGCCAAGATACTGGTTGACATTAAGACTTTGCAACACCTATCATTGTCTGTCACCTCCCGAGATAAACTCTCTCGTGACTGGTTTCTCCCGTCACCAGCCACTGATATTTTATTCTATCTCTTTTGTAGACTGGCTCTTGGGTCCCTGACACTGTCTGGCTAGATTTGGTCATATGCTCAAAGCTAAATTCACAGACCTCCAGACCTCACAGTGTGATGGGATAGGAAATAATCAGAGAGGCCTGGACGGAGTTAGACTGTCAGAGAAACTGCAAATCAGCAAAAGAATGAAAGCCCCTTGACCCTGAGCACATCTGCCACGTATTTAATTCTACGTTCTTGCCAAGCCCTGAAAACCTTGGCTGGGGAGAGTTGGGGGCGAATGGGGTTATGAAGTCTAGGAGAACGTAGAGGTGAGAAGGCTGGCAAGTTGCCAGTTGCTGCGCTCCCCTCCCCGGGCAGGGACCGGGCGTGGGATAGGTGGTGGCGAAGTGGACACTGTGAGCCGTGAAGATAGCGACACAAATGTAACCAGCTATGTGCGGGTGTCTGGATGACCTGCCGCAAGATGTACTGCATCGATTTTATTTGCTCGCTTCTTTGCCAGCTGGCTCCAGACCAGAGGAAGCAAACGAGCTTTTCCCTGTTCCTTGGGGTTTCTGATCTCAGGGCTATGTTAAGGAGATCCCAACATTTGGGAGGAAGTGAGCCCATGAGTTCCTGAATTCCTGAGTGGCTTCTCATTTCCACATCTTAGGGTCAAATTAGAAATGGGTGCAGAAAAGTTTTGTTTGGGAAATGCCAGAGGGACCTTCCTGTTAGGGCTGCACCTACTTCTCCAGCCTCCTTCTCATCTCCTGCAACCTCCTGCATTTTAGTTCTGGGAAGACTGAGGATCTGCTGTTGGTTTCTTTTCACTGCTCTTCACATTCCCCAGCTTTCTCATCTGATTCAAATGTCACTGTCTCTTGGAAGCTTTCCTGGATTTCCTAAGCGGACTTAGATTACCCTTCCCAGCTGTCTCTTAGCATACCTCATATTCTTTATTATGTGAGGAGCTAGAATAATTCATTGATCTATGTTTCCTACTAACCAAAAAGTGTTTGAAGATAGAAATCTCATTATATTCCCAGTCTGGCACATGACAGTGATTCAACAATTGTTTGGTGAGGACAGGACATTCCTACATTAGACACTAGTTTTCGATATAGACCTGGGCTGTGGACCTTTGGTCGTGGTAACAGACTGTGTGTGATGGATACACCACAGGGGAAAATCTATGAAGCCTCAGGGATTTTTAAAAAAGAAAAAATGGCCCCAATTGATTTTTTTATGTTAGTTGCTTGGGTACATTGTTTTCGGGAGGCAAAGCTAGAGATGCTGGATGAGCACAAGGCAATCGTATATGTACCCAGCACAGGAAACTTGGCCACCTTGGAGATGCCAACAGGAATTCTGCCCAATTAAGGTGCTCCACACTGAATGCACATATGCAAACTCAATTAAATCTCTCCATCAGAAAAATAAAGAAAAGTCAAATAAAGATCAGAGATAATAAAGTTCTAAAATACTTTGTGGGCATACCTACTTTTCTTATACTCTCATTAGACTGAGGCATATGATGTTTTCTGGTCAATGGACTGCAACTGGAACATGCAACACTTCTGGGCCAAAGCATATAAAAGTAGGCAGAATTCTCCAAGCACTTGCTTCCCTGCTGTGGTGATCATGGAGGGCTCATGTTGAGATGGCGGAGCAAGAGGATCAAAGCAGCCTGGATCACTGAGTCACCGCATGGAGAGTAGCGGTGTCTTGGAGAGTTGCCCAAACCCACAGCAGAGTTTGTGTGAGTTAAAAATAAATGTTTACTGTTATGAGCCACTGAGTTTTGGGGTAGGAGATAGTCTGTCCTGACTAGAGCAGGCAAGTTGTTCTAAAACACTTTCTTGCATGCTTATGAAATAGACCACTACTCAGTGTCAGAAGGATTCAGCTGATGTTTCTTCAACTTCACGGTGAGTAATTAGCACTCACCTTTACTTGCGAGCCCAAGGAACCTGGAAGGCTGATAGGCTCAGGGTGAATTCAGTGAGCATGTTGTGGAAAATTCAGAGGAGAAGCACTGACATATGGGGCTATAAACATCTGTGCACCTTCCTTACACAAATTCTTGAATTATAGTCTCACAAATCAGTCATCAGATGACAGGGACAGAGATGATGGAGGATAGCAGTGGGCTCATATATTTAATGCTTTGGGATATCTTGCCATAGGCCTTCAAAAGCCCCCACCCCTTACACCATTATTTGACCTCTTTTGTGTGTTTATTACTTAATACTTATTAAATGCTTAATAACTACATATTCTTATTTGGTTCAGGGATGTTTTCTTGGCCAGGCTTCTGAATGCATTCATCCCATATGGATATTGCTTAGCCTCCAGGACCCACTATTTATTAATGTAAATATCAGACCTCTGAATAGAGCACGTATTCAATATGTATCCTTTGAATGAACAAATCTATTGCACTCTTATCTTACCCCACCTTAGAGCTTGCAAACACAGGATTCACTCAATTGAGCTAAAGAAAGTAATTACCTTTTAAGTAAACAACTACCTGATTGTCTATTTCAAACTCTATGAGAAATATTCTAGAATTTCTTTTCCTCAAAAATATGTAATTATTATATAGAACTAGAAGGGAAATAGGCTTGATTTGCAAACAACCTTAAAATACACAATCTTCTCTCTCTCTTTTCCTCTGTAGGCTCCATGAGGCATTTCCTATTAAAAATTTCAGCTCTGCTTCTTATCACCTTTGCCCTCTTCTCCGCTCTGACTTTAAATTCAGGAGATGGCTTCCCTGGGGAATATAGATCCTAGTGCCATGTGATCTGGCCTAAAGGGTAGTGTGACAGAGCGAAACAAAAGAGGATGCTAACCTTGCCTTTCTCCCATTCACGTGTGCACTTCCCCACTGAATGCCAGAGACTGGAAGCGAGTAATGCTCCACCATCTCAGTAAAACCTATTAGTTTATGTGATTCAATCACTGGCAAGACTGTCTCTGAAACAGAAGGGTGACAAGGAGTTAGCAAAATTTCTGGTGTTTGAAACGGAATAGTAAGAAATGTAGTTTTTTAATGGCAATTACTGCTTTCATCTTTTCTTACTACAGAATTATTGCTCATCATGGAAAAAGCAAAAAACACACAGTAAATCAAAAAGACAGAAAAATCATTTTCAATCTAATCCTATAGATACTGCTATTAACAAGTTGGTTTGAAACATTCTCTCTCTGTCTCTCTTTCTCCCTCACTCTCTCTCCCCTTTCTTTCTCTCTTTGAATGCCTGTGTACTCAGGTGTAACTATTTATCTATAATTTAATATTATCTCAATAACATTAATTACCTTAAGAAATCAGAATTTCTCTGAATACAATAAATACAATAACATTAGGAAACTGTCTTAATATATGGCTCAAAGTTAGATAGTATGACACTAAAATCATGATTGACAAGAGACAACTAGACCAAAGAGATGGTTAAACTGCTGATACTCAGAGGTGGAGTTGTAAAAATGGAATAGGGACATTTGGAGCCACTTTAGGGAAATCTAACATTCATTTGGACTTTTCTTCTATGTGCAGCTGAAATGTAATTCTTCTCACTATTTTTTCAAATCTCCAGTGCCTTCAGTGATCTTTCTGGAAGACATCAAGGAAAGATGCTTTGTCTCACTCCACACTTCAGAGGTGATGTCCTGTGATGTCAACCCAGGATGGCAAAAAGGACAAGATTATCTACTCCCTGACCTACTTCAGTGACTGCGTAAGCTCAGGGTCAGAAGCATGAAGAAGACAGTAAGTGGTCATCCCTCCATCCTGAGGCCTTGGACCTCAGGAAGAGAGTCCCTGGAGAGAACTGGAGAGAGAGGGAGAATGTGAAATGGGGTTGGAGTAAATTTAATTTGAATTTCAAAGGGTAAGGTCCTTTGAGCTTCATCTACGGTGCACGTACATAGTTTTAAAAAGTGGTATCATGCTGTTTCTGTTATTTCACACTCTATGGATTTTCACGTAACAAATATTTGAAGGCCATTTATGACCAATGTCTATATAAATCTATATATCTATATATCCATAAACATCATGATGTTGGGGGTGGCTGTGACAGAGATTGACCACTCGGCACAAGTAACAGATGCTGCTTCTGGGCGGAAGGAGTGAAAAGACCAGGCATACTTCTCCAGTTTCCTCCTCCCTGTTCTAGCAATCAAGGAAGAGGCTTTGTATTGAGATGATGGTGCCAAAAGATGAGAGTGGTCTGTGCTGCTGAGTCATCATGTGGAGGACAGCTGCCTGTAGTGCCATACAGACTTGTGTGGGAAAGAAATACATGTTGTTGGTTAAGCCACTGAGATGTTGGAGTTGTTACTGCAGCATTAGTAAGCCTACTCTGACTAACCTATTGGTCACCAAACCCATTTTCTCCTTTTCCTGGTTACTTAGCTAGATGACATTCCCAATTCCTTATAAAAAAACTAGATCAGACTTGGTGACTGAATTTTAGCCAATGAATTGTGAGCAAAAGCTGACCATGTTACTTTGGGGTTGAGATGAGTAAGAAGTAGGTGTACCTTCTCTTCCTCTTTTTCTCCTGATGATGATGAAGCCTAGGAGATGACGGAGCCACAAGTTAAAAAAAAATTGTGGATCCTTGAAATACTGCTTATAAGAGAGCTGCCCACCATTTGGGAACACTTGTGTTGGACGTTATGTGAGTGACAGTAAATTTCTATGGTTTTTGAGCCATTACACATTTTTTGTTTTGTTTACAACAGCAGACCACATTAACTTTTAAAGAAATTTGTATTTTGAAGTAGAGTGTTTCCATAACCAAAACGTGAAATCAATGTCATTTGGGCTAGTGATGGAATGGCAGGAAGTAAAGAAACAAGAGGTATCCTTTCTTTGAAATGAAGGCTAAGTGCCTCATTATATGTTGGCAAAACATTTAGCAAAGTTGTTGCCTGCAATAACTTGGAAGGCTGACCATATCCATACCAAGACTGTTAACTCAAGAAAACTGTTGGCAAGAGTCAGTATAAGTATGTGATGGCTACTATTATCTGGTTTTAGCAAGGCTTTATAAGAAAAAGTGATGCTGAGCCAGAACTGGCTAGTTTTCAAGTGCAGATGAAAGACACTGGAGAGAATTCAGTTCTGGACTTAATGAAATAACACAACTTTTATCATGTGGACATTTTTGGTTTTGTGTTTTTTACAAAATCTGTCATTACTTTAATTAATATGGCTGCAGAGTATTTTATTGTATGACTATCTCAAATTTGTTTAAACAAATCTCTACTGATGACCATTTGGGATGTTCCCAATTGTTTTGCCATTGCTAAAAGCTCTACTTTGGATATCTTGATACTACAGTTTGTCCACTTGTCCGATTATTTTCTTACAATGTATTATTGTAATTGGAGGTGTAGGGTTAAAGAATACGGACATTTTAAACTTAATGCATTCTGCCCAGTATCCCTGAAGAAAATTTACATCATTTTGAAATCCCACCGGCATAGCCTCAACATCAGAGGCATTATCACTATATGTATCTTTAAAACAGATGAGCAAAAAACATGATGTTCCATTGTTGTTTTGTTTTCCTTTTGTAATTAGTGAGGTCTAACATAACTTCATATGTTCATAGCCATTGCATTTGGTCATTTGTGAACTGCACTTCTCTCTTGAGATATCTGTCTTACTTATTTAGAAGGACTCAGTTTAGTTTATCTGGTGAAGTCCTACATTACACCTGGTCTCCTGGCATAAGCACAAATAGTACCTCCTTTCACTCTCCAAAGTACTTTGGTCTGAACAATAAATTATATGGGTACCCTGAATATAATCCCTTATTTTGCCAATCTGTTGCTGTTTTTACCCAGCTTATCATTCATCTTTAAGTTTGATTAAATTTTTATGTTGTAAATTTTGTCCAGTTTTTCTTCATGATTTCCAGCTTCAGTATCAGACTTTGAAAAAAATCCTCATTTCAAGATTTCAGAAATAGGCACCTAGCTTTTCCTGTATTCATTTTATGCTTTTGTTATTGACATGGGAGCACAACGATGCTCTCTCACACTCTTGAGGTCTTCACTCAAATGTCACCTTTCCAGTTAAATTGCATCCCACACCTACCTACTGGGGAAACGCTAACTCTATTCATGGCTTTATTTTCCTTCATAGTATTTGTCACCATTCAACCTACTATATATTTCGCTTATTTATTTCACTGTTTCTCTACCACCACTGAAAGGTAAGCTCCATGAGGGTAGGAATTTTCAAGGTTGTTTTTGGTTGTTGTTGTTAATTATTGTATCTCTAGGAGCTGGAACAGGGCTTGGCATATAGTAAGTGTTCAACAAAACACATGTTTAATAAGTGAAATTAAAGCTTCAACCCACCTGACACTTATTTTGTTTTAAGTTATAAAGTAAGTACTCAGTTTACTTTAGTCCTTCTTTCCCTTATTGAATTAAAATCTCCTTTAGCCTATACTCACTCTATCTTCTGGTACTACACATTTTGTTACATTAGTCAGTCTCTCTATTATATACCATTAACCTATTTCACAGTGTATTGCAAGAAAAATTATTCAATAATCTTCTTTATTTTTAGTTTTTTCTATCTCTGTCTTCAAATATTTACTAAAAGATAAAACTTACAGACATCTGTCATGTTTCCATTGACACACTATTGGGGATGATTGGGATCACATTTAAATTATAGACCGATTTAAAGAAAATTTACATTTCTATGTTTAGCTCTCTTGCCCAGAACAAAGTACAAAGATCCATTTTCAAGGGGGGTGTGTGTGTGTGTGTGTGTGTGTGTGTGTGTGTTTTAGTTATGGTAACACTAATTGCCAAAACAGGTAACTTCTTAAAATGTAGTGGCTTAACACGAAAAGTCCAAGTGAGTATTCACAAGGCTGCACGCTAGTCAATGATGCAAGGATCAAAGGTTCTTTCATGTTGTCATCCTGTCCCTCCTCTCCCTTGCTTCAGCATCTTTTGCCAGGAGATGGAGAAAAAACAGCAAAGAGGATATACCTGTTTCTTAACCACTTTGGTCCAGAATAGGCATATATTATTCCTACTTTAGATCCTACCCAATGTTTTAAATAAATTAAAGAAAAAAATCTGAGGAGTAAGAATTGGAAAGGAAAAGATAGGCAGTTATCATTTGTAAGTCACAGTACCCTTACATAGAAAAAGAAGAATCCATGGACTTTACATCTAATGGGTTGCCTGATCTGAGATCAATTTAAAAGAATCAGTAGCATTTTTCTACATCAGTAATACCCAAATACAAAATATAACAAAAAGTTATTTTTCTTAATAGCAAAACAAAGATAAACCCCCACAAAATGATAATGAATACACAAATTGCAGCAAATACCTAAGACCTCTATAGAGAAAAATTCAAAATTCATAGAAGAACAGAATTTTAAAGACCTGAATAAACAGTCATTACATGCTCTTGGATGGAATGACTTAACAGTAGAAAAGTGTCAATTCTTTCCCAAATTTTATATATACATAAATTTTATGTAGCTATTATATAAATTCAATGCAATCTGAAATAAATTCCAGCCACATTTGTTTAGGAACCTGATGAGAATATTTTAAAAAGCATATAGAGGCCAGGCATGGTGTAATCCCAGCACTTTGGGAGGCCAAGGTGGGCAGATCACCTGAGGTCAGGAGTTCGAGACCAGCCTGGCCAACATGGCGAAACCTTGTCTCTACCAAAAATACAAAAATTAGCTGGGTATGGTGGTGCACACCTGTAGTCCCAGCTACTCAGGAGGCTGAGGTATGAGAATCGCTTGAACCTGGGAGGTTGCAATGAGCTGAGATTATGCCACTGCACTCTAGCCTGGGCAACAAAGTGAGACTGTCTTAAAAAAAAAAAAAAAGAAAAAGAAAAGAAAAAAAACACACACCATATAGAGTAATAAAGTTACACAAATTTGAAAAGGAACAGAAAAGCAAAGATAAATTGCTTCATTCTCTATAGTAATAGAGTCAACAGAACACAATGAAGAGCTCAGAGACAGACACACAATTTAATGTCTTATAGTGGTGTCATCACAAAGATATACGGAAAATATAGACAATCAGTAGATGCCATTCAGAAAAATGGACTACTATATGAAAAAACTAAAAGTTAACATCTACCTAACACCATAAGCAAATATACAGAGGATTAATAACCTAAGGATAAACAAAACACTGAAAAAAAAAAACCAGAAGAACATGTAGGGCAATACCTTTGTAACCTAGGAGTGAGGAAGAATTTCTTAAACAAAATCCTGAAAGTACTAACAACAAAGTGAAAAGTGACATAACTTGACACAAGTGAAATGAAGGCTATCGCTCAACAAAGAGAACTATGGATAAAACTGACAGATACATGAGACATTTGCAATTTCAAAAACAACCAAGGACCTTGAATCAAGAAAAGAGATCTTGAAAAAACAACAGGAAAAAGACAGGAACACAATAGAGAAAGGGTTAGATTAATTGACTAAGAAATTTCTAGAAAATGAACCTTAAAAGGCCACTAGTAAATGAAGATATGCTCATATGTAGTATATTTTGATAACTGCAAATTTAAATGGCAGTGATATATGTTACACACTCACATTGGGACAAATTGGAAGACTGGACAATGCCAGGTGCTGGCAGGTGTATGGTGATAGGGCAAGCTTCCACCACAATAGGGGGTAGTAGAGACTAATGCAGACATTTTGGAAGACATTCTGTTACTATTTGGTCAAAATATGTGTATGTATACCCCATGAGCCAGCAATCTCACTGCTGGGATACATCTCAAAGAACTTCACACAGTTCTACTTTTCTTTTTCTTGCCTTATTGCTCTGGCTAGGATCTCAGTACAATGTAAAATAGATGAGGTAAGAACAGATATTTTTGCTGTGTTCTTAACATTAGGAGGAAAATATTTGATCTTCTCCATTAAATATATTATCTGCAGGTGTTCACTGATGCTCTTGATTAGCCATCATTTCTTCAAATATATTTTCTGTCCTTTTCTCATTCCTTTTCTTCTGGGATCCCAATTACATGTATGTTATGCTACTTGATACCGTCCTACAGGTCACAGAGTCTTTATTCAAGTTTTTCAGTCTTTTTGTCTCTGCATTTCATTTTGCATAATTTCCATTGCTGTGTTTTCAAATCCGTTGATATGTTATTATGTAGCATATAATTTGAGGTAAGTTTCATTCCAGCAACACTTTCTTTTCATATGTCATATTTCTTAATTTCTAGAATTTTTATTTTGTTTTTTCCGTATGTTCTATTTATTTCTTCATGTTTTCCTTTAAATCCTTGAACATATTTACATTTGTGGTTTTAAACATCATTTTCTGATAATTTCACCAGCTCTGTTATTTCTGTATCTGTTTCTATGATTGAATTTTTTCTCTTCATTATGGGTCGCAGTTTCCTGCTTCATCTCTATCTTATAATTTTTGATTAGATGATTAGATGCCACACATTATGAATATTATGTTTCTGAGTATTTGGACTTACTGGTTTTATTTTAAGGAGTATTTGAATTGTGAGAGGGAAACAGCTACATTACTCAGCTTACTCCACTTGAGATTTGTTTTTAAATTTTATTAGAGCAATTCTAGAATAGCTTTTATGATTTTTCTTCTTTAGCCTTTACTACATAGTTTGCTTCTTTTTCTTATCACACATGGTTTTATTGTGAAAAAAATTTAATATATAGAAAAGTTGACAGAATGATATGCAACAAACAGCCATATACTCACTGCCTAGATACACTGATTATTAAAATTTTACGTTTAATTAATCTATCTGTAATATTCTGTATTTACTTTTTTCTCACTATTAGAATGTATATTTTTTCTCCAATTTTTCTAAATGTTACTTTTATGTCTTTATATACTTGCTTAAACCTACCAAACACTGCCATATCTTTTAATCTATTCTTTGAACAAATGAGAAAAAATATGCATTTTTTTCCTGCCACTCACCCCCTTGCTTCCTGGTATGTGTGTGCACATGTGTGTTTAGGTGTGTTGCTTTCCTTGAAGGTTTTGTCCATATCTATTGTATTTAAAATATTATTTTTATTATATACGTATTCCATCAAAAATTTAAGATTTAATTTTTGTTTTGTAATCACAATGAACATAGTTATTTAAACTTAGATTTGTGTTGAAAATGGGATTTGTGATCCATGGATTCCAAAGGAGGCCATGGATTGATTCCCATAGATTTCTGAATAACACCAAGTAGAATGTACATTTTCAGGAACCTGGAGTGCATTTCCTTCTGAGAAGCTCCATGTCTTCCTCAGAATCTCCTAGGGGTTAAGAACAAATTAATTAAGTAATACATATTCACAGTCCTTTTATACCATAACTTCTATATTTTTTTATTCATCTTTCACATTGCTAGAGAACTTGTGCAAATGACCTTTTCCAGGAATTGTTCATTGGTAATATACTTCCCAAATTCTTGCTTTTGTGAGTATGCCTTTCTTTTGCCTTTACAAGAATAACAACTCGACTGCTTATGGGATATTTGGCCACAGCTTTCCTTTTAAAATTCTCTTATACTGCTAATGTGAATCCTAGACTAGCCTGATGATTTCCATTGTTGGTTACATATTTTCTCTGGCTGGATGTTTGTGGCAGTAGATGGCATTTACCAAGTACTTATTATGCGCCAAATAACAGGCTAAGTGCTTTTGCAAACGTTTTTGTATTTCATCTTCATTATAATCTTGTAAGTTACATACTACCTGCTTAATATCACAGCAATGCAGCTTGTACCCAGGTAATCTGACTGTAGTCTTAAGCAGTGCTATTCTGACTTGAAGGATTATTTTTCTTTTTGTCCTTAAAGTTCTGTACGTTTGCTCAGAGACACTTTGGGTTTGACAAATTCTTTCCATTTGGCTACAGTGAGCCTTCGCCACCTGTATATTCCTCTTTTTGTGTTTGTTTATCATTTCTAACTTCTGCAGGCACACAAACTATGTGCTGAATCTTCATTGTTTGATTTCCATAGCTATTATCTTCACACTGATCTTTTTGTTTCCTTTGTCTCTCTTTCTTCATTCTGAGTGATTATTTTCCCAGGATCGTTCTCTATGGATTCTAGTTTTTAATGTCAGTTCTGGCTTTGATTCTTCTACTGTAGTTTTAAGTTCCATAATAACATTATTTTTCTCCTTTGCTTTTTTTTTTTTAACTCACCTCAGCAGTTTCCTTTTCATTTTGTTATCTTCTCCCGTTTTTTATTTAATAAGTCCATTTATCTTTTCCTCTTCCTAGGAGTGTGATAAAGTTATATATATTTTCATTATGTCTTTCTGTATAAAATTTATGTCAAATTATGCCTTTTATCTCTTATCTTTCTTAGATGTTGAGCTCACTTCCTCCCTTTTCATTGTGTAATTTTTCTAGGTCTCAAGCTTCTGTTTTTATTTGCATTCTTCACCTTTGAAAGGGAAACTTGTAGCTCTGAATTTGCCATCAATATAGAGAGAACCAAATATTCTAAACTCTCATTCCATAGGATTTAATATGGGGAGCTAGATGTTGTAGATTCAAATATCACTTTATTCATTCCTTTTCCCAAGGAAGTTAGAGAAGGAGCTAGGATCACACACAGCTTGGTCCACTGAATTTGACAGACATAAATAGAAACTCTTTTATTGAGGGTCAGCTCTTGGAGGAAGGAGTAAGAAAGAGGGGCTTTGGGTTTTGCTTGTTTTCCTAATACAATTATTTTTCCCTCAAGTTTTACTGTGGTATAATTGGTTTACAAAAAAACTATACATGATTATTGTATACAATTTGGTGAATTTGGACATAGGTGTATACACGCATGTTACTATTACCACAATCGACGTAATAAACATATCCATCACCTATAAAAATTTCGTGTCCCTTTGTTGTTATTTTGTTTTGTTTTGTTTTAATGATAAGGACGCTTAACATGAGCTCTATCCTCTTAACAAATTTTTAAGTGCATAATACTTTATTGTTAACTACAGGCACTGTGTTGCACGGTAAATCTCTAGAATTTAGGCAACTTCTATAACTTTTCCTCCATGGAGCTACAACTTACCATATCTTCCTTCCCGCATTCTCTGATAACCACCATTCTATTGCCTACTTCTATATACATTTGATTATTTTGGATGCCTCCTATAAGAGGAATCATGCAGTATTGGTCCTTCTGTGACTGTCTTATTTCACTTAGCCTAATGTCTCCCAGGTCCATCCATGTTGTTGCAAATGGTAAGATTTCCTTTCTAAGTTTGAGTAATATTCTGTTATATATATCGACTACATTTTATTTATCCATTCACCTTTTATTGGACATTTGGGTTGTTTCCATATCTTGGATATTGTGAATAATGCTACAGTGAATCCAGTAGTGCAGATATCTTTCAAGATCCTGATTTCAAATCTTTTGGATATGTACCCAGAAGTAGGATTGCTGGGAACTTTGGCTATTCTGATACCCAAGAGCACTTAGGCATTGCATTTGGTCAGTTAGATATTTTCTCAACACAATCATTATTGTCTGACGCTGCCAATCTAGGGTTGAATGTTGTTTTCTAGGAGATTGCCTCGCACTTTTCATCCTTGTTAACCTTGAATCCAGACCATGCTGTCAAGCTTGAGAAAACAACATGGATCCTGAGAACTCCAAGGAATTCCACCAGTTCGGCGCCCACTGTTGAGCCAGAGGGAGGGAATGAGCTTCTGGGAATGTGGTTCCATTTCGTCAGTGGCCCACTCCAATCCCCATTTCCATCTCCCCAAATTGGAAAACATTATCAGGAATTGACAGAATTGTCTCTGCTCACTTCCCTTAATTCTCCATCATTCTCACTAGTATAGAAATTATACATTCACTCCTGGAATCTTCTTTTACTTTGATATAGAATCTTCTTTTAAATTGTAGTATATCTGGTGGGTGTCCCTCAAATCTTAGCAAATATTTATTTTCTAGAGGCAAATGGGTATGATTGATAGGTATCAGTCAGAAAGATTGGAAATGAATTACAACAGTGTGATAAGAGAAGATAGGTAAAACAAGTATTTTAAGACAGAGAGTATGCTTATTAAATAATACAGAGACAACAGATAGAATAAGAACTGAGAGGAGTCCATAAAATTTATACAACAGAGAGGCCACTGATGAAGCTGGGATGGAGAAGTTTTCTGTGGAATGTCCACAGCAGTGAAGAAACTGCAGAATGTTATTAAATACATTTTAAAACACTGTAAAATAGATGTGAAGAGTATATGGCAAGGGAAATGATCAATGATCTCTCTGATCCCCAATTCCCTTCCCCACAAAATATGAGGCTGGACTTGATAATCTCCAAGGTGCCTTTTGCAATGGGAGCTGTTGAGTGGAAGTAAGGCTCATTCTCCTTGATGTAAATTACCCAGGAACTTCCCCATCAAATCTGGAGAAAGAAGACCAGCACCACCTCTGAAGCTTTTGCTGAAACAGACTGAAACTGACTCTAATAGAGCCTTTAGTCTGATTTCCAGTGTGCAGGAAATATAGGGGAGGGAGGAACAAATTTAGGGTACCAACAAGGACTAATAGTCACGTGGTTCTCTCTGCTCCTGTCTGGGGCCTTTTTCTGGAACCATGTGAGCTCACTCAGCCCATGAGCAAGGCACCCCAGAAGTGAAGAGTGAGGGGTGAGAGTCTGTAGACAGAGATTTCGCATTCCCTAGCTTTGAGGGACAGCTCTGAGGTGCGTGGTACCCAGGTCCTCAGAGCATCACCAGCAGAATTAAGCCCCAGTTGCCTACAGTGATACACTGCTCATTAATGCATCTTTTCTTGATCTTTCACCCTCTCCTGCCTCACTTTTCCTACTACCTCATTTTTTTCTTCCTAGCACTACTGTACAAATAAAATGCTTGCCCTGAAGTCCTTATCATAGGGTCTGCTTTGGGGGAACCCCAAATAAAGACAAGGAGACTATTAGAAAATTAAAAATATGTAGGAGACAAAACACTCAAAAACATCATGTGGACATTGATTAGATCTGGGCTTGAACAAACCAACTGCAAAATAATGTATTTGAGATAATCCAGGAAATTTGAATATAGACTTAGCATTAGATGATATTAAGAAACTACTGCTAATTTGGTTAGTTGTGATAATTATATGATGTTTGTAAGATAAGGTATTTGGAGATGCATAAGGGTAAAATTATAGATCAGTGGAATTTTTCAGTACTTAAAGAAAGAAAGAAAAGGAAAGGAAAAATGGAATAAATAAAACAAGTGTGGCAAAATGTTAACTGTTGAATCTGGGTGATAAGTATTTGAGAGTTCATTATACTGTAATATTATACTTCTTATTTTGTGTATTTTCAAAATCTTTCATAATAAAAAGTTTTGTTCTTTTTTCAAAGAGAAAAATTCAAATTCCAAGAAAATACTTGGAATTTTGACAGTAGACAAAATTCCTCAAGAGCATTTACTTTCAGAGACTTAAGTACAGAAAAGACTTTCATACACCACTTTCAGATAAGACAAAAAAAAAAAAAACCCTCCTAGTTGCTACAAAATGATATCCACTGATTACTCATCTTCTGTATTCCCTGCCTGCAGTCTTGCCACATGCCACATTTCTCTCTCTGAAGTATCAAAAAGCAAACAAACTCTCCTGAAATCAGCATATCCCATTGCAAGAGGCCAGCCACTAAGCCGTCACATGAGTAGCACTCTTAGTACCAGAGTGGGTTTTGAAAAATTCTGGCCAAGAATAGTTCCAAGGGCAGAGCCCAGAAACGCCATGCAGCTCACGTAAAAAAAAAAATTCCATACATTTTCCATGCACTGATTCAAGATACCCACAGAAATAGACCAAGGCATTGCTGAATCAATTCTCAAGACAGGAAGGAACCTCCTAAGAAAAAATAGCTCTTGGTCTCCTGCAAGGTAAAATGTGTGCCTCAGATCTGCAAATGAAAGAGTATCACAAACATATGCTTAATGACTCATCCCAAATGGAAAAACAGAGTTTGTTATATTTTATGGAGATTTTATATGTTGAAGGTACATCTGTTGCTATTTATGCTGACATGTATGTAGAGATTGGCAAAGCAAGTTCTCTGTAGGGATGAGCGAAATCCAAACCAAACCACAGAACTTTCTAACTTTGAGTCTGGCTCCTGGGATGGAAAACGGCTTCCTGATCCCTTGAAACACTGCCCAGTTGAGCAGGGTGACTTTGAGAGGCCCATATCACAGGACTGCACAGTTGGATAAAGCAACAAAAAGTCCTGCTTTGCACAGGGCCTCTAGAGAGAACAGAACAAAGACCGGAAGCCAGAGAGGTGTTGGAGAGCTCGGGGAACAGTCTTCTGATTACTGAACACCTTCTTTGGGTGACTGTTCCAGGAAAAATAGACCACATCTATTCTGACATAAACATGCCACCCAGAATCAGACAAAAGCCCACTCCCTTTAGCTCTGTTAATAACACTCTCTAAGAAAGTGTTCATCTGCTCTGGCCAACTTTTTTTTTTTTTTTCCAGTTGGCTAGCACTGATAAGTTTGAAGACTTTTCCTTGGTTATGTACATTTCCACATCTCCCATTTTTTAGTTCACTGGTCTTTATTTTTGTTCAGTTGCATGATTGTTTAACCTGTGAATCATGTGTTTTACTGATTTGGTCTAGCCTCTGCCTTCTTCCTTCTCTTCCTCCCCTTCATTGCTTGCCATCTGATAGAGGAGAAACAACAGGCAAATAAACAACTATACAATAAAGTTGAAGGAGAGAAGAAGCGCCAAAGAAGAAGGAGAGAAGACAAGAAGATAAATTGTGTCCCCTACAAAATTAGTAAGTTGAAATCCTAACCACTGGTACCTCAAAATGTGGCTATATTTGGAGACAGGGCCTTTAAAGGGATAATTAAGTCCAAATGGGGTTATTAGGGTGGGCCCTAATCCTACAGGTGTCCTTATCATCAAAAGAATTTGGAAACAGGCACAGAGACAAGACCCTAGGAAGACACAGGGAGAAGGCAGCCATCTATAAGCCAAGGAGAGAGGCCTCAGAAGAAACCAACCCTATCAAAAACTTATCTCAGACTTCCAGCCTCCAGAACTGTGAGAAAATTAATTTGTTATTTAAGCCACTCAGTGTGGTACTTTGTTATGGCAGCCCAGCCAGAGGACTTCGGACAGCCACCAGAGAGAGTGCTATGAGAATCCAGAAGTGGAAGAGAAGACTAGTTTTCTAGGATCAAAAACCATCATCTGGAAGACGTAGAAGATGAATGATGGCTTCAGAGACAGGTAGAATTTGCTCATGCAGTAACGGCAAGGCTGAAAAACTGCAGCCTCGACCTTCCAGCCTCTAGTGATTTTCCCACCTCAGACTTCCAAGTAGCCGGGACCACAGGTGCACATCACCACCCCCAGCTTGTAGAGATAGGGTCACTCTATGTTGCCCAGGCTGGCCTCAAACTCCTGGGATCAAGCAATCCTCTGCCTTGGCCTCCTAAAGTGCTGGGATTCTAAGTGTGAGCCACTGAGCTCAACCCAGAAACTCAGTTTCTTATGTGGACTTTCCCAAGGTTGCATACCCAGGCCCAGTGAGTTCCCCATCATCCATGGAGATATTTTCTACACTCTTGTGGCGAGGGCGCCTCCACGGTGGTACTCACTATGCTCACTTGTCTGATCCTTTAAATAGTGAACTCTACTTTTGATTCAGATGAACCTACTCAGAAATTACAGAGCTTGTTAACCCTCTGTTCACCTGCATATTACTACCATTTAACATTGGCCAAGGATCAACTGCAGGCCAAGCACAAAGATTCACCTACCTCATTTTGGGCATCTCAAAAGAAACTCAGCATGAAAAGCAGAAACTTAATAGACTATAATACAGTATATGTGAGACCACTTCAGTTAACTTACACACTATTTTTAATCATCCTTGGTACCATGGCTGCTGTTGAGTGTTACATTACCCATGTACTAAATTAAACTCAAGTTACTTTTAATGTTGTCTAAAGTATTCTCATCTAAATCCACTCGTTCAAGGCCTGCATTATGAGACTCCAAGAATGTATTACTGACACTCATGGAAAATGTATTTAACATTCTTATAAATATTATAACTCTTTTTTTTGGCAGAGGGCAAAATTGTTCCTTTTGCCTTTATTCAAGTGAGATTTGGCTTCTCAGCGAATCTCTGTTCTCAGCGAACTGAGAAGGTTCGACAGTGTCAGAAGGTAGGTTTTTTTGTCTCCAGCCTCTCCTCTTGTTTTTAACCCTCAACTTCAGAAAGATTACAGATGTTATTCAGTCAAGATCCTATAAAAATAACCCAGGTGTGGCAGATGCTGTTTCTGAACTTACGGGAGATACAAGAAGAGACTCTCTGCGGTATTAATGAAAAGATTGGGTCCAAGCGGCACCAGATAAGAAGCAATAGGAATGTACATGTTTTTACTATAATGATGACCAAGGGCTAAGCCATCCCCCTTTAAGGCCCTCAAAGCTGTTTTAGGTTTTGATAGAGTCCACCCAGATAATTTAAAATAATCTCCTATTCCAATATTCTTTGCTTAATCATATCTGCAAAGTTCATTTTGCCATGGAGGGTAACATAGTCCCAGGTTCTAGAGTTTAGGATGTATTCATGTTTGTGTGTGGGCTGATTATGTGTTAGGTCCAGCTCCTTCTCAAGAACATTCAGTTTTCAGAACCCCGATGTGCCCAGGTTGTTGATGAAGAGGGGCATAGGACAATTATTCCAACAACTCAGATAATAACATTTTTGTCTGAAAGAATCTAATAGTAGAAAGAGGAAAGATTCCATTTTGCAGAAGTCAAAAGATTTTATTTCTAAATGTGTGTGTGTGCATGTGTGTGTGTGTGTGTGTGTGTGTGTGTGTGTGTTAGAAAAAGGGTCAAGGAGTATCATCCAGGAATAAAAAGATTTAGAGTCAGACCTGCATTTGTTTGGGTTTGTCCCTGTATAGTAGGCAGAATAATCCCCCCTCTGCCTCCACTGCCAAACACATGCACATGCACGTACACACACACAGGAGCACATCCTAATTTCTAGAGCCTGTAAATATGCTAACCTAAATAGCAAAAGGAACTTTGCAGATGTGATTAGGTTAAGAATACTGAGCAAGGACATGAATAGACAATTCTCACAAGAAGATATACAAATGGCCAACATATGAATAAATGCTCAGCATCAGTAACGATCAGGGAAATGCAAATCGAAACCACAATGCACTACCACCTTACTCCTGCAGGAATGGCCATAGTCAAAAAATTAAAAAATAATAGATGCTGGCATGGATGCAGTGAAAAGGGAACACTTTTACACTGCTGGTGGGAATGCAAACTAGTACAACCACTATGGAAAACAGTGTGGAGATTCCTTAAAGCACTAAAAGTAGAACTACCATTTAATCCAGCAATCCTGCTACTGGGTATCTATCCAGAGGAAAAGAAGTCATTATACAACAAAGATACTTGCACACACATGTTTATAGCCGCACAATTTGGAATTGTAAAAATATGGAAATGGCCCCCAAAACCATCAATCAATGAGTGGATAAAGAAACTGTGGCCTGGACATGGTGGCTCACACCTGTAATCCTAGCACTTTGGGAGGCCAAGGTGTGTGGATGACTCAAGGTCAGGAGTTCAAAATCAGCCTGGCCAATATGGTGAAATACTATCTCTACTAAAAATACAAAAAAATTAGCCAGGCATGGTGGCAGGCACCTGTAAACCCAACTACTCGGGAGGCTGAGGCAGGATAATTGCTTGAACCTGGGAGGTGGAGGTTGCAGTGAGCTGAGATCACACCATTGCACTCCAGCCTGGGTGACAAGAGCGAAATGCCATATCAAAAAAAAAATTGTGATAGATAGATAGATGATAGATAGATAGATAGATAGATAGATAGATAGATAGATAGAGATAGATAGATACGATGGAATACTACTCAGCCATAAAAAGGAATGAAATAATGGCATTTGCAGCAACCTTGATGGAGTTGGAGACTATTATTCTAAGTGAAGTAAGTCAGGAATGGAAAACCAAACATCATATGTTCTCACTCATAAGTGGGAGCTAAGCTATGAGGATGCAAAGGCATAAGAATGACGCAATAGACTTTGGGGACTCAGAGGGAAAGGATGGGAGGGGGGTGACGGATAAAAGACTACAAATTGGGTTCAGTGTATACTGCTCGGGTGATGGGTGCACCAAAATCTCACAAATCAACACTAATGAACTTACTCATGTAACCAAACACCACCTGTTCCCAAAAAAACCATGGAAATAAGAAAAAAAAATTAAAAATTGTAATAAGAAAAAGAGAATACTGAGCTAGGAGATTGTCTTGAATTATCTGGGTGTGTCCTGTCAAATCACCTGGGTCCTTATGAGGGAAAGAGGAGGTGCAGGAGAGTCAGAGTAAAAGATGGAGATGGAACAACGGAAGCAGAGGTCGGAAAGAGATGAGAGAGCTGAAGATGCTATGCTGCCGGCTTTGAAGATAGAGGAAGGGGCCATGAGCCAAGGAATGCAGGCAGCCTCTAAAAGCTGGAAGAGGAAAGGGAATAAATTCTCCCCTAGAGCCTTCAGAAGGAATCAGCCCTGCCAACCCATTTTAGACTTCTGACCTTCCTGGACTTTGAGAAAATGCATTTGTGCTATTTTTAAACCACACGGTTTATAGTGCTCTGTTACAGTGCCAATACGAAATGAATATACCCTACTTTAGCACTTAGGAAGCACTAGCTTACTCTTGAGCAAGTTGCTTAACCAGGTTGAGCCTCACTTTGTGCATCTATAAAAGGAAGTAGCAGTCACACTTATTTTACAGGGCTGTCCTGTAAGGACTGGGTGAGGCCATGCCTGTTGGGATTAATTGCTATCTCGGCCTCCACTGCTGTGACTGTAGGTCACATCCTTAACATCTCTGTATTTCCTCTTCCTCCTATATGGAATGTGACTAAACCACCTCCCCAGGGTGGTTGTGAGGATCAGATGAAGGAATAGAGTATTTAAGGTGCGATTCAGTTAAGTAAGAGTAATTCTTTTAGCTTTCGCTTGGCTAATGCCCAGGGAGGCTTCACTTCCCTCTGGTTTGCAAGACAAGCCTTGTGCTTCTTCCCATCCCCACTAGGGCAGCATTTACCACCCTCTACCGCAGAGCTGAGTTTAGGTCTTCCTCTCTTACTGTCCATGAGCCCCTGGAGCATAGCCCTGTCTGATTCATGTTTGCATCTCCAGATCCTTGCTGTGGGTATTTGCTAGAGTTACAGAAGCCATGCAAACCTTCTCTTTCTTTGCCACACTCAATCCCCGGTCCCCTTTTTTGCTACTGCTCTACGACTGAAACTATTTTGCTGTAAACCAGTAGTTTTCAACCCTGGTACACATTAAGATCACCTGGGGAGCTTTTAAAAAAATTACTGGTGTCCAAGCTCCACCCTGGACCAATTAAATGAGCTCTCTAGGGGTGGGGCCTGGACATCAGTAATTTTTTAAAAGCTCCCCAGGCGATTCCAATGTACCGGCAGGGCTGAGAAGCAATTCGACGCTCAGCCAGTCACATCTGAACTGCTAATTCTGAACTCAGAGTTCAAATCGGAAGGGAGAGGTCATTTATCTATTCTTCTCACCAAGTCTCAAACTGTCCTCATTCTTAAAGACACAGATTCCAACTCTCTTTGAGACAGAATGTCAGAAAGGTGAATGTCAGAAACTATACAAATGATACAAGTGAATGCTCTGCAATCAGGCCAAAGGAAGAATGGCCCTTGTTTTTTCTAGTTGCTTAAAATGGTGGTCTACAACCGTTAAGTCCAGTTTGCAGACCAGAGAACTAGAAGCATACACTCAAGGAAATGATTCCAGACAGAGGGGAGAATGCTACTAAATCTATACTTTTGTCTTATTTAAAGAAATATTTCTGCTTCAGCATATGAAAACGGGGAATTGTGCTGGCCACCATGTAAGTGAATTGACAGTCTTCTGTGAGCCAACCCTAACTGCAGCGCCACTGCAAGTCCCAGGACTACATTGTGGGGCACTGAGAAGCCCCAGAAGTCTCTCTGGACATTAGCCAAGCAAATTAACACAGAGCAGGTTGACACAGAGCACTCAGGAGGCGTCCTGGGCCTAGCACACGGTTCTCCCTTTCCACTCCCAGGCTGAACTGAAACACATCAAATCACCCCAGGCTTTTCTTCTTAATATGCAATTTCTTTTCAAAGCCCCTTTTGATAGTGCTGGTGACGGTGACACATTGACACAACTATCAGAATGAAAGGTGGCTGACAATATCAGGAATGAAACTCTTCTATCCCTTCCAAGAAATGTGTGCACAACTACATTTACAGAAAAATAAAAGTTGCTACATGGGAGCTGAATGGGCCAATAACAATTTCCATTTTTATTTCCAGGTCTACTAAAATCGGACTAGTGTTCTAGGAGAGAGTATATGACTTAAAGCTCAAAAGCTAACTATGGCTTATGAAATAAACTTCATTTCGTAGATCAGCATTCACTACATTTAAAGTGGACTTTTTTGGTAGGAGTTTTAAAAATCCATTAAAGCAATGTGTTTTATATGTCACTGTACATTACTATAAAAGAAGTTTAAAATCCAACTCTAATAACCTCAAGAAAATGCTCAGCCTTTACTACCAAGTCATTGAGTAATAGGCCCAAGATTGTCATCTCTCCTGATAGATGGCTCTTCTCTAGCTGGCAGAGGAATATTTATGATGCCCATTAAATATATATGAGTAAATGATACAGATGGCTTGAATGCCAATTAATACACATGAAAATAACCAATAATATATATTCTTTTTGTAAATGATTATAATTTGACAGTACTGAAATAATTTCATCCAGTTCTTCAAATTATGCTAATATTGCTTCCCCTCTTTCCTTCTTTTATTTCTCCATGTTGCTTGGTACACAGCACATACACTCACAAACTCACACACAATGGCAATTACTATCATCTAAAATTATATGCAGTCAGCTATAAATATACATACGTAAAAAAAGACTTACATGTGTTCTCTCTAATTATGACAGTCCCTAATTATGTATTAGTTAAATATTATGTATTAAGTTAAATATTTAAGAAGCAGCTTATTTTTCCTATTGTATTCCATTTCTGTAATAAAACTTTTTCCCTAAAGGTACAAAGTTTACGAAGAAAAACATTCTGTGCTTGGAGATTATAAATCATGACCTATTTAAGTGTAGTTGAAATGCCAAGAAACATTTGAAATGTTTTTGATAGGTTTCATTTTTTAAAAATATGCTTAATTGAGCTTTCATTCTTTGATCAATTTGTATCTTTGTACCTTTCTCTTTACATTTTAAGGTATACTTTATACATAAAATGCATGTACAGTGAGTTTTGATGAATGTACACAGCTGCATAACAAACACCCCAATTAAAATATAAAACATTCCCATCTCTACTAAGCTTCTTCATATCCCTTTGTAGTCTGTCTCCCCACTACTTACTTCCAGATGTGACCCCTATTATGATTTCTTTCACTATAACTTATTCTCGCCTATTCTACAACTTCACACAGTGGAATCAGATAGTACCTGCTCTTTTAATCTGGCTTCTTCTGCTGTATGCATTACTGCTGTATGTGTTACTATGTTGTAATGGCTTGAGATTCATCTGTGTTGTATGTAATTAGTAGTTCCTTTCTATTGCTGAGTGTTAGCATCCCATTAATCTGTTAATGAACATTTGGGTCATTTTCAGTTTGGGGTCATTTTAAATAAAGCTGCTGTGAAAATTCTTGTACAAATCTCTCGGACACATATAAATATCTAAGTTACATTTCTAATGTTACACACTTTATATGGAGAAATCAAGTAAAGATGTTTATGTCTCTTTTCTGCAACCCCCAGTGCATACCAGGATCTAAAGGGTCTAAAGCAGATAAACACATAGGTATGTGGTGGGGTGCTGGCCAATACAGTGTCCTAGCTCTTTTAGGACTATATGAGCCCCTTATTTCGTATACACAGAATTGGTTTTGTTTTCCTCCTGCCTAGTATAGTATCTGGCACATAGGTGAAAAACAACTCATGAATTCATACTGAATTTTAAAATACACGCATAATTGACTGAATAGGTGGATATAAGAATGAATAAGTGAAGTTACATATAAGTGAGTACAACTTTGAAGAGGATCGTGGCTATCACGATAAAATCTAGAATGAAGCTTTTCTTTCTGTCACCCAGGTAAGTGTGGTCCTACCTTCTAAAATTCAGAAAAGAATGAATAGCTTTGAACATATCAAAGCAATATAAATCCAAGAATTACACTGCGGTGAGTCGGTTAAATCTCTTCTCCTGATGCTGTTTTAAAATACAAAAACTGACTTAGCAAAATCCCTTGGTACCAAGTTTCTTGGCCTAACTCCTAAGGGTGGTAGATGACTGGACAACATTACCTTCTCTAGGGGTGGTATAAAAAATAAGAAGTCTTCTCGAAAATACTCACTTACCTTCTAGGAACACACCATGTTAGGAAGGAATGCTTCTTTCCCATTCCAGAGGTTTCCTTCCATTTGGAGAGAGCACAACACTCCCGGGCTTGTTCCATATTGTCCTTCACTCTTCCCCTGGGAGGAGGAGGAATCAGTTATCTGGGAATGAGATGGAGAGAAGAAACTGAGCATATTTCCCAGCCGTTTTCTCTTTTCCTGCTCTTGAGAACTAGCAGTCCATAGGAAGCAAACATTTTGCCCTGCTTCTCCACACCCCAAGTTCTCTGAGGCAGGTTCCCCTGGGTGGGGGCCAGTGGTGATCCAGCTAATGTGACCCACCCATAAAGTCTGTCTCATTCTGAGGCTCTATATTACGAAACCGACTTGCCTGCAGATATAAGCCACATTCTCCAGTATCAGGATAAGAAGGTGATACTGTGGTCTCCTGTCTGTCATACTTTTTATTTCTCACACTGTTTAGTAACTCCAGGGGGGAAGAAAGTGTTATTTGTTTGCCTCTTCATATTCCCTTGAATCTTGAACTCATGGCTTGCCTCCATCCCTAAATGGCCTCAAAAAGCTATCTGATACATTTTCTTGTTCTTGAAAGAGTCATATTGAATTACTTCAAAAGTATCAAGTAGCCTAAATATATAAAGTAGTAGTTGTATTACATTGCAGAAGAGCTGAAAATTAAATGATTTTAAAGATTTATGGTCCAGATTAAATATTGCTCCTATTGTCATCCCACATATGGAACAGAGGACCTGAGTATAATCTCTTTTACAGATAAAATGTCAAAGACACAGAGATTATCCAACGAGTCTCAGGCAGAGAGGAGTTGGACCATCCTACTTTTTTTTTTCCTGTTACTTCATTTTTACTATTTCACATTTTCAGCCAACAATTCAAGGTGCAAACAGGATTTATTTCACATTAATATATTAACTGGATTTTTTGTCAAATAATTATGGAAGTCTCTTTAAATAACCATCTCCTCACTTCATGGCCAGTACAGGAATGAACTAGAACAAATGTTAGTGTATCCGGGGGCATGAGGCTTACGGGGAAGAGGTAGGCTGAGGGGCTCCACCAGCATGCAGGGTCAGGGGCCCTCATTCCTGGCCCACCCAGCAGCCCCCAGGTGGCACAACGGCACAGATACGCATTCTCTAGTTCCAGTAGAGAAGCCCCTTCTAGAGGGAAGAGAGGAGATGGAAAGCACATTCCAGAAACACTAGCAGAAAGCGGGGAGGCTTCCTCCCCAGCCTCAGTGTGCTTGCCCTGATGCCACTCAAGCCCTGGAAGCTCATTTTACAGCCTCAAAAGTCACATGGAGTTGGCAACACCATGACCCAGGACAGGGAAGGGGAGGGTGACAGTGGCTGGGGCCAGAACCTGGCTGAGTGGAATCTGGGCTGACAGTCCGCACATGGTGGCCTTTCCAGGCCAGGCACAGACCAGAGGAGGGAATGTGAACCAGGCCTGGCGGGGGTCTCTGGGAAGACACCTGGCTGGTCTGAGGGGGCTCATGAGGCTGAGTGTAGAGTGGCTGCCACACCAAGGGAGCTGGACTGCAGTGGAGGAGGTGGCCAGACAGTCCCTGTGTAGGGAGAAGCTACGAGAGTGAAATGGGACCGGGGGCGTGGGGGGCGGGAGGGACACCCCGTGCTCCCAAGAGCCCCAGAGATGTGAGAGAGGCATGCGGCTGGGAAGCGGAGCGGGGCCTCTCCCGAGACCAGGGACCCAACTGTCCCCCTGTGCTCGTTCCTGGTAACTGTTTATGATCAGACCTGGAGGAAGAACGAGGCCCTCCCGCACCTCCCCCAGCCGCAGCCGCAGCCCTGAGGGAAGGGGTAGGAAACAAGGACTGGGAGGGAGGCAGGAGGCTGGAGGTGGGAGGCGTCTACTGGGTCTTCTTATCTTCCCTCTGGTAAGATGGCAGAGGCTGCTTCGTGGGCATGGAGACGTGGTGTGGTTTGCCTGGGTTATAATAGGTGCTGGCAGATGCTTCTGTGGCCCTGGCTTCGGCTGCAGGAGTGCAGGGAACATGGGGGCCGACCGGAGGTTCCGTGGGCCCAGGATAGGGCGGTGGTGGGGGCTGCACATACTCCATGGCCCTGTCCATCTTGGGAGGTCCTAGATAGAACTCAGGCGAAGGTTGTGGAGAAGAGCAGCCAGGAGGGCAGGGGTACATTCCACTAGTGACTGGCGGGGGAAAGGCACAAGTCCTGCCAGGCATGTGAGAGTGGCCGTAGGCTCCACTGAGGGCTTCACCCCTGGACACTTAAGATGCCACCTGGAGCACCTGCTGTCCAGATTCAGTGGCGCCCCCTGCCTTGGAGGCGGACTTGCGGGAAGCAGAGCCTTCCCAGTCACTGCCTGCTTCGGCGTTCACTGTTCCCTTGATGTGGTTTGTATCAAACACAGACTGCTTGATCTCACAGGCCTTCACGAGATAAAATGACATTACGAAGGACTGCATGGCATCCTTCGCCTTGGACAGAAAGATGAAAGGGGTAAGGTAGATGGTGCCTTTCTTGGTCCCTTTGGAGACCTCTGGCACGTTCTTCATGTCACTGAACTGAAGTTTCACAAGATTGTAGGACACTGGGATGCTCTCAGTGTTGTTGGTGATCACTCTGCCGCCCTTGGAGTGACTCTCGTTGAGCACCATAGTCTTTCCAAAAGCAGCCCCGAGACGCCCCATCCTGCAGTTGACCAGCCCATGGTGGTGGCTACATCTTCACAAACGTGACGTTTTAGGTAGAGAAGCAACTCAGGGGAATCCATACCCTCCCAAAGAAATCTTGAAGTTAGCCTAGGTCTTCCATATTTAGAAGGTCAGTGGAGGCAGGCCAAGGACTAAGCTTACAAACAAATTTTTGTGTTCATTTAATGGGTCAGTGAAATGGCTCAGCCATTTAGGGGACCCTCATAGAGAGATTCAGCTACTAATTATGTTGCTTAAGGGAGGAGGGGGAGGACTGTGCTCCTCTCTTTCCACGTGTTCATTTGCACGCGGAAGTTTCTGCTTTTCATATCTGTGGCAGTGTCACCTGCAGCACTCTCCTCAGAGTGTCAGCTCTGGAAAGATGCTATTGCTCCGAGGACTGATCTTTGAATTTCTGAGGTGAAGGATTGGCTTTGGTCAACAGTCATCTTCTTGTCACAGTTGGGCACATCCTCAGGCTATAAAATCTCTCTAATTCTAGGTCCCCACTAGTCTCTTTAATGAGATCCTGGACAGACCTGCAGAGAGGCCCCACGATCCTTCTCCAGAGACCAAGGGGAGCTTGGAGGAGAGGGACAGTCCCAAATGCTGCCACCCTACCATTTCTGGTCTCAGTCTTTTTATACCAAATCTCTCATACTGCCAGTACTCTTAATTTTCTTTGCCGGAAGGAGGACGCAGTGGCTCATGCCTGTACTCACAATTTGGGAGGCTAAGGCAGGAGGATCACTTAAGCCCAGGAGTTTGACACCATCCTAGACAAAATAGTGAGACCCTATCTCTACATTTTTGTGATTAGCCAAATGTGGTGGTACAACATGTGTGGTCTCAGCTACTCAGAAGGCTGAAGTGGGAGGATCACTTGAGCCTGGGAGGTAGAGGCTGCAGTAAGCTATAATTATGCCACTGCGGTGCAGCATGAGTGACACAGTGAAACTCTGCATCCCAAAAAAGAGGAGACAATTTTAAAAATATTCTTTTAGAGATGGGGGTCTGTGTTGCCCTTGCTGGTCTTGAACTCCTGGCTTCAAGCAATCCTCCCGTCTCAGCCTCTCTAGTAGCTAGGATTACAGACAGGCACCACTGCACCCAGTTTATGAGGAAATTAAAAAATTCGTTTTTAAAAAATGAACTTGATCTCAATATTCCCAGCCAAACATTCCCATCATTTTCTTGGATAGTTTAAATCAGTGGTCCCCCAGCCTTTTTGGCAGAAGGAACACAGTGTGGAAGACAGTTTTTCCACAGACCGAGTTTGAGGGTGGTGTCAGGATGAAACTGTTTGACTACAGATGATCAGGCAGTACATTCTCATGAGGAGCAGGCAACCTGGATCCCTTGTATGTGCAGTTCACAACAGGGTTCATGCTCCTGTGATAATCTAATGCTGCTGCCGATCTGACAGGAGGTGGAGCTCAGGCAATAATGTCCGCTTGCCCACTGCTCACCTCATGCTGTGCAGCCCGGTTCCTAATAGGCCATGGACTGGTACCGGTCCATGGCCCGGGGTTTGGGGACCACTGCTCTACATAATGCAAATTTCAAGCAAAGAGTGAAAAAAAAAAACTTTGACATCAAAAACTTGATAACAACTAGCCATGTTGTGTTTGAGCTGTGAGTGAGGTAAAGTAGTGATTTTTTTTAACCTTCTTTTTCCTTCATACTCCATCACAGAGCTCCTGGCCCAGCTCAGACTAACATACTTGGCCATCTCTGATCCTTTCTCTTTTCCAACTAACAAGCTCTGCTGTGTGACTGCAATTCTCTGCCTGTGCATGAATGTATGCCTTTGGATTCACTCTGGAAGAGTTACCCTTGTGGGTTATGACCACAAAAAGGAACGCACGATGATTGTGCTGCTGTCTTCTCCATACCTCTAGCTGCAGGCTAGACATCGAAAACCAATGAAATCAGGCAGCTCTCCTCAGCCCAGAAATTAAGATGTGGGTATGTTAACAGAGACCCACAGACGGAACAACAACACTTGTTCATTGTTGGAAAGAGAACACTGCCTTTATGCTCCTTGGATAAACAAACACTGTGCGTCTGTCAGGTGGTGGCGGCCTGGACGTCGTGAGTACACAATCAAGCATAATCTACCAGCAAATTCTTTAACCCAGGGCTTGCAAGGAAATTTCCAGCGTTCTTTCCCCTGTATACATGTTACCAGACTCTTCAGCAGCATCTGCCCTTTTGCCTTTCTGGTGCCGTTTACAAGCTGAAAACACTTCTAGAAGCCAAACCCCCAACTTTCAAGGAAGGTGAGAAATGCTGTTTCTTGCTTGAGGCTCTCTTTCAACTGCCTTTCTCTTCAAGGAATAATAATGACTCCCTTCAAGAAGGCTCTGGCAGGAAGGGTGATGAAGAGAGGTAGATCCTTCTCCCTCACAGAGGAAGTTGAAATTAGCCTAATTAGATTTTCAGAGCACTTAGATACCACAGTGATAGACACCATCTAAATACATAGACAGATAGGAAGAGAGCACAGATGTTGTGTGAGACCAGTGATTTAGTTCCAAGTCAATACTCTTAATTAACTGCAAACTGTTTAAATATATAACATTCCCAACATGCAGCCAGTAACACCTACATAGTACTCTTCATCTGTGTAGCTCAAAGTAGAAAGCAAAATAACCCCCATATCCAAAAGTGTAAACTGGTAATAATAATTACTTCTATTTAATGCTGATACACTGCCTCTAATTCCAGGCCCCCTGATGATATTACACACTTTGTAGATAATTGTCTCTTGTCCAAAACAGGAATGCAGCCATCAGTGAGAAGCAAAAACAGCTGCAATCTAAAAGATACCAACTCTTCTGTATAGCGGGAAGTGTTTTGTTTTGCTTTAATAGCAACTGGCCTAAGAAAAATGCATCTGCTTCCTACACCGGTTGGTGCCTGGTTGTTGTTAATAGTTGTAGGCTAAGCCCCTTGTCCAAAGTGAAGGTTGGGAGGAGGCTCACTTCTCACTTAGGGAAGTCATAGTCTGTGACCTTCAGAATGAAATAAGCCTTAAGACACAAGCAAAATGCCTTGTGGTCCTCAAGCCACATCCACTCATATTTGGGAACCCCTTGCCTGTGAGAATCTCCGAGACCATTGACAGTATTCACAGATGACATTCTTTTTTTCTAGAAGTTGAAGAAAGAAACATAATTTGCTTGTAGTATATTCTGGTATTGGTCATACAAGAAACTCCACTGAGTAAATATGGTCCCCTCACTTGTTTCAGAAGGTGACCAAAAAGCCTGTAAAAAAATGAGGACTAGCTCCTCAAGGGACAGACCTTGTAATTGAGACTATGAGAATCTTTTTTTTAAAAAAAGCAATAAATATTTGTGAATGTACACTGAGGAATCAATTGTGTAATTACAGTAGCAGTCAGAATTTTTATTTAATCATACAACAAATATTTATGAAGCATTTATTTTGTGTGAAATGATGGATGTACAGTAATAAAGTATGTACCTACCCTCATGCTCATGTACTATACATAAAGAAGATAAAGACTAAAGACATAACCATAAACACATCTAGTAATTGTGTTGGAGTTGCTATATAAACCCTCCTACAGATGACGATTATAAAATCTGTAAAAAAACAAAACAAAACAAAACAAAAAAACAGCTATTTATAGGAATAAGAACACATCCAAAAGTGGAAGACAGTAGGCAGATTACTTCTAAACACCTTGAAGGGGGAAGAATTGGGAGTTTGCAGTTATCCTGCCTGAAGATGTTCCCCAATACCCCTGGCCAGGGCAAAGAAAAATATCAGTCACATTCCAGGCTCAAGGTAACAGCAAACAGAGGACAGGAGAAATTTTGGGGGAAAATCTATAAGAGAATGGCAAAAGGATTGAAACCCCCAAATCTTGAGTAAAAATTTTGTCCACATCACTGGTTGACTAGTAAAGTATGCATATGTGGGGGAGAATCTGACAAAGGCATTAGAAAAGCAGGCAAAGGCCAGACAGGATTTTAGTCTGTAAAGATAGAACTGCACCAGATGAGTTCTCTGAATTTACCAAAAGGATATTTAGCAGCTGGAAGTCATAAAAACTGAGATGAGATCAACAACTACACACCACAGAGGAGACTAAGTTTTCCATTTAAGTTCAAGCAAATTAATTGCTTAATGAAAAAATAACACGAATATTTAAGAATATAACTGATTGTAGTCACATTGTATTTTCTACAATGTCCACTTTTCAAACAAAAATTACTAAACATGCAAAGATACAGAAATATGTGACCCATACTCAAGAAAAACAAAAAACATCAATAGAAACTGACTTTAATGGAGCCCAGATGTTGGATTTAGCCGGAAAGAAACTTCAAATCAGGTATTCTAATACTTTCAAAGTATTCAAGGAAAATGGTCTTAATGAAAGAGCTGTTAGAAAATCTCAACAGAGGAATGACACTATAAAAAAGGGAAACTCTAGAGCTAAGAAGCACCATCACTTAAGTGAAGAATTTACTCATTTCAGTTAAATAAAAAATTCACTAAAATTTAGTTTTAAAGACAGATCGAAGTGTCAGAATAATTAATAAACTTTAAATGAGATTAACAGAAATTACTCAATCTGAATAACACAAAGAAAAAAACTTGAAGAAAAATAAACAGAGCATCAGAGACCTATTTATATCAAGAGACACAAAGTGGTGTAATTGGAATGGTAGGCGGAGAGAATAGGAGAGAAGAGAAAGGGGCAAGAAAGTGTTATAAGAAAGAATGGCCTATAACTTCCAAAATTTTATGAAAAAACTTTAAATTACAAATCTAGGAAACTCAGCAAACCCTAGCCAGAATAAACCTTCATAGTGAAAATGCTGAAAGTCAAAGATAATGAGAAAATCTTTAAAGCAGCCAGAGAAAGATGGCATGTTACATACAGGAGAACAATGATATGATCAATGGTGACTTTACATCAAAGTAATGAAAGTCATATGAAATTAGAATGGCATATTTCAACTGTTGGAGAGAGAAAAAAACTGGCAACCAAGAATTTTGTATCCAAAGAATTTATCCTTCATATATGAAAGAGAAATTAAGGCATTGCCAGATAAACAAAACTAAGGTAATTAATTGCTAGCAGAACTGTGCTACTAGAAAAGCTAAAGTAGGTTTTAAATTTAATTTTTTTTTATTTTCACTCCTCTCAGCTCATATCTATAAAGTAAGTTTTTGAGGCTGAAAGGAAATGACACCAGATGACCTCTCAGATTTACAGGAAAAAATGATGAACACCAGAAATGGAAAATGCATGGATAAATTAAAAGAACTAAATACGTATACACACACTCACACCCTCACACATACACACCCAACACACACACATACACATATACTTTTTTCTTTTCTTCTGTTAATTTCTTTGAAAGACAATTGGTAAATTAAGCAAAATTTGTAAAACTGTATTATTGAGTTGATAACATTGATTTCATATTCAAAAGACAACAATAATACTAAAATAGGAAGACAGGGAAATTAAAATATACTGTTGCAAGGTTACTATATTTTACCTGAAATTATTCAGTATGAACTCTAAGTAGATTGGGATAAGTGAAAGATATATGTTGTTACCTCTAGAACAATGCTATTAAAATTTAATAATTAGCTCGATATAGCTAGAAAGCCAGTAAAGAAATTAAACAAAATACTAAAAAATATTTGATTAACACAAAAGAAGGTAGTAAAGGAGGAACAAACAAGCATCAAGAGAGATAAGACAAGACAAACAAAATAAACAGCAAAATGGTGACCTAAAATCATCTATTTCAACAACTGCACCAAACTTAAATTAGTCAAATATCCAATCAAAAGACATGATTGTCAGACTGAATAAGAAATGAAGAATTAATTATATGCTGTCTACAGGAGGTGCCCTTGAAATATATAGGAATAAATAGATTAAGAGTAAAAAGATTGAAAAAGACATGCCATGCTAATAGTAGGCACAAGAAAATAAGATTGGCTATATTAATAGCAGAAAAAATAGACTTCAAGATAAGATGTATTGTTAGAGACAAAGAAGGAAACTTTATAATGGCAAATGGGTAAATATTAGCTTGGTGTAAAAGTAATTGTGTTTGTTGCCAAAACCGCAATTACTTTTGCACCAAACTAATATATCAGAAAAATATAATAATTATATATATTTATGTATCGAATAAGACAGCTTCAATATAACCAAGGAAAAATTGACAGAGAAATAGACAAATCCACAATCACAGTTACAGACTTTCACAAATGTCCCAGTAATTGATATGCTAGCTAGACCAAAAAAAAAGTCATTGAGGATCTAGAAGAATTAAGTGACCCTATCAATCACTTTTACCTAGTTGTGATTTATAGCAGACTATATCCAACAAATGCAGAATATACAGTCTTTTAAATTCATATGGTAGGTTCACAAAAGTAGAGCATATGCTGACTAAAACAAGTCTCAATATATTTCAAAAGATTACCATCTTACAGAGTGCTTTTTCTGACTACGATGAAATTTAATTGAAACTCAACAACAATAAAATTTTAAGAAAATCTCAAGTATTTAGAAATCAAACAACTCACTTTTAATAATCCATGACACAAGGTAGAAATTATGAAGAAAATTTTAACATATTTTAAACTAAATAGTAATGAAACACAACATATCAAAGTTTGCAGAAGGCAGCAAATGTCCTACTTAGAGGGAAGTTTATGGCTTTAAATGCTGATAGTAGAAAAAAATAGTATAAAATCAATAATTGAACTATCCATTTTAGGAAGCTAGAAAAGGAAGACCAAATTATATGCAAAGTAAGTAGAAGAAAGAAGTAGTAAAGAGTAAAAAGAAAAAAAACATCAGAGAAATAGAAATAAACAACAAAAATTATTAACAAAACCAAAAAAGTTTAGCTTGAAAGAATCAATAAAATTAATAGTGTTCTAGAAAGATCAAAAAGAATGAGAGAAGGCACAAGTTACCAATATGAGCAGAACTTCACTACAGGTCCGACAAACATTAAAATGAGAATATAGAAATACCATAAACAATTTTACACCAGGAATTTCACCACCATAAATGAAATTGAAAAATTTCTTGAAAGGCACAAATTTTCAGAATGGAGACAAGAAAAAACAGAAAATTGAATAGCCCTGTCTTAAAAGAAATTGGATTAATAAAAACTTTTCCAGAAGGAAAGTGGTGAGTTCTATCAAACATTTGAGGAAGAAAAAATACAAATTTTACATAACTTCTTTCAAGAGTTACTTTCCCACTTTGGAAGGCCAAGGCAGGTGGATCATGAAGTCAGGAAATCGAGACCATCCTGGCTAACACAGTGAAACCCCATCTCTACTAAAAATACAAAAAATTAGCCGGGTGTGGTGGCGGGCACCTGTGGTCCCAGCTACTCAGGAGGCTGAGTCAGGAGAATGGTGTGAACCCGGGAGGCGGGGCTTGCAGTGAGCCGAGATCATGCCACTGCACTCCAGCCTGGGCAACAGAGCAAGGCTCTGTCTCGAGAAAAAAAAAAAAAAAAAAAAGAGTTACTTTCCAACTCTGTCTCTGTTTTGTTTTTTTAGCCAGCATTAGTTTGGTATAAAACCAGGCTGAAAACCTTGTCTCAAAAAAGAAACTACAAATCAATATCCCTCAAGAATACAGACACAAAAAATTCTTAGCCAAATGTACCAAGTCAAATACAGCAAAATGTAAAAGGAGGACTACATCTTGAACAAATGAGATGTAAAGCCTGATTTAACATTCAATAATAAATCAATGTAATTTGTGTATTTTTAATAAGGCAAAAAAAATTATTTCATTAGATGCTCAGAAAACCTTTAACAAATTTCAACACCTATTCATAATGAGAGCTAGTAAACTAGTAATAGGAGATAACGTCTTCCCGTTGATATGGAAAATCTATGTTCTTTTTGTTGTTGTTTTTTCGAGGCAGAGTCTTGCTCTGTCACCCAGGCTAGAGTGCAGTGGCCCAATGTCGGCTCACTACAACCTCCGCCTCCTGGGTTCAAGCAATTCTCGTGCCTCAGCCTCCTGAGTAGCGGGGATTACAGGTGTGTGCCACCATGCCCGGCTAATCTCTGTATTTTTAGTAGAGACAGGGTTTTCCCATGCTGGCCAGGCTGCTCTCAAACTCCTGGCCTCAAGTGATGTTGCCGCTTCAGCCTCCCAAAGTGCTGGGATTACAGGCGTGAGCCACTGCACCCAGCCAGGAAAATCTATGTTTAAAAAGCCTATACACGAGACACAGTGACTTATGCCTGTAATCCCAATGACTCGGAGGCTGAGGTGGTGGCATCACTTGAGGCCAGGAGTTCAAGACCAGCCTGAGCAACAAAATGAGACCCTGTCTCTACAAATAGTAACAATAATGATAAACTAGCCAGGCATGGTGGTGCACTCCTGTAGTCCCAGCTATTAAGGAGGATTGCTTGAGCCCAGAAGTTCAAGGTTGCAGTGAGCTATGATGGCACCACTGCACTCTAGCCTGAGCAACAGAGTGAGAGCCTGTCTCAAAAACAAACAAACAAACCCAAAGAGCAAAACTTCTACAATAACATACTACATAGTAAAAAATTGAATGCCTTCCACTGAGATCAGGAACAAGCAGGGATATTCACTTTCACCACTTCAATTTAGCATTGTACTTGAGCTCTTAGACATTGTAATAGAGAATGAAAAGATATAAATAAAAGTGATTGTAACATTTCCTTTCCCCACCAACAGCATGTGAGAATTTCAGTTGTTCCACATCCTCACCAAAACTATCTTCCGTCTTTTTTACATTAGCTATTCTGAAGGTTGTGAAGTGGTATCTCACTGTGATGACTAGTAATTTTGAACATTTTTTTAATGTGCTTATTAGCCATTCATATGTGCATTGGAAAGAAAGAAACAAAAGCCTATATTTGATAATTCTATGATCATGCACTTACAAAATCCTAAGGACTTTACAAAAAAGAAAGGCAGTAGGTCTAATAAATGAATTTAGCAAGATCAAAGGATTTGAGGTCAATATATAACCAATTGCATCCTATATGCTAGCTATGAATAATTGAAAATTGAAAGAAAGGCTGGACACTGTGGCTTACGTCTGTAATCCCAGCACTTTCAGAGGCCAAGGTGGGCAGATCACTTAAGCCCAAGAGTTCAAGACCAGCCTGGGCAATGTGGTAAAATCCCATCTCTACAAAAAATACAAAAAATTAGCCTGGTGTGGTGCCTGTAGTCCCAGCAACTCGGGAGGCTGAGGCAGGAGGATCACTTGAGCCCAGAGATCAAGGCTGCAGTGAGCTATGATCATGCCACTGTATTCCAGCCTGGGCAACAGAGCGATACCCTGTCTCAAAAAAAAAAGTGAAAAACATTGCCATTACATTTTACTATAGCATCTGAAATGTGAAATACTTAGGGATAAACTTAAGATATATGCAGAGCTTTCCTATTTTTTTATTTCTTGAGCTCCCAGGAGTACTTTTCACATATTAATTTTAGTAGCTCTTATGGTGAATTGATTATTTGTAGTAATTCTTGGGCAAAGGCTATGTCCTGCTCATTGCCTTGTCACCAGTGCCTAGCATAGAGCCCAGAAACATAAATTAATAAATGTCTCTATATATTTATCCTAAAAACACAACATGTGTACATGAAAGGAAGTTTTGAAAATGGAAAAATGTGGAGGATATATTCTCCATAGTCCCTTCTCTGTCAATGTTTTGTATTATTTGCTTCCAACCTTTATTTTTCCCTATAGGTAGAGTTTTGGAATTTTTCTTAACATAGTATTCATACAGTAGCATATTTGTATAATAATGGTTGAACTTCTATCTTATTCATTTTGAAATTTCCTTTAGTTACAATTGGTTATTTTGATTTACTGGAACACAATAAAATATAATTGGCTGCCAGAAAGAGGCTGTCCTCATTAAAAAACAGTGAGTCGGTGTCTTCATGCAATCACTGGTCTGGTTCTCCTGCCTCAACCCTGTCCTCACACTCACCTGTGTTGTGTTAACTCTGAGGGGATTTCTCCCAGGTGTTCTTTTGTAAAACTCTAGCATAACTGCTTTTTAGGCTTCCTCATCCAACAGCACATTAAAACCAGAAAGCCGGAGATAAAGTGTGTGCCCCTTATAGACAAATTGGGGTCGTGATCTGAAGATGTCTAATATACTGGATCGAAACTACCCTAAAACACAATGCTGTCCAAAAAAAGTACCTAAATGCTAAGTAAAATGAGTTCCTGCCCCAATTCCTCGTGCATCAAGGAACAATTTAGGTCACAGTTGAAACTCAAAGTTCAAAAACAATGAACTCTATATACAGAGAAAAATAAGATTCAAACAGGGAAGGACTTTTCCAGATAGACCAATACAAGTGTTTGTCAGCCACAATAAAAATGCTCAGATCACAGTATCAAGCATCCAAGAAATGTCCAACAGCAGTAACAATAGAAATAAAACTCTGGTCATTAGATATACAGAACAATGGGATCATTGTCTTGGAGCTAAAGACAGAACAAAACCTAGATTGATTGAAATTTGCTATATCAACTCAGAAATACATGGACTTTCTGAAGTAGTACTGCAGACAGATACTTATTAGCCACTGTAAGAAGCAATTCTCCATGAACTCTTTCCTTGAAAATTAGATACTATAGTTCCAAACTGTGTGTGTTCACTTCTAACAGAGTAGAGATATGCCTAGGGAAAACAAAAGGAAGAAGGGAAAGAGATAATCACACAATTGCCTAACAACCCTTTGCAAAACCCACTCTTCCAGACACCTGGGAGAAGTGGGCTGGCTAGACAGAAATAACCTCTAGGTGACACTTTATATGCCTTCACTGGATGCCAAAAGAGATCAGACAGGAAAGGTAAGGAAAAACTAATTTGATGAAAAAGGCCAGCTGCAATGAGAGAGGAGTGACTCTTCTGGTAACCAAGGTATCTGGCCAGCCATGCACCAGAGTTCTTCCTCAACACAATTCTCCTAAGAGCTACCATTTTCCAGACCCTGCAGAGCTCAGCACCTCAGGGCAGCCTGCTCTGGTTGCCTGGAATGTACTCCTTCATGCACTTCATCACATTGTACTGGAATCGAAGTTGTTATTCTTTGTCTCCCCACCAGGTCAGTATAGTTTGTTGCAGTGAAGTGTTTATCTGTAATGATTCTAGGGTAAACACTATGTCACAGTCATTGCCTTCTGCCAATGCCTAGTATAGAGCCCCACTAAATGAATTAACAAATACTTAACGGTAGTCCCACCTCATCTGTGGTTTCATTTTCTGCAGTTTCAGTTACCTGCGATCAACCGCGATCCAGAATATTAAATGGAAAATTTCAAAAATAAACGATTCATAAGTTTTAAACTGTACATCATTTCTGAGTAGTATGATAAAATCTCTCACTATACTGCTGCATCCTACCTGGTACCTGAATCATCCCTTTGTCCAGCATATCCACGTTTGGAACATATCCCCCTTGGATAAGGGGACAATACTGCACATGTATACTAGTTTTAAAACCGATATATGTGCATAAAAGGGGCCAGGCGTGGTGCCTCACACCTGTAATCCCAGCACTTTGGGAGGCAGAGGTGGATGGATCACCTGAGGTCAGCAGTTACATGGTCACATGTTGGACAGACCAGCCTGGCCAACATGGTGAAACCCTGTCTCTACCAAAAATACAAAAATTAGCCAGGTGTGGTGGTGGGCACCTGTAATCCCAGCTACTCAAGAGGCTGAGGCAGGAGAATTGCTTGAACCCGGGAGGCAGAGGTTGCAGTGAGCTGAAATCGCGCCACTGCACTACAGCCTGGGGGACAGGGTGAGACTCTGTCTCAAAACAAACAAACAAAACTAAACAAACAAAAAACCCACACACAATATATGTGCATAAAAGGAAATGTTTACACTCCCTGAAAACTCTGTCTTATTTCTTGTTTCCCAGAGCTTAGTAAGATGCCTGACACATTGTAGTCACTTCATACCTTCTAAATGAATTCAAACTTTGAATCATGTTAAGGCTCTGACTTTAAACTCAGCAAACGACCCTACCTTAAGTTTATAAAACTGGCCAATAGCTGAAACTAAAAATCAGATTGCACATTGTTCTTTAAGCAAAGCCATCTGTCAGGATTTTTAAAAATTAGAATATCTCAGAATGACTGCAAATGGACTCAGTTTGGGTGGTATACCCCTGACCCAATGTCCCCATTATCTTTCGGCATATTCCAAAGAGCCTGCTTGTGCCCCAATGCCCAGCTGTTGGGTAAAAATAATGATGTTGAATCAATCTGGAAGCAGCCACCAATATGAGTAGACTTCAAGAAAGAAGCTCTTCTTGATCTTGTGTTTTCTCCAACTGCAAATGGAGTAGTTTTTCACTATAGCCAACTCCAAAGAAAAAAGAAGGACCTGTTAGAAGAACAGGAAAGAAAAGCTAGTGATATACTTTCAGAACAAGAAAAGAAAGTAGGTGATTCACCTTATTTAAGTCAGGAAACAACAGGTGCTGGAGAGGATATGGAGAAATAGGAACACTTTTACACTGTTGGTGGGACTGTAAACTAGTTCAACCGTTGTGGAAGTCAGTATGGCAATTCCTCAGGGATCTCGAACTAGAAATACCATTTGACCCAGCAATCCCATTACTGGGTATATACCCAAAGGATTATAAGACATGCTGCTATAAAGACACATGCACAGGTATGTTTATTGCGGCACTATTCACAATAGCAAAGACTTGGAACCAACCCAAATGTCCAACAATGATAGACTGGATTAGGAAAATGTGGCACATATACACCATGGAATACTATGCAGCCATAAAAAATGATCTGTAGGGACATGGATGAAGCCGGAAACCATCATTCTCAGCAAACTCTCGCAAGGACAAAAAACCAAACACCGCATGTTCTCACTCATAGGTGGGAATTGAACAATGAGAACACATGGACACAGGAAGGAGAACATCACACACCGGGGCCTGTTGTGGGGTGGGGGGAGGGGGGAGGGACAGCATTAGGAGATATACCTAATGTTAAATGACGAGTTAATGGAGGCAGCACACCAACATGGCACATGTATACATATGTAACAAACCTGCATGTTGTGTACATGTACCCTAGAACTTTAAGTATAATTAAAAAAAAAAAAAACCTTTAAAAAAGAAAAGTACCCCAGTCAGAATAGCCATTATTAAAAAGTCAAAAACAACAGATGTTGGCAAGGATGCAGAGAAAAAGGAACACATATACACTATTGGTGGGAATGTAAATTAGTACAACCTCTATGGACAACAGTATGGAGATTTCTCAAAGAACTAGAAATAGAATGACCATTTGATCCAGCAATTTCACTACTGGGTATCTACCTGCAAGACAAGAAATCATCGTATCAAAAGACACCTCCATGCATATGTTTATTGCAGCACTATTCACAATAGCAAAGTCATGGAATCACCCTGTGTCCATCAGTGGAGGAGTGGATAAAGGAAATGTGGTAAATATATGCCATGGAATACTACTCAGCCATGAAAAAGAAAGAACTCATGTCTTCTGCAGCAACATGGATGGAGCTTGAGGTCATTATCCTAAGTAAAATGAGTCAAAAACAGGTCAAAAACCATGTTATCACCTATAAGTGGGAGCTAAACAATGAGTACACATGGACATACAGAGTGGACTAATAGATACTGGAGACTAAAGAAAGGGGGAGGGTAGAGGGGGTGAAATGCTACCAGTTGGGTACAGTGTACACTATTCAGGTGATGGTTACACTAAATGCCCAGACTTCACCACTACACAATATATCCATGTGTATTAGTCAAGGCTCTCTAGAGGGACAGAATAGGAGATATATATATATATATATACACATATATACATATATATGTATATATGTGTATATATATATACACATATATACACATATATACATATATATGTATATATGTGTATATATATATACATATACATATATATGTATATGTATATATGTGTATATATGTATATGTGTATATGTGTATATATGTGTATATATGTATATATGTGTATATATGTATATGTGTATATATGTATATATGTGTATATATGTATAAATGTGTATATATGTATATATGTGTGTATATATATGTACATATATATATATATATATAGGAATGTATTAAGTATTAACTTATATGATCACAAGTTCCCACAATAGGCTGTCTGCAAGCTTCAGGAGCAAGGAGAGCCAGTCCAAATCTCAAAACTGAAGAACTTGGAGTCCAATGTTTGAGGGCAGGAAGGATCCAGCACAGGAGAAAGATGTAGGCTGGGAGGCTAGGCCAGTCTCGCCTTTTCATGTTTTTCTGCCTGCTTTGTGCCTACCAGAATAAGGGTGTATCTGCCTTCCCCAGCCCACTGCCTCAAATATTAAACTCTTTTGGCAATACCCTCACCAGGATCAATATTTTGCGACCTTCAATCCAATCAAGTTGAAACTCAGTATTAACCATCACATCATGTAACACAGCTGCACTTATACTCCTAAGTCTAAAAAATAAAAGAGAAGAGGATGAAGCAGTGAAAATCCTTTGCATGTGAAACAGATTCTTACCCACGCAGCAGATGAGGCTCCGTATCCACAGGGAACTGAACAAATAGAGAAGGGTAGAATTGTCAATATGAGAAGTTTATGCTGCCTCTAAAATGCTGGAGTCCCCAGCCTCCAAGTGGCCTTTGGGACATTTAGAGACTCAAAAAACACCAAAGAGGTAACAAACTCCAGATCTCACTTCAATCCCATCTTCCAACTTCAGCTGACCTCTCTTGCTGGGTTGTTCTGATTCTGACCTTGAATAGGATTGCATTCATTAGGCTAGGAACCCTCAGAATCATTGCCCTGAGCCTGGGTACCAACCGCTCCCACCACCATGGGCTCCGTGCACACCAGTGGCAGCTCCACTGCTATGATGGTCGCACGTCTGTTATCCACTGGAAGCCAAGCTCTTGTTACCTCTGGTGGGAGATTTTCCTTCCAGCTTGACAATCCTTTTTTTTTTTTTTTACTTTTTTTTGAGATGGAGTCTCACGCTGTCACCAGGCTGGAGTGCAGTGGCATGATCTTGGCTCACTGCAACCTCCGCCTCCCAGGTTCAAGTAATTCTCCTGCCTCAGCCTCCCAAGTAGCTGAGATTACAGTGATGTGCCACCACGCCCTGTTAATTTTTGTATTATTAGTAGAGATGGGGTTTCACCATGTTAGCCAGGATGGTATCGATCTCCTGACCTCGTGATCTGCCCGCCTCAGTCTCCCAAAGTGCTGGGATTACAAGCGTGAGCCACCGTGCCCGGCAGACAATCCTTTCAACAGACCTTAAGTTCTCTGACCCCTATTTTTTAGGTATCCAAGGTTAGTTTTTTGTCTTCGGCTTTACATTGTCCTTTGTTGATTGACTTATTTCAGATTCTGGGCCAGGGCCTGCCTGGGAATCCCGTTCTATGTTGCATTGCCAGCCTGCTTCCCAGACCTTCATCCTCTGTCATTAGTATCATACATGTCCTTTGATTTCCCTCTCCTTCAGGAAAGCACTTCAGGATGCTTCTTTCCAGAGCACCTCTTTTCCCTTCACATTGCTCCTCTTTTCTTAGTCTGAAGGACCTGAAACTGACATTTAGTCTGACCTAAATTTGTCTCCATTATTTGTCCAAAGGTAAGAACGGCATATAGCTGGCACGTGCACTGCCACAGCCTCTGCCTCGGGTGGCCATGGCAGACACTGCCATTCAATCCTGGTCTGAACACAACCCCCTTCCCAACACAGCTGTCTACACCCTGCCCATCAGAGCAGGCACACCATGTGAAACTTCTCTGCCATTCCTTGCCTAGGGGCTCTGTACACAGTGTTCCTAAGGTAGGTTTGCAGCTTTGGTTCCAACTCTCAAGCAAAAAGAAGCTTTATCTCCTTGGTTATTTGCAAGGGAGATTAGAAGAGAATCTGGCGAATAACAGTGTTAGCTTTATTAATAGCTGATGAGCCTATAGGTCTGAGATGCTTACAGACGGGCCTGTTTGGGAAGAGAGAAGACTACATTATTACTAAAGCCCCTTCCTTAGGAAGACACATTGCAAAGAAAGCCAGAAACTCAAGAAGTTTGTTCACATTAGCTCTGCCTTGTTCTTTTATCATTACCCAGCTGCAATGTCTCAGGCAGTCATATTATGGTAATGATAAGATTGGCTTTATACATCATGCAAGTGCATGCAAAACTATGGGATTTAGAGAATTGTAAAGCTAGAAAGAGTCTTAGAGGTTCTTGAATCCAACCTTCTTAGAAGAAACTGAAACCCAGATAAGTGAAGTGACCTGTCGTAGGTTCCTAAACCCAATAGCAGCAGAGCAAGGCCTTAGATGAGACCACAGGATCTTGTGGTCAGGTGTATCCTGCTGGGCTCAGTTTCTTCCTCCACGGACTCATGGAGGACCCCCATCCTACATCCTTATTCTGCTTTGTGGTGTGAGGCATTCTTCAGTGAGGGGCACATTTGTATGAAAGAGGGTTTGCGATGACAATAATAATAATAACTACCTACACATTTTTGTTGATGAATGGTTCTGGAAATGAGTAATTGAAATACAAGGTGACATCGAGTTTGTTATTCTTGGATGGAAAAGGGGATAAAACTCTAGATGGCAGCCTTTTCAGATAAAAGATATGAAACAAGGGAAAGGTATGATACATGAAGAAACTAGAATGATTAAATCCATGAAGACACCTATTAGTACCATTTCTTCTAAGTCAGGAAGTGAGACGAAAGGCCTGGGCTCTTCTCCCAACATTCTGTGCCCTTGGGAAAAGACTGGGCACCCTATGTGGCAATGTGCAGGCAGAGGACAATAAATTAATCCCAAACCAACCCTAGTTCACTTTTTTCATCTGCTTGAAAGGAGCTTTCTATTTGATTGCTTTGGGGAGATAATTAAAGTGGGACACGTGGCTATATGTAACCAAAATTTGTCAACATTGGTTATATTTAAATAAGACTTTCAACGGTGGGCTCACTTCTTGGTTGAAATCACACACAAAACACAGACATTTCATGGTTTCTTGCAAGCTCTTCCCTTCTCAGGGTGGAAGGGAAGTCTTAAAGAAAACATTTGCATAAATTCAGGTCAAAAGTAGCCTATCTTTGACTTTGTATGAGGGATTAGTGGGGAAGTGTTTATTTTGTTCCTCTTGAAATAGCTAGGCAATATACTGACTTTTCTACTGAAGATTTTAAGCCCAAAAAGCCCATCTAACAATCCCTCCCCTGGACCACTACGTTTTTCCTAAATGCCCAGAGCACAGCATTTCAAGAGGTAGGGATGCTGTTACTCCATTTGCTTCTTCCTCTACACAATTTTGACCTCATGCTCTGTACCATTTAGTCTTAGGAACTCACACATATGCACACACACACACACACACACACGTATGCATGCACACAGACATATGCACACACGCAGGTATGCATGTGTACACACACGTACACACACATTCCTGCACCTGCCACGTGCTGCAAGGTCATCCAGTGTCTCCATCAGATGATCCCCAAGTCCCTCACAGGCTTTCAAACTCTGGCAAGCCACTTTTTGCCACAAATTCCAGTTTCTCAGGGCTTTCAGACACCCTGTAGATGTAATGATACACTCTCTGTTACTGCAATAATGATAATAATTTATACGCACAGTAGCCTTTCATCCATGAGTGCTTTAACAATGACAAGTGCTACGGGAGCCCAGAGCAAAGCCTCTGGCCTCTCCCTGCAGCACCCCGCCCTCGCATGGGAGACGTCACAGATCTCTCATTCTTCATGCCAACACCTCATAACCATTTCAGGCAGGAAGTAAGGAAATCTGTCCAGTCAAAACTGCAGAAAGGAGTTAGGTAATATAACAGCTTTTATTTCTCTTCCCCAGAAACTCTGAGAAATGCACCAATTTGCAGAATAAGCTACCCCTAGACAGTCCCCTTGAATTGCTGGTTTTGCCTGGGGATTACATATTTCCTGGAATGGTAGATTTTCTTCTTTGTCTTATTTCCACCTAGTACCAAATTTATTTAAAGAATAAATAAATTTAAATATAAATATATTTATATTTAAATATAAAAAATAAATATAAAAATATCTATATGGCTAGGCTATCAGCCCCTCACATGAAGAGTGTGACTGTTCTGTATTTGCCTATCATTTAAAGATATCCCTAAGAGACATATACTCTTTTCATAAAAGGCAGTATGTCCAATAGACCAAAAATTAAAATGAAGGAGGCAGAAGAGGAGACTGATAAGAAGAGGAGAAGGGAGGGGAAGCGGCAGGTAGCATTCTCAAGAAAACAGCATCGGTCAGGCGCAGTGGCTAATGCCTGTAATCCGAGCACTTTGGGCAGGAGTTCGAGACCAGCCCAGCCAACATGGAGAAACTCTGTCTCTACTAAAAATACAAAAATTGGCTGTGGTGGCACATACCTGTAATCTCAGCTCCTGGGGAGACTGAGGAATGAGAATTGCTTGAACCCGGGAGGCAGAGGTTGCAGTGAGCTGAGATGGCGCCACTGCACTCCAGCCTCGGTAACAGAGCAAGACTCCACCACAGAGAGAGAGACAGAGAGAGAGAGAGAGAGAGAGAGAGAGCCTTCATCCCAAAAAGATTTGGCAGGCTAAGGAAGGTGGATCACTTGAGGTCAGGAGTTTGAGACCAGCCTGGCTAACATGGCAAAACCCTGTCTACTAAAAATACAAAAGTTAGCTGGGCGTGGTGGCACGTACCTGTAGTCCCAGCTACTCGGGAGGCAGAGAATCGCTTGAACCCGGGAGGCAGAGGTTGCAGTGGGCCAAGATAACGCCACTGTACTGTAGCCTGGGTGACACAGCAAGATTCTGGAAAGAAAGATGGAAAGGAGAGAGAGCGAGAGAGAGGGGAGAGAGCGAGAGAGAGGGGAGAGAGGGGAGAGAGCGAGAGAGAGGGGAGAGAGCGAGAGAGAGCGAGAGAGAGGGGAGAGAGGGGAGAGAGGGGAGAGAGGGGGAGAGAGGGGGAGAGAGAGCGAGCGAGCGCGAGCCACAACATGGAGGGGGGGAGAAGCACAGCCTGGAGACAGCTGGTTTTAAATCTTGCCTCTGTAAACTTTGATGAGGCCACGCTGAGCATCAGTGTCCTTGTTGGTAAATGGAGATTAGAATCCATCCTTCTACAGTTGTTCTGAGGATTAAATAATAATTGGGACGTTTCTGGCACAGAGTAGGTACTCTTATTCCTGTGAATTCTGAAAACTGAGATGATTTGTGCTCATGGATAAGCTACCAGATGGTAGCACTTTTCACTTACGGTTTCTTTCAGATGCTTTCAACCTGCTATTAAACTTGTGCTGTTGCATTGAATTATCCATTCACTGGCTTCAGGATAGTGAAGAGTTGGGCAAATAGGCTTCTGCATTACCAGGAATGAAGCACAGGGCACCATGGGCAAGCCAGGATGGGATCCCTAACCCAGTCCTGGACGTTAGAGACAAAGTGAGGTCTAACAATTCCTTGACTCCCTTTCTATACCCTTAAAGATGTACCAAGGTAATTTCTTTACATTCCATGGTGATTGTTGGGTTTTTTTTAGCGATTTAAAAAGGCAGAGGGTCTAAAAGAGCACAGCAGTGGTTCAGATTTTAGCTCAGAAATTGCTTGAGAAGATAACCAAATGACCAATCCTTGTAACCAATCTATCTTCCCACAATAAATGGATCTTGATGAACCTTCCAAGAAGCCCTAAAAATGCCCGAGTCCTAATTAAACCTAACCATTATTCACCTGTGAGAGTCATTCACTTAGGGTGGGCCAGCTGGGAACCATTTAGCATTTAAGACAAGGGGAAGCACCTATATCATCGGTGTGACCATGAGGCACCAAAGGTAATTAGGATGGCAGCTGCCCTTCCTGACCAGATGGAGCTCCTTTTATCCTTTCTTTCCTCGATCTCCTTATTCTTTATTTCTCTTTCTAGTTACCTGTCCTGTCTGTTTCTCTCCTTCCAGTCATCTGTGCCTCCTGCAAACCATACCAAGAAGCATGAACCATGCTGTTAAATAGCTTTGACTTCTGTCTTGCAATATCATCACAGCCTTCCTCAATAAAGACACCAGGAAAGCATTGCTGGGATGCCAAATAATAGAACAACAAGCACAGTGCAAACCTGGGAGTGTCCCTCTAGTGAGAGAAAATGCAGATGGCCTGAGATTTGGTCCTACTGACCTGAAGAGCAAGCACATTAACATTTCACATTCATTCAACAAGCATTTCATTAAGCATTTGTGCATCAAGTCTTTTCCATCAGACACGGATAATCATAGCCCACAATCTATTGGGGAGACAGATATAAAAAATAAGTCGTTAAAATGCAGTGTATTGATAACTGTCTAGTCTAAATCCCTGCAGGAAAAAGGGGAGTGGATAGAGAGATAACCTGAAGCCTCTTCTTCAAAGTCACTCCCACTGATTTATTCTGTGGCCTTGGATAAGTCACTTAAAACTGTGCTCCTATAAAATGTGATCAATGACAACTAATTATAGCTGGGTTATGGGAATGACCATGATAATGAACATGAAAATAATTTGAAGTATTTAGGAGGAAAGTGCTATATAAAATCAAGGTATTTTTTGCTGCTGTGTGGTCAATTTTCAAAGACTAACTTCCCCATAAAATATGGGTGTATTCTTTATCTCTTGTTAGCAGACACGTTCTCTCCCTCTTTTCCGTGCTTACCTGCATCCACTGCCCTTCACATTGGCTGAGTTTTCCCGTCAGCACATAAGTGAGGGCCTCTTGTGGGCCCCACACTGGGAAGGCCCTGAGAATAGCGTAGTGAGTGAAATGCATGCAGTTTTAATCAAAGAAATGTCTCTTTCCAGCTATAAACAGAATGTCCCATTTCTGTATGTTGTGTTTTCTTTGGGGTTTTGTGATTTTCTTTGAAAAAGTATGTTTGGGCCATAGTGCTGAAGAGCCCAGAGCATGAAGGCCAGGCAGGCCTGGGATTCACTTTCCTCTTGGTAAGAAACTGAAAGCAAATTGAGCTGAGCTGAGGGCTCGGGAACTGCACACATGGCTGCGGGTTGTGTTTTTGGGGAAGGGGTGCAGGCACAGCACCAATCATACCCCTGCAGGTGGGGCTGGAATTTCCCCTGAAAGAAATGGATGTTCCACTGGGAATCTTTCTGGGGAAAGCTGTATCTTGGGACTGGAAATGGAGACTCAGGAGGTGGGGCTCGGAGTGGGATAAGGAGAAAAACATCCCCCTTGTTCTGCAGCCTGAGGGGCATGGGAGCGAGAGGCCAGAGAATCAAGGCACACTCCTGGTGGGGCATAGGCCTGCGGGTGCAACCAGGGACAGCTGTTGATGGACCCGGGGCATGGGCCACGGCCAGCCTGTATAGGTCATTATATGTGATTCACTCATTCAGCTGCCCCCAAATCCACAAATCTTATTACTTGTTGAGAGCCCAGGGGAAATGAAGGGAAATGGTGTGTCCACCATTGGAGATAGATGGGCCAAGGGAAGGACAGTGGTCTCCTGTAGAGGATGATTGTGCCCTGCTGAGTGGCAATTCCTTGAGGCCTCTTGGTAACAGGCCCAAGGGGAGGAGGTCATAGATGCAGAAAGACATGCAGAACCCATTCCACGCATGCCTGAGCCGGACCCAGAAAGCGATGGGGTGCTTTAATACAGGGCAAGCTAGCAACAGTTCGTGCCATTGTAACTGAAATTATACAGATAATATGTCCAACAGGTTACGGTAAAAATTACCAGCAAGCCAATCTAATGTATCAAAAAATAAAAATACAATGGTGTCTTTCTGTGCCCCAACAAAAGAGGTTTCTAGAAGGAACCGGACCTAATGATAAGATTTGTGAGGAGGGAAGCCGTGGACAGGTGTGAAGGGTTTCCGGAGAGGAAAGCAGGTGAGGCACAGGCCCACCTGGAGTTCTCCATGGGCTGTGGTGCGGGGAGGTGGCAGGAGACCCAGGCGGCCCCAGCTGAGGAGAGATGGGGTTAAATATGCGACTCGGCACTAGCTTTTTAAAATAAAGTGACCGATTTCCCTGCACTCGCTTCCTTGGGCTGTCTACCTGGGGATGGTGCAGTCCAAGTGGCTCAGTGTCTGGGGAATTTGATCTAAACAGAAAGCCCATGAGGAAAATTCAGCCTCTGCAGATAGTCCACTTATTTCTCATTAACAGGGGTTTGGGTTTGAATTATGTTGATAATTGCCTCAACTCTCCACTTCATTTTGCCTATAGATACTTACCCCCAGAGGGGTATTTTGAGGATAAATGAGATACAGGCAAAGTGCTTTGAACTCCTGAGATGAAAGGTAGCATATCAATACAGGCCTTCTATTATTAAGATGCTTCAAATTGCCAATACGTGTATATTTATAATACCCATTACAATCATGGGATATCTTTTCTCTCCTTTTTTATTTTTTATAAGAAGAAGGCAGGAAAATCTAATTTTTTTAACCACACTGCTTTTGTGCGCTTAACATTAACCTTTCCTTCCAAATGTCATTAGCTGCTAATTAAGATGTTGATTTGCAGATTGTATATCTTGCAATAGAAGTGATTTGCGAATGCTTACTAGGTGTTTATCAACCTACACCACTCATATTGGTTTAGCAAGAGCCTGGTGCATTTTAATTTACTGAGCAGTTTCCCAATTCTCCACTTATTTCTCCATGTGCATAATGAGAAAAAAAATGATAAGCGAGGAAAAATGGGAAATACTATAAATAGTTTCTAAAGAAAAATACCATAGGAAAGAGTTATGGCTCTAAGTGGGTACTAAAAGACTGAACAGATTGAATTTATTTTCCCTCTTTAATGGGATACTTTAAGACATAAAATGTGCATGTCGGTTATGTGAGCAGGTGTGTACCTGTATGGATGTGTGCATGTACAAACTGATTATAGTCAGCAAAAGGAAAATGATGGACAGACTTTCTGAATTTTCTGGAATGCACATGCTTTTGTTTTCCAGGGTTGGCCTGTGCCTTTGCCATGCACCTATCTGTAAGATTTCACAAAGAATCTTCTTCCTTCTCAAATCACCCTTAAATCAAAGAAATACAAGAATTATTTAGTTCCTGCAAAGGATTCTGCAACATGGGGACATTTCCACAGGACTTTTTAATATAATTTATGAATATTTGCTAGCAACATAATTGTCTTTTCTGCTGACATTTTCAAAGCAACACTGTGATTTGTTGGGTCTCTGGAGAGTCCAACTACAAAACTGATAATTATATTAAATAAACATAGACAATAAAGAATGTGTTTACATAACTATGCCCATAAATATCTGATTGAACAGTCATTGTTCTCAAACCCCTTTTAAGCAGCTCTCTAAGGATTCCAGTTCTAATGACATGATGGTTTAAAAGATGTTGCTCAGTCTTGTTCCATATTTAATTAACTTTCCTTTTTTAAACTTGTGATGGCAGAGACAATAACAAATAGCTCTGAAAAGAGAAAGCGCTTTGAAACATGAGTGAGGCCTTGTCAGGCTTTGTGCGGCACAGACAGGAGGAGATGGGCGTGTGAGCGTCGCTGGCCTGGGACCTCCAGCCCTCCCCTGGGATTCTATTATGAGGCCATTCAGAGCTCTCTAATCCCGTACACCTTCTCTCGCACACATGCGTCTGTGGATCCAGGCTTCGTGCACATGCTCTTGCATGTAAGCAGCTGCATCTCTAATGATTTCTTCCTCTGGAAACAAAAAGATGAAAGCAAATTGAAAACCAGCAAGATCTGAGAAGCAGAGGCAGAGGCAGGGTAGTGTAGTGGAAAGAACAGGGGGCTGACCCTTGGCTCTAATCATTGCATTTTAATCTCGGGTAAGTGTATTAATTTCTTACTGCTACCATAACAAATTACAAACTTGGTGGCATGGAACAACACTAAGGTATTACCTTATACTTCTGGCGGTCAGAAGTCAGAAGTGAGCCTCATAGAGCTAAAATCAAGGTGTCAGCTGGGCTGCTTCCTTCTGGAGGCCCTAGTGAAGAATCTGTTCTCTAGAGGTTTCCGTATTTCTTGGCTCACAAGGGTGTTTCCACCTTCAAAGCCTTCAGTGGCTGGTTAAGTCTTTCTTACATCACACCTCTCTTACCCTGACTTTCCTGCGCCTGTCTTCCTTTTTGTTTTCTTTTTTGAGACAGAGTCTCACTCTGTCACCCAGGCTGGAGTGCAGTGGTGTGATCTTGGCTCACTGCAACCTCTGCCTCCCGGGTTCAGGTGATTCTCCTGCCTCAGCCTCCCAAGTAGCTAGGACTACAGGCATGTGCCACCACGCCCAGCTAATTTTATTTTATTTTTTTGTTTTTAGGATTTTTAGTAGAGACAGGGTTTCACCGTGTTACCTGGATGGTCTCGATCTCCTGACCTTGTGATCTGCCTGCCTTGGCCTCCCAAAGTGCTGGGATTACAGGCGTGAGCCACCGTGCCTGGCCTGTCTTCCATTTTTAAGAACCCCTGTTACTACACTGGATCCATTCAGCTGATCTACAATGATCCCCTTATCTCAAGATCCTTAATCACATCTGCCAAGTCCTTCTGCCTTTAAGTTAACATATTCACAGGTTCCAGGGATTAGGACGTGGACACCTTTGGGGGCTATTATTCTGCCTACCACGGTAAGTCAACTAATATTATCTGTTAATGAGGGAGGCAGTATGAAGTAGATTTGTTCATCCAACAAATTAAGGTCTGGATGACACAATAGTAAATAAGACAGACTCAATCCCTGTCCTCAACAGAGCTTTCAGTATTAAGGGAGAGATAGGCATTATCCAGAAAAAGTAAACACAGCTAATTTCTGCTGTGTGAAGGGCTACAGAAAGAAGTGTAAGCATAAGGAGAGTGTTTTACAAAGCAATCTGGCCTACCTGTAGGTGAAAGGGGCAGGAGCAGTCAAGGAAGGCTTCCCTGAGGAGGTGACATTAAAACAGAGAGGTAAGAAATGACCTGGAGTTATTCAGGTCAAGTATGTGCAGAGGGTGGGCCTGGTGGAGGAGTTGATGAGGAACTTCCAGGTAGAGGGCATAGCCAATGCCCGCATTTAGGCTCGGTGTGTGGAGTGGAGGAACTGAGAAGTGCCTGGGTCTAGCAGGTAGAGACAAGAAGAAGAAAGCTTTGCTATCTCATCTATTGAGCTAAGGGAGGCAGTGGGAAGTTAACGCTTACAGGCATTGGCCAAAGGTCAGGCACTGCTCCATGAGGTTTATATGGAGCTGATTCCTGTAAGATAGATACTACCACAGTCTTCATTTGTAGATCATGAAACTGAAGGTCAGAGAAGCTACATGACCTTCCCAAGGTAACCCATCTGGCAGAACCAGGACTCACACTAGAGTGTGCCCTCAATCACCATGCAATCACTGTCCTGCTTCTCAGGCAGGATTGCCGGACCTGGACATTTAACCATTATTCTAAGAGCAACTGGGAGCCATAGAGGAGTTTCAAACACTTCAGATGGAGTACTCTGGGTAATTGATTGGAGGCATCACACCAGGGAGGAAGCAGTAACTCTCAGGTGTAACAATATCAGCCCAGTCTGCATGGCAACAGTATGGATGGGGAGAAATGGAGAGATTCAGTAAATATTGAGAGAGTCAAATCGACAAGTCTTGCTTATTGATGTGGGGTGAAGGACAGAAGGAGGTGTTAAAGATGATGCCCTTGCTTCCAGCCAGATTGTAATAGAAGGAGCCGTCAGTTTTATCCTTCTCAAGCAAAGGGCTCATGTGAAGCTGTGGACGACAAATGTAAACATATGCTAAAACCCTAAAACCAAGGAGGAGCTTCTTACATGAATAAGAAAATAAGCTAGGACTTACAGGTGTGAGTGGATTTCAACTTCTCAATGAAAATTCAGCAGAATTGCTCTGTGGCAATCCTTCTGCAAGAGACGAATCCTGCTCACCATCACTGCTATGATTCTGTGTTTGTGCTGAACTCTTTCTAATTGTCATCAATTATGATTCATTTACTTTTAGGTGTCTTGCTTGTCATAATATTATCATTTGTAAGTCTTTCCCTTTGCAGGCTGTGAGAATCTGTTGTGACATCTCAATAAAGCAGGATTCAATCAAGGTGTGAATGAATTGTTAATCTTGTTATAAATAGAAGGTACCATATGTCAGGATGCAAGAGATGTCTCCTTCTTTGTTGCAAACAATGTTCCTGAAACTAAACAAAAGAAGTTTCGGAAATAGCTGGTTCAGCTCACCAAGCTTCCAATTATATAATGGCCAACAAGTCTCCGCAGTGGATTCAGATTTCTGGGAGTCATCTTCACACTTATTTAGAATCATCATTTGAAAGAAAAAATCAGTGTCAGGTTTGGGTATCGGAATCCCAGGGATCTCCATTCCTCCTGATTTTGACTGTGGAGTTAGCCTTACAATTCTCTGTGTCTTCTAGAGGCACATCCGACGAGCCATTTGATCAAAATATCTTTTTTCCTTCTTTACCTTTTCCCCATGGTGTGCGGATTTAGAAAAATAGGGCTAAACTGACTGAGCTCCAGCCCAAACCAGTTCATGAAAAATATACCGTGAATCTTTTTTTACACGTGCGCTCTCAGCGGTGAGGGCTCTGGCCCGCTCTGTCCCTGGTAACACATCCTAAATGTGCTCCTCAGCACCTGCGGCAGTGTGTTTTCTGAGGAAAGCCTGCGTGTGCTCAGAGGTCCAGCAAACGCCAGAACCAATAAAGCTTAAATTAGCATCCCATAATCTAGAGCTATTTCCCCTCTGCTCTTCCAGAGCCCTCCCCAACGCCTCCTCCTCCCCCAACCCCTAACCCAATCAAAATGTGTTTGTACCTTGTTCCATTTCTTCAGGGCCTCTCTAAGTGACTAGCTTGTTAGTTCAAAATAAAGTTAATGGCTAATAATATTTCTCCCCAAGTGCCCAGTGGCATTTCCACGGAGGATCAATGCAGAATGGTGGAAAGAGCTTGGATTTTGGAATCAGCCATGTTTGGGTCCAAGCGCTGGCTTTTCTATTCACTAGCTGAGTGTTCTGGCTGTATTTTTGGGTGTTTGTTTGTTTTGAGACAGTCTTTCTCTGTTACCCGGGCTGGAGTGCAATGGCACGATCTCGGCTCACTGCAACCTCTATCTCCTGGGCTCAAATGATTCTCCTGCCTCAGCTTCCCCAATAGATGGGATTATAGATGCCCGCCACCATGCCTGGATAATTTTTGTATTTTTAGTAGAGATGAGGTTTCACCATGTTGGCCAGGATGGTCTCGAACTCCTGACCTCAGATGATCTACCCGCCTTGGTCTCCCAAAGTGCTGGGATTAGAGGCATAAGCCACCGTGCCCAGCCTGGCTGTTTTTTCTAAAAAGTTTTTAGAGATTATAGCCCCACCTGTAAAATCGTGATTCATAAATCATGGAGTTGCTATGAGGATAAAAGAAAATAATGTGTGTTAAGCCACTAGTACAGAAACTGGCCTATTTATTGACAATTGGGCAGAGGCCAGATGCAGCCCCCTGGGTACCCACCTCAGCCATCAGTCACACTGACCATCTGGAGACCGGGATTGTCATTCCCTTCTTCTCTCCAGAATTTTCTCCTTCCCCTCTTTTCTTCCTACCTTCCTTCCTTTTTTTTTTCCTCTCTTCTTTCTTTTCCGGTGGTTCATTGAGCTCCTGCTGGCTTCAGAAGATGCTGTCTCCTTACTTTTCACTATTACTAATACAGGGTGCAAAGTGCATCATGGCACAAAATATGAGAAGGCGGGAAGTGCCGTGCTTGGTAAAGAGCCATTTAGAACAATAGCCCTTCTGCCCCGTCCCTCCAACATTCACTGTCAACTTGTTTCACAATAGTCATTAAAGACACGAAGGAAGTGTTGATAAGCTCCATGATTCATTCAAGGGCCAAGGTTAATTTTTATTTATTCCCAGGTCATCACAAACAGAGGCAGATGGTGGTGGCATTTCCTTCTTGCCGGGAGCTCAGATACTATCTGGACAGATTTCAGCAGGCTTTGTATCCGCTCCCTCTCAGCGCCACAGCTTTCCTGGATAAAGCCCCAGCCACCCAAAACGCAGACTGATTTTATTTAACCAAGATGACTTGCAGTAAGTAATTGAGGTCACTTGGACCTGGCTGGAGGAAAGCCAGCATTGCCAAGGAGAAGGGCTGACATCGTTTATCCTTCAGTGGCTCTTCCTTTAGAGGATTTATTTTTGGTGACCCATTTAGGAGGTAGCTTACTAAGCTGTGACTATTGGTTTATTGAAAAGTGACTTTCTTGGAATTTTACTAGTATCAGGTGACTTTGGGATGGTTTGAAACAACGGGCTGTGGAATCTACTTATGTAGCGCTATAGGAACGATCACAAAGTCATATCCAGAGTTAATTGGTTTCCTGCTACACACGTGTAAGTATCCTATGTGGCTCCTACTTTCAGAGCTTACATTCCAGGTGAAGACAGCAGTCATAGCGTATTCACAAATAAAGCCTGAGACTGTAATGTAGTGTATGGTTGGTGCATTTGTGGGCAGCGTACAAATGCCAGTCAAGTGCCCATCCTGCTCCTTCAGGTTCACAGAAAACTGAGAACAGCACAGGGAGATAGATGAAGAGCAAAGAGTATCAGCTTTACTCATGGCTGGATGGAACACAGTAACTCCTTAAAGCAGAGCTTCCAACTGGTCTGAAACCAAAGAACGGCTTCCATCTGGCTTCCCCCAAGTAGACTTGGAGGTCTCTCTGGGGAGTTGGGTCTTCACATCAGACTGACCAGCACACTGCAGGGAGCATGAAGCCAACTTGGGCCGAGCAACAGACAGGTCAGAAAGCACCAAACTGAGACCAAATTGAGGCCCCAGATTTGGCTGTTCCCTCCGTTAACATGGCCCAGTGGTTGCCAGCTTCTCCCCATCTTACCAAAAATGTCACTTCTTTTCTGCAGAGAGGAATAAGTAAGAAGGTGAAGGGAAAGGTCAACTGTTCCTGTGTGACTATTACTGTCTCCTGTGAGTGGGGCTGAGGTTTTTTTATTTTTTTTTTTGCTATGGAAATGAGAGGACCAGAATGAGTATTTGTCTCCAAGTTGTAATTTAAGAACACAAAGCTGGAGATCAGAAGGCATCAAGAATGACGAGACTTAGAAGGATTAAGATTAGGAAGCTGGACATATTCCCTTATTGGGGCATGCTCTGGCTGTTCTGAATTAAACGTGGTGCTGGGTGGGAACCTGGCTAGGGGAGGAATGTGTGGTGCCTGGAGCATTCGGTGGCAGTTCACACAACCAGACAGCCTCAGAACCATCCAGGCAGCTGGGACAATCAAAGGGACGAACTATTGGCAAGCAGGAAATAATCAGAGAACCAGGTCGATCAGGAGGCAGGCAAAATAGCACTGAGGAGGTCTGACATCGAGTAACAGGATGGAGCTTACGTCAGGCTGGGCAGGAGACAGGCAGAAACACAATTGCAGAGAAACTGAAACCCTGTAAGGATACTCAAGGTGAAGCTCAGGAAGAACAGGGCAAGAGAAGGCTCTCTACAGCCTGCGCAACGTAGTGAGACCTCATCTCTACAACAAATACAAAAATTGGCCAGGCGTGGTGGTGTACATCTGTGGTCCCAGCTACGCAGGAGGCTCAGGTGGGAGGATCGCTTGAGCCTGGGAGACTGAGGCTGCAGTGAGCTACAATTGTGCCACAGCACTCCAGCCTGGGCAACAGAGCATGACCTTGTCTAAAAAAAAAAAAGAGAGAGAGAGTGAAGGTGCTCTAAAAAAAAACCTAGAGCATCAGTCAGAAAACAAGCCATAAGACAGTTTTTAGCCCTGAGGCACCAGGTTTGAGGGTATCGCAACAAGACTGATCTGATACTATTAATAACTATAAGCACTAAGGAATTAAAGCTCTAAAATGTCTTAACACAGTTCCTGTAACCCTTGAAGGACTTAATAAACATTATTTTATTTTTTGATTTGATTACAATTTTGTTATTTGATTAAAAATAAATTTTATTATTATTTTTATTATTTGATTAAAAAGCTGAAATTAGCTTGAGTACTAATTTTGTTATTTGATTCTATTGATTTTATTTTTTATTTGATTAAAAAGCTGAAATTAGCTTGAGTACTAAGTGACGGCTTTCTATTCAAAACCTATTTTGAATGGTGGACTCTTCACCCTTGACACCAAAGGGGTGATCAAATCTGGGTGAACCCAGAGAACTTTTGGCCGCTGTTACATTCTGTATCCTTGTGAAATCCACCAAGAAATATTTTTCCAGCTCTTATTGGCATTTGTTTGGCCATCATCTCTGTGCTCAGGAACCAAATCTTGCCGAAATTTATCTTAAATAGACGTACCTTAAAGACAGAAAAAATATAATACTGAATTTTCATGCCCTGAAGCTGGATATGAGGAAGAGGCAAACCTTAGTAAAATGTTTTCAGGGAGGATGGTGATAGCTCCTATCAGGTAAGCATCACCAATATTAATATCCTGTCTCACTGGGTTGTTTTAAAAATCAAATGTGATCATGTGTATAAAATGCCTAGTGCAATGCTGGCACCCAGCGTATGTTTATAAATGATTGATGACCTTTCATTTGTTTTAAACCTAAAATTTCTAGGACATAACCTTATTACCTTCCTATCTCATTATCGCTACCACACACACACACACACACACACACAAAATATGCTCTTCCACTAGTACATTTAATGATTAGCTGATGTTACAAGGAATAAAAACTGGAATCTACATGATAGAATTGTTACAAAGATGAAATGATTTGTATATGTAAAGGGCTTAGAAGAAAGGATGGCTGACAAGTGGTAAGTGCTCTATGTAAGTGTTAGGTGCTGTTAGTAATAGTAGTAATAGTAGCATCAAACTTCCTCGTTTCTGTGGCTTTAGGTCCTACCATACATGATTAAATCAAATCCCAGGTACATTCTGAACACGGTGAAAATTTAGGTTTAAATTTTAAACCTAAAATAAACTTACTACTACTAACTACAACGAAGTAGTAAGTTTATTTTAGGTTTAAAATTTAAACCTAAATTTTCCAGTGATGACTACTACTAATACAAGTCGTAGTAGTCATTGTCATAGTATTTTCCATCAGATGCCCTCTCTATTGCTCATTGCCCTGCAGAGTGGAAGGGTAGATTTCGGAGACAATTCAGGAAGGGAGAAGTTCACTGGTATTGGCAGGAATGGATCCTGCCATGCTCAATGCAGGAACCCACCCCTACATCCCCCTCATGTAGTCTAAGACATCTCCCTGGCAACATACCTCAAGCATAGTCCACTGCATTTGAACCATGTTCACAGCCATTCCTTTTCCTACATCTACTTACCATTTCAGACTTTAGATGTCATCTTTATGGGAAGTCAGGAGATGAAGAAGGAATCTGGAAGAATTGTATTTTGAGATATTAATTAAAAGTGATTCTGGCCGGGGGCGGTGGCTCATGCCTGTAATCCCAGCACTTTGGGAGGCCGAGGCAGGTGGATCACAAGGTCAAGTGATCGAGACCAGCCTGGCCAACAAGGTGAAACCCCGTCTCTCTACTAAAAATACAAAAGTTGGCCGGGCGTGGTGTCGGGCACCTGTAGTCCCAGGTACTCGGGAGGCTGAGACAGAAGAATTGCTTGAACCCAGGAGGCAGAGGTTGCAGTGAGCTGAGATTGCACCACTGCACTCCAGCCTGGCAACAGAGCAAGACTCCATCTAAAAAAAAAAAAAAAAAGTGATTCAGTCATTCTTTAGATGATTGCATGGGATGAGCTTTGTTAGGCTGGTGTAAATCTAATTGTTATTTTTCCCTTCTACCTGGCAGATGGGTGCTCATGAAAGTGATCAGATCAATTAATAGGAAAATGACAAAGCTACCAGTTCCCTGCACCCTTTGATGTATGATACTGAGACACCATGGATATGAATATCTAGGCTTTAGCCATTTAACCTTATTTGTATAGAAGCATCTTGGCTCATGGCCCCAGAGTGGTGACATTTTACTAGCTCCATTAATTAGCATCATAGTTTGGTAATGGTTTAGGGTTCCCAGGGATGAAGCATGTACACAAAAGAACAAAGAAATTTAAATTAAAGAAATTAAAAGAACAAAGAAATTTAAATTAAGATCCGGAGATTCTTGTGTGCTGGTCAGCTGTATGTTCCAATGTCAATCTATGAAAACATTGTCAGATATTATTATACTTTTGGAGCTAATGAGTCCTGGCTTTTTTTCCTTGCCTCTACTCTGAGTACCATCCCCAGAGGCAGGTTCCAGATGTGTCATAGTTGTAGGCAGGTCAGTCTGAGCCTGGATAAAGCTTAGTATTTAATTCCTTTTCCTATTTTTCGTTGACCTGGGATGACAAAAAATGAATGGGTTCATTTTTTGACTCACTGAACCCATCAGTCTTCCTTGCTGTAATCTGATTCCTTCTTTCTCCCAGAATCCAGTCCCCTGTGTCCTGTCATGCCCCCATTGTGATACTCCTATGGTCTTTGATTCCCAGGAGTTTGGTTGAGAACTTCTCAAAGCTGCTGGCCTGTTGGTCTACCTGTCTGCATTGGCTGTGGCCAGTCTGTGGGGAACCCCTGTGTCCTCCTCAAGGACCAAAGTGTGCTCTTGGCCTGCACTTTGAAATTCAGGAATTTCCAGGTTCCTGGACATGATATCTAGGCAGACCAAACTTTGTCAGCAGGATCCGCGCTGCCCAGAGTGTGGGTTGCATATTCGTTCATTAACAACATTTGCCCAGCACCCAGCGTGTACTAGCACTATGTGGGGTGCTAGCAATACAGCAGTGACAAGACAGCCACAGTCTCTTTCCTCTGTAGGGCTTTTGGTCCGGCTTGAAGATCAGGAGCCAGGTTCTGAACCCCCACCTACTCCTTATCCACACACCGTGTTCAGAATGTACCTGGGATTTGATTTAATCATGTACGGTACGACCCAAGGACACAGAAATGAAGAAGTTTCTACTCACAGATCCCGAGAAACAGGAGACAAGGCACTCCACACAGGCCACATGGGGAAGCACCAGGGTTGGTCAGGAGCAGAGGGAGCAAGGAGAAAACATGGACAATAATTTAGTATGTTTTTTCGGGGAGAATAGGCGAGGCCAAGTAAGCAGGCTAAGCAGGTTTAGCACAGCCTAGTTTGAGTAATTGTAGTGGGCTCAGGGGTGCTGGGGCTGTTCCTAGTTGTCAGGTACTAGGCCCTGGGGTGATTAGGGCAGGTGGAACGTGGTCTTGAATATAGAGTCCTGTGGGAGCCCAATAGAGGAGCTGGAGGAGGATGGGCTCCAATCGGTTGGTTTGCATATGAAAGGCGCGCTCCAGGTGAGTCATTTACTATCTCCAGGAATTTTAGCTAGCTCTGGGAGGGGCAGTCTCTCCAGGGTCAGCAAGGCCCCAGATGTCAAAGCATCAGAATTAAAAGACAAGCTTAATACACACTGCTTTGATGACTCTGAAAATGTGACACGAACTGTGTCCTCTGAACCAAAAGACTTATTCTGATAATTTCAAAAAAATGACAGAAATTCATCTTTATTAGCATACAGGCTGTTTCTTCTGTCTGGGCTTGACAACCTAAAGAACTCCTACTGATTTTTCCTCTGCTAGCTCCTCTGTGAAGCCCTGGCTGAAGTCATGTGTACAGGTGAACACCTGGCTCCTGGACTCCCACAGCACCTTTTAAACACTCTGAAGAAAGGGCTGGGTGCAGTGGCTCTTGTCTGTAATCCCAGTATTTTGGGAGGCTGAGGTGGGAGGATTGCTTGAGCCCAGCATTTCAAGACCAGCCTGGGCAACATAGAGAGACCTCATCTCTACTAAAAAAGTACAAAAAATTACCCCAGCATGGCAGTGCATGCCTGTAATCTCAGCTAATCAGGAGGCTGAGATAGGAGGATTGCTTGAGCCTGGGAGGTTGAGGCTGCAGTGAGCCATGATTGTGTCACTGTACTCCAGCCTGGGTGACAGAGTGAGAACCTGTCTCAAAAAACAAACAATAAACCAAAAATAATCCCAAGAAGCATTTCTCATGTGGGTTATCGCTACATGTTGGTTTCTCTATCTCCTGATTATTTGTTGAACTCATTGGATGAAAAGATGGTATCTTGATTTAATTCTGTGACACGAGTGGCATGCATGACACCTGATAGAAACATTGATGGTAAATAAAATTAACAATTCTTCTTTAAACTCTTGATTGCTCCTAGGCTGCAAGAGCTTTCAGGAACATTCTGCTAATGAATAGGAACTAAAATTTATTGAGCGTGGATGGTGCAGCAGACATTGTGCTGGATGATTCACATCCATGTGCAACTTGGCCTTCACAGCAGCCTTATGTGATGGAGGCCTTTCCCCAATGTTAGAGATTAAGAAATTAAAGTCCAGGGAGTTTGTTCCACGATTAAAGTCACACAGTGCTGAAGAACCCAGGACCCCATCCCATTGCCTCCCAGCCACCATTACCTGTTGAGCCAACCCCAACTCAGCCCCCCTCAGAGCACACATGACCCTGAGCCTCCTTTCTCTGTGAAAAAAGTTCCCCAAAGACTTTCTACATTGGCTCCGCCCACAGGGGAACATTCACTTAGGTGCACTTAGGGAAAGAGCCACCAAGTGAATTATGCAGCGGGGACCATTACCTCTGTACTCCCACTGATAACTCAAGCATATGGTTGCTTAAACCAAGGTATTCCCTTTGGCTTATTACATTCATTACTTCCTGTCAGTTAGAGTTCACCTGCTTCAATTTTACTAGAATGTGTGAATTGCATATTTCATATATTACTTAGCAGGAACCCACCCCAAGTTAATTTTTTGCACAGAATGACGGTTATAGGGAAGTTCAGAGATCTTGTTTGGTCTTAGAAATGATTATCTTTCTCAATGGAATGCCGAATAAGATGCTAATTAATAAATGTTTAAGGTTGTTCTGTATGTAGAGACATAATTCTACATCAGTCTTTGATACATAAATATGTATCACATAGCTATACATATTCTCATCCTTTTTCTCATATAATCTCTGATTTTGAATCATGCCCACACTCAGCCTTGAGACCCTGGGCAAGTACCTTTCTGAACCCCACTTTCCTCATTTGTAAAACGCAGATGTCAAGTGTTCCGAGGTTGTTGTGTGGATTTAGGGGGACACCTATGTAGTTCAGGTTCGAAATTTATTATTTTAACAACTAGCCTCAGAACTTCTCATTTGAAATTTGGGGAGAGAACTTTGTACAAAAGTATGTTGTTAAGCCTCTTAGGGTGGCAACTCCAAGGGTAAACATGTCTGCAAAAGCCAAAGCAACAAAAGGAAGCCTTGAAAGTACTGTCCACAAGCAAAGTGGAAGGACTCGCTTTTGCTCAACTGTGGGAAGAGGATGGTGATTGAGAAGGGTGCAGGAGAGAGGCCGTGGGGATGGTGAGAGGTCGGGCACCCAGTGGGGAGCAGCTGTGACCTCCCCAGCCACTGACTGAGGGACTCATTAGGCGCTGGTGCTAAACATTGCACTAACTAAATGTTGTTCTGTCTCCCAGCTCACACTCTCCATGCATCTATTCTTCTCAGGAACGCTTCTGCAGGGGTGCCCTTTGCTGTGGGTAATCCAGATGCCAGCTGTTCACTTATTCTGTGGCTCCTGCTTATGTGACTACGTTTTCACTGAGTGTCAGGCCAGTCAGGCCAGAGACAGGACTCGTCCCCTGTTTTACACTCCCCATAAAGAGTGAGCTCACTCAGAAGCATTAGCAAGCACTGCGTCTTGACTGAAGATTTTGTGGAGAAGAAAGCAGAAGAGGTTTAACATGGCCCAATCCTCAACAATAACCAAATCAAACCAAACCAAAGCAACAACAACACAAACTTAGGAATATGCTCTAGACCTGTCTCATCTCCAAAGTCCCGACTTAGCAGCTACACCACCTGTTGCCTACTCTGGTCCTTTCTCCTCCAGAGCTCAGGGTTGCTGGCTTCTCCTCTGGAAAAATGCAAACTCCTTTCCTTAGTTTATGTTCAGCAATTTAGGCAGCATCTTTTGTTATAGGAGCAGACATTTGGACTCTTACTCTCCAACCCGAGTAATTTATCAGAATATTTCTTGCTCTATTGCTCATGTCTGTAATCCCAGCACTTTGGGAGGCCAAGACAGGGGGGATCACTTGAGTTCAGGAGCTCGAGACCAGCCTGGCCAACATGGCGAAACCTCACCTCTACTAAAAATACAAAATTGGATGTGGTGGCGCGTGCCTGTAATCCCAGCTACTTGGGAGACTGAGGCAGGAGAATTGCTTGAACCTGGGAGGCAGAGGTTGCAGTGAGCCGAGATCGCGTCACCGCACTCCAGCCTCGGCGACAGAGTAAGACTATCTATTATCTATCATCTATCTATCTATCTATCTATCTATCTATCTATCTATCTATCATCTATCTATCTATCTATCTATCATCTATCTATCTATCTATCATCTATCGCTATCTCTGTATATAGAAATAGTAATAGATATAGATAGAGATATATAGATGTTTCTTGCTCTGAAATGCATCCTTCTCTAGTACATTGACATTTTCCCCAACGGATTCTCTATGGAAATTTAAAAATGGAGCTGATGTTTGTGTCTTTGGTACTGGGCAGAGCAGAGGCAGCTTGTGTTGGAGTATGACACAGGTGTCAGGTGGGGCCATGCTGGAGTGAGAATGGAAGACCCACCTTCTTCCCACCCTAGATTCCCTGACCACGGGAGCAGGGAAGAGGGTCAGATTTGAACTTCCATTGAGCATGGAATAGTAAAAGTGATCTTCTCTCTATCTCAAGAGCTGAGAATCTAATTTGGTATGACAGCAGTACACAACACCTGACCATAGTAAGTGCTCAATAAAAGTTAGTGGATCATGAGATCAGGAGTTCAGCCTGATCAACATGGTGAAACTTCATCTCTACTAAAAAGACAAAAAAAAAAAAAAAAAATTAGCCAGGCATGGTGGCGTGCACCTGTAATCTCAGCTACTCAGGAAGCTGAGGCAGGAGAATCACTTGAACCCAGGAGGCAGAGGTTGCAGTGAGCCGAGATCATGCCATTGCACTCCAACCTGGGTGACAGAGCGAGACTCAGTCTCAAAAAAAAAAAAAAAAAAAAGAAAAAGAAAAGCACCTCCTCTTCCCCCTGCCCCAATCATGATTAATATTGCCTTTGCTCCCCACAACCCTGATCAAAAATTAGCCAAGACACTAAGAAACCAGGAATGTGATCAAAGAAACCTCCTTGGGCTGAGATCGACATATACAAAAAGCCTTGGGTACATTTTGGGTACTTGGGTACTCACCCTCTTGTTTCCTTGAGCTAAATGGCATGATGATTCTCGACGGAACCCTCACAATTCTCTCTGGGAAGTTCAAATGTCTCCTGTAATTTAGCTAAACAGCTTCTAGGTATCACAGAGAAATTCGTTGCTCATGAAAGGAAAATGGATCCCCACACATTGTTCTGGAGACATTTTAATATCCATCTGGGTCTCCTTGGGGCCACATGGCTTGCTCTGTTCCCCAAACTGCAGTGAAGGGACAGTCAACACATGAGTTCTCATGCCATGCTGCTGCTCTGTTTACTGCTCCTTTATTTACATAAGTAGAAATTCAACATCCTAACATGTTTTGCAAGCTGTCATGACATGAGAAGCTAGTAATCTGCTATATTTTGCTTGCTAACATATTTTTGACATATTTTAGCTTTTGATTATAAGATTGCGTCTTTGCCTGCTACCATCTGTCTCGATTCAATGGAACTCTGGCATTTACGAAAACAGTAGGGTGTAGTATTTCTTATAGACTTGAACTCTACCAGAAACATGCTATTTCCAGTCTTAACCAATATGTCATGCTTTCACACGCAAAGTCTGAAATGTTTGATATCTTGCAAGATCTGCCAAGAATAAGGAACATATCATCACATCCAGTTTGGCTGGGATGAGAAATACATTAATAAGGGGAAGGGAGCAGTCTCCAGCTTCTAAACAGAGGTGGCCTTTGATGTGGTTTATATCCTCTTGACTATGCTTATCCTTTTATCAGCATGATTAAGATCTTCCATGGAAATACATCTTCTTTTAGACTTTTAATCTCTCAGCAGCCAACATTCCTGAGATGTATTTTCCAGTGTGAAATGGTTATCTGCCAACATTTGACGATCAGGCATTTTCCTCCATGATGTCCTTTTTTTGTTCTTATCTTTACTCATTAGGGCAAATTACCCCAGGTTTGACCCAAAGGATTAACTTGGTCCCTGTCTCTGCTGAGAGCAGCAGGAGGACTGTGCAACACGGAGAAATGTGACATTGTATTAAAACAATGTGCTGGGGGAAAGCCCCCCAAAAATGCACAGGCCTAACATGCATTTATTCAACACCAAGCTTAAATGAGTTTATTATGCTCCTGGATTACAGCCCATAGGCCAAGAAGCTGTCAACTATTGACATTTTCTTTTCTCTCCATGTTCTGAGTGTAAATATATTTGTCATGGGAATATATCGTATGTTTGGTTCAGTATATGCTCATTTCATCAGAAGGAAAGCTCTTATTATCTGTAATCACAGTCAACATGTTTGTTGCTTTAAGGAAAGAATGGGCTACAGCTTGAATTTACATATAGATCTGGTACCTTTCCAGATGCAGTTTTGCATGCTGTTTTAACCTGCGTTTTGAATATGTGTAGCGTGATCTGTTTCTAGTGCAAGACTTCGTTCGTGGTAGAGAAATATTTTTAGTCAGTTGGGTGTGGACCACATCTAGTTGATTTTCTGCCTTGCAGCATGCTGCTGACTGTTTAGGAGCAGCCAATTGCAGGATCTAGGTGCTAAACACATCAACTGAAATCACCACCAATGAAGAGGCCAAAGAGGAAGGCATTATGACTTCCAACTTCAATATCTTATGGCTACAAATCAAGTCCAAGCTGACCCGGGTCCCACATGCTCTTCCTTATCTGGTTTATGAGGATGGTGGCAACTGTTGAACAAGGAGAAAAGGCTGAGTCTCTGGGTAATTGTAATTGCGAATTTCTGAAGAGCAGGGATCTTGTCATACCTCTTTATCCTTTGTACCTGGCTCAGGGTAGGCAAATAACCCATGTGTGTTGAATTAAGATAAACTGAGGACCATATTCAAGCTAGTACTTGAACAATGTGTGCTTTATTGAACTTCTATTAGGTGAAATCACCAAGGATAGTTTAAAAAATAAAACCAAATAGAGAGCAGATTCCTCATCCTTGAAAAAGTTGTAATCCAGTTTGAGGATAAATTAGTTTTGTTTCATTGAAGACAAACTAGTTTTGAAGGAAATCATGAATTTTTAAGCTAGGTTGTAAGTGCAACAGGCATTCAGAGAAAGGAGATAATGTGGCAAATTAGATTTTATGAAGGAAGAGGGGCTTTTTCTGGGACCAGAAGACTGAGCACGACTGGGTAACTGGAGAGGAGGAAGGAAGAGTTTTGCACAGAGTGGGACTCGATAAGCGAACAATAAAAAAAGGAACGAATTAGATGTGCAAGGGAGGATGATGGAGCATGATAATGGGGCTTGATTGGCTTAAATAGGCTGAAGCAGGATAAGGTATAAGAATGGTGTACAGAGTTGGACAAAGTTAAGACACTCTGGAAAGTCAAATGAATATTCAACTTTTGGTGGAAGATGAAGACCATTATTCCAAGCTCTCATAGGTAGGAGATATGATAAAAAGTGTGGTTTTTAGAAAGATTACAAGGGAGTGGTACAGAGGAATCAGAGGGGTAAGAGGTTACAACAGAGAAAAGGCAGTGATTCTAAAATGGACAGAAAAAGAGCTTGGGTTAAATAAAGACAATAATAGTTAAAAACTTTTCTATATAGGTCATCTGTTTCAGGTATTTCTAGCCACTGATGATAATATCAGCAAAATCCTACAATAATTTATAAGTATACTTATTCTCAAATTAAAGAAGAGAAAAGGGGCCTTAGAAAAAGCAAAGTAAGTTGGTTTAGGCTACATAGTGATTAAGTGGCAGGAAAAGATCCAAATTTCATTTAAACTGCATGCTTTTTCACTACATTACTCTGGGAGTCATAGGTATTTATTTATTTATTTATTTTTATTATTATTATTATTTTTGAGACGGAGTCTTGCTCTGTTGCCCAGGCTGGAGTGCAGTGGTGCGATCTCGGCTCACTGCAAGCTCCGCCTCCTGGGTTCACGCCGTTCTCCTGCCTCAGCCTCCCAAGTAGCTGGGACTGCAGGCGGCCAGCCACTGCGCCTGGCTAATTTTTTGTATTTTTTAGTAGAGACGGGGTTTCACTGTGGTCTCGGTCTCCTGACCTCGTGATCCGCCCGTCTTGGCCTCCCAAAGTGGTGGGATTACAGGCGTGAGCCACCGAGCCCGGCCCATAGGTGTTTATTAAATGAGCAAATGATGTGAAATAAGTGTTTTATAAAGATACATGGTGGCCATACACAAGGGGGACAAGGGGAAAGAGACCAGAGGCAGGTAAATGATAAGGGTGCCCCAAGGTCTTATCATTGGAAATGGAAAGGAAAGATTAAAAATAGAAATATTGCCAAGTAAGAACATGGGAGTTGGTGTCTGATGGACTAAATGATTGAAAGAGGAGAAGAAGAACTGGGAAAGGAAAAAAAAAGAACATAAAAAACAAACAAAAAAAAACAAAACAAAGACTGGGTGGCTACTGGTGACCTTGGCCAATGCATTTTCAGGAAGAGGATATGCTGATTGATGGAAGCCAGCCTGCAGGTGAGTCGGGAGCGAGTCAGTGGTCAGGAAATGGAGGATGTGGGGAAGACCACAAATTTGAGAAATTTGGAAGAAAATGAAGGAAATAAATAAAACAGTCCTGTGAAGAGGCTTCAGGGTCAAGCAAAAAGATTTTTTTTTTTTAAAGAAGTGAAGAAACCTGTGCGCATTTGAAGACAGAAGCAAAGTATGCAGAGGGAAGGAAGATATTGAAGGAACTAGAGAAAGAGGGACCTCTGTACATGGAGGGGGTGAAAGCAGTGGGGAGGGGATAGGTTAGAATGGTAGGACTGCCAATAGAACTCTGCACGATGAGAAGAATGTTCTGTGTCTGCGCCATTCCATATGGAAGCCATGGACCTCATGTGTCAACCAAAGATATGAAATGTTCCTAGTGAGACCGAGGAACTCAATTTTTTATTTTGCTTAATTTAATTTAAATAGCCACATCTTTAAATAGCTAGTGGCTACCATATTGCATGATGTAAGATGCTCAGGGAACCAAAGGCTTTGGGACTAGACTCTTCCACTGACGCAGAAAAAGAAAGCAGAGAGGGAGAGAAGCCAGTGCTGTTCATATTCGGGAGAGGAAAAATGTGTTTGACCCTCCCAGGTGACCTTGACTTTTTGGTTATACCTTGGTGATAGCCACATTATTAGATCATTAGATGAGGAGAGACCTTTGAAAATTCACATCCCCACGTGGATGTTGTGGTCTGAATCGTATTGTCTGAATCAACCAGATGAGTTGAAGAATGGCCAAGTCTCACATGGCACAGCGCATCACCCTCAGTCTGTCTGCAGCCCTTGAGCAAGAGCTCCTTGTTCATGGAACACAGATGGACAGGACTCTGGTAGGTTCTTTGGGATGAAGATCATTTTGGAATGGGGATTTCCAGTTTCTGAGAAGATATTGCTCACAATAAAGCCATCCTCTGATTTTCTATCCCGCATTCTGCTGCCACATCTCACCGTTACTTTGGATCTAGGTATTTTAAAGCCAAAAAGAGGTGATTCCCTCAGAGGGATTTTTCTTAGACTTAGTTGATGTTTTCTTGAAGAATTTCCCACCCTGAGAAATGAGTGTATGTTCTTCTCCGTATTCTGCAGGTAAACAAAGAGAGAGCCCAAAATCAACATCCGCAGTTGCCCCGAGATAGCATCGCCCGTCATTCCGCCGGTGCGCCCTCCCTGAGATGGTGGCGTGTGTTGTTTGGGCTGTTTTTCATAGCCGCCGCAGCTGGGAATTCAAGATGCTATACTTAGGCAGAAGTCCATGAAGGAATTAATTGATATGAGCCAGAAGTTGATTGCCATTTAAGTACTCAGCCTCCACCATTGCCAAGTTTCCCTCTTTGCAGAAAGAACTGAGCTTGCCTGCAAACTGGCTCATTCAGGATGTGAGCACAAGATGGAATTCAACCTTTAATATGCTGCAACACCTGCTTGGAAATAAAGGGGCTCTGTGCTTTTCCCCCCAAGGAGTTGACAGCTGACTTCATTACAGAGGAATCTGGCAGAGATGGTCGAGGCTACTCCGCAGTCTCAGGGGGCACTCACCCAGGAATGCAGTGCCAACCAGACCTGAGCTTTGGGACTCTGCCAGGAACCCATGCTGGCCTATTTTAGCCTAAATCATCCCTCTTTCTTGAACTCCAGTTTTCAGTGTCTTTGGTAGGCGCTTCCTCCACACAAGGGAGGTGGTAAGTGTCTCTGGCCTGCTGAAGTTAAATGGAGAAGCATTTGCAGGTGTTCTATAATGGGATCTGGATTTCCAGGCTTCCTTTCTCAAGAGTTCTGCAATGTTGCACCCCAACAGGCACAAACAGACACAAAGTCAGGCTGCCATGCTCTATAGAGCGGAACTTGAGGGTTCACTGGAGTCCTTGTCCATGTTCTGGAACTGACCCAGAGCTGCTCTGGGAAGCCTAGCCCAGCCTGTGGGGGTCCCTAGAGGGTCTCTGGCGCTGTGACCTTCCATTGGGGCTGGAACACTGGTTATGCTTGTCAGTTTTCCAAGTAGAATGTCAACCTTGTCACCCATTTACATGATTTCTAAAGCGTATTAATCTGGCCCCCATTCACAACATAGAATTTAGCATTCTCTGACTTGCATCAGAGAATATTAACTTTCTATCATTTGTTATCCTTTATCACCCCCCAAAATCTGTCTGAAATCTAAATATCCAGAAATAGGGGCAGCCTCATATAGAACACATCCATTCACTGGATTACTCAGTTCAGCATTAAGCAATGTGAATATGAAGGTCACAGAGCAGCTTCAAAACTGCACATAATGCTAATTGAAAACAAAGCACGATTTGAACTTTTATATACAAAAGTCATATCGTGCTTTTAAAACAAACATTTAAAATGGGCTGGAATGAGAATCAGAAAAAAAAAAAAAAAAGAAGAAAAAAAAACAGTTGATGCCAGAGGTCAAAACTGGCAATCCAAGATTCAAGCCTGGCCTGAAAGTGTGTCTCATATGGCCGACACAGTGGGGGCCAGCAGAGTTCGAATTAAAAAAAAAAATGGAATAGGTTGCCAACATTTGGAAATTGGAACATAGCGTGTAGCCACCCGGATTGCTGGCTCCTCAGAAGGCACGGGGCAATCTGGCACTGGGAGTCTGTTTCCCTGCAGGCAACAGTGGGGCAGGGGAGGGGGCATTTGTGCTCCAGTTTGCTAGAGGCCCCTGCGCCAGTTTTCTCACTTGCTGAGTCTATAATCCCTGGACCAGGTGTAAGGGTGATGGGATTCTGGGTCATTTCTTCCTTTCTCCCTCTTCACAGACTTGCTATTCGTTATTATGTTATTTTAGGGTTAAAATAGTCATGAAATGCCCCACTGTAAAAATCAGTGTTGAGGGCAGAGACTAAGGCCCACACCACTTCTCTACTCCTTGAACGTTCTTGTCTAATTACTAGTCTTGAGTCAGGTACACTCACCTGAGAATGTCAGCTACAGAACCCAGTGGTTCTCAAACTTGGCCCCCTTAGAATCAGCTGAGGAGTTTCTGATGTTGTAGTTGTGCTCTAGACCAGTGGTCTTCAACTTTTTGGTACCAGGGACTGGTCTCGTGAAAGACAGTTTTTCCATGGACCAGGGTCACGGGTGGATGGTTTTGGGATGATTCAAGTGCTTTACATTTATTGTGTACTTTATTATTATTACATTGTAGTATATAATGAAATAATTATACAACTCACCATAATAAAAAATCAGTGGGAGGCCTGAGCTTGTTTTCCTGGAACTAGATGGTCCCATCTGGGGGTGATGGGAGATAATGGCAAATCATTAGGCATTCAATTCTTACAAGGAGCTCTCAACCTAGATCCTTGTAAGAATGGTCCTGCTAAGTACCTGCTAAGCAAGAACTACCTCCTAATTACTGAAGGATCAACCAGTTTTATGGAGCAAATAATGGTCAACTCCTCCAGCCTCTCCGCTTTGTATGGAAAGAGGCTGAACTGTGTCTGTGCTGAAGAAGCCCAATACCCAGTTGTGTGGAGGCTTCTTGGGAGAATGGCAAACACAGCCTCCGATGCGTCCTAAGAATTCCAACTCCTGGTGTTTATACTAGAGTCTGGGAAGTCTCTGAAAGGCAATGTTGTTAAAGGCATCTTGGGATACATCCCTGGGTTGACACATTACCTGCTTTCTATAAATACAGAGCAGCTTACCTTTAGTAAAATATAACTCACTCATTAATAACCAGACATTTTAAAGCTTTTAAAAAAATCATTATTAAGCATGACTATTTCATTCTAAATGCAAAATCCTGAATGGACCAGAGATGTTAATTTTTAAAAAATATAGCTGAGTATTTTAATTATAGATGTACTTGCATATTCTCAGCATACTTCATTATTTATGTAGCTGGTGAAAAAGCTTTTTAATTAAATAGCGTGCTGGCAATCCATTGTGAAATGTATAGATGCAGGTTTTCCTAGCATTATGAAGCTGAATACAGATGTTCGCCAACTTACGATGGATTTAGCTGGTTGTAACCCCATTGTAACTTGAGGAGCTACTGAATGTGTATTACTTTTACACCGTGATAAAGATAAAAAACTGTAAGCTGGGCCAGGCGCAGTGGCTCACGACTGTAATCCCAGCACTTTGGGAGGCTGAGGTTGGCGGATCACGTGGTCAGGAGTTTGAAACCAGCTTCGCCAACGTAGTGAAACCTGTTTCTACTAAAAATACAAAAAATTAGCTGGGCATGGTGGTGGGCACCTGTAATCCCAGCTACTTGGGAGGCTGAGGCAGGAGAATTGCTTGAAGCCAGGAGGCAGCGGTTGCAGTGAGCCGAGATCACGCCACTGCACTCCAGCCCGGGTGACAATGCGAGACTCTGTCTCAAAAACAAAACAAAACAAAACAAAACTGTAAGCTGAACCATTGTTAAGTTGGGAACCATCTGCACACACGCATACACACACATACAACATTCTGGTGAGCACACGTACTTTAATCACTATAAAATACTTGTTTCTGAATGATCTTAAAATTTGACCAAACCTTTTTTATACTGCTAACATAATAGGGTAATTTGCCACCACTCCACTTGATTGCTTATGTTTAATGTATTCAAATAATTTGGAAATATGGTAGGGTAGTGGTTCTCAATGTGTGGCCCCCATACCAGCAATACTAGAATCACCTGGGAACTTCTTAGGCAGTTTTGAGCCCCACCCCAGGCCGACTGAATCAGCAGCTCTGGGAGTTGGGCCCAGCACTCCAGGAGGTACCAAGCTCTCTAGGTGATCCTGGAATAGGTTAAGGCTTGAGAGCCATGGGATGGGGATTATGCACTGTGGTGCTGGTAATCTTGGTTTCATCAATGGTTCTCCTGGTGACATGTGGTCACAACAAAGTCAACTGGTCCCTGCTTTTAGTTCCCCACCAAAAAAGTGCTGTGAGGATTCTTGTTTGTTTAAGGTTCAAAGATCTCAGAGCTTAGAAGAGGTCAAAAGACTCACAGTGGCTTAAATATTTTCAGCATAGTTTGCATGAAGGTTGCCCATGAATACCAGGTCTTTACTTACAAATTTTGACTAAACGTGAATATCAGGGTTCACGCTACACATAGCAATTCTTCTCTTCTTTCAAAACACAAAAAGATGCTCTGAAATTAGAGCTCCTACTTATTCACCGTTGGATGGCAGGCTGTAGTGGAGGCAACCTTCCAGAGATGCCCCATGCCTGGGTGAAGGTTGATGACCAGGTTCTGTTACCTTCCCGGGCTGGAGGAACCAAGGCTGGGAGGTGAAGGAACTCCCATCGGGAGGCAGTGCCAGAACTACAACTAACAACCGTCTGACTCCTCGCTCTGTGCTTTGTCTTCTGAATGAACAATGCTGCTTCTTAAGTACACATAAGCCAAACTGCCTCTCAAATTGCAGCCATCTACTTTGAGTTCAGATTTGCACAGCATGACATGAATTGGGCTGCAAATTATGCAGAAAACAGCCATCACATCCATCTGTGATGTCAGAATCCTCAAGTACAATGTGACCTGTTAGTATGTAACAGAGTAGAAGGATACTGTGTCTGATTCCTTCCCTATGAAGAGTGATGAATATCCTTCCAGATGCATTTGGCCCAGTGTGAAAAGGTTAAATATGATTGAGGCAATGCCTGTGATATGCTTAAGAGCAGATTTCATATCCAAGGGTGCAGGCAATTAGATTTTTTTTAATGGTGTAGTAACTAGAGAAAGAAAACACACAAATACACTCATACCTAATGGTAAACTGAATTTATTTCCTCTTGGAAAACAATTCCAGTAATCTCCAGGTTCAGACCGCAGAGTAAACATTAGTAACAGTAACATACAGGTTAGTTCAACTGATTCAAGAATTTGGCTGCATGAAATCATTAAGGAAAACCTTGAACACTCAAAGCTTCAAATGTATCCAGGGAAAAAAAAATTCTTTGACAGTCTACATAACAACTATTGCATATATAGTGATGCTACCTGTCACATTGCAAGGCTTACAAATATATATATACGGGCCTTATCCAGCTGTGGGGTTCTGTTCTGTGAGAACATCTCTTCATGGTTTGCAAGAATCTTCAGCAATAAAAAATAGTCTTGGATTTAAGCGCTGATATACCAAAAGAGAAATTCTAGGCTTAAGTGTAAAGAAAAGGAAGTCCAACCATAGTCTCATGTATAACAGTTGTTTTTAATATTTCTTCCTTAAAAATACTTTATCTTAAGCCATTTTGGTCATACGTCTTTTTTTTTTTTTTTGATCTTGCCTGAATAGGGCCCAAGTCCACTTGTCTTTATAAGACCATTTTAGTATCAGACGACATAATACATGTGCAACACTTTATATACAAGGGGTCTATCCGGTGCGCAAAAGTTCAAACACATGAACATCCAACAGTTTGATAATACAAGTTTTATGGTACAATACAATGTTTCTGAATAATATACATTAACAATGAAAGTTTCGTGCAAAGAGTAAAACATGTTCCCTTTTTGTGCCACAAAAGCAATTCTCCTTGAGAGACTGTACTTGCACTAACTGCTGTGTTGGGTCATTGTATGATTCTGTAAATAACAAAAAAAAAAAAAAAAAAAAAAAGAAGAAGAGAGGGAAAACTTCAGTGATTTCATTTTCATCAGACCAAGCATATACACATGTAATTAATTCATAATTACTTGAACAGAACAATGAGTTTCTGCCCTCTGATGAATAGTGCTCATGGATGTCCTCTAATGCTAAAAAAAATCTAATGCTTCTTCCCCAGGGAGAAACAGATCCAGAGATCTTCTGAACCTGCTGCCACCCATGAGGGCCAGGAAGGAGAGGCCAGGGCAGGAGCCTCCTTAACGTGAGATGGCTGGCTGGCACAATGCCTTTTCTCCACCTCTGCCATGCCTTTCTATAATACCCTCTCACCATCCATCATCTCTTCTTATTAAGATAGGACCCAGTGTTCAAGGAGCAGGTAGCACTGTTTTAACAGTTTTATGTATCTGTGTATGATTTCCATTGGTTACATATGCCTCTGTTCCAATCCCTCTGAGACTGTAACATCTTGACAACAGGGACTCTATCTGCCCCTGAATATGGGTATGAAATGCAAGAGTTACCTGGCTGATGATGGACAGTGGGAGCAGCCCCCCTCCTGAGGGTGGGCTTTGGGCTGTGGTCATACCGTGGCTCAGGGGCAGATTACAGTAGCCTGCCATTGTCTCCCCTGTCTCCGGATGCTCTTTCTCAGCTGATACAGCTTGTGTTGTATATTGATGGTCTCCGCTCATCTATGTTAGCATGTCCCCTTTCTAAGTGAACACCCTCTTTCCAAATTGTGAGAGGGTAACTGGGATTGCTGGGCAACTCAGGACCACCAGCCAGGCCCTGAGGGTGGACGCTGGGTGGGAAGGCTCCAGAACCAGGCCTGGAGGATGGTCACAGATCTGCAGGATATTTGCTTGGAGCATAAGCCTGGAGATGGTCTGATCTCCACTCTCCTCCTCTGTGTTTTCCTGGAGCCATGTTCTCTCACTACTCACCTGTATCCCCTGACCCCAATCCCTTCTTATTACAACCTTGGAGCCTAGCTCAAAATATCACCACTTCCATCCTCACCCCATCTAACACTGATCTCTCCGTTCTCTGATTTCCTGCTGCACTTTATACTGCTTACCTAGGATGCATCTTAGGTCTTGTCTCATGATTATTTGTAGGCCTGGCTCTCACCCATGCCAATAATTCTGATGTTCATTCATTTATTCATTCATCTATAAGCATCTATTGAAAACGTGCATCAGCACCTGGCACATGCCACAGCACTGCAGTGCTCAGGAAAGAGGGTTTGGCTATCTCAGTGACTGGCTGGCAAGGCAAGGGCATACTGGAGAGGAAGGGCATAGGAAGCATGTTCCTAGAGCTTCTTGGGCAATGGATATATTTGTGTTGGAAACAACCCCGCCATGGGATTCTGCTCCATCCTCAAGGGCTTGCCTTTACCACCTTTGAGGATCTGGGGGATGTCTGTTCTCCTCCCCCACGCAGTATTTCAAGTCCACTGGAAATGCAAATGGCCTCATTTCATTTTCTGGGGGAAGGAATGGAATATCTGAGCCACAGTTTATTCAGTTGGCTTTTAGGTGTTGGTGAGAACAGATGCGAAGTCCTAGTCTCTGGTCTTGACTAAAGATTCTCTGACTAGGAAAACAAGAAGTTGCTTCATGGGAGCACTCAGTGTTTTTTGTGTTTTCTGATGCTCATAGACATTATTTCTTTAGAAAGGGAGACAAGAGGCAAGTGGGAAGGGTAAAAAAGTAGACAGCAGAAGCGCCAAACAAAGAGAGGGTAGGCTCTGAGGCCCAGTTTGCTCTCCCGCTGGCTACTTGCCACACCACAGAACCAGTCCTGAGACAGCAAGGACACAAATGCATATGAGCAGAAAGCAGAAAAATGCTGCCAGGCCATCCACAAGCAGCCTTCTCTCTGTGCAAGAGTTTTCAGCTCTTTAGGTCCAGAGGAAACCACTACACTAGAACAAAGCAGTGGGTAATCTCACCAATTTTACACAGCAATTCACAGTCCCTAAAGTACTTTAATGCAATGACAGGTTATGAGAAAAAATATCTGTTCCAATGAAGAGAAAGTGTTTTACATAATCGAGAAGAACATCAGTGCAACATCGGAGGAGGTGGGGGGTGAAGACAGAAAAGGAAGTAGGAAGAGAAGAAAACTTCTGTAATCCCACAGAGAGCCATATTCTACTCTGCAAAAAGCCATCTCCTGGAGACCCCATGTCTAAGTAACTGAAAATTGCAAACCATTAATCCCAGTTATGAACAGTTGTTTTACACGAGGGGGGTTTGTGTTAAAAAAAATCAAATCCACAACATACCTTAAAGCTTAAAAGAAGATCCATCTAGGTATGATACCTTAATAGCGAGGTTTCAAAAACACTTTCTTTACTGTAAAGGGCCCCATTTGGAAGGAGTGTGCTGTATGTATTTTTTTTCTCTATAAATGTGAAATTAAACTTAGAAAGCTAAAAAACAGATGAGGGCCTTAAAAATTCCCTTCTAGCACTATGTATTTCTCTTTAAATATGAGATGCCTTTCATTTTACAAGACTGGAATTCTCATTTTGGGCTTGGCACTCTAACAAATGATTAATTCAGCCTCCTTTTTTCTGAGAGCTGACCACATTTGCTGGTCAAACAGTTTAATCCTATTTAAAATGCAATCCAAGAAAAATATTTTTAAGTAAAAATAAAAATCCATGATCCTTTGAAACTGTTCACCTTGGCTAAAGATATTCCATTTTCCTGCAATCCTGGTATAAATTTGAATTTTTGCACCTATATCAATGATGAAATTCAGCTTTAGAGGAAAGCCAGGGGGAACCTATCTTCCTAGAGTTGAAAAATTAAATTCCCAACCCCAAAACTTATGCCCAGAGATTGCCTTCACTTTTCTAATTCTTTGGCAGAGACCATGTCTCGTCTGTGCTTTGTAACACTCTGTTGGCATCGGCAAAATGTTACGTATCAATGGTCATAAAAACAAAAATGGCATTTGAATGGAAGTTTTGTGAAATCTGTTAATTCAAAGATGTTAATCATTTTTACCATGACTTGTTTATTTATAGCCTTTTGTTTCAAACAAATTCTGACAAGCTTTTAAAACTAAGTAAAAGAGCCAGCATGCTATTTTAAAAAGGAATGAAAAAAAAATAACAAGCTTTCCACTAATTCACTGTGCCATTAGAAACCCGAATTTAAACTGCAGTTGTATTTAATTTAAATAAGATGTTTTCTAACTAGATGAAATAGTAGGCAATTGTGGCTCAGAAACAATGCAAGGCGGGAAGAAATAAAGAAATATAAAGATTAAATGTGGCTGTTTCTTTCAACAGATGGTGACAGCACCATGGCAGCGTGTTGTTTTTTCTTTAGTTGAAGAACACAAACATCAATCATCACTGATTAACTAATTATATTACCCTTCCTTTTATCACTTGGGTTGGACCTTTATCCATAAACACTGAGGATAATCGGTATGCTCTTATTTTTCTGGAAGTATATTCCAGTTCACATGGAGCCGTGCAGTTACAGGCTGCAAACAGAATTCTACATTACCGTCCACCTTTAAGCACTATTGCTTTTTTTCATTTTTTATTTTTTTTAAACAAAAGCAATTGGTTTCCAACAGGCTGGATAATAAGTCTTTTGACCTGCATTCTTCTTTGACCCATTAAGGTCACCCCTGTGCTCGGGCATATAGCTGACTTAGGAAATGCCTGCAAGTCCTACATTTCATCTCCTGCCCACTCAAAATAAAGCTTTCTTTAAATGTGTCTGTACGGGTCCCTGAAGGCCAAAGAGGCATCCCTGTAGTGGGCAATGGAGGGACAGAAGCTTCTGCCTTTATTAATGAATGCAGACCATTATGAGTCTGGCTGGCTCCCTCCCCGTTCCCAGAAGCATATACTGTACGTGACTTAAAATGCTAGAATATTGACACAAAGCGAGCTGGGCACCCCTAAGGAAAATTACTCCTTGGATATAATGTAGGCTCGTAACAGCTATTAGAGTACAAAATAAAACCCTCCGGGATCAGACTGACATATACCGCATTCTACCTAGTCCTCAAACATTAGAAGAATTTCTTTGTGAAGGCATTCTCAAGGACAGCATTAAACTGACTTTTGTAGCAATCTGCAACAGCTTTTTGGCTTAGAGCTTTTAGTACTAAATCTCTGGTTCAAATCAATATAAGTACTATATCTTCCACATTAATCAATACATTTGGTTCAATACATGTTCTATTAAATTATACTTTCTAATCAAGATTTTTACATTTCCACCCTCTCTCCTTTTCATTCCCAACTTCTTATGCTAGTAAAATAGTTTTAAAAGTGTATACAGCTAATGATGACAGGATCCTGGGTTATTTCCCCTGAACGTTAAGAGGAAAAATAGTCACAATGGCAAAGGGTGACCTTTAAGCATCTTAATAAGGTTAACAGGATGTGAATGTTAATAAATTAACATTTTCAAAGTCCACACAATTACAAAAGTACTCATAATTTTCAACTGATTAAAAGTAAATTGCTACGGCTCTGGGAGTACCATTAGGAATGTTCTAAAAATCACACTGAAGACCAAAATCACCCTCAAGTACCCCACTTGGCCCACCCCAAAGTTTCTACTGCCCACAACTATGTAATTCCTGGCTGGGGAAATCTGGGGTAATTGTGTTTTTATGGACCTTACCAGGTAAACCTATCTGGTAGGTTAGGTATCCTATATCAGGGCCATATCTGTGGATATTGCATTTTTGTGAGCTACGCTATAGTTCAATGCATATTTTTTAAAGGACAAATATACAATATTTTCCCTAAGTGCTATGAGAATTGAAAAGACATATGCATAGTGGATTTTCTTAGCCAGGGAAGTTGACTCATAGTCTTTACATTTGTAGAATCTGCTAGAATGAAGTTCTACTCTTTTATTATGACATAGCAATGGCATTTCCAAACCGTCATGTATGCTTTTGCCCCTCTCTTTAATGCCATGAATGTTGCATTTATGATCATGTTTGCACTGACAGAATTTCCCTTTTTATTTTTTCATATGGTAATGTCATCTCCATGAACTTACAGAGACACTGATGCATTTTCTTTTGACATTTAACAGTTCACATGGGCTTGGTCTGACATCTCAAAGCATTTTCTGGATGACACTAAGCTATATTAAAGCAAAAGGTGAAATGGCATCATCAGAAGTGATCAGAAGAATACAAGATATTAAAGAAGGAAAAGGACTATTAGGGCATTTAGTTTGTCCCCTTGTAGGAACATACTTGTTTGATAAAGTTTACACACTAGGCCAGTTTTGAATGATTCTGGCAATGAAGTTGCTATCACACCTCCCATAGGAAACAATTTCACATTCTAATAAACCTCACTGAAGGATATTTTTGTTGTTGTTCTCTGGACTTTTGTGCTAACTACGTCCAGAAAAAGGGTGATCTGAGATAATCCTGAAGGATGAGGACACTGGCATGTTGATGAGTTTACGTTCCAAACACTAGACCATGTACCTATAGTATAAAGTTCATCCATCTCATCCAAAGCAACCTAGAAGACCATCCAGTACACCATTTCTCAGTCATTATATAAAACACATCCCATTCACTTGCTTGGTTCCAGAGAGGAGACTGAAAATAGATTTTAGAAGGCTAGCGGGGCTTGCCTTACACAAGCAGGGTTTCCCAACCTCAGCACTACTGACGTTTGGAGCTGGACAATTCTTTGTTGCAGGGGGTTGTCCTGGGCATTGTAGGATGTTTAGCAGCATCTTCAGCCACTACTGCCAACATGCTAGTGGCATCTTCCCAGTTGTGACAAGCAGAAATGTCCCCTGACACTGCCGCATATCTCTTGGTGGGAAGCATCTCTCCCACCAGGGAGATATTGAGGAACACTGCCTTATACTGTTTGAAAAACACTTGTGCATGAATAAATGAAAGCTGGAAAATAAGGAGAGTTCTGAATTTAAGGGTTTTGAAGAATGTGCAGGGAGGAACTGACCTAAAGGGGAAGAAGAAATGGTGGTCTATGAGGTGTGCTAAATAACTGTAATGAGGAGGTCTTGTTAATGACCTGTCTTGTTATCGACAGGCTTAAATTAGAGGTCAGATACAGGAACAGGTGGTTATAAGGAAGGTATATAATTGTTTTGAATTTACTTTGTATTGAAAACACATTGAGCTTGCTACCCCATGCTTGAGTACGCTACTTTGTCTTCATTCTAAGATGGTATCTTCCCCATCTTAAAAAGAATTGTAAAGGGACACATATACCACATGAGACTGTATTGCAGTAAATATATACTGTACTGCAGTAAAATGTAGTCAATGGGTGAACGTGGGCAAGTGTACAGAAACTGTAGAAAGAATTCTTCCGAGATATATAATGGCATTGTTTATGTAAAGAGCCAAGTATTTCCAGAAGTGTTCATTCTTTCAGTGACTTATCAAGACCATCCATGTACCATCAATGAACAAAGATGTTACGTTTTAGTGGCAATCAACCAATGCTGCTTTAGGGATATTTGCAATCTAATAATGTTTAAAGGTACTCAAATATTAAACTCTGGAAATCAGTATTTGGGGAATGGAAGAAACTATATACTTTGAAAGAACTACAGAGCCATCATCCTCAGTTTGTTGGTCTAGACTCAATGGCAGGTGAATCAACTACACCTGTAAGTAATACCGCAGAGAAAGAAAAAATTGGTTTCAGAGCTGGGGGTTGGGGGTGGTACTTAGCAGCATCTGGTCCAGCATCTTATTTTATAGATGAGAAAATTAAGTCCCAGAGGGTTGAAGCCAACACTCAAGGTCTTAGAGTTAGTCCCATGGCTGGGCCAGCTGTACAGATAAAGGACACTCATTGCCATAGCCCAAACCTTCTATCTGGAGAGACAAGGTGCTCTAAGACACAGAGGAAGGGCCCTTCACCTTATGTGAGAGGCTTTGTTCTTGGAGGAGTTACACATGCCTGGTGTGGGAGAGATGAGGAGGCAGAGGTAAAAAGGGAGAGAATGGCCCCTGAAGTAGAGGGAAGAGCAGCAGTAAAGCTGAGAACCCAGAGGGCAGAAGGCAAGGGGCAGAGGGCAGAGGGCAGGAACTGTGTAGGAGCTGAAGCATCTGGTGGAGCTGCAGATATGTCTGGCTGTGCAGGGAGGTAGGGAGTCAGTTCAAAAAGGGCCTATTTTCACCACATTTTGCTATTTTCTGCAATATCAAACAAGCTGGAAAAGCCCATGGCAGTTACCATGTACCAAGAATACCCAGTTTGGCTTTAGTCTAATGTGAGTCTTCAGAAGCCTGAGCAAAGACTAATTATTTAAATAATGCTAAGTCCTAGTTGCTAACATGGAACAATTCCTAGTATTTTGACAAACATTTTGGAGATATAAAACAAGCCCTTTAGTCCACCAGCTTCCAAAGGACAAATTCTACTGTGACGTCATACATGGGAAATGTTAACATCGTGACAATCCCATTTTCCATTAAGAACTTAAAAACAGTAGTAAAATTTTAGTTGCAAGCTGACTCCTATCTGTTGTGCATACCTGACAAGCTTGAAAATTTCCCTCTTTGCAACTGACAATAGCGTGCACTATCTACTACATTGAGAGTGGGGGAAAAAGGTGCCGAATGGGAAGAACACGCTAAAAAGAGCAAAATGGCCACTGGGAAATATATTAAAGAGTACGACGTTTATTTTTAAAAGAAAACAATGAATTGAGCTGTCTGTTTCCATGCAAGAAGCCAGCAGAAAATTTAAATCAAACTATATAAAGCCAGCACCAGTGAGAGGGAGAGTGTAAAGATTTCACTCAAGATTCTGGAATTGCAGGATTCCAGCATACTGTGGGACAGAAGGCTTTGATAGGCAATACTGTCTAATAAGATATTCAGGGATTAAGTCAGTGCTTCACAGACAGATGTGTCCATGTGCCAGTTGTTGCTAAGCTTTAATTTTTTCCCCTGTAATGTTTAATTTATCACACTGGCGCTTTCTAAACTAGAACATCTGTAAACAAGGTTAAGAATGACCTCCTTCCAATTTTACATCCATGAACAGTGCCCCTTCTTCGTGCTCTAATTTTAGATACCTTAAAGATAAATAAATCTTTGGAAGGAAGAAAAAAGAAGGCTTGTCTGACACTGTAATGTGTTCATCTTGGGCGAATACAAATTTCCTCTCTGCCAGCTCTCGGTGCACACAACCAACTCTTGCTGCTGAAGCTATATTCAAGCATCCCCTTCCCAGTCAAACGCAATTAAACAAACTTCTGCTAAATATTTAACAGCCTTGTGTAGTAATTAGCGGCAAATAATGGAAGCTTCAATTGATAATTGCTCAGAAATGTCCTCTTACAAACATTGCAAAATTCCAACTCCTCCCTTTTCTCTTAGATTTTGAATCCCGGAAGGTTTTTGAAGAGAATTTAGTTAGCGAAATTAACTATAATCATATCACTTGGCCAAGATCTCAGAGCTAAGTTTGGCTGTTTTGCAGTCAGCTGCAAGATTCCACTGGCATCATTTACTTCACTTCCGTGTTTGAAATCCATTGAAATTTAGTTATACACTGAAAGATGGTGGAGCAGGGCATTGATTTAAAAACTGACTGGCAGGCTTAGGATTTAAACTCTGGTCCACCAGATTCAAAAGGTCATCTGATTAGAATGGGAGAAGCACAGGGCGTTGTAATTTATATTCAAAGGGTAACCTTTGTAGGAAGAAGGAGGGAGCCAAGACTCTTTCTACTTTTCCACTTGATAGGGACACGGATTCCCTTCAACCAAATTCCAATAATTATGAAAAATAGTTTATTGAACTTGGGCAAAAAGCAAAAGAAATGCCACTTCCTTGTAGTGTATTATTTCTTTTATTAAAAACACTGCCACACTCCCTAGGAGGTAAACTCACATTAAGAGTAAGTCAAACATGTTATAAATCATTAAGAATAACAGAAAAACATCTTTCCCCACCATAAGCAAAAAAAAAAAAAAAAAAAAAAAAAAGCTTGTCTACTATTGCATATGCTTTGGTAAAGATACATAAAAATAAAACTGTGAAAGGACAATATATTAATTTAGATAAACTGTTAAGTATGAGCCACCTCCTGAGAGGTGTGTGTGCGTGCGTGCGTGTGGGTGCATGTGTGTGTGCGTGTCTGTATGTGTTTGTGTGTGTGCATGTGTGCGTGCGCGCACGTGTGTAGGTGCGTGTGTGCACGCCCACGGGAATACACATGTGCGCATGTCCATTTCCACGCCTAAGCGAGTGTTGCGCATGGCAAAAAAAAAAGTTACATACGTGCATTGCTTCTACAGGTAAAATTCCTGGTGTTTGCCTTTGATCTTTCTGTCTCTCTGGGGACTTATTCCTGCTGGAGAATGCAATTAGAAGGAGCCCCAAGTAACTCTTGTTTGAAGATCTAAGCAAGCCCTTTAAAAATGCAAGTATTTCACAGGCCCAATTCTGTTTGGTTATCCCCTACTTTAAATAAAAAACCCGAGTTTGGAGAAGAGAAAACATTTCATACTCAAGTTTGGTGCTTTTTCCTTTTTGCCTGTGTGCTTGCTTTACTTTCTCTTTTCCCTGTATGTTATTGTGTATTGTTGAAAGTTTCAGGTCTCTTTCTTTAACGATCCCTCCCCACCCCCTAAAATCATCCCAGTTTATTAGCAAGTTCATACAGGCACAAAGAAGTCAGGAATGGTTGGGTGCATTTCCTATTCTCTATTAAACCTGTTCTTAAAATGTATTTTTATTCTTTCTTGTCCACGATTTCCCATTCTTATACTCTTTAAGATCTTAAAATGGCAGAGCTGCCCCCACTCTCTGCCCTGCCAAGAAGAGCTTCTATTTGCTTCAGACCCACACGTGAAGTTCCCATTCTCCTCTCACTTCCTGGGCACCTTTTCTGGCTTTACTTCTAGGGTCTCTGTGGGACAGTTTCCTCATCCCTTACGGTGCACAGAGCTACTGGAAAGAGAACCCTTTAATTCCTCCACACAGAGATGTGCTGTAGCTATGGTGAGAGTAATCTATAACCCTCACATCCTTAAATAATTTGCTACTCCAAGTTAATTTTAATTCATTACAATAAAGCAATATAATTTTAAAAATCTCTTTAAAATGAAGTATTTAACATGATCCTGAAAGAAAGACAGTCTTGACTAACAGAGGGCCAGGCGGCAGGCATGGTGCAAACTCATGCAAATTCAAAGGTGAGCCGTAAACAAGAACACACAGCAACACTGCCATGCATAAAGGGCCAGGCAACGGGAGGCCTCATTCTAATCAGTCCTCAAAGGAACCTGCCATACAGAAGTGGCACTTATTCTAATTTAAAGCCCTCATGCTTGCTTCAGTGTTGCAAAATTTATAAAAGAATAACTTCATTAAACCGCCTGGCACTTCAAACACAAATGCAAACCAGCCACAACACAGAAGGAGCTGGACAAGAGGAAGAGAAATATTCCCAGAGAGTTGTTAGCTCAGATATTAAAATAGAGTCTGCATTGTGGTGCTTCTCTTTCCGTGTAACTTTCCTTCACCAATGACTCCTGCCACCGGGCTCTTTACTTCTGTCACGAGTCCCGTTGCTCCTGTGAGTCTGCTTAATAACACTGAAAATCATTCAAAGCGGTTTGGCGAGCCCAGTCACATGCAGAAATACATCTGGCAGTACATAAATGAACGCTATTCAATGTTCCTTGCCTGGTCTGCAGAGGAGATTGATTCTGAACACACCACTATTACAGTTCCCATTTACTTGGGTATATATTTCAGACTCACCTAAGTTGTTGAAAAACTAATGGAAGAAAAAATTTCTTCTCCTTAACCCTGGCACTCAAGAAAGAAAACAATAATAAGGGTTAAGTGGAAACAGTCTACTGAATCCACGCATGGCGCAGGAGAAAAGTTATTGTCGCATCCTAAAACATATGCTTTAAAGGAAACTTCTTTTTCTCCCCTGAATCAGTCATAGAAACGCTACAGAAAAATTACTTCAGGATAGATTTCTAAGCTACAATGCAGTGTGTGTCAGAACACACATCATTTCATGCTGAACTGTCAGCATATTTCTCAAAATCAATTTTTTTGGAATGCAATGAAACGACAAATCTGGAAGCCTGTATAAAAACTCCAAGTCTCTGAGAAAGTATGTGTCACCCACAAGTTAAACTAAGCATCATGATCTTGAGAGATCCCAGTAATGAACCACTCCTTTCCTGCTCAGTGTTTCTCATCACCTTAGTGGGCACAAATCTGTGCTAAGATTTTGCTTCAGAGAACACAGTGAGTGTTCAAAAACCTTGAAAATGGTAATCCATGGATGAATAAGAGGAAATGGCCTTAGGGTAAGTAAAAGGTGAATCTCTCCAAGGGTTATAAAAGAAAAAGACTGTTTATCCCAGTTGTTTTTCAGAATTTCAGAGTGGGATTCTTGCTGCTGGTTTGAAGAAAGAGCTATTTATAGGGTGCTCAGACCAGGCTGACCGGAGGCCAGTTCCACGCAATGGATGTGAAACTTAAAGTTGTCACCAAAAATTGCAGGATGATAGGAGTCATATTCTTCTTAGGGTAAACAAATATTGAAATGAATTATCTCTTATCTTTATGCAATTGTTTTATAGTGCTGGAAGCTTTTTATATCCAAATAATGCAATATATTGGTGAAGGTAAGTTTGTATTCTTTTTTCTCTCCATGAATATGATCGGGCTAATCAGATGGAATGAATGAGCCAATTCACTTACAGGCAGCCTTTATTATATAATAAAATATAGATTATTGATCTTGTGGAGTTGGCAATGCATGATGCAAATTCAGTGAAGGAAACCTCCAAAATTGGAATTTGAGGCTATTTGTATTGACACTTGAATCTACTTGGAACTATTTTCACTTTTGAAAAACCATCAAAATAAAACAACACTAAAACTAATTAAATCCAGTGTTCCAAAAAGGACAAAGAAAAGTTGACACAGAGGCCTGGGATGGAAGACTGGGATGGCCCCCTTATAGGGTATAATCCCTTGTTCTATTCCAACAGAGGGAGAAGAAACAGGCAGGCTCTTTGGGCTTGTCTGTGGAGTAGTGAGTACAAACTTATTGGCTAGACCCAAATGTACTGCCTAGGCAACTTGCTACAAATCCAACCCAGCCCTGTAATAAGAGTCAGTGTATTGTTGTGGCTCTCGCACTTGTGAGGCAGACTTGTTTAAAATACAACACTGGGCTGTCCTAGCAAAATCCTTTCATCTCTTATCTCTTAAAAAATGCAATAATCAGCCCTCGTTAGGAGGCAGCTCTGAATACAAGGGTCACATGGCAGGAAAGCCTACACAGCAAACACTGAGGGGACGAAAGAACGTGAGCTATGATATTCAACGTGTATTTACACACCTCCGTCCTGCCTTCCCGTTCCCCTTATAAATCTGCCCCAAGATACGATGGCATGCTGATTGCTATTTGTCCTCTGCTACAAAGTCGAGGCCAGACTGTCTCCTGTATTCCTTATAAACTTCTCCCAGCTCTTCCCTACAGAGCAAGCACGCCCTTCCTTTTGACAGAGTTCACGATCTCTCTACCTTTTTATGGGCCACATCCGCGTGCCCCCCACATAGCAGCACAACACAAACATGTGCCTTTCTCCTCTCTTTTAAGAGTAAAAACAGGCCCTGTGTTTTGGTAGGCATCCCTCCAAAGCATAGGTGAACGTCCATGCGTTATGTTTCTGAAAACGACGCCAATGAAAGGGAGGAATGAGAGATGCTAAACAATGCCGCACCAAAGTTGCAGACTGTTCGGCTACAGTCCAGAAAATGAATCCAATTTTTCATTCTGTCATTATAAATATTTCATTGCAAATGGTACTGATTTTCTGCAACTGTGGTTAAGCAGAGGGCCTCTGTGTGAATATTTAAGAAAAAAAAAAAGGAGGAAGACAACGAAGAAGAGGGAGGGGGGAATTAAAGGTTAGCAACCAATTAATTTCTCACTTGAAATGTAAAAGATTCTGGGAGAAATTCAACAGTGATGTAGTGTGTGACTCAAAGAAGAAGAAAAAAAAAAAACATTTACTCTGCTCTTCTTCTGACAGTTTCTCATAAAATATCTGCAGTCCATCTATCTTTTAGTACTCCGGGCTCCTCTGGAGAGCAGAAAATGGTGGTTTAAAGCTCACTTCAGTGCCAGTCTGCGGGAGATTGCTTTCCACAGGACCCCCGCTGATGGAGGCCTAGGGGAAGAGGCCCAGGAGTTATTCAATCAGCCCGAGACTCTGGGGCGGCTGGGGGTCCTTTGAGGGCTGATTATAAAGCTGCCCTCCTGTTGCCTGCCTCGGAACAGAACGAAATGAGCAGCCTCTTGCTGCGCAGATTCTGCAAGAAGGAATTTCACCTGTCATGGAGTTTGTCAGAATTTCAGGATTTATCTTGGTGCAAAATTAATAAAATACCAACCAGGATTTCAGGCTGACTACTCAGCTGTGTCATCTCAAAGTGATCTTTCACCCAAGAAAACCTGGACAGTGAACATGGCCATTCTTGCCCTACTTTTCCTTTGGAGGATGAACGAGACGATGTGACTAATGCCACCCAAACATCAGAATGAGACCGTGAGCCAACTACACGCGAGGCGGAATTACGCGTGGGTGCTGCTGTCTTAATGCATGACCTCTCACCCCGCCGCTGCAGTTCTAAAGCCTCTTTGGAATAAGTGGATTCTAAGGCATAAAAAGGCCATTTCTGCAGCTTATAACACAGTAGGTCCCCTATGGCATCACATCTGTTAAATGCATACACTGGTATTTCAGACCCGGATTTGATTTATCTTTTAAAAGGAGTACTAACAATGGAGTATGGCAAGAACACATACTATGAAACGTTGCAAATTAATCTTGGGTCAGCTATGAACAAGGTGCAGTTTCATCCTTTGTTTCAGCACACGCCCTCTGCATGTCCCATCACCTTCTGGGCTCCCAGCAAAATGTGGGAGTGCAGAGGGCGGGGGAGGTGGGAGAGTGGGAACAAACCACCTATTTCTGTGACCCTCTGCCGGCTCTGGGCTGCAACAAGTTTGACCATCTTGGCTTCTTTCACTTTAGACTGTGGCTTGCATCGCACAAACCACCACTGCTCTTTTAAGTGAAGTTCTGTACAACCCAGGGGTTTGATCATTTTGAACTGAGACTTGGGTAGCTCCAAGGCAATTAGTTCTGGTCCTCAGAGTGGGTGGCATCGCATGGCAGATGGGGCCAGCATGTGGGGTCTGGATTGGCGCTCATGCCACTGGCTGGCCCAGGCCAATGGACAGAGTGGGCAAGCAGTTCCCAGGACCTTGGTCTCACTCAAGTTCGACTTCCAGGACACTGAACTCAGGTTCAGCACAGGGTTGGTTAGTTTGGGTTGTGATGCACACCTTGTTTTGTGTCTCTGGCCTCCATCCACGCTCAGGCCATGGGTACCTCTTACTAATCGATGATTAGCAGCACAGCCTCGGCTCTCAGAGTCAGCGACGGGTTTAAGGCATTGCTGCTTCTCTGTCTAATTTCTAATAGACATTTTCTAAATGAGACATTAAACAATGTTGTAATAACATTCTCCCCAGCTCTTCCCCTAGTTAAATGACAATTCTGCTTTGGAGAACCACTTTTACAATTCAGTAGCAGTCTGACTATACTAACACCAAGAGATCTCAGGAAAAAGGAGAGAGGGAGAGAGAGAGAGTGAAAGAGAGGAGAGAGCTAGGAAGTGAGTGCACAGATGGTGGGGGGGACGCAGGGTGCTCTCAGCAGGCTTCAGTGGAGATGCATTAACTCCACAGAGGGATAAGGGCTTCCCACCAGTACTGTCATGAATTATAACTGAGTATGGGAGTGAAGTCTTGGTGCCTGTCTCACAGCAAATATACTGTTCCATTTTCCTGCACAATCACCTTTCACCCTTATAAACTCAAAGCACAGCAAAGCACACTGCTGATATTTAATGGTATCACAGTAGCCTTTTATATGTCTAGAAGGCACACAAGCTTAGCAGATGTGCCCAGTGGTGTAAGTCAGACAATTATAAAATTAAGTTTTGGCAATGTGAAAAAGGAAGTCTTTTATGGGCGCTTTGGGTTTCCAATGAAGGATGGTCTTCTGCCAGCCAGGAGCTGCCATCAAGGCAGGGGCAGGTATCACGCAGGAAAGAAGCTGCCCTCCCAGACATGGAGGGGCCCAAGGAAAAAGCCCCACTTTTGCAAACTTGGCCCTCCTATGGGAAAGCAGTTCCTGGCCAGTTAGTTTCCACCCACTCATTCAATGAAGTTATCAATGAAGGAGACCTGTTATTTTAGGCAGTTTAAAATTTCACCACTATTAAAGGACTCGTTTACCCTGCCTTTCACTCCCGTTTAAAGCCTCGGAGTTGCTGTTCTAAATGACAGCACCGCAAGCACAGCTTTTAAGCACTATTCATCTCGCCGCCACATCTCAGGCTTTTACAGAACACTACTCTCTCTCCAATAAGGGGAACTTACTCCTTCATAGCTGCAGGGCAGAGCCTGTTCCAAGCTGTAGATTCGCTGCAAATATAACAATAAAGGATACAAATGTGAATTCCTCTTAAAATACACGTTTGGCTCTGAAGCTGCCTGGCCTTAGCAAACTCAATCAAGAGCAGCCTATCAATCTTTCTCCAAATGCACAGCAGCAGCTCATTTCACCCGGCTGTCCGAGGGATCGCCACATTGATGGATCAGGAAGACGCTGGAATGGATTCTTTGCTCATTTCAGGGGATTTATAGTGGAAGCCCATGATTACTATCTTTCTTACCCTAATTGTCACAACAGCTGGATATGGAAGTGGTGTTTCCCAATAGTTGGAGGAAAGTTTGTAAACATAAAGGGTCTGTTCTTGCCACTTTGCCTCTGCTAATGTGAGGAAACTGATCCACGTGTGGTGAAAACATCTAAAATAGAAACGTGGCAATTCCATGAGCCTCTCTAGATTGCAGAATGTTTTGGAAAATTTGGATTTCCGGATTTCTCCAAAGGATCCGACTACAAAGGCGCTGAGACAGAGCTCTGTCTTTACAAGACAGTCACACATGCAGTCTCTCCTTCCTAATGGAGGCAGATCTTCCGGTGCTATGGTAGCAGGCTGTCTTGGCGACGTGGAAGATGGCAGGGCCAGCAGAGAGCAGCCAAAGCAGAATGTGGCAGAGGTGATGAACATTTCCAGGGGGTGGGAGGGAGGGGGCTGCAGAACTGGCCACAGTGCTCTTCAGTACACCCTGGCTGGATGCTCCATAAAGCTGCACTGATGGCAGTTCGGAGATGGCCATCTGTCGTCAACTCTGGGCCAGACAAAAAAATAATGTAATGGCAGCTCGCTAACAACAGGGCTGTTGGAGGAGGGAACGAGTCCTAGAACGAAGAGGTGGTGCTCCCTCTTTTAATAGCGAAAACCAGCCATCAATATGAACATCAAGAAATTAATGGATGGAGAATTTTTAAAAACTGAGCTGGGGTGCTGTAGAAACAATTCAAATGCAAATAAAGTGGTTTCAGCTTATTGCAATTACCTCTGTTCCCTTACTTCAGTCATATTAACCACTTGATTCTTGAAAATTTGACTACCAGGACACATGGTGAAGCAGGAAGGGCCAAATTTAGAAAAAGGTGAGCCCAGGTTGTGCCTCCAAGCATGCACACACAGATTAGGCATTTATTGTACAAAATAGGTAATTGAAAATGCATTTACTCATTTAGTCCAAATGAGTTCATTGTGATAATCATGCTTATCTTTCTGTATGCTTACTTAATTTCTAGATGCAATTTTATTAAAAAGCCAAATAAAACTATCTTACCGTTAGACGCATTATGAATGCTATACAACTGCAACCTCCCTCCTTTGCTTAAGAAAAACTCTAGTCTTTTTGCTACTGCATAGATGATGGGTGGTTGGAAGGGAGAGAGAGGAGAATAACAAACTGAGGTTAGCTTAGCCATGTCCTGTTTGTGTCCTATGTGATTAACTTTCTGCCTTCAATGGTAAGGCCAATCAATCCTGATTGAATTATCCAATATTAACAGCTGAAAGTGATCAAAACTAATGGTGAAAACATGGCACTAATCAATAAATCAATGCAAATGATTCGGTTCCTGGAGATCCGATCAAATAAAAGAGATAGATCAATTTAACCACTGAGCAAATTAAGTGGAAGTTGCTGTAGCACCAATTTACTTCCAAAGCCCTGCAGGCCCACAAAGCAAAGAAATGAGGTGATGTATAAAATGGACCAGTTCCAGAACCACGTGCTCATTTGACACAATTTACACTCCTGTGAATTTTGAAGTCTTTGTGATGTGCTTAAGGACTGCGATTTCAGCCCCAAGAACAAGAGATACACAGGGGCACGGTGGATTTAAGGATGTAAAGAGCAAAGGAACGAGGCCCAGACCATCCAGGAAGAGGTGGGAATTACAATCCCCCACACTGACTTTCCTCCGAACTGATCAGTATAGGACCCGGATATGCCAGATTTAGATGTGGTGATGAGCAAATATTTCCAACCCAGGGGTCCCAGCAGGAGAACACATGATAAGAGGCAAGACATAACAGGGTTTTGAGTTTTATAGTTTGTGTGGGGATAATAAAAGAAATTTTGGCCTGGTGTGGTGGCTCACACCTGTAATCCCAGCACTTTGGGAGGCCAAGGCGGGTGGACTGCCTGAGCTCAGGAGTTTGAGACCAGCCTGGGCAACATGGTGAAACCCCATCTCTACTAAAATACACACAAAAAAATTAGCTGGGTGTGGCAGCATGAACCTGTAATCCCAGTTACTTGGGGGGCTAAGGCAGGAGAATTGCTTGAACCCAGGAGGCGGAGGTTGCAGTGAGCCAAGATGGTGCCATTGCACTCCAGCTCCAGCCTAGGTGACCCAGCAAGACTCCGTCTCAAAAAAAAAAAAAAAAAAAAAAAAAAAAAATTAAGCTCTGTAGGAAATAAAAAGTAAGCCCTTGGAATATACAAAAAAGTGAGAAAATGGGGATGAAGGTTACTTCCTCTGGATGTGCTGTGAATACACACCCTTTCATTCCTCTTGTTTGCAAAAGAGGATTTTGGCCTTGCTTGGAGGAAAATATGAAAAAATAAACTAAAACTTTTTTCCAAACTACACTCAGATTCTACCTTGTCTTTCCTGGAGGGGTAAAATAAAACCCTTTGTCTTAGCCACACCTCCGTAATTGGATGAAAGACAGGGGAGTGTATTAGTTTGGAATACATTTCTGAAAGCAAGTATACACGTTTAGTTTTCTAGTTAGAGGTTAAAAACCAAAACAAAGCCCAAGACTCCTAATCACTTGAAAAAGATAAATGTTTAAAAATAAGAATTTTTACCTGGAAACTGATTAACATGAAACTATGTCCAGGTATGACTCATTGCAAAATTATTCCCGTAAGCTAGAACAGAGAACTCAGGAAAGTTCTGATATGTCTGAGGTAGAGATTTTATTTTCAAATAATGATGAATCTGGATTTTGTTCACTTAGGTCAGCATTAGGAAAGCAGCAAGAAGGTTACAGAGCCAATGTTCAGTGAGTGTCTATTATGTTCTCTGAATTCCATAATCATCCATCCAAACCAGCAGGGGTGCCTCCCACCCAATTCTCCCAGCTGGAGAAGAAACACCTTTTCTGGGAAGATTTATAACCATTGATTACATATTACCGCATATAGTAGCTATTTCTTTGCCTATCTTCTCTTTCCTAGTAGATTGTAAATATATGTCTAATTATTTTAAGTATGTCATGAAGTGTTTGGCATCATGGTGAATTTAAAAAGATGGAATTATATATATATATATATATATTTTTTTTTTTTCTTGAGACAAGGTCTCTCTCTCTCTCTCTCTCTCTCTCTCTGTCGCCCAGGCTGGAGTGCAGTGGTGCGATCATGGCTCACTGCAGCCTCAACCTCCGCAGGTTCAGGTGATCCTCCCACCTTAGCCTCCTGAGTACCTGGGACCACAGGCACCTCTACCTGGGTAATTTTTTTTTTTTTTGTAGAGACGAGGCTTTCACCATGTTGTCCAGGCTGGTCTCAATCTCTTGGGCTCAAGTGATACGCCTGCCTCAGCCTCTCAAAGTGTTGGGATTACAGGCATGAGCCACTGTGCCTGGCCTATAACTATTTTTAATAAGTATATTTTCTTAATAATGGCATGGGGACTATAGCAGTATGTAATATAGCAGTTGTAATTCTGTCTATTAACAAGGACTCCTAAATGCCTCATCACGTATTATTTAATAATGTGAGACAGATTTTGTGTTATACTCACTGAGAAGCTAGTTTAGGACCAGTAGCTAAGTTAGCAAGTGACCCAGCAAGCCACTCAATGGCGACAATTTAATGCTGTATTCTTGTCTTATATGTCCCATCCCATATGCAGTAATTCATTTTTCCTTCAGCAATATGACCATAACACTCAAGCACCAGTTAAACTGTGGCGTGAAAAATATGCATCAAAATCAGGTGATTTGGTGGAAAAGTGATTTGAGAAGAAAATCAAACAGCTATAGTGACAATTACACATTTAAACCTTAGTGATTTCTGAAAGTCTCAGTATATCCCTCAAATGTCAAATTACTACTGTACTTTGAATGTAGGAAACACTGCACTCATGACTTAATGAAGGGAAGGGCTGGGTATTCAGATAATCTTTGATTCAAAAGGAATTGAAATACTAGAATTTCAGAGCCTAAAGTTCAACTAGACCAATTTCTTCTACACGTACTGCGGGAATTCCCTCAATCTTCATTAAATTTATAACAAGAGGCCTGACAGAACTTTCTATGTGGACACATCGGGAGAGAGGATGATTTGATCATTGCCATCCAATAGTAGCTTTTCTGGAGGCACCAATTAAACAGCAATTAGTGTACTGAAAGAATGTGGCCTATTCAACAGGATTTTTACAAACACCACTTGCTCACACCTGCATAAACCACTTTGGATACAAATATGCATTGTAGGATATTATTCTTGGACCATACCATCCTCTCTCAAAGCAGCTTCCTTAGGTTCTGCTGAAAAATTTTGAGGTCTATTAGGAAAACATGTGAAACATTGAACACATTCATTCACTTAAAAAATAATAAAATGTTCATTGAGTTGAAATAATGGACTCTTATTCCAAAGCACATCTCCTCTCCTGGCAGCATGCTAGGTGGCCTTTGAAGTGTATTAGAATTTCTTGCAAAAATGGAGGGAAACTCTATCAAAAGAGAAAGGTTATATCTTGCTACAAATTATTATATTTTTATGTGTATATATATAAGTACAATATGATATAATTTTATATTATACACATTATATAAAATTCCAGTCCAGATATATATATGGACTGGAATGTAGAACATTTGGTCAGCAAGGTTTATGGGTTGTGTGATGAACATAACTTCTACACTGGCAAAAAGTGTGACTTAGATTAAATATTTCATAGAAGGCCGGGCGCGGTGGCTCACGCTTGTAATCCCAGCACTTTGGGAGGCCGAGGCGGGCAGATCACGAGGTCAGGAGATCGAGACCACGGTGAAACCCCGTCTCCACTAAAAAAATACAAAAAATTAGCCGGGCGCGGTGGCGGGCGCCTGTAGTCCCAGCTACTCGGAGGCTGAGGCAGGAGAATGGCGTGAACCCGGGAGGCGGAGCTTGCAGTGAGCCGAGATTGCGCCACTGCACTCCAGCCCGGGCGACAGAGCGAGACTCTGTCTCAAAAAAAAAAAAAAAAAAAAAAAAAGAAATAAGGGCTTCATCTGGCCTAAATCTAAAAGGACTTGTGGTTTGTCATGTTCAAAGGATGGTGCCTGAGTGCTTGATCTCCTGAACAGTGTATAGTGAAGAATTATCTACATTCTAACTGGCTTTGTAGGCAATGCAAATGAAGGTAACACACCACTATATATATGTGTACACACATAGTATATATACACACGTATACATACTTATACATCCCCATATACATATATGTGTGTGTGTGTGTGTGTATACATATATGATGGCAAGTAATTTTCATTAACATTCCCTCATATATATATAGTTGAAAATATGAAGCATTTTTTGTGGATAGAAGTGCTTTGTTAGGTATAGAATTCTATACCTAACAAAGCACTTCTATCCACAAAAAATGCTTCATATTTTCAACTGGGTATAAAGCAAAAGAAATGTAAATTATGTATTATGGTCATGAAATCATTTATGTACATTTAAAAGATACCCATAGTGATGCTGATGGTCAATTCCAGAATGCTTATCCTAAACTTAACCTATTATTCTCACCTTGATAGAAAAGCCAAATAAATTGCATGCTTTAAAATCTCTAATAGGATTGCAGTTCTTAGACATTTAGTTTTATAGTCTCTTGTGAAAAGTCCTTCTTATTTCTGAACTTTGGTGGCATAAAAAAGTAGATGAGTTCAAGTGGTTTAAAATTTACATTATTTTGCACACCAAGGCATGAACTACAGTGGGCTGATAAAATGGCTTCATTTTTCTACTCTGTGGTTATTTTGGTTATAGATCCTATTTTCTATTGTCACCTGAATTTCAGAAATTTTTTTTCACTTGTCCTAGGAAAATAACAAAACTGTTTCATGGTTTTTGTACACTTACCATCCCATTTTCTATACAGCAAATAAAATAAATCAATATTTTAAAATTACATTAATTCCATCCTCTATGCACTGGTATAAATGCAATTTGGGTAATGAAAGCAAATGCACAGGACCATGAATGCCAAAAGTTAAAATATAAAAATAAAAACACTTTCAAAACTAGAAAAAGTCAAGTTAACTCTGATCATTTTTCTTAATGTGTTGAAACTAAAGCCACTGATATTATTGAGGATTTCAGAAAATAGACCCACATAGAGATTCCGATAACTATGAATTATAGCTTTGTGAAATATTGACTGTGTGGTCAATATCTCATCTCAGATTCATAATAATTATCACATACTCACCATAAATACTGTTCTTATCTAAGGAATGATTCACATATTAAACCTGAGTATTCACATCAAGAGCAAATACATATAATTTCGAGTTATGGGATTAGAAATATAAGGCTCATAGTTTTGGATTACAGAGTAAGTCTCTGTTTGGCCCAGATCACAATTTGAATGAGTGAGTCAGAAATGTTTTGGTAGATGTTTGACTAAAAAGGTCACAAAAACTCAAAAAGAGTTGCGTGTTCTGCACTAAAACTTCTATGCCAGTGGTTCTCAAAGGGCGGCCCAGGGACTTCTGTGGTCTCCTAAACACTTATGAGAGGTCTGTAAGGTCAAACTATTTTCACAATAATATTAGACATTATTTGCCCTTTACACTCTCATTATCTCAAGAGGATGCAGTGAAGTTTTCTAGAGGCTACCTGATATGTGATGACATCATCTCTCTGACAGCTAATAGAATATGTGCTTGTATTCTTGTATTTAACAGATTTCTCAGTTTTGATTTTTAAGATGGAAAATGATAGTAACTCACATAAACCAAAGCCTTTTGTGGTCCTCAATAATTTCTAAGAATGTAAAGGCATCCTGAGACCAAGGAGTTTGTGATTGGTCTATACTAATAGCAGAAAAGAGTGAATACTATATGTTCCACATAGAATAAAACCTGAAAATACATCATCATAAAGGAAACCTGGAATCTTGAAGGATGTGATTAATTGCTTAATTTTGTCTGCTCTACAATGGGTCAGAGGCCACCGCTGCCATAGTGCTGAGTTCTTTTAATGAAAGACATTGAAGGTACTGCCAGGTGAGAATCTACTAATACAGTACAAAAGTGGAAGTTTGTTGCAAACATTTTTGTTTTCAAGAACACTAGGTAGGAATCAGTCTCTAAAGAAACTCTACAGCTTTGATTTTAAATGATTACTTAATTCTGCCTCACAGTTTACATACTAATCGACAGTATCACTAGGTGTTTTGGCCATATCCTTTATAGATTCACAAAACCAAAATGACTTATGCTTTGATACCTATGCGATAAAAATGTAGTATTTTTTCAAACAGAAATTTAGATTATTTTAATAAGATGTATTTTTAAACAATAGTCTAACTTGGCCTATCTTCTATATTCAATTCATGAACAGATGTGACAGAATAGCATTTTTAGAAGTGATACAAGGTAAGACAGTAACTAATTTGGATCCACTGACACATTATGACAACTAAATGGGCTCACCCATTCTTTCTTATATTTTGTATTTCATCTCATTAACTTACTATTTGTTCACTTTTAGAATGGTAACTGAGAAGACAAACTGCAAATTCCTTATTTGGACACATAACTCACATAAATCTCATTTCATCAGAGCCCAAGGAAGCACAAAGTTGCCCCAGGACCCAATGTGGGATGGAAGACTGAGGAGTGGGTGGGCTACAAGTCCCTCAGTCTTGCCTCTCCCAGGTCAACCAGATCAGCTCTTTCATTTGGTTCAGGGATTCACTGTGAAAATTAACTGCAACCCTCATTTTAGGCTAAATACCTGTGTTGTTAATAATAATACTCATAATAACAGAATAATTTTCTTTTCTTTTTTTTTTGAGACGGAGTCTCGCTCTGTCGCCCAGGCTGGAGTGCAGTGGTGTGATCTCGGCTCGCTGCAAGCTCCGCCTCCCGGGTTCATGCCATTCTCCTGTCTCAGCCTCCCGAGTAGCTGGGACTACAGCCGCCCGCTACCACGCCTGGCTAATTTGTTTTTTGTATTTTTAGTAGAGATGGGGTTTCACCGTGTTAGCCAGGATGGTCTCGATCTCCTGACCTTGTGATCCTCCCACCTCGGCCTCCCAAAGTGCTGAGATTACAGGTGTGAGCCACCGCGCCCAGCCAACAGAATAATTTTCAGTTCGACTCTATTCTCCTCCACGGGAACCAACAAGATTGAACAAAAAGCATGTTACTCTCAGATCATTTCATCAGAAAAATAAGGATAAGACATTATACCCATTTTCAAGGTGAAGTAACATTAAAAAATAAGTTATTTTCCTTTATAATACATGATACTTCTGGAATAGAATCTAGGTCTCTGACTCATTTTTTTTTAAACTACCAGTCTATAGCTAAGAAAAATAAGAATAACCAAATCTTCCTATGTCTGTATCTTATATCCATACCCATCATTTCATTTTCACTGTATAACAGCCCTGTAAGTGTGATGTTTGTTTATTTCTTCATATCTGAGGTTCAGAGGACTTATAGACCAAGGTTAGTCACACATTAATCAAGTGGACCACTCAAGGCTAGATTCAATGTCTTTGGGTGCAAAATTGTCAACTATAAGGCTTTGGTTAAGTAATAGTTATTCTATTCCATTAAATGGAAGATATATATACTGGACAAGAGTATGATTTCTTTCTTTTCTTCCCTCTCCCTTCCAATTTTAAGCCCCTCAGGACAACAATAACCTGGACATCCACCCAGCTTGGAGCCCAGTGGGAATACAACATGAATAAAACAGGATTTGGGAGAATGAGTCATGACAAGCGAGGTGAATGATCCCACAGTCCAATAAACCTGACCCCTAAGTCTATCGCACTGGGTCAGAAGGTCCAATTATAGGTCTGTTCTAGTTCTTTTTATGATTGACAGCAGCCAGAGGCAAAATTACTTTGGTGTCTATTAATCCAGGCTCTAATTTTCCCTTTGCCCCAATACACACAAAGCATCATGGTGGCCCAGGGTGAGTGATACTGTGAATCCAGATTTAAAATGCCCCTGTTTCCTATAAGAATAGCAACTGAGTTCAATCCCAGTCCTCCTCATGAGGACATTACCTGCAGCTCTGTTTGGAAGAAAAACTTCTGTGGACATTGTGTACAGTCATAGATCTTGTCTTCTTGTCCATGGGCAGAGAAAATATGCTGCTGCAACTTGTTTGCTTGAACAAATACTGAAATGATAAAAGAATGGTGAACTTGGGTTATTTTGTTTCCGAAATGCCCTCAGTCGATGACTCTGCATGAACAGACAGCAGGCCGGACCGCACGCCTCCCAGGTGTGACTTACTGCTCGAGACCTGGGGAGAGCTGAGTCACATTTTCTCATGGTTGGGTCTCTGGCTTTTGTTAAGATGCACTCTACGGAGCACCTAATTCAACCCAAACAGCTCCAAAGTAAAGGTTTATGGAGGCCCTGCTCTCTATAAATCTTTAAAAAATAAAGCCGAAAACTGTCAAATGCATAGCTCTGTCTCAACAGAAATGGCTCCTATTTCTCAGCAACCCACAGGTTAAGAAATCATAGATGCCAAAACCCTGTTTATTGTGTTTGCCTAAAGTTATAGCTAGCAAACAGTTCTCTATTTAAATGTGTTAATGCTAAAAATCATATCCCACAGCTACTCTGGGGCACTGTCTATAAATGTGAAACAGAACGGCAGGTAAATTCTCTTTGGATACTTTAAGATCAACTCAGCCTACACACTGAATGCAAGGGTTTCAATAATATAAACATGTTCAATTTTAATGACTACAAAACAAGGCCCTAAGACTGTGTAACAGTTTACCTAGGAGACACACTATTAATAATTAAATTGTATATGCCAGAGGCAGTGTTTGGGTTGGCAGAACTGACTTCTGATGGATGCCTGGTGCACTGTGACCTAAAAAAGTTTGCATCTACAATATTAATCTGTATAGGCAGGGAAAGGATTTATTAAAGATGTTGGCATTTGACTTTGACTCCACTCTAATCATTAAAATTATTCTAATTGCCAGCCAACCTAAAATATTAGAATATTGTTCTTGTGAGTCATACATTTTAATCACATTTCTCATTACCTTAAAAAACTGCTCAGATTTCCTTTCCCACCTAACACACTTTATATTGGAAGGGTTTTAAAAAAATTGTTATTTCTAAATTACTTCAAGATACACTAAAACAATTCACGTCTGTCTGCACAGAAAATGCAGACTGTGCACGATTAATGCATTTTTGTCTCTTTATCCGTATCAACAAGAAGTAATGAGGTTTTTACACAGATTTGCAGCTAATCTGCATATAACTCAATACATTTTATGAGGCTTCTGGCTACAACATGAAAGACCTATTTTATTAGGGGTCTCAATCGTGAGGTGACCTATGACCCAGTCCTCCTTTATGAAGACTTATGAGCTTTTATAAAGAACCTAGACCCTTGACTCGTTGTATCTTAAGATATATACTACTGATGGTAAACCATAGCAGTATATATTTTTAAGTATGAACCCGGAAGAATAAAAAGAGTTCCAAAAGAAGGATGGAGAGTGGCTGATGGAATTATTGAATGAAGGAGCCAAACAGGCAACTGTTGAAGGCAGAGCCATCAACGTACTCAGGTAGTAATTGTGTTAGCTGTGCAATGAACATGGCCCCTCTTTATCACAGAACAGAAATCTATAGGCTGAGTTCAGTGAAGGTAAATAATCAATGCTTGGAATTTTGCTCTGCAAACAAAGAAGTCAATTTTGAGAGAAGGATATATTCCCCCTCCTCCAACAAATAAAAAGGCAACATAGCTTGAGGGGCTTAACCACTGAGTCCAGAACACATGCTAAGTAATCACAAAGGACTTTCCAAAATAACTTTGTCTTTGTTAGGGGAATACCAGAAATATGTGTGATCATATTTCAACCTCCATGGGCTTCAAATGAGAGTTTCAGATTTACTTTTTTCTTTCTGCTAAAATCTGTAATGCTATCATATCTGTCAAAAAATTTCTTCTTAAAAGTGTAAATGCAGATCAACTTCTACTCTACAAATCCAATTTCAGAGGCAATAAATGCCTCATCTAATCTGTTTTCCATGTCAGAGAATTTGGGGTGAGTTTTAATACTATCTTTGTATTTCTGGTGGAGAATGTTATGAAATTCTCCATGTTTAAGTAGCAGACATGCGCTGACAACATGGCTGCACTTTTACTTGAACATCTTGTGATTAAAAAGCAGCTCTGTGCAGGCAGCCTTACCCTTGGTAACCTCTAACATCGAGAGAAAAAAAAAAGTGAACACGACATGTATGTAGTTTTCCAAATGGAAAAGTGCAAACTTCTGAGAGAATTTGAAATGCCATTTGTTCATCCTGACAGTTAACCTTCCTGCGCATGTGAGCCTTTACGTAGGCTGCAATCAATAATGCTAATAAAGCAGAAATCAAACATCTTCCTCCCAAATTGAACTGAAGTCATATCTGTGAAAGGCCATAGCAGTGGGAAATAATGCTTTGGTAGGAAAGACATGATGTGGCCATCAACCTCTCCTGTGTCTTCCTGAAATAATCTTCCCACCTGTAAAGCAGACAGGACACTTGAAGGTGCCTCCCATCCCTTCGAAGCTGTGCTCTATCAGGTGGCACTGGAGCTTGGCAGGAGAGTCAAAGGTCTGGCTGCAGAGTTTGCATTCATGGTTCAGTCCTTCATCTGTCAAGGAAAATACATGAAGAGAAATGGTGAAAACCTGTCATATCTTTAATACACTAGAGAGTTATCTTTAATTGCATATATTAAACTATTTCCATCACCTAATATACATATGTAGTAGTATATATGGTTTCTGGTTATTTCACTTTATTCATGAGTTTATATCAATTTAAAACAGTTCTGGAATTTAAAATCCAAAGATCATCAGAAGTCAGATTTTATCTTAGGGCTAACGCATTTTATTAAACTTTTATAATATAATTGGTATATCAATAATGAGGCATTTCATTTCATCTAATTACCATGATTTTCTGGGGTCTGTATTTCCAAAGTCCTAAAATAAAAAAGTGTGGACAGCTTCTTCCACAGTGTTTCTCCTCTGGCTTATCTAGAAGGTCCTGGAAGTGTCTATTTCTAACCATAGGTATTCAGTGGTATTCAGTTGATACAAACTATCTTTTTCTATTTCGAAGAATTTCTGGCAACTTTGAAGTATCATCAATAGGACAGTCTCTTACAAATGCCCTTTTCTCTGCTTCCCACCTCCAGTCTCCCATATTCTTCCTAGTCCATCTCTCCCTTAACTCTGGTCCAGACAGTTTCAATTTTACCCCCAGAACCAGACTCTGCCTCTGTTTCTCCAAAGCACTTTTGTGACCTCCAGGCTCACTTGACTAGCCCTGAATTTTTCTTGGATATCTTAAGAACGAGAGGGCAGAAAAATATTTTGATGTCATAATATTGCTATATAAAGTGGAGAGTTTGTGTTATACATAGACACTGTTATTTTAAACATTTATGGATTTTAAACATTTAAAATTAAAATTTAAAACTTAAGTTTAAAATGTAAGGATTATCCTAACTTATTTCATTGTTCAATTGTAAGATATACAAAACCAGGGGCACTAGATCTAGCAGCCTAGCTAACACTGATTTAGTGTTTGCTGTGTTTCAGAACTGCTCAGAGAGACGAATTCATTTAATTGCACTAAAACGCTATGAGAAAAACTACTATTAGTCTCATTTTACAGATGAGAAAAATGAGGTGCAGATAGTTTAGATAACTTTACTCTGAGTCACAAGGACTCATAATTGGAAGAGCCAGAACTTGAACACAGGCAGTCTAGATTCAAACCTGGGCACTCTGGCCTCAGGGGCCATATCTTAATAGATAGGGTGGGGCACACAACCACTACTTCCAAGACTACTTACTTTTAAAGGATAGAGGCTGCACTTTAATCTGGCTTGTTATCACATTATACTTTTATATTCTCCTATAAGCAATGATTAAAAAATGCTACTAAGATATTCTAGGTCTAGGGAATGAAAGACACTGTCACACTATAAGGGTTACAAGTCTACACTGCAGTTATTTTCTTTCATTCAAAGACAACATGCATGTGTAAGTCCTTTGCCAGCTGATATTACTGGCAATACCAAGTCCCAATTACAAAGTGAGTAATTATTAGCTAACTAGGAGTAAAATCACTCTATTTGTATTCCTAATCTTTCTTCCCATACAAGTATGAGTCTTTAGAAGCAGAGGACTGGAATTTGTAAAAAGAGAAGCAAAGCACTAATTAAGCCACCCAGTACTGTCTACATTTCACAAGAGATAAAAACCTACTCTGTATCTGGGTGGCACAGTAAATTCCTTGATTATAATTATGTAAGAGGGAGTTTAATTGTGCATACTGACATGACAAGGGGTTATACAAAAAGCTTTAGGGATTATATAAGATCAAGGGTTTTTTCATCGTTTCTTTCTTTCTTTTTTTTAAATCCTGAAGTCACCAAAAAATTTCCAGATTTTAGACATTAAGAAATATAAAAAACACTATTTATTGTAAGAAATTGGATTGGCAAGTTCATCTTCAGAAATACTTGCTAACTTTAAAAGTTCTCTATTTCCTTAATGCTACATACCCTTATTTTGAATAGTAAGAAGGTTACTAAGGGTTTTCATCTCCTTTTAAAATTATGTGTGTTTTGCACAAGAACCAAGAGATGGCCTATGGATATGAGCTGATATACACTTGTTCCAGAATTTTAAAACTTGCAATAGGTGTGATGTAATAGATTTGGCAAGTTTTCCTGGGGACAATTGACTGTCACATAAGCATAAAGTGAATTATGCACGTTAGGATGCTCTGTAATGTAATATTATCTTTCTTGACTATGAGTATTTTGTTTGGAAAAATAAGAGAAGGAAAAATAAATAAGACATATGTGTATGAGTGCAGAGAAAATGTACTCATTCATTTTTATGTATTTCTTACCCAAAGAAAAGAGAAGTTGCATCCCCAAATGTTAAATAATCCAAATTCAGTCAAGTGAATTCATAAAAAGGTGACACACAGGCATAAAAGTATTTATGCATTATTAGGGCAGACTTATTTTCTACATATTCTATCTTTTATTTGTGAAAGCACTAAGTGACAGCAACGATAACAATTGCATCTAGCATTTTCAGAACTCTTTTTACAGCTTAAAAGCACATTGTAATGTTAAAAAAAAAGTTGGAAGTTCTACCTGCCTTTTATTTTTAAGTTACACCATGAGGCCCTTCCCAATAAACTGATCGCCTAGTTATTTCCATAGGAGAGAAAATATATATGAATTGTTACACAGCACATTATAAGATAAGCAAAAGCCAATAAGCTCTTAGGTGGACGTTTAGAGTCCCTCCTTTTCTCTCACCTTTGTTCATTTCCCTACTCCCTTCCCCCATCTTCACACTTGCCTATTACCTCAAGGTCAAATGTATAATGAGAAAGAGAGATAGTAACACAAAACATTCTAACAACTGGTTAATATAATTCATTTTGTATTTTTTTTTAATTGAGGGCAACACAAGTAGTAAAAGAAAATGAAACTTACTCATAATAAGAATTTCAAAAGTTTATCCTTATTCAGAGTCTTTAACTCTTCTCTTCTAATTCCATATTTACCTTTGTATTTCTGAGAGCCATGTCTGACTTCTCAAAGAATTCTTGAAAACCCTTAGAATTGGGGGGGATCTGGCTGAGTTAAACCCCATCTCTTTTCAAAACTCTCCTTTCTTCCCCCTATCTGGTATAAGGTAGTAAAGAATAGTAAATGTAACTGCTGTTTTATTTAAAGCCAATGTTCTTGATGGGATACTATCAGCACCTCTACTCAGGATTTTGCCCACAAAGCATAACCTGAATTGTGGCTTTCCTCCTCCTCTTCCTAAAGGTGCCAAAAAGCTTAAAAAATTCAATCAAAATAACCATTTCTGCTCTCTGGAAAGGTAGCAGCTGACAGTAATTGGATAATACAGCCTGACTCATTTATTAAAAAGAGATTCAGAGTCAATTGATTTAATAACCATTACAATATTCCATTAAGGATATAATAGGCTAGTACAGCCCTATTTTTTAATTAAGAATTATAGATGGGATCTTCGAATGAAACTTCTAGATTTTTCTTTTCCTTTTTGCTTATCTGTATTCTCCAGATTTTCTACAATGAGCACAATTTGCCTTGTAGGGTACTTTGAAATTAAAAGAGAGCGAAAAAAACCTACCTTTTCTAAACCCTATTAATGAAGACTGATTAGAACACTGAAATTTTGCTAGCTGAAAAATTAGATAGGAAATGAGCAATATTATGAAGTATAGAAAAACTCCAGTTTTGCCCAATTAAACTTAAAAGTATTCTAGCCAAGTATGTGCAAAAACAAAAATTAGCACAAGGAAAGGGAGAAAGAACTATCAGAATGCAATTTAGCTATATGAGCAAACATGGAGTTTTCTGTATGAGCCTGTATCTTTCCAGAACACATAGAATGCCCCTCTCTGTTGGATACTGAGGGAGGTGTATGTGCCTAGCAATGGGGGTCCAGTGTCAGAGTGGGGCATTTAACACTGAGAACATGCTGGAAGCCAGCAACTTCCTGTCTTGGTCACCCACTGGAAGGCATGACCAAAGCTGCTCTGAGCATAATTAAGAAATCATTTCACATGTATAGAAATTTCAGCTAAAATAATTATTTCCATTTGTTAATCTTCATTTAACTGTGAACATAAATGTAAACAGGAATCAAGTCTACATAAAAGAGACTGATGCTAATGTAAATATTTACTCCAATATTAAATGTTTCAAAGGAAAGCGTCTGCATACATAATTGGACTACAACCTCACTGACTTAGTAGGAAACGTGATAATCACTTACACAATTTTGTGCTCTAAGAAAATCATCTGCTTGTCTAAAGCCAGTTCAAAGATAAATGACAACTTCTATACCTCCAATTTATAAAACCTGGACCTACATAACTATTTATTAGCCTGTTTTATAACAGAAGAAATATTAGTTACCATTTGGATGCTCAAGCACAGGTTTAAATTATGAGCTCCAAGGTGGCAATTGTTAGTTTAACAGAAGACACTGACATTTCAATATAAGCTTTAAACAAGAGAAACCCTTTAAGCAGCCTCCAGACTGTGTGTCCCATGTTTATACTCCTTTTCCTTCAATAAAAACAAAAATCTACAGTGGCTACAAGCAAATGTTCAGTGGCTGACTTACATGCAGCTGTTATCCCAGGAATCACTGGGGGCCCCCTTATATCGTCTGATCAACACTACAGCCATTACTGAGGGCCAATTTGTAACAGTTTATAAGTAGAACTCCTTCTCCCTTTTACCCTCGAGACTGGCCAGAAGGGTCCTCCAGCCTCTTCCACTGCATAAATCTATAGGCTAAAGTCCACAGATAGAAACCCCTCCTGCTATATCACCATGTGGCCGGGGCCATACTTAAAAGCTCTGATCTGAGTGGGAGTAAACTCTGCCCTCAGAATCCAAACAGAGGAATCAAATGCCCTACAGTTGTAACTTATCCAGTTCGAATGTGTGTTACCACTATATCCTCACATACATTTTTAAATCTAAGAAAACTATGCCCTAACCCAATTCCCAACCCCCTACCCTTTACTTTGCTTCTCCTCTTCCCTGAGTTAATTTCCAAGCACACATTTATAAGCTAGGGGTCCGAGGAGTAACAAAGAAAAGCTATACATGACAAAACTCACCCCTCGGCTACATTGGCTCGCCCTAGAAACCAGGAGTAGAAAAATAGGCAGACTGCAGTGTAATTTGCCATGCACACAGCCATCACATTCTTTCCAGGGCCATAGCACTCAGCCACGATAATTTGCTGTATTATATACAGCACATATTTCATGACTGTAACATAAACACACTGAGGTGCTAATTTGGCAATGGAGAATATGACTTAGGCTTCAAAGTCTGCCGGGAGATTAGTCATTAAGCCCCCAAAGTAAGGCAGAATTTGAGAGTATTGAATATTGTGTGAACGTTTTTTCTCATACCAGTTAAAAAGTTCTGCCCTTATTTTTTTTGAACAAGTTGCCATGAAAATGAATGCAGCCTGAAGACCGACGCTGGCACCTTCTAGGAGTTTTGTCACTGGCAATATGGGAGTGCCTGGCACTGTCAGTATTTCTATGCCACATGAGAGAGGCACAGGAGACACAGGCATGAGACTCTTACAATAAGAGGAAAAGGACATTGGGACATGAGGAAATGAGCTCCAGGTTCCTGGACCCTGACTGCGTGCACAAAGTGCCTAACCCTTAGGTATCTCAAGAAGAGCCGCAGGATACACATCCTGTGTGCCTCGGTCAGAATCTCACTTCCAGGAGATCTACAGGTGCAAGCTTACCTTAACTTAGTTACTGGCTGTTTTTAGCCAATGGTCTAAAGGCTACAATGCTTTTGGACTTTATAAGCAAAGCCACTGATATTGCCACTGTTATTTCCTGCCTCGAACTTCTCATTATCAGCAGGGCTGGAGCAGGAAATGATTCAACTGGGGTAGGCTGCATGGTACCCAGCAGATTTTAAAGAGCCCAGGGGCTGCCTAGAGCCCCATAAACATCAGCAGCTTGGAAACTAGCAGGAGGTCCAGGTGGGTAGGGAGAGGAGAGGCAGGCAGTGGGATTTTAGATGCTCTGAGATGCAATATCGTCCAATTCCTTGGCTATTATTATAGGTTGTGTGGAGTACTTATTAGAATATTCTCATGTAGGAGAAAACATTGGAATGTTGTTCAAACAATAAACAGTAAAACAAACAGCCCACCAAAAAGGTGGCTTTCCTTCAACTGTGGGGACTCAGCAGTGGTATTTTGGCACAAATAGGGAATGGGGATAAGCACACAGACTACAATGCTTTTCAAACCTGGCCAGTACGTTAGCTCCTCTAGTTCCTTCTTTTCTTCTTCACATTCTGAATCTAAACATGGACCCCACAGTTGAAGTCTCAGAGAAAACATAGTGCCTACAAATAGCTTTAAAGGTAAAACTTTGCCCTCATTTTTTTTTAATTAAAAAAACCCCACAAACACCAGTTTTGGAGGGGCACTGATAAAATCACTTTGATTCTTTCTCTCCCCATCCCAAGAAAAAAATTGTTAGCCAAGAAAAGAAGAAAGCAGTGGATATTTCTTAGTAAATATTCTGGAAAAGGCAAGGGCAGGGATAAGGATGGGAGTGAGGACTGAAACCAATTAAGTCTGATGTATGTCCTCCAGGTTTGATTAGATGTTGGAGTTGCTTTTAAACAACTTGGATGTTGTGTAAAGCTCTGACTTCAGTATATGCCACTGTGTTCCACTGAAAAGGATCCAGTTTACTTGAACAGTCAATTTTCCCCCTCATTTATACCCACTTGAATACAGGAGAGTACATTTTTTCTTTCAAAAAATTTTTGTCACCTAATCTTTAGTGCTGTTCTGTTCTCTGACTTGAAAGAAAGTTTGTGAGCACGCAAATACAAGTATAAAACATTTGTTTCCATTTCACATAACAGACTAGATGAGTGGAATGATTGAAGACAGCAGTGTTTCCAATTCAGCAATGCATTTCAGTTTTTGCCTTGCCTACAAAGAGTGGTGTGTGGCAACCCAGACCATCTCAATGCCATGAGAATGTTGAGAACTCAGTTTGGGGTTATTCACCTATTCTTGCTACAGTGCAAGTTCCAGGAGGGCAAGGGTATTTTTCTGTTTTGCTCATTGACGTACATGAAGTACCTAGAAGAGTACATGGCTCATAGCTGGAACTCAATAAATACTTATTGAATTCATGGGAAATAACTACTTAGCAAATCCTATATTTAATTTCATCAGAATAAAATGTCAAGACTGATGTTAAAACAATATCTATTGTTCATCAGTTGGGTTTCAAAATTTTGCTCCATTCCCTTGTGCATTAAACCCTGTGCATATAACATAGTGGAGTGGCAAAATCCACCTTACAGTACTTGGCTTCTTTATTTCTTGAAATAAGATGAAAATACTCTGGCAAATAAAGCATTAACAAAGTAGCTGTCTAATTTGCCAACTTATCCCTGGCAAGAAACTGATGAGTCAAAACTTATCCCCTATTTCCAGAAGAAAAATATTATAATGTATTTTACATCTGAAATACCAAAAAGTGCCATATCAAAGAAGGAATAATTACCTTTTATTTGTCCCAAGTCATAGAGAAGTCTCTATACCATACATCCATGACCCATAAACAATTTTTATTAATTGTCTGCATTCTCATGTTCCAAAGCTCCATTCTTTTAACTAATTGGTTAAATTAGATGTATGCATTTATTATACTCTTTGTTTAAAATTTCTCATTTGATATCAAATACCTTCTATTAATGCCCTTACGTCTGGGACTTCCGGCAGTAGTGGAAGTACAAGTATATTTAACTTTGAGTACTGTACAAAACCCCCACAAATTGGTAAGATCGAAAGAGGATAGTTCATGCAGCACAAACTAAATGTAACCTGCTTTAAAGTTAAATCTATTGGGAAAACATCTTTGAGAACTGAGACAGTGCAAAAGTCACTATTAATTCCACACAGCGGGGGGCCCGCAACACAAGCCATGTGCTGGACACGGCACTCATCAGGCATGTTTTCCTGTTGCTGTGCTGAGTTTATGGCAAGGGTCAGGGCCTTTTCTTTTCTTTCTTTTCTTTTCTTTTCTTTTCTTTTCTTTTCTTTTCTTTCTTTCTTTCTTTCTTTCTTTCTTTCTTTCTTTCTTTCTTTCTTTCTTTCCTTTCTTTCTTTCTTTCTTTCTTTCTTTCTTTCTTTCTTTTTCTTTCTTTCTTTCTTTCTTCTTCTTCTTGGCATAAAGCCACTAGTTATCTGAAGGAGAAAGTCTCCAAACACTGAAAAGCTGTTTATCCTTGCTAGAAAGCACGCCTTGCTACTGCTGATGATTTTTTAAACAACAAAAGCAAATCAAACAAACACAAGAAATTGAGTGAGGTTCAACAGCTTCTGCAAATGTTACGGACCTTGACAACCATGGGTTTTAAGTGCTCACAGGTTTAGATGAGAAACTAAGTCAAGCATTTTCAAAGCTAATTATCTTTCTAAGAAACTATATTATTGATTACTTATTGCAAAGATGACATCTTCTCTCCTTCTGATTCTGTTTATTAATAGAATCAGAGTTCACCACAAAAGCACATGTCATATCTGCAATGGCACATGGGGGTGTTAAGGGGTCCAAAATCTCTCTAATTTCCAAGGGGCTCAATCCTGCTCCTTTTCACTTTGTGGCAATGGTAGGAAAACCATTAAGCAGCAATGCAAAAATCACAATACTGCATGCTATTTGCAAATGAGTCACATTTTTATTGTTCTATTGGTGTGACCTTAGAAACTTGGCCTTGAAGAATTAAAAAAAAAAAAAAAGGTAATGGCACAATAAACGCAATAAGATTTCTAAAAACAGTTTATTGGAAATGTGCTGTGAAACTTGATTTCTTCTAATCAAACGATGCCACCCCTTAGAGAAATTTGCCTGTGCATTATTAAAGTGATATACTGCAGTACTAGTTAGAGCTCCATAACCTTTAAATTGCCTGATTGTAATTAAGGCCACTAGTTTTATTTAGGAAGGTTCAAGGAGGCTCAATTTAAGTTGGCTTAACTAGTGTGAATTTAATGTCATGCTGCCAGAAGGCAGAGGAGCATTCTGGCCTGGCTGTTCTGTGGCACATGCAGCTGTGGGGTCATGTATTCTAAATTAAACCCAGATTTTAAAGAAACTACAGATATCAGTAAATAGCTGGATGTGTGTAAATAAACGCTGCCATGTTTGCATGTGTACATCATTCATTCTTTCATTCAGTCATTCAGTATGCTGGCAGTTTTCCAATTTAGGAATCTAAATACAGTTGGTCCTAGAACAACATGGTTAGAACTGCGTGGGTCCACTTACCTGCAGATTTTTTTCAACCAAATGTGGACTGAAAATATAGTACTCGCGGGATGTGAAACCTGCATATAGGGGTTCCACATATACTGCGGAATTTGTGCACGCATGGATGTGGGTATACGTGCAGGTCCTAGAATCAATCCCCTGCATATCCCAAAGGACAGCTGTAAAGCTGATCATTTACAAAATGAGGAGAAGGGGTTTGCAGATGTTTTTAAGGGCATGATGACCCCTTTCACAGAAAGGCATGGCTTAAGGCAATGTCCAATCAGCATTAATGATTTAAAAGGAAATGTGCACGTAACAAAGTTGTAAAGGCAGGAATCTGACTATAAATAAATTCTAGGAAGGAAAATTTATAGTCAGGAATATGAGGAGAAAAGAAAAGGTATTCTTTGGACAGGTCACTGAATGCAGTGCTGAGAACAATATATAAACTTCACTGAAAGGGCAGCAAATCAGGGACTGAAACAAAAGATGAAAGAAAATGTAGGTACTCAAAGCACAGACTAGCAGAAGCAAAGGGAAGCAGCAGAGAGAAAACACAGATTTGACCCATGTTCAAAATTTTACTGGATGTGAACTCAACAACATTCATCTCTGGATAGAATGCTGGCAATTTTCTGTAGCTCCAACAGCAATAATGATAAATGAATTTCTTTACAGCCAAGTGGCTCAAGCAGCCAACTACGTTACCACTATATAATTAATAACAATAAGCAATTAAAGAGAACAGCAGGTTACAACTATAAGGTGTCAAAATATATTAGCAAAGGAAAATACAGCAATGATACACTTAAAGAAAAATAAATGTATAGCACATGAATCCATGTAGTGTCTTCTTCCAGACTACATTTTGGATAAAGCTTTTATGCTTGAAGAAAAATAGATGATGGCCTAAAACTACTATAAAGCAATTAATATCCCTCCAAAAACAAATAACACTCCTAATGCTCAGAGAAATCGGAAATGTGATATGGGGACACATGACTGGGAAGGCACACAAGAAATGGCTGGCTACTATTTGGCATTTTTTTAAATTAAAAGATAATTTTTTAAGTTAAAAGACATTCTAGTAAATACCTCACAAAACTGTATTTTTTGGCTTAAGTATTTTCAAAGATCCCAGAACATTTTTTTTTCATGTAAAATTGAGGAGAAGCAAGCAATGAGGAGAGTGGAGGAAAAAAGAAAGGGAAAGAGTCAACATGGTACATCTGGCTAAACACTGGAGCACTGGATAAAATTTAGAAGGAGCTTGGAGATGCTCTAACTATGGGCTTTTCTAAAAGATGAGAAAATTCAGACATATATATATATATATATATAATTTTTTTCTTTTTTTTAGAGTAAAGGGGTCTTTGCTCTGTTGCCCAGGATAAAGTACGGTATATGTGCTCATAGCTCCCTGCAGCCTCAAGCTCCTCGGCTCAGGCAATCCTTCTTGAATAGCCAGGACTACAGGTGTGTACTGCCATGCATGGCCTGAGACTATAGATATTAACCAACACACCCATGACAGAAAAGCCTTATGGTCATGGCCAGCACCAGAATTCAGGCTTCCCGAATCCAAGATTATACTGTCCCACCAACCTTCACTTAAAAAAGAAGTTATTTCGTCCCTTAGTACAATTTAAGTTGTCAAGGAAACAAAACAGCAGTTACTGTTTTCTAGATCTCTTATTGATGTGCAAGGAGCTATTTCTATTTCCATGCCAACCTGGCGACGCCTTTGCTCCCTGACAGATCAAGGCCTGAATTTATTCGAATCTGCTTCATCCCCCTATGTCTTAAGCAGCTACTGTTAAAGTCTCTCTCACCCCTTGAAAGCTTTTCTTCTCCTTTTAGGGAAGGGAAGCCTAAGTTAATGTGATACATCTGTTGGAAGGCTGGAAAATCTGGTTATGAAAAGTTAAATTTCCCATATCTGGAAATAAAGATAGAGATATCTCTAGATATGGGGAATTTTATCTTCCTAGATGGTGCTCCTAGAGGGGCTAGGTAAAGCACTTGGGTCTGAGCTGTCAATCTGAAGGAAATCTTCCCGATTATACCTGTGATGGAGTGGCTGACCGCTGATGCTCTGGATGACAATAACCCAATGATTTGCTTAAACTGTTACCCAAAACCCTGTGGAGGCTGGGCTTGAGTGCTCCTTTATGGAGTTATAATTACTCAAAAACAAACACTGATTTCTTAATTCTATTCTGCCTATAGCTAACTGTACTTCTTCAAGTACCTGGATCATTCCCTGATACGGTGTTAAGTTGAGTGTTTGGGAAGAAACCGAGACTGCATGCATAACCCAAAGTGTGTGGCTTACTAGAAATGTAACCCCATACTTACGTATGGAAAATAGGTCAGCTGAATATGTTCCTAACCTACTTTTCTCCCTTGGGCACCATTCTGGATACACTAGCACATCTAGACACTGTACGCTGAAGCCAAGATGTTACTGGCATATCAATGAATCATACTCATTTCTAGTTCCTTCTGCTGTTTTCTGTCGATCAAGAGCTAAGTGAGAGAGTTGTTATCCTCTGTGATGGCAAGAGAGAAGGAGTAAGGGAGGGAAGAAAGAAGGGTGAGAGGAAGGAAGGGAGGGAGGGAAGCAGGAAATAAGGAAGGGAGGGAGGAAGGGAGGAAGAAAAGACAAAAGACTCGAGGTAAGAAAGATTTCTTTCTCATTTCTACTTAGTTATGGAGTGTGATGAAGAAGTAGATGTCTCTGGGTATTTTTGCTATGTCAAAATCAAAGCTAAAGACTATGAAAAAGGGCCCAACAAAAACCATGGATTAGTTAATAAGTCTATCTGTTAAATGAAGAATGAGACATAATAGTTATGGAGCGCTCTTTCTCATATGATCATTCCTTGTATTATCTTCTGCAAAGCTATTAAGTATTTCTAAGTCTATAATGCCAAATTATACATATGTTTGGGGCACAATAAATTTTTAATCCCCTATCTTTATGACAATTTTTCTAAAACCTGAACCAGCTCATTCAAGATCCACTTAAAAAATTTAAAAATTGTATACTGTGTCAATATAAAGGCTGATAATGACTCTCCTAACACAAAAGGAAATCTACTGCCATAATCTCACTAAAATATCTGTCAATGGCCTTAAAACATTTTATATATTTAAAGGCTGTTTTGCCTTGCATGATATGTGATACAATAAGCACAGAATTCCAATGCTGTCTTAAACAATCTAAGTGGAAGTCTGATGCCAAGGACTGTAAAGTTTATTTCCTTTCTGAAAGCAAGTCATATTTAGCTCACTTATTGGTTTCATTCTTGGTAAAGAAATCATAAAAGTCCAGGACAGAAAGTGACCTATAGGGATGACCTGGCCTCTTGCCCTTTCTTTGCTTCTGAAAAGCAGTAGCAATGTTTGGTTCCTTAAAGACAAAGATTAGCATGAGGATTTTTAAATTTGACAATCTGGAGAAAAGCGAATACTTTTATATAATTTTGTGGAACTGTAATTGTTGCGTAAAATAGGAGATGTAGGGTCTGATCTGAACCAGTAACAAAAGTTCTCATCTCAGAATACAGGAGAAAAGACAGTTCAGAAATTAAAACAAGAGTGGGTAAACAGAGATTAGCATGGTATGAATGTGCAGAAAAGAAAAACGTGAATAAATAATTTCAGCATATTTTCAGCCAATTGCAATAATTCAGCATGCATAGATACTTACATTTAGAGAAAAATGCCCAGGCAAAATAATTTTTTTTTTCTCTGGGACGGGAAGAGAAGTTTTCTTAATTAAATTTTGCCCTGGGCTATTTTAAAGAATTAAAAATAAAATAATTCACAAAGAATTAGACATAACTATTGCTCTCTCAATAGGACAGCATGGGATTGATGAAGAAAGACTGGCATTCGGGCTCAGGTAGTTCAGTCTGAATCTTCTTCTTCCTCTACCAGATACTCACAATTCAGCTAGACACCTCTCCAAAGGGAACATCAAGAGGAAGGGGAAGAATGCAACCAGTGACACATGGGACCTAGAATCTAGGCATCTCTCTTTTGAAATGAATATTAGAAATTCTATCTTAAACTGATAACAGCAGGGTAATTCCAAATCGAAGTAATCACTGTGGCCTTAATTCACCCGAGTAGGTCTAAATATGATCTCATCTTCTGCAAAGTATCACACTTTGTGCTTAGGCCAACTTGACTTTTATGCACAAGATGTTGAAGGAAGTGTCTACACAAGTCAAACTCATGCCCCCCTTTCTGTTGAAGGCCCCATAAAAATGAGACTCTTGTTGTTGCTAAGATTATGACAATGGTACACTCTCCTCCCCTTATCTCTGAGGATGATTATAAATATAATAACTACTGTATTTATATAGCCCTTTACAATTTTCAAAATGTGTGGGTGTGGGTTTATATACATCCATTCTCAATGAATCTGCTCAATAACACAAATTTCTCCAGGTAACTCAAGTCCTAGGAAGAGCTTTACTGATTTGCTTGAAGTGATATGGGTAGTTACTGAGAGCCTGGCTCAAATACAGATTTAGGTTCCAGATTAGAGAAAAGAAAACAACTAACTTTCAATATCGGAGCAAGTTTTTAGTTAAATCGTGTATGATGCTTAGTTTACTGGGTGCCTATGCCCAGGAAGATAGGAGATCATCCATCTACTTGTGTTGATAATGTATGTTTAGTTAAGGCAGTGAACAGCAATAAAGAGAAAATTAGAAAAATATACTTTTAGCTTGGGCCTTTCTGGTTATTTTGACGGTTTATTTTAGGGCCCTTTTAAGGTTTCATCAAGGCCAAAAATGTGGTACTTGTTTTTGTTGTTGTTGTTGTTGTTTTTGAATTCATCAAGATTTCATTCAAAACTTGGCATTAAAAAATCTGACTAATTCATGAAGAAATAACATATTTCAATTTTGCTCTTATGGGTAAGAAAACCGATATGATTCATTTTATTAACAAATTGTTTGGAAATCCAAAATGTCATTATTTTCAAACTGTGTGAAACAAGGTAGAATCATTTGTTTCCCAACAAATGGTACCCGTTACAAGGCTGTTTTCTCTTCCTCATGTGGAGAGTTTCACATATACTGTTAAATATCACTTACTGAGTTGATTTGGAAAATACCAGGAAAACCATATACTGTACAGCTCAAATGATTGGAGTTAACAAAAACAAACAAACCCTCCCGACCCCCAGAAATGTAAATAAAAAGTTAGATTTCCCTGTACTACATTTGATTGCATTAATTGATGTTTAAAAAAAAATCCGTTGAAAATAAAGCCCAGCAGTAGCATTTTTCTTTCCTAAATCACAATAGCAGCACATTACAAACATTACCAAAAGGTCCCCTGGTGCGATTGTAAAGTTCCACTCTGGCAGTAAAATGCTTCTACTGTGTTTTCTCCATTTTCATCTCCACCCTCCCCAATATATAAGAAAGCAGGTCACGAATGCAATTAAGCCTGCTTGTGTGTTGCTTAAATATTAATTTCTGATGAATGCTCAGATATTGAATAGTCACCCACTACATCTTTTAAAATATATATATTTAAAAATCCTCTTATTTTAACATAGGGTTTGAGCTTGGTTAGTAAGCAGATCATTACTACTGAGTCCAGTTTTATAATCTGTCATCTTTTCTAGTGTCACAAAAGTTGCTTACACAGTGGGAGGGAAATTCTTGGTATACAAGGCATGTACTAGGCCTGGTATGTTAGCAAACACAGACCTCTACTATAGATGTAAAGTAACTTACACTATAGTGTACAGAAGAGACAGTATTTATAGAAATCAGCACAGGCATCATCCCCAAAGCCTTTCTTCCCATGCGACATGGTGGAGAGGTTCAAAGAACAAAGGCTTTGGGATCACTTAGCGGGTGGGATGCCCAACCCTGCCACTAACAAGCTGAGCCATTTCACATGGGTTATTTATCCTTGCCTTAGTCAAATCATCTATTAAATGGGAATATCAAGTACCTATGTCATGGGAATGTAGAAGTGAGACTCAATCAAAATAATATATATCAAGTATCTAGCATAATACTTGGCCTATGGTAACTACTCAGTAAATGTGAGTTATTCTTGTTATTAAGAATGAAACAAATGTCTGTTCCTTTGTTGAAATATCTTTTAACACTCAGCATTTTTACTTTCTTATTATCTAGGATACAGATCTTACTCTTTCTTCCCAACACTTCAGCCAATTATTTTAAAAGATTAAACAGTTTTGATGCATAATTTTTAGATCTATACTGGAAGACTTTCTCTGAATATCTAGTCATTTATACAATCAGAAATAGAAGTTATCATATTCATCCTTGCAAATATTTTCTTTGAGTTTTTAAATAATATTTAGAATACTCCAAGAGTCTTCAAGTTGGGTATACATGGAAGGCAACTATGTGTACCACTAAACTGTGAATGCACAACCTGAGTGTACATAGAGGCTTTCAAAGAAGTATGCAGTCTGGGGTAATAATTCAGAGGGAACTCATTTTCAGTGTTAAACTCCATATGGACTCTTTCCTAAAACTGATCTGCCTGCAAGCAGCCTGTGGTCTGCTGGTTCCCCTTTCTCGCCTCTCCTTATAATTAACTTTGTCCTATTATACAAAATGTGGGAGTACTTCCTGCCCTTTCTCAATCTTACTCATGTTTTGTCCTGGGCCGCAAAAATCTTCTAGGGGACAATTGGCTAATTCAAAAACTGGATACCTGCTGTGGAAGAGATCCCCAAGGGCGAAAGCAAAATTAGCCATGGTACAACACGCTAAAGAGGGCGGTGCCTTTTTCATCCAGGTGGGAGACTCACAAGGCTTGTGCCTTCTCCATCTCTCTTAGAGCTAGAATTTAGAAGTGAGATTATTGTCACAGGAATGCATATTAACACTTTCATTTTCAAGTCAAAGTTAGACTTTTTCTGACATTAAGTCTAAGTTTGTTTTGGCTCATGACTTTGACAATGAAGACTGGCTCTGTCCTTTAAATTACATGGCAAGTATCTCATCCCATTGAATGAGATAAATGTTAATGATAAAAATATACTTAAAGTATATGCAATATACAGTGCACTGAAAATTGCATCTTTTCAATGACTTAATTTATGATTAAAAAAATTTTATATGTGCCAAATTAAAAGCATGTGAGGAGATATATAATTTTAAAAGTTGTTTTTGGGGTTACACAAACGATTTTGAAGATGTTAACATATGGTATAAATTTTTCTTTTTTTCATGTTTTTGTCTTATCTTTTTACTGCTTTTGTTTTATCATTTTGGCAATTTTAGTAATAATAAATATTGGAATTCATAGTTCTTATTCCGTTTTAAAACCTGTTTCACATAGCTGCAAACTATGAAAAAAAATAAGCAGGGGGTATTTCCAGTTACCAAATATAATAGAGCTATGGTTAGAAATTTGATATTTCTTTTTTTGAGACGGAGTCTCACTCTGTTGCCCAGGCTGGAGTGCACTGGCTTGATCTTGGCTCACTGCCATCTCCACCTCTCGGGTTCAAGCGATTCTCCTGCCTCAGCCTCCTGAGTAGCTGGGACTACAGGCGCGTGCCACCATGCCCAGCTAATTTTTATATTTTTAGTAGAGATGGGGTTTTGCCATGTTGGCCAGGATGGTCTCAAACTCCTGACCTCAAGTGATCCACCCACCTTAGCCTCCCAAAGTGCTGGGACTACAGGCGTGAGCCGCTGCACCCGGCTAGATTTTAAAAATTAATTTATTTAATTTTAATTTAATTTTTAAATTTTAGATTCAGAGGGTACATGTGCAGGTTTGTTACATGAATATATTGCATAATGGTGAGATCTGGACTTTCAGTGTACCCATCACCCAAATAGTGAACACTGTACTCAATAAGTATTTTTTTTTAACTCTCAGGCCCCCAACCCTCCCCCACTTTGGAGTTCCCAGTTTCTATTATTTCCATCTTTATGTCCATATGCATCCATTGTTTAGTTCCCATTCTATAAGTGAGAATATGTGGTAATTTGACTTTCTGAGTTGGTTCACTTAGGATAATGATCTCCAGCTCTATCCATGTTGCTGCAAAGGACATGACTTCATTCTTTTTTATGGCTGCATAGTATTCCATGGTATATATGTCTGCATTTTCTTTATCCAATCATCCATCGACGGGCATTTAGGTTGATTCCATGGCTTTGTCACTGTGACTAGTGCTGCAATAACACAGGTATGCAGGTGTCTTTTTATATGATTTCTTTTCCTTTGGGTAGAAGCCCAGTAGTGAGATTGTTGGGTGGAATAGTAGTTTTATTTTTAATTATTTGAGAAATCTCCCAACTGTTTTTCATAGAGGTTGTACTAATTTACATTCTTACCAACAATGTATAAGTGTTCCCTTTTCTCTGCATCCTTGACGACATATGTTGCTTTTTGACTTTTTAATAATATTCTGACTGGTATAAGATGATACCTCATTGTGGTTTTAGTTTGCATTTCTCTGATGATTAGTGATGTTGAGCATTTTTGCATGTTTCCTAGCCACTTGTATGTCTTCTTTTGAGGAATGTCTGCTCATGTCCTTTGCCCACTTTTTAATGGAATTGTTTTTTTCTTGTTGTGCTGTTTGAGATCATTGTAGAATCTGGATATCAGTACTTTGTTGGCGGCACAATTTGCAAACATTTTCTCCCATTCTGAAGATTGTCTGTTTATCCTGTTGATTATTTCTTCTGCTGTGCTGAAGCTGTTTTGTATTTAGTTTGAACTATAACAAGTGTTTTTAATCTTTATAATTCTTATATTGATTTTCTTCTTCTATATTCTTCCTCTTCTCCTCCATATAGGAAAAACAGAGAAGGAAGAAAAGGGAGAAGAAGCCATAGGCTGTGGGGCAGAAAGGGACCCTGGTTTCAAGAGTGTGTTTAGACAGGAGAAAGACAGGAGACAGCAGAGTTTTATCAAAGTGGGTTTCCCATCCACAGTCAGTTCTGTCAGCTGCCCAAAGCAGTGGTGGGTCTTGCAGGATCTGGGAGGTAAACTGAGGCAATGGCTATAAGGGCTGAAACACCGAGTCCGCTCAGCAGAATGCTATCAGCAGGACTGAGGAGGTTAGAAGAGGTGGGCCTGTGCCTTGGGTCCTACCTGCCCCCTTGCATCCTGCCTGCTCCAAAATCCCAAAAGTGTGGGTTTTTGTTTTATATGGTTTTTGTTGTTGTTGACTGAATGAATGGAAGGAAGGAGACCAAAAAAAATAAATAAATAAATAAATAAAAGAAAAAGAAAAGAAAAGAAAAAACAAGAGGGAGAGAATGAGAGAGGGAGGGAAGAGACAGCTTTGGTGAAACTGCAGGGTTATAAGAGATTTCACGTCCACCCATGAACCAGGTAGGAGCACATGGTTGATTCTTCTTTGTATCCTCAAATAATTCAACATGTCGTCAGAGATCTTTTCAAATTCACACCATTCCTTTACTTGTGACAGGCTTCTTGCCCAGCTATCTTACTTTTGAGTAGCCCAAAAGTAAAAAAAAAAAAAAAAAAAAATTGTGTGTTTCAAATATAGAAGCACTGTCTCCTATATTTATTTCTATCTAAAAAATAACATTTCCCTTCCCCCTTTGAGAGAGAGAGTCTTGCTCTGTCACCCAGGCTGGAGTGCAGGGTACAATCTTAGCTCACTACAACCTCCTCCACCTCCCAGGTTCAAGTGATTCTCCTGCCTCAGCCTCCAGAGTAGCTGGGACTACAGGCACCCGCCACCATGCCTGGTTAATTTTTGTATTTTTAGTAGAGATGGGGTTTCACCATGTTGGCCAGGCTGGTCTCGAACTCCTGGCCTTAATTGTTCCACCCTCCTCAGCCTCCCAAAGTGCTGGAATTACAGGCGTAAGCCACCACACCTGGCCTATTTTCCCTTTATTTAGCAGGGCCTCCTTACTGCCTGCTGGTGTTCTGGTCAACTCTATTTTTTCTCGACAAGCAGAAAAACGGTGCCCAGCTTCCTCCCTATGCGGTCTACATTTGGCTGCTACCATTTTCCAGGTGCTGACCTCTACTTGGCCTTCCCTGCAAAGTTTTCTTTATTTTACATTTTAAGAATGAGATTAAAAGAATGGTCTGAATAAGCACTTCAATACTACTGCATTCCACTTGTCCCACACTGTCCTTACTAATCCGTGGGCAATCACAATTTCTTTAGAGTGCTACCTCACTGTAACCTCTAGAAACCAGAAGATACCAGAAGTCACTGTGTTTAACAAAAATTCTGAGGACTCATGTGATTTTAAAGGCTCAATGAACTTAATAGTTACTAGGGAAAATACATTCTAAAAATTCAGTATGAAATATCTGTGTTGGGTGTTTGCATCATACTAGTCTCTCAAGACCTTTACCCTCTTTGCCAACTGCTACATAATATCTGACCAGCTGTTCTCAAGTAAAGCTGATCCCCCCTTCAGTCAGTGAAGAATGCACAGACAAGGAAGAGGTGCACAGCACCCTGTGCCAATGTGATGCTTTCCTTCTTTTTAAGGGGCTAAACTGCCCATTCATTAGCATTTGCAACTCTCACTTTCCAAGGCACAGGCTCGAGTCTTCTCATTAGCACTGAATTCCCTGCCTCTAAGAAGAGCACAGATGTCAGGCAAGCCTGACCCAGTATCTGGCTGATCAGATGCTGTTTACTTTCATAAGCCCGAGGTTTTAGTGCATCTTGAGACGAGGCAGTGGGATTCTTCTCTGGCCCTCCTCGGCGTGGCGGAGTAATGGAATGCACAACAAGCTCACAAATGGCCTGTGCCCACAGCCGCAGATCTCTACGAGGAGAGGGCTGCTGTTTTCCGTGGAAAGCTTCCCTGAAGGACAAAGGGTCCAGACTGCTTCTCTGGAAACCAAATCTGCAGGAGGCTCCAGTCCTCTGAAACAACCAGGCATGCTTTGGCACATTGAGCCTGGGGCAAATGGCCTACTCTTCTGTCCTCTTCAGAAAATGTTCTTTGTATGGAGTTAAATAAATAAATAAGCGCATGCATACATATCTGCATACATACATACAAATATGAAATGAATCTCTTTAATAATCTCAAGATATCATCTCAGCTCATGTATGAGGCAGTCGCTAGGGGCCCGTGACAAAGGGGCCTTTGGGTTTTCTCTTTACCTTTGATCTGCATTATGAAATGTTAATGTTCATCCCATCAGGACCCCTTCCAGAAACCCACCCTTTCTAGAAAGGCATACCCCTGCCCACTACAACTTCCACTCAAATTCACCGTTTATGTGTAAGTGCTGACTCTGAGCTCATGCCCAGAAGCACTGACATTTTTAAACAGGGCTAGCTAAACTGCTAAATAAAATTTATTGATGATAAAGAGCGCAGCTGAGATTAAATTGTGGCAATTTAATAATAAACACACTCCCATCCAGCGTATCTTGCTATTCTGCATACACTTAATGTATGAACCTTGACTCCAAGCGTTTTGTCTGTAGTAGGGAATGTGGGGTGCAGGCGGGCAGAGTCCATAGAATCTATAATTTTGTGTTGATTAGGTAGGAAACAACCACAAGCACATATTTTGATATCTCTATTAACAGCCTGTTCATGTCTAACTGCAAAACTTGGTTGCACTTCTTTCACCATCTTTGCCCAAGACAGACCAGTAAACACAATTCCTCTCTCTATAATTAGCCTTTTCTCTGAGGGCCCTGAAGTAAGTCTGCATGCCGTAGATTTAATATCCAGTGCTATATCCATATGTGCTGCCCTTGCCTGGTCCCAGAGCATATAAACTCCCCTATTAGCAGCCTTGACTGCTTAATTATGCAGATTTTTTTTGTACCCGCCTGCCTGTAAAATTACTGTGTCTAACCTTTTTTTTTTTCCTCTTTGCACCATGCTGGCCATTCTAATGAAATCGGCATAGGGGAAAGGGCCTGATTTGCAGTTATGGAGGCTGGATCGCACTGGCAATCTGTCCTTAGTGGGAGTTACAAAAGAAGTCAAATGCCTTCATCTGGCTCTACCCTATTATCCCCAAGGTGATTGAGTTCACTTCCCGATGCTTCCCAAGTTTTCCTCAGGCTGTCCAATCAGCAGGTCCACCAGGGAGCCCAGCCTAGCTTGCAACAGTCTCTGTATCTAGTTACAGCCCCACCAGGGACAGTCAACCATCCACCCCCAAGCCTTCAGATGAAAACCTTTTCTAACAAGGCCGCCCAGCGCCAATGAAATAACACACATCTGCATATCCACTGGGTCCCATGTTTCTTGTGCTCATGGATTATGTATCTTGCAGCCTCTAATAAAGAAATGCAGTTCTTTGTTTAATGTTTATCTTGTGCTTGTTAAGCAAATGCTAATGTTGTATCAGAATGCTTTAGTGCTATTTGGGTTTTTGGTGATTTACTACAAGACAATCTGCTGTGAAGTAAATTTAGAGAGGGAGAAAAGGGAAAAAATCATTCTGGTTGAAAGGTAGAAAAAGAAAAAGGTTTGACAGAAAAATCAAGGAAAAGGGAATAAGATAGCGTGGAGAGAATGAGGAAGTGGGAGTGTGCTCGAGATAGCAAATGCCTGAGACAGACAGACAGGCAGGCAGACAGAAGGATACACACACACACATACATACACACACACACACACACACACACACACACACGGGGAAGAAAGCAGGGCCTTACAGAAATCTTCTAGCCCCAGGCTGACATACTCACTCTATCACTGGACAGTTTGAGACTGGAAACTAGGGAATAAACCCAGTACAATTTCCTAAAAAGATGAGATGATAACTTCCCCTTCAGTGATAAGGTAAACAGTGTCCTGAAGGGTAAACAAAAAATAAAAAAGCCTTTTTTTTTGTTTTCTGCCTTTGTGCCCTCATGGTTAGCACTGTGCACTGTTATTCACAGACCACAGGGAAGCCCTAAATTTAATTGTTCATGCCTAGCTCTGCTAGAAATAGGCAAAAATAATCAGAATCTCCCTCCTCCCAATTTCAGGGAGGGGTAGGGGCTGGGGGAAGAAAAGAGGGTGGCAGCTTGAAAGCTGATGAATGAATGCCCTTTATTTATCCTTTGGCAAGATGGGATATAGATATCCACAGTGCAAACCTTTCCCGCCTGCTTTCCAATGCTGCAATACTGGTAGAAAAGAGGATGTCATTTTTATACCATGAGATTACAAATTTCCCCCTACTCCATATTTTTGATAGGAGTGGTCAAAATGCAATTCTTTAGAAGTCAAATTGGGGAAAACTGAGGTCTATATTTTAAAAAATTACAGCTGTTATAATTTGTTGACAAATTGCGAGGTTAATGAGGCCTTAGATTTCTGGTTTATAATACACAAAGACTAACTGATAAGAGATGATGAAGAGAATAGCATAGTGGGCAGGATAAATAAGTATTTCACTCAGGAAGTACACTTGTCACAAATCATAGTCCTTTTCTTTTCCTCCTCTCTGCACTCCATGAAATAAATCAATAAATTTCCAAAAGGATGAAAAAACTCTAAGTGGGTAAATGAAAAGCAAACACCTACCACACAAATACTCACTCTGTCAAGTGAAAATTACATCCGCATAGGAGAATGCCATGTTAGCTTTCTTCTTGGGTAAACATCTCTATCCTTAACACACTATAGAAGCTAAGGATAAATTTAGTCTTTGTGATTAATACAATTAATTACAAGCACTCTGGTTCTTCAGAAATGCCTCAAAGATGTCACAGAAGTTTTCATTAAACGTGTCAGCTCCTGCTTCAGAAAATGTATGTGCAACATAGTTTATTGTTCTTTGCTAATATTCCTTTTGTAAATTCTTGTTTTATTTTTTTCCTATGAATATTGTTTTCCTTTATAAATTTGCTGTTTTCTAATGGTGTCCTATTAACACAAAAAAGCTGAACTCAGGGCCCCTTTCTATGCCAATGGAAGGGAGTAGAAAAGACAGTGAAGGCATCCATTTGCTACTTGAATAACTGGAAATCTATAGTCTGGGATTCTCAAAAGTACTGCCTCTTAAGTCACCGAGGGCTCTCTGCAGAGAGTGAAGCTTAATTACTACCATGGACATAATTTGGGGATCTGACACTTATTCTTTGAGGGGTGACCAGAAGTCATCAACTTCTTTCCATGATTGCATTTCACTAAATAATACGATCATGGCAGACTTCATTTAGGTTCAAAGCAAATCCTACTGCTGAAAGGTCTTTCTTCCCATTGCCTTAGCCACTTAGTCCCCACTGGGGGCTATTATTAGAATTGGAATTTAATGTATCTCTTTTCCCCTTTAAATTTAACATAATAAAAACAGAAAAAGGAAATCAATGGCACTTTTCATTAGCTGGTTCTTATACCTATGGCAGGGCATGAATCATGGGCTTTGCTGTTCACAAAGTATTATATAGTAACGACTCTCTAAATAATAAATAAAAGTAACATGCATGTTTAGATTTGTCTTCTCAGTAACTTATAATGCTTCCCATTCTCATATCATTAATTCACATTACATTCCTGTGAAGCAGTTGTGTCCTGTGTATTATAATCTCCATTACATACTTAAGAAAACAGAGTTACTAAATTACTAAAAAAAGTCATTCAGTGATGAATGTTCAAGCCCCAATCTCCTGCCTTCCCCAGGGGAGTGGGTTTTGAGGGAGTTGAGGCTGCTCAAGGCTGGTTGTCTATTCAGCCACAGCTTGCTTTGAGGCAGGGCCTGACTCCAGTGGGTTTACAAAGAGCTTGACCTCAATTTCTCTGCCAGGAAAACCTCAGTAATGCTCTAGCTATCCTGGCCTAGACACCCTAATATTCAAAGCAGTATATTAATAGAGATAAGCACTTAGGGTTAAGGTGGTAAAAAGACCAAATATTTGAATAAAATGACATTTTTATTCCAGAACTTTCAGTGACCAGGGTGGCTCAAGAACAATGGGGTGATTGAAGCGATCTGTTGGGAAGGTATTCTCCTGTGGCACTGGAGCACTGTAGAATTCAGCTGCTAAGAATTTTAGGCACTCCATGAAGAAGAGAATGCTCTTATCAGTGGCCCTACCCAGAGGCTGTGCTAAATGATCAGGAGCAATCTGAAATGCCATTGGAATAGAATCCAGGGTGAGAAAAAGACAAGGAGTTGATTGGAGAAGGTGGGTTAGAATGAGAAAGTGGGTTCTTTGGAAGGTGGTGGTTAGATATAGATAATGGGTTGCACTGGGGTTGAGTGAGACTCCAACTGAGGGCCATTCTGGGAATCAGTTTATTTCAAAACAAACAAACTGTAAAAACTAACAAAAGGTAACCCCTCAAACATGGTTTAAAATTATATTTAGAGTACATTAAATATCCACATTCTCTAGGATCACCCTACACACTAATTTTCTAAACCTTGTGGAATGGGAGTGCCATTTGGATTGGCAGAATAAACTCCTACTAGAGCAAACCTCTTGCAGATAAATTTCAGACAAAAGACAAACAATGATCAACCTGAAGGCACTAGCATGTGAATAAAAGCAGGCAGAGTCTGGAGAGTCAACACTTGGATGAAGAAGGGAATAACACAAGATGAATTTCCTCCTTTTCAAAAAAAACATATTTTATATGCATGTGGATGGCAGTACTCCAATAGAAAGCTTCAGTTATCTCCGACTTGAAGAACTAGAAAACATAATTTGGGGCAAGCATAGCCACTGGAAAGTAAGGGGAAAATCCGTTACATATATATATATATATATATAACATATATACACATACATATATATATACACACACACACACATACACACACAAATCCTTAATTAGGTTGCTTGCAGTCAGTCCTGCTCTTGTATGGTTCCAAATTTGGTCAGGGATTTAAGAAGATGCGCTGGATGGGAGTGTGTTTATTATTAAATTGCCACAATTTAATCTCAGCTGTGCTCTTTATCATCAATAAATTTTATTTATGAAGAGTTTATATACAGGATGTGTTTCCCCATCTCTACCAAGCTCTTTCCTTTCTAGTGTTTTCCCCTCACTCTCTCTTTCTATATAAATAGCGAGAGTGCTGACATTTGAGCTGCAGTCCAAATGATAGCTTGCAGTCTGAGTTCAATCAAGTTACCTGTCTGCTAAAACAAAAATATCAGCCCCCTCTGAAGGAATGTATCAGAATCCATCGTATCCACAACATAACATTCACAATGTCCAAGATACAATTTACAAAGAAAACAGACATTTTTAAGAGAAAACACAATTAACTTAGATGTTAGAACTAGCATCCAAGGATTTTAAAGCAGCTATTATAACTATGCTTAATGATATAAAGGAAAATATATTCCTCATGAATGAAAACATAGGAAATCACAAAAGAGGAAAAATCGCCTATAAAAAGGTACCAAATGGAAATTCTTAAACTAAAAATTATAATTTTCGAAATAAAATAATCCCTGTATGGGCTTAACACCTTAATGCATATGATAAAGGGAAAAGTCAGTGAATGTGAAAATAGACTAATAGAAATAACTGAACAGAAATGAACAGAGCCTCAGTAACCAGTAGGATAATATCAACACATGGGTAACTGTAGTTTTAATGTGAGAAAGAAAACGGGAAAAAATAATAGTTTAAAAAATAATGGCAAAAATGCCCCAAATTTAGTGAAAGATACAACTCTACAGACTCATGAATCTCGCAAACTCCAAGAAGGAAAAGTATTAGAAAACCACATCAGCATATCCTAGTCAAATAGTTCAAAACCAATATAAAGGGAACATTTTAAAAGCAGGAAAAAACAAAACAAAAAAACTCTCCCCAAGTAAAAAACAAAAACAAACCCCAAACTCATAAAAGCATATTACACAGAGCAAAACAATGATTTGAATGATTTCTGTCTTCTCACTAGAGTCAATGGATCTCAGAAGACAGTAGACTAATGCCTTTAAGGTATTAAAATACTACAGAAATCTGTCAACCTATAATTTTAGATCCAATAAGGAATATCCTTCAAGAAGGAAGGTGAAATTAAAATATTTCCATATAAGAAAAACTAAGAGAATTTATCTTTAGCAGAACTGAACTATAAAGAGTTCTTCTTCACACTGATGGGATATTAGACCAGATGAAAGCCTGGGTCTTCAGGGAAGAATTAAGAGCAACATTAACAGTAAATATCTCATATACATTAAATAATTATTTTTCTTTTTAATTTCTTTAACAAATGTATGATTACTTAAAGCAAAAAATTATAGCATTATCTTATGGGGTTTATTGCCTATGTAGACATAATACATATGAAATCTATATTACAGATTGACATATGGTTACAAAGTGTCTACATTTAATAAAAATAAAGTGGTAAGATATTAACTCTAAGTAGACTGTGAAAGTTAATTATATATATTAAAATCCATACAACAACCACTAAAATAATAATGCAAAGGGATATAGCTGAAATGCCTATAAATAAATGATAATGGAATTATAAAAACTACTCAGAAAGTCCAAAAGGGGGAAGAAAAGGAAGAAATGACTCAAAAAAATGAGGCAAATAGCAAAGACATGGTAGGCCTGAATCTAACCACATTAATAATTACATCACATTATAATGTACTGAACACTAATTAAATGATCGTCAGAATGAATAAAAATGGAAGCTCTAACTATATGATGTCTATAAGAGATACACATTAACTATAAAGAGAAGTTGAAAGCAAATGGATGGAACAAATACATACTATGAATACAGTAAGCATGAGAATGCTAGAGGGGCTACATTAATATCAGACTTCAAGATCATACTGCCAGAGATAAAAAGAGATATTTCATAATGCAAAATGAGCCAACTGCTCTGGAAAATATAACAGTCAGAAATGTGTATGCACCTAAGAAGAGTTTCAAAATATATAAGGCAAAAACGGACAGAATATAACAAAAAAAAGATAATCTTAACAATTATGGATATTTGAACGTCTCTCTTAGCAATTAAAAATACAATCTTACAATCACATATGAATATTTGAATGCCTGTCTTAGCAATTGGTAGAACACTAGCTCCCTGCCCCCATCAATGACTGGAGACATAGACGATGATTTCAACAACACTCTCAACCACCTTGACCTAATTGATAGCTACAGAACATTATACTCAACATCTGCAAAATACATACTGTTTTCAAGTGCACATAATACATTCATCAAGATTGACCATATGTTCACCCATAGAACAAGTATCAATAAATTTAACAGAATTAAAATCATACAGAGTATGCTCTCTATTCATACGGAATTAAATTAGAAATTAGTAACAATTAGATATCTAGGAAAACCTCAAATATTTAGAAATTAAAATTAAAAAATTAAAATTAAAAAAAATCCATGGGTCCAAAAAGAAATCACAAGGGAAATTAGAATATACTTGAACGGAAAGATACTGAAAATTTAATATTTTAAAATTTACGGGATGCAGCTAACACATTTTTTAGAAAGCAATTTAAGAGATATAGATGCTTGTATTAGAAACATAAAATTGTCTAAAACTAATGACTTGTTTTACCTTAAGAAGCTAGAAAAAGAAGGGTAAATTAAATGTAAATCAGCATAAGAAACAATAAAGATAAAAATGGAAATCAATGAAATACAAAATAAACCATGAAAAAGTTAATAAAATAAGAAAATTAATTATTTGAAAACGTCGGCAGAATTGATAAACTTAGCTAAACTGATTGGAAGAAAAGAGAATACAAATTATCAGTATATCAAATTATCAGGAACGAATAAGTGGCACTATTAATCCTATAGATATTTAAAGGCCAATAAGGGAATATTACAAACAATTTTATGCCAACAAATTTGACACAAAATTAAACAGAAAATCTGAACAGCCTTTTTTGTCTATTAAAGAAATTGAACTTACTAAAAAAGGAAGGAAGAAAGGTAGACACAATTCCAGATCAGATGGTTTCATTGGTGAATTCTAACAATCATTTACGGAAAAAATAACAGCTATCTTTAACTCTTCAGAAATTCTTCTTATGAGGTCAGCATAACCTTAATACCAACACCTTAAACAGATTTTATAAAACTTGTAGGATTGGGCCAGGCATGGTGGCTCACACCTATCATCCCAGCACTTTGGGAGGCCAAGGTGGGTGGATCACCTGAGGTCAGGAGTTCAAGACCAGCCTGGCCAACACGATGAAACCCCATCTCTACTAAAAATACGAAAAATTAGCTGGGCATGGTGGCATGCGCCTGTAATCCCAGCTACTCGGGAGGCTGAGGCAGGTGAATCACTTGAATCCGGAAGCAGAGGTTGCAGTGAGCTGAGATCCCACCACTGCAATCCAGGCTGGGCAACAAGAGCAAAACTCCATCTAAAAAAAAAAAAAAAACACACAAACAAACAAAAAAACCTGGTAGGACTGGCCTATAACCATAATTCAGTCAGCCACATGAGTATACTAAAAGGGACATTGATAGATACAAAAAAAAGGAATAAAAATCAAATAAAATTATTTTCCTTTTCTTATTCTTATTACTATATCTATTTAATAATAGATCAACTCCTTTAGAATTAAAAACTGATCTGTGAACAAATATCTTGGCTCCCTTCTTCTCACTTTTGAAGCAGTCTTTTCTCATTACAGTCACTTTCACCTCCACTCTGCAGTAAGACCCTGGCAGTGGGGGCAACACAGCATAGACCTGCTGTTCAGGAAGGTGGTAAGAAACCCAGTTCAGGTCATGGGTCATCTATGCTCTCAAGTTTATCTTTCTCAGTAGTAAATTTCATAGTTTGGTCAAGAAGTTTTTGGAGAAAAATCCAAAGCAAAAAATAATACTGAATTTGTTTTTCCTTAACCCCTAAAAAATAGAGTGAAAGCGAAGAAGGAGTCTTTTTTTTTTTTTTGAGACAGAGTCTCGCTCTGTCTCCCAGGCTGGAATGCAGTGGTGCCATCTTGGCTCACTGCAAACTCCACCTCCCAGGTTCACGCCATTCTCCTGCCTCAGCCTCCCGAGTAGCCACCACACCCGGACTTCTTCTTCTTCCCTTTTTTTTTTTTTGAGACAAAGTCTCGCTGTGTTGCCCAGGCTGGAGTGCAGTGGCGTGATCTCAGCTCACTGCAACCTCCGCCTCCCAGGTTCAAGCGATTCTCCTGCCTCAGCCTCGAGTAGCTGGGACTACAGGTGACCACCACCATGCCTGGCTAAATTTTTCATTTTTAGTAGAGATGGGGTTTCACCATGTTGGCCAGGCTTGTCTCAAACTCCTGACCTTGTGATCTGCCCTCCTTGACCTCCCAAAGTGCTGGGATTACAGGCATGAGCCACAGCACCCAGCCAGAAAGTCTTAAAAATGTGTTAGAAGACATGAAATAACTGCATGTGGAAGTAGAAAGCAGAGAGTAGAGTGACCACCATCCCCTTCCCCACCACTGGAGGGGGACAGTGAAGGAGCAACAAGAGGGGCTCTGAGAGGAGAAAGTACTGGGAAGAGTATTCAGAAGGGTGTTGCGTCAGTAGTGCGGCAAAATTAGCCCTAAATTGAAGGTTGCTCTGCAACTCCTCCCCCAAAACATAAAGAAGGCTTCAAAGGATCAAACTATTACAAACTAACTTAACAAAGCTCAAGAGTAGTTATATAAATACAAAAATATCCAGTACCTAGCAAGGTAAAATTCACCATGTCTGGCATCTAATAAAAAATTACCAAACACGTAAAGAAGCAGGAAAATGCAACACACAGGGCAAAGCCAAAAATCAATCAATATAAACTGACATAGAAATGACACATGATAAGGCCGGGCGTGGTGGCTCACGCTTGTAATCCCAGCACTTTGGGAGGCCGAGGCGGACGGATCATGAGGTCAGGAGATCGAGACCACGGTGAAACCCCGTCTCTACTAAAAATACAAAAAAATTAGCCGGGCGTGGTGGCGGGCGCCTGTAGTCCCAGCTACTCGGAGAGGCTGAGGCAGGAGAATGGCGTGAACCCGGGAGGCGGAGCTTGCAGTGAGCCGAGATTGTGCCACTGCACTCCAGCCTGGGTGACAGAGTGAGACTCCGTCTCAAAAAAAAAAAAAAAAAAAAAAAAAAAAAAAAAAAAAAGAAATGACACATGATAAAATTAGTAGACAAAGACATTAAAAAAGCTATAACTACATTTCTGTGTATTCAAGAGGTAGAAGAAACACCGAAGATGTTCAATAGAGACATGAAAGAGATAAAAAGATCCATATTGAACTTGAAGAGATGAAAAATACAGATGGATTTAACAGCAGATTAGACACTACAGAAGAAAAGATTAGCAAATTAAAAACAGAGCAACAGAAACTATCCAAAATGAAACAGAGAGACAAGGTAGTGAAAAAAAAATGAACAAATTATCAATGAACTGTGGGACAATTTCAAGTGGCTAATATACCTATGACTAAAATCCCTGAAGGAGATGTACAGAAAAATATTTGAAAAATAGTTAAGTGTCAAGTGACAGAGTGTCATGAACATTCAGATTATTTAAGTTGTAATTTTTGGTATGTTCATGGTTTTAAGTATATACTATGTTCTGAATATTGTACCTAAAATTATATTCTACCTGGAAATGTCTAATATTTATTTAAAAACAAGCCCCAATGTAAAATCTAGAATTACATATATTCTATCAAATAAATGAGTGACTTTTAGAATATATTCAAGAAGTAAAATGAACTTCTAATATAGATTTATCTCCACTTTTTATGGACCTGAATGTTGATCTATTACTGATGAAGCAGTTAAGAAATTTAATGTCTCATGTCTCCCTCTGATTGGAATGAAGGTAGCTTGTGAATGTGAAGGGAAGAAATAAATTTTGGTTGTGGGTGGCACAGAAAAAAATTGGTAACTTGTAGCATAAGTATTATCAAAGAGAGAATGAAAACTGACAAGTTTTAGATCATGATGAAAAAAAGGAGAGAAAAAAAACATCAGGAACCAGCTTACAGAATGGGACATGAAACTTGGTCCAGTGTGGCAGTGGGGAAGGTGTAATGCACACGCACTCAGCCAGTCCCAGGTGTTTCGGTTTGGTCAAATATAAAGCCCTGAACTTAGGATGAGATTCTATCTGCTTCTTAAGCTAGATCTACTGTAAGCGGTGACCATTATACCAAACATTGAAAATATAAACTAGACTTTCCTCTATTTGGGATTTGGATGATTATTACAGAGATGTCTAATAATTATTTGTACTTATAAATGACTTATATCATGAGTCATTTGTAAGTACAAATAATTATTAGAACAAAGAAGTAAGAGAAGCAAACACTGTTTTGTTTTTGCCTCAAAGATTCACTTACAGACCACATCGTCAGGGAACTGTTGTAAAGCATGCTATATTTTTTCCATAGTAACAATGGCATTACTGGGGACTAATATATTGAGTCAAGACTCAGTTTAAAACACAGAAATGATAAAGAAAATGACATAAGGACAAAGGGGAAAGCGACAAACCTCCTCGCTCAATTGAAATAATTTAGTGAAATAAGATTAATATTTTCCAAGTCAAAAACCTTTAGAGCTAAAGTACCTTCAAGCAATCTCCTCATTTCCTGATAGTAAAGAGATTAACCTAGGTGACGCAACAATTTACTGTAAAGGAAGAAACTGAGTTGCAAGTCTCCTCAATCACAGCCCACAGCCTTGGTTGTTGCATTCTCCAGTTTCCTTGCAGAGGGAAGGGAGGGAGAGCAGACTGTACGCAGTGATTTTACAGACGACCCCAGTGCACTTTAAACTGCGTATTAACATTCATAAAAATACTCTTTCTAATATAACCTTGACCTACCTTGACCTAATGTGCTTTCTATAAGAAACATGAATTCCATATTTAGTTACTAATGGTTTGGGGTTCTCAGAATTTAGAAACATTTTTGCCAGATGCTGGTTTGGATGACTGAGGATTTTTTAAAGATCTTCTCATGAAAGAAATGATCCCTTCTTTAACCTTTTTGATAAACCATCACCTTTAGCTTTGTAAACAATTCAAATTCACTCGACTGATTGTTATTTGCATAAGCCATCATTCCAGTATCTTGTAGAGATACACTTGTGGGATTGGGAGCCAAGAAATCTGTGTCCTGGCCCCAGTGCTGCTTGGAGCCTGCGTAAGTGATGGAACATTTATGGATCTCAGCTTTCTTATGAAAACAAGAAGCCGACAGAATGCTCTTTTCTCTAAATTTCTATTATTTTCAATTGCAAGAGTGAGGAGAGCAAAAATCTCTAGTCATCTTTTATTTGTAACTGGGTAAGTTTTTCTTCTGTTCCCCTTTCTGTACCCATCAACAAGTAGAAGGATCTGTGAAGAGATACAGGTTGAGGAGGAGGTGGGGAAGAACTAAAGTAACCACCCTAATTTTGTATACCTTATATTTTTAACAACAGCTCCAGGCCTGCTTCATTTTCTCTCCTTAGCTTACTGGCCACTGGGTCTTGCTTCAGAAACTAAGTAATACATGAATAAAGTCATGGCAACTGACTGCTTTTCATGAGCAGATCATTTGGTGAAATGATAAAAGTTGAAGAATTGAGAGTGCCTTTATGAATTTACAGTGTAAATATAAGCTAATTTCAGAACCATCCTTTATTTTTCACTTCTTTTATTTGTACTGAACATTTCCCCCTTTTCTTGTCCTTAACTCTTACTCAGATTTCCTTCTCCATTTTTGTTGTATTGCTGTTCTTGTGTTGTGCAAATTTTATCTTATTTTCGATTGTAGAAACAAATAAATGACTTAACCATGCTGACAGTTAAAATTCTAGTAAAAATTCTATTTAAGTTACATCAAATAAGCAGAGATATTTTGCTCCAAACAAATTAACATCTATGTCAAATATACTCCTCTAACAGTGTTGATACAGCTTCCAAAGCTCCTGATTTTAAACCATAGATATTAGAAAGATATATGTGCAGATGTTTTGAGCTATATAAATCCAAGCTATGCTCACAGTAACAACTAGTTCTACTTCAAGTAGTTTTATATTGCTTATGGAAGTCTTATTATGGCATTATGTTAAAACATTCAACAAAAATTTCCTGGACACCATTTATGAGCACAGTATATATAAAAGTGATTTCAATTAGTTGATATTATGTGTCTACTACAAGTACCTCAAAGAGTATGCATGGTTCAGATAGTATCTTGGAGGTATAAATTCACCCTCCACATAATATTTGATCCCATAAATCCAGCAGTTTATATCTCAAAGGGAGGGGTGGATTTTCTTCTGTTTTTATTTGCAATGAAAATTGAATCTTAACTAGCCACATGGGAATATGATAGACAATAATCCATTGTTGAACATTAGTCTTATATTTATCTAATTTATTGATTGAATGAAATGAGGTCTTTGATTCAATCCAAAAGTTTGGCATTTTACACTTTTCAGTTTATAGAACTGTTTGATTAACATTAATTTCAAAACAGTCTATTCATATTAAGAAAATTAGGCCCAATACTAAGAGATATCAAGACATACCTCATGTTCAATTTGTGGTTCAATCTCTCTTCCTAAAATGAAACAGTAATTGGTAAACCATCTTGAATAGGTCTTGTGTGTGTGTGTGTATGTGTATGTGTGTGTGTGTGTGTGTGTGTATGTTGTGTGTATTAAACAAGTTTGATTATGGGTTAGTAGGATTGCATCAGCTATCTCTTTGACTATGTGGCATCCAATAAGTGGGCACTAATGGTGTGTGTGTGTGTGTGTGTGCGCACACGTATGTGTAATGGTGTCATACATTTTCTCTAGGGAATTTCTCCAGGGTAGATTTAGTTTTCAAAACTGCTTTTAAAAAAAAAAATACTATGAGCGGAAAGGTATGATTTGGCTGTGGTTTTGTTATTATTTCCAAGAAATAAACTTGCTTGCTATCCAGTAGTGGCTGGCACTTTAAGTTTTAATGTGGATATTAGCCCACATTTTGCAAGAATTTGGCCATTACTCAAGTACGAAGTTAGGAAATTGTATATTTTATCTGACATTCTATTTCTAGTTGTAGCAAGCTTTTTGGCATTAGATATTTGTGCACCATATTCCCCTTCAATGTCCTCATAAATGTTGTTTGCCTTTATGTAGTTTTTAGTTAGGAATTTGGATCCTAGGAAGAACCTCAAGAAACAGGATAGACTCCTCTAGGACATCTCACAGGAATGAATAACCTCGAAAACTTAAAAGTGGATTTGACTACCTGGTGACACAGACCACATGCTAATACACCAGCAATTTTCTCTAACCCCTAAACAGGTCTCACAAGCAATCCTTGGGTTCTCAACACTTTTTTCCCAATTAAATTGACCAGAAAATATCCTTCTTTCCTTCCCCAGCATCTAACTTTGTAAGTTGCAACTAATAAATCAAGTCAGGCTATTGATATTATGCTTACATTCTACACAGTAATATTATAAATTTAAATGAAGCAATATCTACTCTGTGTTCTAGTTTCTCAAATGAATAGTTTATTCCATATAAAAAGAGGGATTATTAATAGCAACATTCTGTTTTTCTATTCCCTCTGTAGTTTCAATTAGTTATACAGATATTTACTTCCTTCTCTGTACCTGTGTCATATTTAAAAATCTTTATTCAACTGAAGAAGCAGCTCTGTTTTGTGGAGTAAGTAAAGTCACTCACAAATAATGTTTACCTCCTGGGGACTATTAAAGGACTGAATAGGAGCCACATACAACCATTCTAGAAATATCTATTTAAATGGATAGAAGTCTTTTTATACTTTAAAATTTCCTACATTAGAGATAAGCGTAATAAGATAAATCTTGGAAATCAGGAGTAAATTCTACTTCTAATACCTACAGTGATTAATGTATTATTTGGAAGGTAACACAAAATTAAAAATTAAAAAAACCAAAGAATTAAATTATTGTAATTACTGCATTTGTATTTTTTGGCACTGCAGGAAAGGACATCTTAGTCTGATAGCCTCCAGCACCATAAACTTGGATAAGCCATCTGACCTCTCTAGGACTTAGTTTATTCATTTGGGCCAAGTGACTCATAAGGTCTGTGCCAGATCTAAAAACATCATGGGTTTGTATTATTGGTGGTTAATACTTTAATAAAGCTCAGATTGACAAATGTTGCAAAGCTATACTTTAAATACAAAGACACGCCATACCATTAATGAGTGATGCAATTGAGGAGGATGCAAATGGCGGATGCAATTGAGGGAGGAAATATGATGTGGAAGCTGTTTGGGGGAAGTGAAATAACCAGTTTGAAAAGGAGATTTTTGTGTGGGCAGATAACAAAAACCTTACAATGGATATAAAGGTCAGGTTGTTGAAGGTCCTGAACTTTAAAATAGAGGATTTAGATTTTGATCTGTAGGTGACGGTAGTAGGACAAGACACAGAGTGGCATAAAGAGGACTGACAGAGAGACTTCCTAGCAGAGTAATAGCATTAATAATAACAATGGCTAAATTTTATTAAGCACTTACTATATGCCCAGCATAGTTCTACATCCTCTACATGTATTAACTCATTCAAACAATGGAAATAATAACCTTACGATGTTAGGTACTATTATTAATGCTTTTGTTAAAAAAGGAAACTGAGGAAAAAGGAGAATTTATGCAATTTGCCTAATCAAAAACACAATAATGTTTTAAAAAAAGGCCTAAAAAAAGATACGATCCAGAATGATTTGGAAAGGAGCCAACAAATATGAATTTATATTCAGAAATTTCAGTTTTGGAAAATATTGATTGCATTAACAGAATATGTGTACATTTCAAGTGTGGTAATCACTTATTATAATAATTTTGCTTTTGAAGAGCATACATGTACCGTTTTATAGTCATGTTTGTGAGTTTAAGAGTACACGTATTAAAGAAAAATAAATTAAAACAAAAAAATTAACCCAATCCAAAACAGACTTGGTTGATTTGGTCTCTGTGGAAAAGAAAATAAATAGTGGATAATGGAAAATAGTGAAATGTATGAAACATCGAAGAAACAAATGACACCAATTCTCGAAAATTTGTTTCAGAAAACAGAATCAGAGAGAACATTTCCCAACTCATTCTACGATGCCAGCCTTTACCTAATACAGAAACCAGACAAAGACACTACAAGAAAGGAAAACAGTAGACCACTATGCCTCATGAACACAGATGAAAAATATTCTCAATAAAATATTAGCAAATTGAATCCAACAATAATACCGTATGACCCAGTGGATTCTTCCAGGTATGCAAGGCAAGTTCAACATTTGAAAATCAATTGATGTAATCTATCATGTCAAAAACTAAAGAAAAAAAATTCGTATCAATAGATACAAAAAAAGAATATGACAAAATTCAACATCCATTCATGATAAAAACTCTGACAAAACTAGCAATAGGGGGTAACTTCTTCAATTTCATGAAGAATATCTACGAAAATCTATAGCTAACATCATACCACTGGTAAGAAGCTAGAAGCTTTCCCCCTAAGATCTGAAACAAGGCAAAGATGTCTCCTCTCAACATTCCCTTTCAATATCATACTGAAAGTTGTAGCTGATATAAGAAAAAGATAAAAAAATATACAGACTGGAAAAAAAGAAATAAAACTATGTTTACAGATTACATGATTGCCTATGTAGAAAATCCCAAAGAATCAACGACAATAAAGAAAATCCTGGAACTAATAAGCAATTATAGCAATGTTGCAAGATACAAGGTTAATATACAAGTCAATTGCAGTCTTACATACAAGCAATGAGCAATAGGAATTTGAAATTGAAAACACATCATTCATATTAATTTCAAAAAATTTAAATACTTATGTATAGATCTAATAATATATGTACAAGGTCTATATGAGATAAACTACAAAACTCTGATGCAAGAAATTTAAAAAGATCAACATAAATGGAAACATATTTCATGTTAATGGACAGAACAACGCAATATTGTTAAGATGTCAATTCTTCCCAACTTGACCAATAAATTTAACACAATCTCAATCTAAATTCCAGCATATTATTTTTGCGAATATTGACAAAAAGATTCTATAGTTTATACAAAAGGCAAAAGAACCAGAATAGCCAAAACGATATTGAAGAGCAAAATCAGAGAACTGATGCCACTCAACTTCAAGACCTATTATAAAACTACAGAAATCAAGATAGTATGGTATTAGTGAAAGGATAGACAAATGAATCAATGAAGCAGAATAGAGAGACCAGAATTGATTCACACAAATACAGTCAACTGATCTTGCACAAGGAAGCAAGGGTAATCTAATGGTGAAAGTATAATTTCCTAAACAAATGATGCTAGAACAACTAGACTTTCACACAGAATAATAATAATAATTAATAATAAATCTAGACACAGATCTTACACGTTTCACAAAAACTAACTCAACATGGACCATAGACAAAATGTAAAGTACAAAATCAAAACTTCTAGAAGACAACAGGAAAATCCAGGTACCTGGTGTTTGGCAATAAATTTTTAGATAGAACAGTAAAAGCATGATCCATGAAAGAAAAATCAAGAAGATAAGCTTCATTAAAGTTAAAAACTTCTGCTCTGCAAAAGACAATATTAGGAGATTGAAAAGATAAGCTATATAATGAGAGATAATATTTGCAAACACATGTCTGATAAAGGACTTGTATCTAAAATATGTAATAAAGTCTTAAGATCCAGTAATTAGAAAACAAACAACTCAATTAGAAAGTGGCGGGGTGGGGGGTATGATCTGGATACTTCACTGAAGAAGATACACAGATGGCAAATAGGTATATAAAAAGATGCTCTGCATCATGTGTCATTAGTGAATTGTGAACAAAAATAATGATGAGATAGCACTCTGTACCTGTCAGAATGACTGATTTCCGAAACACTGACAAAACCAAATGTTGGCAATGATGCTGAGCCACAGAAACCCCCATTTACTGTGGTGGGAATACAAAATGATACTGCCTCATTGAAAGACAGTTTGGAGCTTTCTCATAAAGCTAAACATAATAATAACATATTATTTCAGCAATTGACCTCTTAGGTATTTCCCCAAATGATTTGAAAATGTATGTTCACACAAAAACCTGCACGTGAATGTTTACAGCAGCTTTAGTTATAACTGCCCGAACTGGAAGCAACAACCAAGATGTCTTTCAATAGATAAATGAATAAATAAAGTGTGGTATGCCCATTTAACGGAATATTATGCAGCAATAGAAAGAAATGAGCTATCAAGTCATGAAACACATGGATGAATCCCAAATGCATATTGTAAGTAAAAGAAGCCTGTCTGAAAAGCTACATCCTGTATTATTCAAGTATATGACATTCTGCAAAGGGCAAAACTATGGAGACAGTAAAAAAATATCAGTAGTTACTAGGGCTTCAGGGGAAGGAGTAGAAGGATGAGTAGGTAGAACAAAGAAAATTTTTTGAGCAGTGAAACTATTCTGTATGATACAATAATTATGGACACAGATATGCAAAATCTATAGAACTGTGCAAAACAGAGTGAACCCTAATATAAACTATGGACTTAATGTATCATTATTGGTTCATCAATTGTAGCAAATGTACCATACCACTGCAACAAGTTAATGATGGGAGAATAAAGTCGTGGGGGAATGACAATATGGAAATGGTACTTTCTGTTAAACTCTTTTGTAAAACTAAAACTGCTCTAAGAAAGTTTATTCATTAAAAATAAATCCAGCCCAGGCACTATGGCTCACACTTGTTATCCCAGCACTTTGGGAGGCTCAGGTGAGATGATTCCTTGAGGCTAGGAGTTGGAGATAGGCCTGGGCAACATAGCGAGACCCCATCTCTACAAAAAATTAAATAATTAGCCAGGTGTTGTGGTGCATGCCTGTAGTCTCAGCGACTTGGGAGGCTGAGGTGGGAGGATCACTGGAGCCCAGCAGTTTGAGGCTGAAGTGGGTTATGATCACACCACTGCACTCCAGCCTGGGTGAAAGAATGAGATCCTCTCTCTAAAGATCAGTCAATCAATCAATCCTACACAATCCAAAATATATCTTTTTTTCTGATTGGAGAGTCTCCATGGTATATTTATGTGAAAAATGAATAGTGTAATCAGAAAAGTTTGGTAGCAGCCACAGAGAACCAAAGGGAAGAAAGCATGAGAAAGAGAAGATTGCTTCTTACTGCTCCTCTGGCTTCCAACAGTGCCCTCAATCCACTCTGATGCCAGAATGACCCTGTTACAAGAAAATCTGAACATATCACCTTCATGCTCAAATTTCATCAAGAAAACCATGGGCTGCAAGATAAAACTTAAAGTCCTTGGCATGGCATACAAGGTTCTTGATGGTCTGGTAAGGCTCCATTTCTCTGTCCACCTTGGATCATTTCATTCCATTCACCCCATGTACAATTTTCCCAAGAGGTTTTGTACATACAGGAAAATCCTTCCTTGGCTTTGCAAATTCCAGCTCATTCTTCAAATATCAGTTAGGGAGTTCTCTTCCTAACAAAGTGTCCTCTAAGCTTCCCAGGCAGCCTTAACATGCTTTTTCCTGTGCTCCAGTTGATCATGGTACCTAGCTTTCCTAGGACAAATATCTGTCATGACATAAATGTTCGTTTGCATGTCTGGTGCCAAATTTGACCCAAGCTCCTTTAGAAAACCACTATGTTGCATTTGTCTTTATATCCCTCATATCTAGCCCAGAGCATTATATATAGTAGGTGCTGAATAAATGCTTGTTCAGTAAACATCGGGAGGTGAATCTTCAAGCTCTGATTCACCACAACCTCTATAGTAATATCCTCTAGTTAGTATTTTAATAGTTCACACTTCTCTAATTAATTCTCACTTGTATATATAGTGAACTCTTGATTATGCACCAGAGGATTATCCACATTGTAGTTTAGTGTAGCAAATCTTACTTTTAACTTCTTGTTGACATCACCAGCTGTTTACTTAAGTCCTTTATTGACACTGTCACCAATTCCATCTACTTTTACTACTGTATGCAGCCAAGAGCATGGCAGAAGCTAGAAAGAAAGGATTAAAAGTTACACACACTTATTTGCCTCTCCCTACCCAAGATTCTGGACTTAAAGGCACAAGAGATCCCAAAGTCAGAAAAAGGAGGTTATCAAGGTAAGCCAGATAAAAACAGTTATGAAAGGGGCAGCTACTTGAGTGATGGTGTGAAACGTGAGTACGGGGAACATTTTTCTGGGGAAAGGATCTTCATCACAAACTACAAATCTTTGAATAGCTTTTAGGATATGCTCCTCAACAAAGAAGCCTACATTTCCACCTACTGTATCTTCTAGCAGACTAGTGTTTTATAACTTCTAACTTTTTCAATTTCTTTGGAGTCACTAACTCGATGACTGCACTAAATGGTAGAATGTTTAGAAATAAAACATGAGCAACTGCACACTCCTGAAATAATCATCTCTTAAACACTGTCTTCCATTTCAGACTGCTAGTAAAGATAAAAATAAATACTTTAATTTCAGGCACAATTTTGTTTTGTTTTGTTTTATGTTTCCCTGAGTATGTGATATGAAACTATTTTTTAATGTCATTTACATTAAACTCTGGCACTGCTGACTGTGCTTTACATTCTTCTGAAGGCCCCCAGTAGTGATTCCTCTTTTAAATTTAAAAGCCTAATGAACCCAGATTTTAAAAAGTAGCTAATATTGGGTTGAGGGCCAAACAATATAATGATGCAGAGCTACTTGCATTATTCCTGGAGCTATTTGATTTTGACAAGCCCACATTTGGTAATTAACATGAGAATGCCCCCTTGGGCCGTTCTCCTGTTAGCTAAAATATCTTATAAATTACTGTAATAAAAGGGGAGAAAAAGGAACATGCTGCCTGTCAATGTTTCAACTTATCTAGCAAGAGGAGGAGACAAAGCCCCGATCTGGAAACATACAGATGCCAAACGGGAGCATAAATTCTACCGTCTGCCCCAATGTGAGAGTGGAACCTATTCAACAGTAGGACATGTGTGCGGCATCAGCTGAGTTTCTGAAGCAAAAGGTGTGTTGGTCTGTTGGATGGGCAGTCTTGGTAGGTTTCCTAATTGCCGCTTAGTCAGTGATATCACATCATCTGCTAAATGCCAGGTCAGTGGACACAGTACCTACAATTGAGGAAGCAGCTTCATATTTTCCATTTCAAAGTCTCTTGGTAGAGTTCAATAAATAATACCATCTACCAGTATTGTCAAATGCAGTCGAATTTATTATCCTAATCTAGATGAATGTATTAACATGGCCATAATGTAGATTCTATGTGCATTTGTGGTTAAGAGTCAAATGTCTCCCTTCACTACTTCTGTTTGCTCCCATCTGGCTATGAGCTTGTAATCAGCTAAAGGAACTGGAAGTGGACAAATGAGCAGGTTTTACAGTTCATTTTATTGAGGCTAAGACTTGGCAATTATGTAATTTTAATTCTGGCAAGAAGTAACAATCTGTGACTATTTCCTTAGAATTGACTTTTAAAATTCTTTAAGACCTCGCTTTCTTTTCTCTTTCACCCACATAACCATTTATCATCTGATTATAGACATATAAGCCACTAAAAGATAATTATGATACAACAAGTAATAAATTCTTCTTAGGTAATGGAGACTATTGTGTATCTAAACATATCCATATATGCAACAATGCATACAAAAATAAACTTTATTTTCTCACACTATAGTTTTACCTCCTGTTACCAAATCAACTTTATTATCATCAATTTATTTTAATCTAGGACATTAACCACATTATTTTGAGTCAACAGCAGCTGCTGATTGAACAATAGTTTTCAACATTCTATTACTTAGGGTCTCTTTTTTTTTTTTAATGTTTTATTTAAAGGCCTGAGGGAATCAATGGGTATAATGTGTAGACTTATTGATAAAAATTCTGAGCCTGCAATAGAATATAGCTCAAAAATAGCTGTGTTTAATCCATAGCAGACGTAATTTGCTACTAGGACTGAATTTTAACAGGAACAGATCCAAAATCATGTCAGTGTTCCCATTTTTGTGCCACAGAGTAATGACATTTAATCAGGAATATTACTACACTCTTTTGGTGACAGCTGAGACACAAAACCAGCCAGCTGATGCAATTCCTGTCTTACTGCTGGCGGCCTATAAACAGCAACTACAAACAGGAAGCTGCCTTACCTCTTGTATCCTAACAGACAGAATTTTAAAGAACAAGGCTTGCAGAGTGGCTGCAAGTACAGGCCATCAGGCTTCCTAAAGACTGCTGGAACCATCCCACAGTCTCCACACATCCCTGTGGCCAAAGGAAGCTTAAGGAGGAAACTTTCTAGATCTTTTGATGCAATGGTGCTGCAGTCACCAGGTGTGAGGCAACATGAGATTTGCAGAATATAACCACCATAGCTACTGCTCAGTTAGATCGATGGCCTATAATTACCTGGGAATTACTTGGACACAAATCAATGGTGTATTGTGTCCCATTCCTAATGAGCAGGGTAACTTTTGCCTGGTCTGTGAACATTATGATAAAGACAATATTCCCATCTGCTTACTCTGCCTTCTACTACCTGCCCAAACTGTATCTGATGTAGCCCAGCAAGACTGGGGATGTGGGAAGTGGACTTCAGACAGCAAGGAATTGGGGGTGATGTGTTCCAACTCCAAAAACAATTTTTATTGCAGCGGTTGCAGCTTTTCACTCCATCCCAATCTGGAGTAAGACTGACATCTCTGAGATAAAAGGCTCCATTAGATGTCTTCAGTTTGGCCAGCCTCCTCCCCTGGCCACGCCCCAAGGGATCGAGCCACATTCTGATGACATCCATCAAGCTCATGATTCCAGCTCAACACTTTGCATCAATTTCTCCATCTTCCAGCTACCACAAAAAGAGGGGTGGGAGGAGAAGATCCAAGCAAGTGGTGGGGAGGGGTTGCTTAGTGCTATTTGATCAAACACTGAATGTACGGCCCCATAACTAAGCTGCCACAAACACACCACTCTATCCTGTAATACTTCTTAAAAGTAAAGGAACAGAGCTGGAGTCCTGCTGGATTTCCCTTAGCAACCTGACAGGAGCCCACAAGGTCAGCTAGCAGGAAGCGTAGAAAATTATACGGTGGGGAATTATCAGCTAAATTATTTCACTATACTCAGGATTTTTACTGTTCTTCCCAAGACAGTGGCCTCTTGCTACCCAGATTAGAAACATGAATAAAAGGACAAGAATGACAAAAGGAGGGGGAAAGAAAAGAGAAACATTTTAAATGGCTTCTTTATCTTATTTTATATATGTACACATACATACATGTATATGTATGTATGTATGTGTGTGTGTGTGTGTGTGTGTGTGCGTGTGTCTTTGTTTTGTTTTAATGCAACTCCTTGAGGCTACTGCCCAGAAATCCAACCTGCTTGTTTTCCTTCCATGGCCATAATGTTTCTTATCCTTTTTGTTTGGGGTGGAAGGATGATGGGGGTTGGGCTGGAGACGGCTCCACGACCAGGTTTGCTACACAAGCCACAGCAGCAGGAGCAAGCATGATTTATCAATTAACAGGTAATGAAAAAAATTCTCTGCAATTAAAGATATGATTTTGCTCAAACAGGAAGCAGCACCATACAACTGTGTACCCCTCTGAGGAATACTCAGCTCCCGTCACTAATGTGGAGCACGGCTAATTTTAACAGAGTGTGTGTGGGCCCCTTGGGGGACTCCTTGTTGATGAAGGAATATACAGTAGGGAACCCCCAGAGGACCTAGCTGATTGGAGAGCCCCAGGAAAGGTGTAGGGAAATTACATTTCCTGTTTCTTAGGAGAGTTATTAAAGGGAAAGGCAGCTTTAATCACTGAAAGACCAGTTGCTGTATTATTTTTGATTTATATACCAAAACAATACCCTTTATTCCTTGGTTGCTTTTTAATACATATGTCAGCTTAGTCAATATTATATTTCAGTATAACATATAAACAGCTGTAAGATCTTGCTAAAAATGTGAAGGCTTCTGAAAGATTATACAAGATAAAATACATTATTGCTACTCAACAAAAAAATCAGAGAAAATTAAAGTAGACAGAAATATTCCCCTTTTTCCTTTCACATAAATCAATAAGCTATTTTGTCAAAAGAAATGCACCAAAAATTTCGTAATAATATATAAAAAAAGTTGTTGGCTTCCCAATGTTTTCTTCTTCTGGATATGTTTCTTTGGAAAGAAAAATTTCATTTCTATGCAATTAACGCAGAAAGGGCATAGTGATTTGTTGATATTATGTTCATGCCAATTTGTTTAAAATACTTCTATAAAGTCCCTATTTTACATCAATATTTTAGTAAGCTTTGGAGATGGAGGAGTTTTCAGATCACCTAGTTCAACTCTTTCACATTTCAGGTAAGAAAACAAAGAGTCAGAAAGGCTAAGTATTAAAAACACAACAATAATAACAACAATGTCTAACATGGGTTGGGTAGTTACTGTTAGGTGCTGCTCTGAGCTCTTTGTATATGTTACCTTATTGAATTCTTTCTATAGTCCTTTGAGGTATTACTATTATCATCAATGATCACTTTTATTGTTTTCATAGAAGGAGAAGTTCAGGTTGAGAAAGGGTGAATGACTCACCCAAGACCACATGAGAAGGGCAGAAGCAGGGAGTGGGAAGAGGGATTCCTGACTCCAGGGACACCAGAGTTAACCACTAGGCTACGCTGTCTCTCCTGTCATGCATTGATTACAGAGGTGTGGGCACCAGACCCCAGATCCTTTGATTTGGAGTCTAGTAATAAAATAGAAAATTATTTCGTTCCATTAGATTATGTTGAAATATTCTCCGCCCCAAAAGATCACCCACAGAGCTGAATTTCAAATTGAAAGTTCTTATATGAATTTGAACTGTTAAACCAAATGGGACACCACATGTGTATGTGAGTGAGTGTGCCGAATGTGGCTGCTGGACTGGGGGAATACAAGTGACCTTGGGAAAAATACAAGCAGGGAGGCCTGGTTCCTGCTGCTGTGCCCTCTGACCTTCCAAAAGGATCCTCCTCTGTCTCCTTGTAACCCCCAGGATGAGTCTCGCCACCCCACAGTCCAGTCCAAATCCAATTACGTCTATAAAAACAAGTGTTCCATTTCTGGTGCTTTTTAAATGTAATTGAAAGACTGTGTCTTCCTAAAACAGCCAAGATCTATAACCCTTCTCGCTAACATCCTCCTGAAAACTCCTCTGCTTGCCAAAGCAGTGTTAAAGAACAATCACAGTGTATGGCATGAGTGCAAATAGCTTTCCTTTTAAAACACAAACCAAAATAATCTTTACAATCCAGTAGCTATAAGTGGTGGAGAAGGCTCCTTCAAACCCTGCCCCACAGTATCACCTCGGGCAAAGGTTTCTCTGCTGTTAGAACTGGGATATTTGGAAGCAGGCTGCCCCTACAAGCTTTGCTCTTGTTTCTTTGGCGGATTCCTCTGACAGTTCCTAACTGTATTATCAGGATTTGTCTCGCTGGTAATGGCCAATTCATTTGTATTACCACATTTAGACCTTCCACTAAGCAGACAATCACAGGTATGAAGACTGGTCCCACGGAGTCCAGTGCAGCTGACTGCTCTGACTGGCTCAGAGGAAAATGTCAGCAGGAAATCAAGTGCATCTTCTTCATTTTTCCTGTCCAGATTCCGCACTTCCTTATGGACAAGCAGACAGAGAGAGCACATGTGTGTGCACACACACCTCATAAATCCCAGCAGTGAGCCTCAACCTCATTGGGGAAGAACTGGGACAGACATCGAGTCCAACACCTTCATTTAACAGCTGAGGAACCAAGTCCCAGAGAAGAGACTTCCGTGTGTTAGTTAGTAAGTGGCAAAGCTAGGGTTTGATCCTAAGGATGCCTAACCCTAAGTCCACTGTTCTTTATGCAGCACTGTTTTACTAAAAGCAAAAAAAGTCTTTATTAATGGGAGTGTTCAAAAACTCCCTTTCTGTAAGTCCTTGTTTAGTGACTCCATTTCACAAGCAATTAATTTCTCAGGTCTTTCTTAAGTAAGGACTTCCACACAGACATCCTCACCCACTGGGATAGGGCCTCCACTGGTAGAACCAGACACAAAACAGTACCAAGGACTTCCTGGGAGACTGAGGTACCAGCAAGCCCAACCCTGCCCACATGCTTCATACTCTGGTCCAGTTCCAGGGCTGATACCTCCCAGGGATTCAACTGCTATGCTTTGAATACAACTGAGAATATTAAAGGCATCTACTCTCTTAGCATCTGAAAACAGAGGGTGTCAAAGACCTCAACATATTTCAAAGAACTTGTGAAGGAAAACAAATATCGGAAAGTTATTTTGAGGTTCAAAATTTTGAAAGAAAAAAGATAACCCTGAATAATATTCTAATTTTTATAGGTACAATTTGTACCTATCTTTCTGTAGATGAGAGAGGTGGCACATGAGAAACGGATCATTAAACAGTACTGTGAAACCAGGGAAATTAACCAGCTGCTGTGAAAGCCACCTCTCTTATTCTCTGAGAAAGAGTAGAGGGTGGGGGTGGGGAGGAGAGAGCTCAGGAAAAGCAGGAAGAAAGGAGCTGATTTCATCGATAAAGCATTAGCTTAGAAGTCTGTGGACCATCTTGAAGCTAATGAACAGAAAATGTATGATCGAAAAATAATAGTTGCAGGTGACAGATCTTTCATACTTTTGAAATTATAATAATTTTGTCCTGGAAGAGCCTTAAAGACCATTTCATTCAATGCCCCGATTTAACATAAAAGGAAACTGAGAAACTGAGGTTGAGAGAAGAGACTGGCTTGACCTCATTTCCACGTATCAATTTGGTGGCAGGAGCCTGGCCTTGTGATTCCCATCCTATCCTGTGCTCTACCCATGAACACTGCCTTACTCATTCAACAGGCCACAGGGCACTAGAGGGAACTCTGTTAAGTCTAGCAAGTAAGGACATTGTACAACATGCTTGGGTTTTAGCTGCTGGGATATTTTTCTGTGCAGAAGAAAGGCAAACTCTTTTCTGTATCAAGAAGAATCTATATGCCTGTTGGGTTGTTGAGTAAGCGTTCCATGTGCCTCCACCAAGTCAGTAATGCAAAAAGACGGCCGGGCGTGGTGGCTCACGCCTGTAATCCCAGCACTTTGGAAGGCTGAGGTAGGGGGATGACGAGGTCGGGATTTCAAGACCAGCCTGGCCAACATGGAAACCCCATCTCTACTAGAAATAAAAAAAATTAGCTGGGTTTGGTGGCAGGCACCTGTAATCCCAGCTACTCGGGAGGCTAAGGCAGGAAAATCGCTTGAACCCAGGAGGCAGAGGTTGAATCCAGGAGCTGAGATCGTGCCACTGCACTCTAGCCTGGGCGACAGAGCAAGACTCTGTCTCCAAAAAAAAAAAAAAAAAGGCAATAAGCCTTTAAGAGCAAAGGAATCTGTAGCAAAAGACCATGCAGGAAAAGTCAGTGCAGAAGAGCTGTCCCAGGGAAATATCCTGGTCTTACAGTCCATAGCCCTTGGGAAAGGCATGACACAGAAGGGAGCTGCCATCTGCTGAGTGCCTCTAGTAGGGGTGTTACAGCCCTTTTCAGGTAAGACAATCAAGGCCAAAAATGTTACATGACCTGCCCATTATTACACACAGAGAGCCAATATTCTAGCCCAGGTCCACTCCAAAGTCCAAGTTCTTTCTTTGGAACCTAGTTTGATTCCTTCAATCTACAAGTGCTCTGTGTTAAGTAATATAGCAACCAGGTCTTTGAGTGCAGTGGACTGAATGTGTATGTCTCCCTCCCAACTCATATGTTTAAATCCTACCCCTGAAGGTGGTGGTATTAGGAGGTATTAGGCCTTCAGGTTATGAGATTGGAGCCCTCACAAATGGGATTAATGCCCTTATAAAAGAAATCCCGGATAACTTCCTCGCCCTTTCACCAAGTAAGGTACATGGAAACAAGCCACTCTCTATGAAGCAGGAAGTAGGCCCTCACCAGACACACAATCTGCAGGTGCCTTGACCTCCAACTTCCCAGCCTCCAGCACTGTGAGAAATAATTTTCTGTTGCCTACAAGCCACTAGTTTACGGTACATAGCAGCCCGAACGGACAAAGACACCGGGCGAAAGGAGACCATGGTATCAGCTCATCATTTACATTGAATTTGCTTCATCAAATCACAAATCAGAAATTTCTAACTGCTCCTGAATGAAATGAAAAGACAGTCCCTTCTTAGCTTCCCTTTCTTATTCCACTCAGATACTTGGAAGAACAAAAAGGAAAGCAGCCAACATGAAGAAAAGTAACATCTCTCGGCTGAGATTTCTGTGCCAAAGAAAGAGATAAAGCAGGAACAAAGTAACAAATTATATTGTCAGAGAAAATGTGAACTTTTTGATTGGGGATGACATTTATTTTAAGTGTGCAATGACGGCAGGAAATCTGTCAGGGTAAGACATGGCAGAGGTTTCAGCGTTTGTTAAGAGCGTCGTGGGAATTTAGCTAAAACTGTTAAAACTGACACCATTGGCTTTTGTTAGCACATTAAGCATGGGAAAAGTGCCAGTCAGCATATCCTCCATAGCATCAGTTCAGTTAAATCATCTGGAAGATGCATAAAACTGGGTGGGATAATAATGGCTACATTTTTCAACACATGGGGAGACAGAGGGGAGAAGGCCAGTGCTGTTTTGATAAGAATGACAAATGATTCCTTTAAGATATAGCTCCCAACAAGGGAAAATGGGAGAGGGAGGGCATTTGTATTGGTCCTGTTATATTCCTGAAGATTTTTTGGTGTAGGAAACAAAGTGCACATACGACTGTGATGATGCCAAGATTACAGAATAATCACTGATGCAAACACATGGGTTTGGCTGAAGTAAAATCAAAGTCCTGCTTAACATTCTGCTTTCAATGGACTCAATTACTTCAGAGAAAAGCTAAGTGATAAAAAGCAGAAACACAGATATTTACCCAACAAGATGAACAAAATCAAATGCAAAGGCACTCTTGCTTCTTCAAGAAATCTTCAAACAGACCCATTACACAGAATCTTGCCTCACCTGATTCCTCTCAAGAAGCAGATCAAAAGAAAAGAAAACTGAAAGCTTAACAATGAATTGTGCCTCCAGCAACTCAATGGGTTCCAGCTGTTGGGGACCAGAACAATGCTTTAATGAAATGGCACCCTCAGCTTATTTGGACAAACGTTTTGATTGAATTAGAGGAATTTTGTTCTCAGCACCCTCTGAGTAGTAAGTTAAAAATTACGTGTTTGTTTCTTGAAAAAAGTTAAGAAAAAAAGCTGGCTGTTTATATGTGATGTGCACAAAAGGTGTGGTGGTCCTCCCAAATTGTGCTAGAAAATGCAATACCTTTTAGTACCACACCATCCATATGCTTTGTAAGACCTTAGGTAATGAAATAGTCTTTGGAAGTTAGGGCATCCCTTGGGGGCCATTTTTCCTTAGAGCATAGAAAATGGAAATTTGGTTCTAGAGTTCCCTTAGTGGTTCTACATCTAAAGAAAAGTCTTCGGTTGAATAAGTCTCTATGAAGCAAATAACTTACTGCTCTTTGCCAGAGATGGAACCCTGTGTGTACTTTTACTTCAGGATTTACACTCTTTGTAGTCTATAGAGGCTCAAAGGTGGCTGGTCATCTGACTTGGGATTTTCTGATTAGTTTTCAGGAGAGTGTTTATTGTCCACAGGTTAGGGTGTGTTTAATGTAAAGCCTTTCTTGCCCTCCTGGTTATCTTGTAAATGATTACCCCATGCTCAGCTTTTTCAGCAATACTCTAATGAGTATAAATAAAATAAGCCCCAGTTTTCCAATTATAGAGCCATGACCCTCTCCAAAACATCACCATATGACTGTCGGTGACCAGTGTAACTTTCCAACATTCCATGCGCTAGGAAGTTTTTGCTCATTTGCGCCTGTCTGGTTTAGCTGATAAAACACAGACACAGAATTAAGGGCAAAACATAAAAATCTGCTGCCAAGAACTGTCTTTCTGCTATGCAAACATCATCTTGTGTAGCTTAAGACCTAAATGTTTTTCCTAAAGGGCTGTTTCCACCCTCCTCCCCCATCACACCAAAAAGGGAACATATGGAAGAATGAGCTTGGACCAAACGGATCCTATTTTTTGGTTCAGCAGTAGGGTAGTCACAGAAGCACAGCACCTCATCAAATAAACCAGACTGACACCGTTTGGACTTTACCAACCTAATTTCCTAGATCTTTCAAGTTCTCTCATCCATCTCTGGCTACTACCAAGCACAGGCAGCTCACCAGGCACAGCACCTGGGTTATTCAGATACATCACTATTGACTTTTAAAATTAATTTTAAAAAAGAAGATCAAGCAATTGCCATAAGCATTGTCTAGATTCAAAAATGGCTTCTCATTCCGAAACAAAACTGATTGGAATAACATCATCGGAACTGGCCTCATTCTCAGTGGCCTTCAATGGAATAACAGCTAATTAACACACGACCTAAATCTTAATCTGTTTCCTCCCTGCCTACCTTGTGAGTCCTGGGGACTTCTCTTCTGAAGACAAGGAGAAAAGTACTTTCATGGAAAAGATGTGGCTACCAAGTCTTAGACTATCTAAGCAATGGAACCTTAAGAACCCAAGCCCCAGAAGGGAGAAAAACTAGAGCTAGCTCACTACAAAATGCCATACATTTTAACCAATATGTTAATATTTGATTTTTTTTTAGATTTTCATAGATCCTGTATATTCCCTTTTATAGGTTATTTTTTTGCATCTAAGAAAGGTAGCAGAATTATTCATTAACACTACTTTGTGATAATTTCTATTAGTTTTAGAAATAAAATTCAGGAGACCATTACTTAAGAGATTCCTATTTCACATGTGTCCTTTAGTTCGGGTTTTAAAAGCAATTTTAATGAACTATTCTAACAGGTTATGGTAATTCAGTTCCAAAGATATTAATCTGACTACAAACAAAATCACACCTGCTAGAGATGTTCATGTTGTTATCAACAGATATGCAGATATACTTGGCATTGACCTTCCCTTGACACAGACTAACATAACTAGAGAACTTAATAAGCATCCGATGCTCTGCAAAACTTTGAAATAACACATTTAGTGTCAGCATGTACTTTTTATCATATTTTTTACATTTATACTCTTTTTTAGCATTTTGAACATAGTATCAAAGAGTGGATTTTCTCTAAAGCTAGTTTTATAGCAAATATCTTATCTATGCTTTGTGACATCACAGGAGTTTCCCTAATAACTGTGAATGCATAAACGGAAATTTATTATCATGTCAAATTGGTAAGAGATGGGGATATAACTACCAATAGTTAGAGTCCTGTTTTTCATGTAGATGTTTGCTTTCAGGAATAAAGAGATGAAAAATTAAGGATATATGAAGTGTGGCTGTAAGTAATGAGATAGATTTTCTTGTGTATCTTGTAAACTGGCTCTGAGGACCATCAAAAGGTCTTGTTCTGGGCAAGGATGGTGTTGTTCAGAATAAACTGCTAGCCTTCAGTGGTGATGACTGAAAAGTAACCTTTATTATGATACCTAAGCACCATCATTTTAAAATTAAAAGTGCTATGACATATATAGTATTTGTAACTATCTTCATGAAGCTTTCTTCAGATACCTTGTAGCAAAGATGCTAAGTAACAAAAATACCAATTTCTATTATTTTATACATTTCTATTATTTAAAAATTTAAAAAAGAAAGAAAAAGAAACAACGTGTTTTCTCCAATTAGAAGGGCCTGTAGAGACAGAAAGTTGCCATAACTATCCGTAATAAATTCAACCATCAAATTTCACAAGACTAGAAGAAGCAGAAATATTTTATGAGGCAATTGTTCAATCTGTCCTCTTACTAAGTGATACAATCAGTTATACCAATAAGCTAGTAAACATTTTCACTGGTACATGAAACAACCTTTTGGTTGGTTTATAATTACAAGAATGATGCTAACTGAATCCTTTGCTTTGTTTCAGTATCCCTTGTTAGTGCCATAGACCTCTCTGTCTCTCTTGTTTTTCTCAAAAGCAATTTAGAAAATGCTTGTATTTTAGACAAAAGGAGAACATTTGGTGAAAGAAAATTCATCATTAGGTATCTAGAGGTTTGTTAATAGAAAAGGCAACTCCCACAGTGTATCCTAGTGCTCAAGCCAGACACACACGCTCAGGACCAGCAAGCTGCCTTCACAGTGGGCCAAAAGTCATTATCATAATTTTATATTACATAGACTACATTGAAAATTTAATATATCCCAGCAAAAAGAGACAAAAGACATTTTGCATAATGCTTCTGTGAGCGCACTCTCTCTTGCTACTCTTTTAGCCACCCCATGCAGATAATCACACCAGGAAAAAGAAGTTCATTACCTAAGCCAAATCAAAATTAGGCTTTTCTTTTTGATAGGGAACTTCATTAGTAAGCCCTGTCTTATACAGCTGGGAGATTTGATGAATCTATCTTAGAGTAATAATTCAGCACAATCAGCTACAATTTTACTTTAAGTTTCATATCTTTATCAAGAAAAGTAGAAATATATAAACTGGATACATATACATGGATTTTTAAAGATGCTAAATCAAGATGCTAACTGAAATCACTTTTGGACATTTAAAACATTCCAGAGTGATAGAACAAACCCAGGTAAGAAATGCAACTCACCGCCATGTACTTATCCATGATTAAGGCTTTAAAGAAAAAAAAAAAATCAAAGAAACCAAGGCTGAAACACTTGAAGTTGAGGAAAGCAGGTATTTATTGAAACTATTCAAATGAAAACATCTTCACATTTTTAAAGTTAGCCTTTGCTTAACTGGAAAACGCAGGAGGAAAGAGTGATTTTAGAATCTCAAGATAAAGGCTAAAGATCTATTGTCCCTACATGCTGTCCAAGAAAATATCCACTGCAGTGCTAAGCCCCCATTTATATCATACAAAACTCAGTTATCCCACAGACGTGGAACAAAGAACTCCATTCTCCCCTTTGTGTGACCCACATATGTAAGTAAGTTCACCAGCATGCAAGAGCTCTGCTGGCTGCAGATGACTGTCTGTGGAACTCCTCCAAGATCGCACCCTTTCATGCTGAAAAAACCTATCTCCGTAGCCCTGGTTGTGGACACAGTTTTCCACACTGTGCTTGAAGCTAACCTTGACTTTTGTAACTAGACTGAGGTTTCAATATCATGCAGGGCTTTGTTGGCCATTGTCCACTATGTGTTCTCTTAACTATACAAAGCCAGCTAGCCATCAAGAGAAATATCAGTCTCCCTTTGCCATTTCTCCCCCTCTTTATTGACATCCATGAATTTCCCTAAATATTTACATCAATATTATTGAAAGGATGAGAGTGCTGAATTCTTGAAGGTTAAAACTTTTCAAAACAAATAACCTCCTAGGCCTCTTTGGTGTTATCGATCTATAGTTTTTGTTAACTCTCAACAGTGGCAAAACCTATGGCACAACAACAACCACCACAACCACCAACAAAATGAAAATAAAAAACAAACCTCTTCCACTTCATCATATCAGATGTCGCTTCATCCATATTTGAGTGGTAGGAGTACTCAAAAGACAAATTCCGTTTGACTTAAGCTTGGGTCTGTCACTGAGCATGAATGACCCGAGTGACAAATCCTGACATCCAATATTGTGATGCCCAACAACCTCTTTCTGAGCAAGGACAAAAGACTTAAGAAGTACTTGGTTTAATTATTAACATGACTAAATACTTTCTTACACTTATACCTATTCAAAACACACTCTCAGAGCCTTCGGAAACAAAAACGGCATTCTAAATTCCAGCTTTTCCATAGGTTTGATTTCACTTTTACAAATTAATAATATCATCTAATTTATTCCCTTCTAGTGTTTAATCTTCTTCTGGAAAACGCTATAGTTCCTAGTACTTAGAAAGTGGAAATGAAACTGTTTCAGGGTTCTAGGATATGACAACATGGGAAACCTTTAGAAAGAGAGATGATGACAACAGTTACCATTTATAAAGTCTTAATTGTGTACCAGGCATGGTGCTTAATGTTTTTAATAGATTATTTTACTTCGCCCTTCAAACAACCTTATTAGTTAGCTATTATTATTCCTATTTTATGGATTAGGAGACTGAGTCTTTGCAAGGTTGTGCCACTTGCCCCACGTCACACAGCTAGCAAGTGCAGAGTTTTGGCTACTTGTTAATCTAACTCTCGGGCCTGTTTTTCTAACCACTGAGCTTACTAACCCTCCTAAGTGGATAATGAACAATAAGCAATTCCAGGAAATTCCAGGAAATCAAAAGAGCTGCTTAATTCTCATAATTGTCATATAAGCAATTTATAGGAATAAGCAATTCCAGGAAATCAAAAGAGTTGCTTAATTCTCATAGTTGTCATATAAGCAATTTATAAAACTACCCTTCCAGGTGTCCTTTGGGGCTAGGATATATAAAAAGCATTTAGCGACAAAGAAAACAAGCAGGGAGCCCTATAGAAAACTAGAAAGGATAGAGAAAATACATAAAAATGAGCATCTTTTATGCCATGACATTGGTTTCTCTGAAAAAAAGGCTACTCCACTATCTGCTTGTCCAAAAAAGCCCCCCACCTTTATTAGAAAAACTATTTTTCACTTTTATAACCCTTGCCACTTGGCCTGGTTAATCGTAACTATTTCTTTAGGGTCTATGAAAGTTATGCCATATCATTCTTTAGTTCTCCTTTCCCTAACCAAAAAACAGTGGTGTAGATCAAGGCCCAGTTCAAGTCCTCTTCCTCCTTGATGACTCAGTGGTATAAAATGCACTGCTCTCCAATGTCTTCACAATTTATCCTTCTCATATGATTTTTTACCTATGTTTTATTACATTGTGATAAACTCTTTATACCTATATCTTAGCCAGATATAGGTATAAATATCCTGTGCTCCTTGACAGCAGGAGTCACATCTTACGTGTTTGTAAATAAAACAAAACAAAACCGGATGCTCAAAAATGTGTGACAAAGATAGTAGGAGTATGATTACACAGGTATCAGATATAGGATACACAACCACTGGGTTTTCTGCTTTGGTTTTCTTCTTCTGAAAGTTTGGAGGATACAGAGCAGGGCAAATATTTTAGAATCTGAGGTTTATAAACACAACAATGCATCCCAGCTCACAGTTAACAAGCCAACTGCAAAGACGACGATCAAAAACAAATCAATCAACAACTGCCAACAATAAGATGAAATATAATAATAATGTCAACATTCAACAAAACCAGTCATAACAAGGGTCTTGAGATTTACCTTTAATGCTGAAGTGTTATAATGGAGTCTAAGGAGGCATTTTTACATATTTTATAAGGAAGTTTCAGGTTATATGAACCTTTAATACTTGGCCATAAAAATGAATCAATCACCATCTTGCAAGGGACCAAACTATAAATTTTCCAAATTCTCCTCACATTTGACTGCAGGTTAGTCCAAGTTCAGAAAATCCAGTTCAGCTATTTTCTTTTTCAACAGATTTCCACATGTTATTAGAAGTACACAGTTAACCAGGTTTCATGCAGTAGACAAAATGGCATTGTGGGATTACATTAGGTCGACAGCTGCTTTATGACTATAGCTTCCAGACCAATTTATTTAATATTGATCTTTAAACAAACATCAGTACAAATAAATTTGAGCACTCCAGTCCCGAGATTTTATATCTATAAAAGAGGCCTATATTCAGAGAAACAGGGCTGCTTGTATTTCTCCCTTTGATTCTGTTTTCTTTGATCCTACCAGGTATCAAATACATCAATGCCAAATTAAAACAAATCCATCTTCAGATAATACTCTGTTTATAATCTTTCGTGCAGAAAGAATTTTTCTATCAATAACTTCCAGCAAGCATTTTAACTGATCTTTTTATGGCTTTATTCTGACTACTACAAAAAGCAGCCGTACCCTGTCCTGACCGAACACCACGCCCGGCTCTACCTGGAATATCTGCTAGGAAGGGCCGAGTTCTATCCCCATCTCCATGCAGCTTGCTTTCTTTAACAATTCCAAGCCAGCAGCAGGGACACACCGAGATCCAGCTGCCCCCTACCGAGAAAATTGCTGCACAAAGCTAGGGGTTCCGGAGGCCAATCTCAAGACTTTTATGAGACAGCAGTTGACCATTTGGAGAAGGGGACAGCTGGGTGCTAAATATAAATGGGAAAAAAGACTTAGATAGGGAAATAGATAATGAATCCTGGGATTAAACACTTGATTCAATTAGTAGGGCATGTATGAATGTGAGGCATAAATGGACCCGACATAATTATTTGCACAGGACTTATTTATGCCGTTCTTAGTTATCCTGATTGAGTATAGACACAAGGCTTACCAGGGGATGGATATTCTTGTGGTCTGGAAATGGGATAAAGTTCAAAGTTTTTGGTCACTACGTATTCACATCTGTCATCTATTTTATGTTCACTGAGTTCTATGCATTACATTGAGCTTTAAAAATAAAGTTTCTGTTCTGTTCTTTTCCTTCTCTCCTTCTTCTTTCCCTCCATGCCTCCCTTCCTGCTTTCTTTTAAGTATAAATATTCTGGAAACAGACTAGGTCAATGGATAAATCCTTACAAGAAATTAAAAAGCCCTTCAGCAAAATATTCAGTTTATTTCCAGATACCCTGAACCTGTACTAGCAAAGGGAGGTCTACCTGCTGTGAAACTGTAAGATAACTGCGTTTTGTGAGTGACAAATTTTGGTCATAGTCAGTGAAGGACTGGTTTCCAGAGCATTCAAATTAAAAAAAAAAAGTCTTTTCACTTGTCATAAATTAGGGCTCAAGGAGAGATTGGGAGGACATGATATTTTAATGCTTAACATCAGAAATGCCTAAAAGATACAATTATTTAAGACTACTGTTCCTCAGTCAATATAATAGCTTGGTGCTATAAATATAGCAAGAAATCTATTATTTATACAAGTACCAGCTTCTGCTATGTCCCTTTTCAGTGTGCTCACATAAATGAACTCGGAGCATAAAACAAATGTACAGAAGAGGAGCTGTACCCATGACATCTTCCTAATTTGAAAGGACTTTTCATTTTTCACCACATCCCTAAAACTATTCATAGGTGAAGACAGTTGAAGGGTGTCCACGTGGCCAAATATAGTCTACTGTCTTGCTTCTGGCACACAGGATGAAGCATTAAGGCACAGGTCTTTGTCCACGTAGCTGCTGAACCTTAAAGACAGGAGGCAGACCCTCCATGTGGTCTGAAGGGGAAGACAGGTGCTACTTTGTAACTTCTAAGGTGCTACAATTGAATCAGCCATAGATGTAGGTCTTCTTTCAGCCTGTGTGTGTTATGGGTAGAGAATGATTCTTTCCTCATAGAACTTTCCTATAGCGAGTATTAAATGGTAAAACACATGTAAATTTGCTTTGATAACCAGAAGATGTGGGGCCAATATATAAGGTTCATATTCTTATAATTATCTATGATATCATCATTATCATAGATAGCTGTGCAGGCAATGATTTTATTAAAGGAAGCCCATCTTTTATGGCTAATAGAGGCTTTTATATTGGCTCATGTTTAAACCAGACTCAAGGCCGAGTTACATGGAAGAGCTGGTCTCATCTCTTGTTGCACTCCAATGTTCTATCTATAGATGGTTAACTGCATTCCTACAGGCAGCACTCTCATTGAGAATGATATAAATTTTGTATGACATTTCTGTTGCAACCTTTACCTCACTGATTCTTAAGAAGCTGGGGGCCAACAGCTAAAGTGAAGCTATGCCTCACTTTTGGGTGCTCATATCTTGTAGTAGTTCATAATGGGTGCTCATATCTATTACAGTCCACAACGGAACGTGAGACAATGGTGCTCATGAGACTCTGCCACCTGGGTGAGCAATGATAGCTGATGATGTAAGTCACAGATATCAGATATGCTCTGAGCAGAAAAAATTCTGAGAACCACCCCTCTACAGACACCTCCATCAAAACTTTTATAACAGAGAGCAATAACTATTCTTGTTTTTGGTCTTTTTGCCTATGGATCATGAGCTCCCTGAGATATGCTCAGTATATCTTTGTACCCACAATTAATGAAAGTCCCTGGCTTAGATAATAACTAAATTAGTGCAAGTTAATAAAAATAAACAAGTTAATGGCATTCACAGCAACCTGGATGGAACCGGAGACCATTATTCTCAGTGAAGTAACTCAGGAATGGAAAATCAAACATCCTATGTTCTCACTCATAAGTGGGCGCTATGCTATAAGGATGCAAAGGCATAAGAATGATACAGTGGACTTTGGGGACTCAGGGGGTAAGGCTGGGAAGTGGGTGAGGGATAAAAGACTACAAATTGGGTGCAATGTATACTGCGTGGGTGATGGGTGCACCCAAATCTCACATATCACCCCTAAAGAACTTACTCATGTAACCAAATACCACCTGTTTCCCCAAAACCTATGGAAATAAAAAATTATAGATAAATAAATAAATAAATAAGTACAGGCTAAAGGAGCAAAGATGGAGAAGTGATGATGGTTTTGAAACCATGACATATAAGCAATGTTTGAAGAGACTAGAGGATGTTGATCTTGGAGAAAAACCAAGAGAAGAAGATGTCAGCCACAATAAAATACATGAAGGACTTTATGGTAGAATAAGGACTTTTTTCCATGTGGACTAGTGAATGGAAATTTCAGAAACAGACTCAGAGTATCCTGGGATCCCTTCCTGTCCTTTATCTTTCACATCGATTGGGTCATAACTCCTACATATTTCTAAATTCCATTTATTCTCCATTTCCATTCCCATGATTTTAGTTCTGATCCACCTCTAAATCTCTTGGGCTAGTTATACTTTCCCGCATGCGGTCTCTCACCCCTTCAATTCTACTCTCCAGCTGGCTCCAGGTCTTTTTTTTTTTTTTTTTTTTGAGACAGAGTCTCGCTCTGTCACCCAGACTGAAGTACAGTGGTGTGATCACGGCTCACTGCAGCCTCGATCTCCTTGGCTCAAGTGATCCTCCAGCCTCAGCCCCCCGAGTAGCTGGGAAGTGATCCTCCTGCCTTGACCTCCCAAAGCGCTGAGATTACAGGTGTGAGCCATCGCACCTGGCCCTGATCCAGGTCTTATGTTGCTCCCCTGACTAAAATCTGTTCAAAGCCTCTTCATTGCCCTAAAAATAAAACCCAACTTCCTGGGCTCTGATGAGCAACTGTTTCCCTGAATCTTTTAGAACTCCATGCTTTAGACACACTCTTCCTCTGACTCATATCCTTCTTCCTTGGCCCTCCTGGGACTCTGTACTCATCATTGAAGATTCTGCTCAGAAGTCTCTTTGATAAACCTTCTTTGACCCTCTTAGGCATGTTCATTTAATCACTTCTGGTCATCTTTGAACACCTTGTGACTTAGCAGATTTTAATGATTTATGTTGTTACTATTATTACCTAGAAGAAAAATAACATTCTGTTTATCTTTGTACCCCCAGTGAAATATTGAGTGAGCAGATGACTGACTGACTGAATGGCTCACTCTTTAAGTAGAACTTTGAAGATTGGACCAGGCTCTTTTGGGAGGTGGTGAGTCTTTGGGTGTTCAGCGAGTAGTCTGGACTAGACTTTTATCGTTTCTTTCAACTCTTTCCCTCTGCACCTCACTCCCTTAGGGCTTCTCGCTTAGCAGTAGGGTAGGAAGGAGTCAAGGCAGGCATCATGCAGAGGTTGAATCTGAGCTTGCTGTTCAGACAAGCAGACTAGTGAGAAACTCAGAGCTCTCTTTCATAGCCCAGGATCCAGGTTTAAATACTAGAACCGCCCCCCCCCCACCCCGCCCAATAAGCTAAGACTGTCAATCAGAGTTAAAGAGGATTTCACTTGAGGATTCATGTTGCACAAATAATGAATGACTTCTATGAACAAGAGATTTAAGCAAAGTCCAGTCCTTTCTTATGGAACGGGGGTTGGCAGATCTCTTGATGCTGGCTTAAAATGGTTATTTTTTTACATGAGAGAGCATAAGCACTAACATAGCATTCCACTGCCTACACAGATCTCCCGGAGTATTAATGAGGAATGATCCCAAAAGACCGTTTTTATGAACCCTCACCATGGAATCTTTCTACACATTTTTGAAGCACTAGCCACCTGGAAGATCAGAATATCTTTGTTTAGACATTTATTTAGTGCACTACAAAGGCAATTTAGAAAACTATCCTCTAGGCTGTGAATGGTGGCTCACGCCTGTAATCTCAACACTTTGGGAGGCCGAGGTGAGTGGATCACTTGAGGTCAGGAGTTTGAGACCAGCCTGGCCAAAATGGCAAAACCCCGTCTCTACTAAGAAAACAAAAATTAACCTGGCTTGGCAGCACACTCTTGTGGTCCCAGCCACTCAGGGGGCTGACGTAGGAGAATCGCTTGAATCTAGGAGGCAGAGGTTGCAGCAAGCTGAGATCATGCCACTGCACTCCAGCCTGGGCAACAGAGCAAGACTCGGTCTCAAAAAAAAAAAAAAAAAAAAAGAAAAGAAAAGAAAAGAAAAGAAAGCTATCCTCTAGTGATCTCCAAAACGAAATGCCCCTCCCTAAGTGTCTAACCAATTACCAAGGGGTTTTTACTGCCAGAGAAAATTTAACATTTTCTTTAAAGTTTTACACCTGGTACAAACGAGAGGAGACCCTGGAAAATTATGATGTTGTGTTATGGTGTGGAAAAACGCCCATTCACAGAAAACTCTCTTGACTACATACATCTTGAAGTTTTGCAGATAGGTCTGAATCTGCTACAGGTTTAATTTCATGAGGAATGAATTTAATCTCTTTTTTCTGCTCTTCAGTGTTGTCTTCTATTTTTGATACTTCACTGGCATTAATGAAAACAATGGAATTACTAGAGATAAAGTTAAAATATAAAAGTTACAGAACTACTGCTTTTCTACAAGAGTCTTGGGGATGGCCATGATGCGATAGAAGTTACTCTTCCTGAAATCTGACCCCAAATACCCCCCAAACACCATAAAATGTATAGATATTTGTCTTAAAACATAAACCCTGTGATCTTTATAAAATAGTTACTGACAAATAGTGAAACAGCTAGGTTTAAGGTTTTAAATGTACATTTTCTAATGGTGCTGATGGCTGTGTTTACTATGTATTTTGGTACATGAAGTACTGTTACTAAGTGTATCGTAATGCTGTCAGTGTGGAGAATGTTGGTCAGCTAAACTTTCAAGTTGCATATAATTTATACTAATATTTTAAGTAATTCACTTGGTCATGTAAATCATGTTACTACAACTCTCTATTAAAAATCTGTGCTTTCAAATTAAAAATTTATTTCCTACACTGCCTATACACATTTCATCACAAGCAGGATTTATGAAGTTATGGGGAAGCCTATTCTACCCCGCCCCCTCTCCTATTACCTTCTGGTACTGGGATAATGAGAAGCTTGACAACATGGCTTCAGGTTGGAATTAAAAGCCTCAAGCCATCCCACTCTGATTTTATGGGGCCTGGCTACTGAGACTTCACAGGGCCTTGCTGAAACGGCCTGTCTACTTCAACTCCACATGGTCCCAGTCTGGCTAGGTCTTTGGATCAAACTCTTCTCGTGTGAATACAGACAGCGTCTGGGAAACTGCGCTGCGGATGTCTCCACAGAGAATCACAGATGCTGTCAGGACTGAACTTCACACTCAAACATTTGATGCATTTTAAAAAGGGATTCAGCCTCAGACTCAAACAGGCAGATGGATCGTCTAACACTTCAAAGGCTTTAGCATGATTGCTTTTTTTTCTTTTGTCCTATAACCCATTCCTCTTCTCCTCCTTCTCCTCTCCAACACGCCTTTGCACAGTTCTAAAGGAAGCGACAAAGGTTCACCAGTCGTAATATCAAGAACACAACAAAACAAGCACGGATACTTTATCTCCCTCATATAATCCTGAGCATTTCCAGTTCTAATGTCAATGGTTCTAAGAAATCAGGAATAGGGCAAAAGGAGAAGTCACAGAAACAATGACAAGATTAAACAAGCAACGAGGAAGTGTCAAGTTCTGTGTTCTGTGTCCATTCAGATGGTTTACCATCTTCCAAATCTGAACCTACTCTCCCCTAATAGTCAATTCCATTAGTAAAATGAGGGTATCCTGGATGGAAAGAATTGTTGATTTCATTATGGTTCAAGCTATTTGGGGAAAAAAATCCCAAATTCAACATGAACTTTTTCTTAAAAGGCTTCATTTCTACAATTATTAAAGCAATTATTAAATTAGAAACATGCTGTGACCTGAAGCTGCTAATCTCTACACCAGTTCTAAAATTGTTACTGCTGTTTCTCCATTAATTAATTACCAAGGTTTATACAAGTTGGTCAACTGCCATGAAATGTGGACAAAAGGATTTTCCCCAGAGACATCTCAAAATAGGTGAATATCTGAGTTATTCACCTGGCTCTGATGGGATGGTTCTAAGCAACCATCAGGTAGGGGTGAAGGAAAAGAGGCAAAATAGGCAAAAGTGAACTTCAGAAGTTTAATCACTCAATCAACAAATTCTTAATGTAAGTTGAGGTACCAACCTCATCCCAAGTGCTCTGGGGGAAGAAATTTTATTAGCCTTCAATACCCTGAAATTTAATAAAATCACCTATAAATAACTCAAATAATCTACCTGTAAATAACTCAAATCAGATGAGCTAGAAGTTAAAAGGTGATAGAATACACTTTTTGATAACTCAGAGAAGGGTGAGCTGAACAAGACCTTAGAAATTGTCTAGTACACATCTTCTCTTTAAAAATAAGATGACTATTGCATTGATGAACACTTAAGTTCTTTCCATATTTTGGCTATTGTGAATAACACACAATGAACATGGGAGTGCAGGTATCTTTACGAGGTGGTGATTTCATTTCCTTTGGGTATATGTCCAGAAGAGGGATTGCTGGGTCCTATATTACTCCTATTTTTTATTTCTTTAAGAGCATCCATACTGTTTTCTATAATGGTTGCACCAAGCTACATTCTCACCAACAGACAAGGGTTTCCTTTTCTCCATACCCTCATCAACATTTGTGATATCTTGTTGTTTAGTAATTGCTATCCTACCAGGTGTGAGGTGATATCTCGCAGTGGTTTTGATTTGCATTTCCTTGATTAGTGATGTTGAGCACTCTTTCCTGTAACTGTTGGCCATTTTTATATCATATTTGGGGAATTTTACTTCAAGTCCTGTCATCTATTCAAGTTCTTTATCCATTTTTTAATTGGGTCATATGTTTTCTTGCTATTGAGTTGTATGAGTTCTTTATTAATCTTGCCTATTGACCCATTCTCTGATATAAAGTTTGCAAATATTTTTTCTCAATCTAGCAATTCCCTTTTCATTTTGTTGATTTTTTCCACAGCAGATTTTTTTCTGCTCTGCAGAAGTTTTTTAGTTTGATGCAGCCCTATTTATTTATATTTGTTTTGGTAGCCTAAGGTTTTTAGTGTGATATCCAAGAAATCATTACCAAAGCCAATGTCAAAGAGCTTCTCTCCAGTGTTTTCTTCTAGGAATTTTATGGTTTTAGGTCTTACATTTAGGTCTTTTATCCATTTTGAGTTTATTTTTGTGTACAGTGTAAGATAAGGGCCCAATTTCATTCTTTTCCAAATGGAAATCTGGTTTTCCCAGTAGCATGTTTGGAAAGGCCTATCCTTTCCTCATTGTGTCTTTTTGGTGTCCTTGTCCAAAATTAGTTGTCCATATATGTTTGGATGTATGAACAAATGGATAAAGAAACTGTGGTATAAATATATACAATAGAATATTACTCAGCCTGAAAAAAAGGAGGCAATCCTGCCATTTGTACAACATGGATGAACCAGGAGGACATTGTGCTAAATGAAATAAGCCAGGCACAAAAAGAAAAATATTGAATATTCCCACTTACATGTGTAATCTTAATAAAAGGTTAAATAAAACATATAGAGAATAAAACAGTGGGAAAGATATTAAGTTTAAAGGACATAAAACAAATATGTAGGAAGAACAAGTCAACAGAGCTCATGTACAACATAAGGACTATAGTTAGTGATAGTGTATTGTACTCAGAATTTTTGCTAAATGAGGAGATTATAGCTGCTCTTGCCACAGAAGGTGGAAATGGGTAACTATGTGAAATGATAGATTTGTTAGGTTTTCCCATTATTGTAACTATTTTACTATCTGTATTTATTTTGTAACATCATGTTCTATACCTTAAATACAGACAATTTTAAAAAATAAGGGGAAATGGACTTGTTTAATGCCACTCAATTAGAATGGCAGAGCCAAACTGAGAGTCCAGTTCCCATCAGCATCCATTTCTATGTTCTTCCCACAGTGCCCTTCCTCTAGGTACTTGCATTCTGTACTGGGGATTTCACTGCATAAAAACCTATACATCAATGTTCTCTATTTGAGAAGAAACATTTTCTCATGCTCATTCATCTGTTCAAAGCAGAAATGCAAAATTCACACGTGCATATATATTTCAATACACTTTAAAAAGTCTAATGAGCAAAGTAGAAAGACTGGACCTGGTATAATCCATTGAAATCTTGACTTAAATTTTATACATTACCTATATATACAATCCAGGCAAGAGTATTTTCTTCATCTGATGACTGTTGTAATTTGCAAAGGCTACTAGTACCCCATATATATGTAATTGTTTTTCATATATATATGGAAAATGTATATGTTACATTTAAAAATACCTAAGAATGAAAAATATATGTATATTAAATATCACTAAAAAGGTAAATAGCAAATAAAGGGAAAATAGTATTCTGAAAGACAAAACATCTCATAATCTTAAAATGTGAAGAGTTCTTAGAAATCAATATGAAGATGGAAAACTAATTTTTAATGGACATGAGGCATGAATGAGCTCTTGCTAAAATAACAACAAATAGAAATGGCAACGGTGGCTCATGCCTGTAATCCCAGAACTTTAGGAGGCCAAGGCGGGCAGATCACTTGAGGCCAGGAGTTCGAGACCAGCCTGGCCAACATGGTGAAAACCTGTCTCTACTAAAAACAGAAAAATTAGCTGGGCATGGTGACAGGTGCCTGGAGTCCCAGCTACCCGGGGGCTGAGGTGGGAGAATCGCCTGAACCCGGGAGGCGGAGGTTGCAGTGAGCCGAGATTGCACCACTGCCTCCAGCCTAGGCGACAGAGTGAGACTCCATCTCACAAAAATAAAAAAAGCAAATAATCAATCTCACTAACAATAAAAAATTGAAAATTAAAATGAGAGATTGTTGCTACATATCTGATGGAGGGTTTTAAAATGTAAAATGTCTGTTTAAAAAAGTCTGTCATTTAGTGTGGTCAAGTTTATGAGGAATGGGTATTCACACACAAAGATAGAGATGTGATTCAGTATAACTTCAGTGATCAGAAACGGGAAAGTTCAAATGAGGAGCATTAAGAATGTTCTTTTATTTTCTTACTCGCAGAATTTATCCTAAGGAGATAATCAGAGATAATACTATTAGAAGAACAACACATTGGTAACAATTCAGTGTCCAGTGTAGACCGTGCAAAATGTCTAAGTGGATTGCTTAAGGAAAGATGGGCACAAGTGTGTGAGGGACTGTCTTGCAATCATTAAGGCATATAAGGAAGGAGTCCCTGTGTCTCAGAGGTTTAGAACACAGTCTCTGAACCTCCAACTGCTCAGTTCAAATCCTGCCAACTATTAGCTGTGTGGCCTTGGGGAAGCTACTTAACCTTTTTTTTTTTTTTTTTTTTTTTTTTTTTTTTTTTTTGAGATGGAGTCTTGCACTGTCACCCAGGCTGGAGTGCAGTGGTGCTGTCTTGGCTCACTGCAAGCTCTGCCTCCTAGGGTTCTAGTGATTCTCCTGCCTCAGCCTCCAGAGGAGCTGGGATTACAGCCACCTGCCACCATGCTCGGCTAATTTTTTTGTATTTTTAGTAGAGATGGGGTTTCACTACGTTGGCCAGGCTGGTCTTGAACTCCTGACCTCAGGTGATTCACCCACCTCAGCCTCCCAAAGTGCTGGGATTACAGGCATGAGCCAGTGCACCTGGCCTGCTTAACCTTTTAGTGCTTAGTTTTCTCTAATATAAAATGGGGATAATAGTAGTACCTATCTCACAGAATAGTTGTGGTTTCGTTAAATACTTGATATCTTTGAAGATATTTAATGACAAAGGGATATGTGTATTATGTACTAATTTTGAGGAGGAAAAGCAGAAACCATTTAAAATATTATATTGTATATAGTAAGATCATATATATATTTAAAGTATATATGCATGTGCATGTGTATTTGCATAAATTTTTTAAAAGGCTGAAGAAAGAAAAAACTTGAAAAAATATTCCAAAATGCTACAATGTACAACCTCTAGTTTTATGGTCCTGAGTAATTAATTTTTTAATTAATTTAAATTTTAATTATTCTGCATTTTCCCAATTGGCCATAATCATCAAAAATACATATTCAAAGGAAATACAGGAATAACTTCTCTATATTGTTATTCTCTGATTTTTAGGGAAGAAATCTTCAAAGGAAAAGGAAACACTATTATCCATGAAACCACGAAAGCGTGAAAAGAGACACTCTGTAAAACAGTTGAGGATGCTAAAGAACACAGGGAAGGAAGAAGAAAAGGAAATGAAATGAGGTAAGAAGAGGAAAAAATACCAGCCGGGTGTGGTGGCTCACACCTGTAATCCCAAGCACTTTGGGAGGTCGAGGCAGGTGGATCACTTGAGGCCAGGAGTTCAAGACCAGCCTGGCCAACATGGTGAAACCCCATCTCTACTAAAAATACAAAAAATTAGCCAGTGTGGTGGCACGCACCTGTAATCAGAGCTACTCTGGAGGCTGAGGCAGGAGAATCGCTTGAACCCAGAAGGTGGAGGTTGCAGTGAGCCAAGATTACACCACTGCATTCCAGCCTGCGTGACAGAGTGAGACTCCATCTTAAAAAAAAAAAAAAAAAGGTAAAAATATCAAACAAAAAAGTGAAAGAAGGAAACATCCAGCAAACATGTAAAGTGTGAGAAGTAAATAAGAATATAAAATCACAGAAGACTGCTTTATCCAAGTCTGCCCATCAGAGTAATTTGCCCGGTCGCCCCCATTCAGAGCCTTCTTTACAGTGAAATGTAAAGTGCTGCAGCTTTAGGATACAGTTACAAGAAAATGGTTAAAGGTAACTGAGAAGCTGATCATTATCAATTAAGTTGTGCTCACTTGGCATGGCAGGGTGTATTCTACAAAGTGAGGTAAACAGTTTCTTCCATGACAATTTTCTCTTTATTTTCTTCACAGTACATTTATTTGCTATGTTGCCCAAAGTTTGGATAACCCCAGCATCCAGGAATATCCTGGGGGCAGGGTAGAAAGAAATTGTGATCTAAAGAAAGACATACAGATGTTTAAGTTTTCTGCTATTACTGGCCGAGAAAAGAATCTAAACTGGGGAACATGTAAAAAACAGGAGTGTTGCTTTCTGCAGAGGAGAAACGACTAACACTAACAAAAATAAACCATAGATTTTTTGGGTTGTAAGATTGATGACTAAATAATGATCACATCTGTGGACGATGAGGGAAAGTCCTCCAGCTGGGTACTGATTGAGCGGGTCACTGCAAAATTCAGAGTAGTTTAGTAGTTACACAGTTAATACTCTGGAGAGGAAAGAAGCTGTGAACCTTGATAGGGCTGGACAGAATAAGGGGGACACTTCAATGTGCCAAATTTAGAAATGTCACATCGGGTTCAACAAAGTTACACTCACTAAGAAAGGCTCAGGATATGTGGCTTTGGACAAGCTACTCAGCATCCTTCGGCCTTGTGTTCTCAGTGGAACACCAAGATAATAGTACACACGGTTACGCGGGTGGAGTAAATGAGACAATATGTGTCATGCTAAGCTCAGTGCAAGGTATTCTGCAAATGACAGCTGAAAATAGCCTTAAAAATGCCAAAAGAAAATAATATGTCATTAGTTTGTAATTACATCAGAAAATGCTTAAGGAAATACTCTGGAAGTTCTAGAGATGGGAAGATGAGGGTATGCAAAGGCACCAGACAACTCACCTGCCGGGACACTCTTCTGGTTCAAGGTGGAGTTTTGTTAGGCACAATCTGGATTAGCCATCAGGGGGTTATTTTAGCCACGTGTTTGTTACTATAATATTCGTCTTTACTGTCAAGGCAACATTACATGAAAACGTCATGAAAATGAAATTGGGTAAACTTTTGCCCATCAGAGGATAGCACATTTTACGAGCAGCCACCAGTGCACTCTGGGAATTTTGCCTGTAGGATGTTGACCTAGGTATGTTCCCCAGTGAACTGATGCTTCTCTGTCCCTCTTGAGGGTGACTGAACGAATGATAAACATGTGGCCAAATTCCACACCACGTGATTAATTTGAAGCAAGTGATTAAAGGGCTCTTTTTAGGAATTTGGTTGCAAGAGCTAAGACTCACTCATGGATTCTTTCATACATGGACACACTGCACTTATGCACACACAGACACACATTACACATATACATACACACACATATCACCACTCATTCAGATGAATTTTTGTTTACTATCTTCGTTGTCAGGTTTAGAAGTAAAAGTTCCACAGATAAGTTCACACATATGTGTTCTCTAGGTTTTGTGTTCTTTACAGCACTTTGTACATTCCCGTGGTGAGAAGAAAAACAAATCAAGGTGAGAACTTTTCCTTTGATATTTCCATTGCTTTTCATGTGAAACAAACAAGCCGTACGCCATAATGGGAATGAGAGATGGCATTTGGGGAGGCCGCCAATTTTTAGGGGGATGTGTGTATGTGTATGTGTGTGTTTTTTCTGTTAAGAGATGCTAGAGTAGATAATTCCAAATAAAATTCAGCAGGTCCCGATGTTAAATTTTGGGCACCAAACTGAATTTAAGGAGAGCAGAAGTACCAGGCCTCCCTGAGGACCCGGTCTGATATCTCCTGAGGCCCCTGGCTCAGCTGTGACAAGCTAATAAGGTGACCCTGAAGCAGATGCAGTTGTTAATACAGATGTGGCATGAGACCTCCTGAGGCAGGTCACAGTCATGATAACTCATGGCAATATGCAATATACTCATTATGAAGGCTTGTGACGGGAGCACCTCAAACCAGAGGCCGCCTAGTGCGTCACGCTCCCTTTGTCTCCTTCTCCCTCAATGCACCTGACGGAAGGCAGGCTCACTAATAATTTTTCTAAAACACACACATACCACACACACGGTGGTTGGGGGCAGTTTTGTTTGGACACATTTCCTTCAACATGAAGGATTTTAAATTGTTCTAAGGCAATTAAGGTTATTTGGGAAGTACATATAGAAAATCTCATGGAAATCAAGCGTGACAGCTGCTGTGGGGGTCCAGAAAAAGAAATGCCACTTTTTATGGACATGATGGAGGGGAATGGTTGTTGGCAGCTACTTTTAAGGTTCATGATGTGTGGTGAAATGGCCAGTATTGTGAATGAAGGCTGATTGTGAGTAAAATGGTGTGTTTCCTCAATTCTTCCCACTAGTCACAGTCTAAAATAATTATCTGGAGAAGACAGATACAAATGACTGGATTTAATTTCACTTAAAACTCTTTTGACGACAATGAGCTGATTTGAAACTTACAAAATCACAGAATCTCCTGAATGAATGGAAGACTGCATGTACATCACACACTGATGCATTAACTTTTAAAACTGCTTGCTGGTCATCTGAGTTAATGCAAGAAAGAGCTGACTAATGTACAGAGAGTAGGTTAAGCACTAAAATGATGTGATTTGTTCAATATTTTCAGACTAACAGGGCACTGCAATCTTTTTGCTACTAATATTCTGATTTCTAGCCCAGAAGACAGACAAGCAGGTAGACTTCTGAAATTCCCCAACCACTTCATTAACAATGATGGCGGGTTACAACATGATAAGCAGTAGTTCCTGGGCACATGGGAACTACCTTCTGTGGGATTTTCAAACTTCCCAGTCCTCAGGGGAGTGGAGTACAGGATAGAAAATGTAAGAAAATTTAAATCTCCTCTGTGACTCATGTTTTCCCAAGAGAAACTCCATTGCTGGGTCACTCTTAGCTCGCCTGAACCTATTTTCCTTCCTCTGTATGTGGTCACGAAGAGAACAATGACTGTGTTCCAATCTGAAATCACATGTTCAATGTTACAAATAGTCGTTTCAATGAAGTTAGAACTGATGGAAAAAAAAGGCCTTAACATTCATACATGGGAATAACTATCATTCTAAGATACGTGCAAATGAAGACTGCAAAAATAGATAAGGTTCAATCAAACTAAAGATACAAAATAAAGATAAGAATAATAATTGAAGGACATAAAAGCAAGATGAGATTTCAAATGTATTATTATAATGTATGGATATGGAATTCTATAACAATTTTCAGTGTTTCTAAATAACTAGTGCATCACTACATCTATTTCTGCAACACAAAAAATTATCATCTAAGTTTACTCATTCATTCAGTTGATTAATTAATCATCCAACAAACTTCTCTTGCATGCCAATACATTTTTAAATGTTTTCTATAAGACATTAGAGATTGTAAAGCAAGTCCAACAGGGCTTGGCCATCAGACCAGACAGTCTGTTATTTGATGTAAAAATGCAGTGAAAATGACTGCCAATGATGCTTCAGTGACAAAATTCATATCCAACTCAGGCATGGATTTGGGGTTGGATGTGGTTCCTGCAAGAATAAATAGCAGTAATTGAAATAAAGTAAAGGAAGTGATCTCCGTGTCTGGAGTATTTTAATCACGAACAAGACACTTACAATTTAAGCATAATTTTTAAGCTGTATCTTACAGGAGGCATTAGGTTGGATTTTTTTTTTTTTGTCTGTAGTTAACAAGCCCTGTAGGGTTTAATATGCTAAGACTGGATTCACCTAAGCCTTAAAATATGTTCATTATTTAACTATTAATCTAAGATCAACATAAAATAGCACTTGCATATATTTTTCTCCATTGTTCCATCTGTATTTCGCTCTTTCATTTGCAGAGATGCAGGCAAGAAGAGACTATAATTCAGGATCGCATAGCTAGTTAGTAGCTGAATTCAATCTAGAATACTTGCTTTCTAATCAATGAATCAAGGTTTATATACCTTAGGTCCTACAGCTTTGATTGATTTTAAATTATCAAAGTTAGCATAGTCAATAATATCAGAGGAGAAAACTCAGCATAGTATGAGAAATAAAATGGATCCACATATGTTCTGTGCAATGCAAGTATGGCCTGAATCAAACAGTGCAATCTCATCAAGCACACAGATAACTGTCTTCTTCCAATTCATAATAAACTGATGTCAGTATTTTTTATAACAAAGATGGCTCAAAAATTTAAAAGTTGCTGGACACACTAATTAGAATTAAGATTGGCCTGGTTTATATCAAGCCCCTTTTTAGCACTGTGTTATTGGTTTGGTCCAACACCATCCCCTGCAGTGTGTGGAGACAGGCCAGGAGTGTGAGGGCTGCAGAGCAGAGCAGGAAGAAAATCAACTGTGAAATTGGTAATTTTATTGAGTTTCACGGGGGGGCTTTGTTGTTAAGACACAATGCAATTGGAACAGAACGCCTGTGGTAACACCATGTACACAGTGCCCATTTCATGGCTAAAGGTAAACTGCCTCTAACCAAAAGTTACACATACACATACATTCCTGCTCAACAACATTTTGCCAAGTGAAAAAAAGAAATGGATCTGATGCAGGATGAATTGTTGTGTTGCAGGTATGGGGGCTTTTTGCCAAAAACACAGGTAGAACAGTGTGTGTGGGATAGTAGGTGTGTGTCTTTCCCTCGTGACATATCAGAAGGTTCCTTTTCGGAACAAGGCCTGCTGGTTTGGGTTTACGGAAAAGCTTTCCTTTCGCTATAAATGATAGGAAGGTCCCAGAAGGAGTATGTGAGAAAGACAGGGGCAGAAGGAGAGGACAGATCGAAATGTAATGCCTGAGCAGCTGAAATCATTTGGTACTCTCAATCCCCCAGGTAAAATAGGAATTAAACATAGCTAACAGGATATTACTCCCAGTTGGAAAAGATCTGCTTGCTAGCAATGTGAAAGTGAAGCTAACAATTGGTATTTGTTCTAGGGTGGTATCCCCCCCACTTCCCTGCCAAATAGCTTGAAGTAGGAATAGTTAAATAAAGTATGCTGGTTAACTGTGTAAATACTCCTGCAGCTTTTGTGCCTTGCAGGGCTGTCCCCGGAGTGGGTTAACTTGCTTTCAGATGGAAGCATGTCTAAAGATGTTCAAGTAGTCATGACAGGGCAGGAGAGCCAACCCCAATAGATGTGGTTAAGTGGTGGCCAAAGATGGAACACATTCTGCAAGAAGAAAGCCTGTACATGAAACACTTCCTCCCAGGCCAGCACCTGAGTCCAAACAGCAAGCTACCATTTCAAGAGGTTTCATATTTATCATGCGTTTTGACTACATTTTTGCATGGAAAGAAACTAGGAAGATCAAAGTAGTCCTGTGTGTTATTATCAGTTTAATTTAAACTGCATGCGGGTATAGCAATGCTATGCTTTCCTATTTGGGAGCATATCTCAGGAGATTTTTGCCCTCGCTCTGGGACTAAGTTGTCACGGTTGGCTTCTCCCCATACAAGGGAAGCATTTGGGTCAGACTATGTGTGAAAAAGGAAGGAAAAGGTGGTTAGAGTGCCAGGAGATCACACTGCTGCCCCTCCCTGGGCACCCCCAGGAGGGGGGCACTCAATTCACTATTCATGCTGAAAGTGACAGAAGATGACCAGCTGGCATTTTTTACTCTTATTTGTTTTTGTGTAATCAAAATAATAGTTATACCCACTGGCGCGGTATAAATGCAACACACCTGGATAGGTCTGCCCCTCCAGAATATAGAGGAAGGGGTATTAATTCATTTTCAATAGAGATAACAATGAACACTGATGTCGTGCTCTTTCTGAGAGATATGACTTTTGTGTTCGTGTGTGGCTAAGTATGTCAGAGCATCTGTACATACCAGTTTCACTTTCAAACATGCATTTTAAACTGAAGCCCTCTTTTAACCCCGTATGGTTTTTCAGTTGTACTGTATTCTATGCTTCTCTTCTTTTTCAAAATGCAATTAATATGGTTGTGTGTTAAATGATTCAGTGAAAGTAAATCTTTTATATTCAGGTAAGCAATTCAGCCTTGTAAGGTTTTATGGGAATTAGATTTTTTTGAAGTCTGGGTTGAGCATGCCCATAACTCTGACAGAGCCCTGCAGGCTCTTGTCTTCACCTTCAAATCATAAGACAGAGAAATCAAGCTCCCTCTGTGCTCTCAATTATACCAAAAAACACGGAGCAGAAGTCTTCAGTAATTCAATCCCTGTGGAAGCTTCTTCACACTGTTTGCGCTGTTGGAACTGCTGACAGCAGCAATCCCACCGTCCCCCGGTAGACTGTCAAAGTTCCTCATACAGTGTGAGCGGCTCTGTTCTGTCCCACAGCTCCTTCTCCAGAGACCTCACAGCACATGCATGACTTTTGATGCTTGCTTGATACAGTGGCCAAGAGGCCAAAAAACATCACAATGAGAGTTCTCATACTCCTACAAGGTGCTTTGTACTCAAAGTAATAAGTTCTGTGGCTACATGTGGGCCTGAGTTGGTGTAATTTAATCACAAGTACAGCTGCATAAACACTGTACTAAGGAATGTCTGCCTGCAATTGGATTCTTTCTTTGAAAACACACTGTAGAAAATTCCTGAGTGCCATTTTCCATATGGTTAATGAGCAAATGTATCATGACCAGCTTTTAAAAGTAATTTGAATTTATGAGTTGCACTGATTCTAGCACATGTGCATAAGAAATCACACATACCCTGGGCTCTTCCTTATCAGGCAACGCCATTTCATCGTTTTCTTCCAAACAACACCAAAAAGAACCACTCTGTGTGTTTAATTGGCTTACATCATCAGTTACAGCCTACAGCCAATATTTCCAGAAACCACCAACCTCTTCTAGTCTCTCCTCTCAAAAAGTCTGCAAGGTAGGTTTGTCCACATACAACACAAAAGTGCTATCCATTTTTTAAAGTTTTCCTTTATAAATACAGATTTGAAAAAAATCTTTAAAACTCACTTTCTCAACACAAACTCTGCTGTTCCATCACATTCAAGTTTTTCTACTCTTTTTAAAGAAATAAAAGAGAGGGTAGAGATTTTTCTAGAAATCAGACCTGTTGCTATATACTTCATCCTCTACTCTTTGACTGTAGCTCAAGTGGGAAGCATAAACAGTATGAATTGCTATCATGATATTCAAAATTCCAAAGTAGCTGAGTAAATTTGAAATTCACTAGATAAATAGAATTTGCCTCAATGTGTGGGCTGAAGTTAATTGGATTTTTTTAAACAAGATTCTTGTTATCATTTTGCCATAGGATATATTTCTGGTTCTAGATCATTGTGCCTGCACATTAAAAAGACTGCAAATCATTATTTTTAAAGAAGAGATAAAGACACATATGCACACATTACCCACTGATGTAACAGAAATACACTTCACTATATTGTAGACTGTCAATCTTTCTTCTTTCTGTTGTCTGTATACTTTTAATACAAAAATATAATTCAAATCTTTTCCTATGTAGGAACATAGCTGCTTCTGCCTGCAATCCCCTAAATCATGCCACATTCATGTTTCTGTTAAGATGAATTATTATAGAAAACATATAACTAGACAATTGGCAGAATTAGCTTTCTTTTATAAGACAGCGCCACATATTTAAATATTGACATTAATTTGTTTAGTCCAACTCCATCTATAACTTTATGATTACTGGTGCAGTATTTGATTTAGTTCATACATTAATATTTGTTGAAGATATGGATTAATATTATTGAGCTAATATGCTATTAGTGTTGGAAAATAATGATTACTTTTTTCTTTTCATTAACTAATAATAAATTTAAATTTGCTTTACTTTATATATTTCTCATCACTGCTTTTCTGCTGATTCAGCCTTAGCCAAGCACTCATTCCTAAGGCTTAAGAAAGTGATGTTTAATTGTTCTCTTCCTAGCACAGGTAAACCTAGTTCATCTGAATTGGTACTTACTGTCTCACAGGGAAGTGGTCACCAAATGGTAATCAATATGGTGCCATGAAAGTTCACCTGGAAACCCTGTCTTAAGTACACTTTACTTTTTAGATATTCACATTCACAATTTCCACATTTCTGTGGGCTGCTTGTCTCTTTACCAGCCCAAAGTTCACAGAATTTTAAAACATACAAAAAACACTTGTTCTATGTAAGTGCTTCTATGATAATAGGCTGAATCTTTAAAGGCAGGTGTCAGTATTAATACTAATTCTAAAGGTAAAATAATCCAAAATGACAGAAGTGTTTTAGGAATAAAATAAATCTAGTAAAATTGGAAGACACAAAACTTACCTGACCAAAATTCTTGAAGAAAGACCATATTGAG